>NC_057833.1:14765000-15390000 GCF_910594005.1 Cervus elaphus | reverse complement strand
TGTAATATTTTATAAAGTTAAATTATAAGAATTTGCATTGTAAGAATAATAGTTCTCATTTAAATTATATTTAAACAAGTTGGATCATTTTTACTTCATTGAATCCTTTTAAAATAATTATTTTTACACAATAGAGAAGACTCTACACATGGACATCAACAGATAGTCAACACCAAAATGAGACTGATTATGTTCTGTGCAGCCAAAGATGGAGAAGCTCTATACAGTCAGCAAAAACAAGACCAGGAGCTGACTGTGGTTCAGATCATGAACTCCTTATTGCCACACTAGACCCTTCAGGTATGACCTAAATCAAATCCCTTATGATTATACAGCAGAAGTGAGAAATAGATTTAAGGGACTAGATCTGATAGACAGAGTGCCTGATGAACTATGGACGGAGGTTTGTGACATTGTACAGGAGACAGGGGGTAGGACCATCCCCGAGAAAAAGAAATGCAAAAAAGAAAAATGGCTGTCTGAGGAGGCCTTAAAAAGAGCTGTGAAAAGAAGAGAAGCAAAAAGCAAAGGAGAAAAGGAAAGACATACCCATTTGAATGCAGAGTTCCAAAGAATAGCCAGGAGAGATAAGAAAGCCTTCCTCAGTGATCAATGCAAAGAAATAGAGGAAAACAACAGAATGGGAAAGACTAGAGATCTCTTCAAGAAAATTAGAGATATCAATGGAACATTTCATCCGAAGACGGGCTCAATAAAGGACAGAAATGGTATGGACCTAACAGAAGCAGAAGATATTAAGAGGAGGTGGCAAGAATACACAGAAGAACTGTACAAAAAAGATCTTCATGATCCAGATAATCACGATGGTGTGATGACTCACCTAGAGCCAGACATCCTGGAATGTGAAGTCAAGTGGGCCTTAGGAAGCATCACTACAAACAAACATAGTGGAAATACTGGAATTCCAGTTGAGCTACTTCAAATCCTAAAAGATGATGCTGTGAAAGTGCTGCACTCAATATACCAGCAAATTTGGAAAACTCAGCAGTGGCCACAGGACTATAAAAGGTCAGCTTTCAATCCAATCCCTAAGAAAGACAATGCCAAAGAATGCTCAAACTGCCACACAATTGCACTCATCTCACACGCTAGTAACATAATGCTCAAAATTCTCCAAGCCAGGCTTCAGCAATACATGAACCATGAACTTCCAGATGTTCAAGCTGGATTTAGAAAAGGCAGAGGAACTAGAGATCAAATTGCCAACATCTGCTGGATCATCAAAAAAGCAAGAGAGTCGCAGAAAAACATCTATTTCTGCTTTATTGACTATGCCACAGTTTTTGACTGTGTGGATCACAACAAACTGTGGAAAATTCTGAAAGAGATGGGAATATCAGACCACCTGACCTGCCTCTTGAGAAATCTGTATGCAGGTCAGGAAGCAACAATTAGAACTGGACATGAAACAACAGACTGGTTCCAAATAGGAAAAGGAGTACGTCTAGGCTGTATATTGTCACCCTGCTTATTTAACTTATATGCAGAGTACATGATGAGAAACGCTAGGCTGGAAGAAGCACAAGCTGGAATCAAGATTGCCAGGAGAAATATCAATAATCTCAGATATACAGATGACACCACCCTTATGGCAGAAAGTGAAGAACTGAAGAGCCTCTTGATGAAAGTGAAAGAGGAGAGTGAAAAAGTTGGCTTAACCTCAACATTCAGAAAACTAAGATCATGACATTTGGTCCCATCACTTCATGGGAAATAGATGGGGAAACTGGAAACAGTGGCAGACTTTATTTTGGGAGGCTCCAAAATCACTGCACATGGTGATTGCAGCCATGAAATTAAAAGACGCTTACTCCTTGAAAGGAAAGTTATGACCAACCTAGATAGCATATTAAAAAGCAGAGACATTACTTTGCCAACAAAGGTCCGTCTAGTCAAGGCTATGGTTTTTCCAGTAGTCATGTATGGATGTGAAAGTTGGACTATAAAGAAGCTGAGTGCCAAAGATTTGATGCTTTTGAACAATCGTGTTGGAGAACTCTTGGACTGCAAGGAGATCAACCAGTCCATCCTAACGGAGATCAGTCCTGAACATTCATTGGAAGTGCTGATGCTGAAGCTGAAACTCCAATACTTTGGCCACCCGATGCGAAGAACTGACTCATTGGAAAATATCCTCATGACGGGAAAGATTGAAGGCAGGAGGAGAAGGGGACGACAGAGGATGAGGTGGTTGGATGGCATCACCGACTCAATGGACGTGAGTTTGAGCAAGCTCCGGGAGTTGGTGATGGACAGGGAGGCCTGGCATACTGCAGTCCATGAGGTCTCAAAGAGTCGGACATGACTGAGCGAATGAACTGAACTGAAGTTCCACAGGGCCAATGTCATTGTCTCCATTTCATAGATGAAGAAACTGAAGCTTATAGAAATTAAATGATTTTTTAAAATTATACAATTAACAAAAGAAATGACATTTAAAACTTAGTATGTAGTTTTATTTCACCTCCACTGTGCTTACTCAGAATTAATTTTCAAGTACATTTTTAAATAAACTTAGTTTTAAAAAAGTTTTTGAATTAAAACACATAAATTCATAGTATACATCATTTACTTCCCTTCTAATTTCAGTTAGATCATCCCATTTGCTGTTATTACTGTCAGTAACTGCAATATAATCTTAAATTTATCTTTAATCAATTCAAAGTAGGAAATCTTTGAACAGACACCTTTTTAATGACTTTAATTGATTCCAAAGGCAATTATGCCTTATTTTTAGTCTCCTGCAGAGCCCAATTCTTAATAATCTTCCTTTTGTTGCAACTTAACCATTTGCATGAATCTTCTGACTTTTTGGAAGCTACGCGTGCATGCTCAGTTGGAGGGAGTTTAAATGCATGTCTATGGAAGCACTGTTCACATAAAAAGATAGTAGAATTGTGTACCTATTCAGAAAAATTTCTAAAAGATGGGTGCTCCTGTGACTTGTTCTAACAAAATCATTATGAGTGGATAACATTCTAATGGATGTAAACAAAATGTCTTGCAAAAGAGGACCTTCTCAATTCACAAAAAGGGCTAAGCTGTGGTCCTGCAGAAATCAAGTATCTATAGTTAGCTACACAAGGCAATTATACAAAGATCTCTAAATGTCTCCAAAAATGGGAACTTTCAAAGGAAAAAGGCAAACAGGTAACAGATGTGATCAAGAGTTAATACCTTTAATTTCTGAAGAGCATGTTTAAATATCTAAGAAAACTTTAAAAAGAAAAAGAATGTAAACAAAATTTTCAGAAACAAATTATAGAATAGCACATTGGGAATGTTCAATTTCATTAGTAGTCAAAGCATGCTGCCAAGGCTATGATGAAAGTATGATGAAGGTGCTGCCAAGGGCACTGTGAACTGGAAAAATCCTTTTGAAAAGGAATATAAAAATAAGTAGTAAGAAACATCAGAAAAAAATTCATGGCACCTTGACCTGATCACCCCACCCCTGGGACTGTATGCTAGATACGGCAGACACTTCAGAATCACTGACTCATCCCTAACCCTTTTCTCTGCATATCTTCTGGTGCCAGGTAAGGCCACATATCATAGTTCTCATTGAGAAAAGTAACAGCGAATCTGCACCTTTCATTCCTCCTTCTTCCTGCTTTAAACGGGCAAGTGGCAGTTGAAGGTGTAGTAACCATATTCTGGACATAAAAGAAAGATCACAAACATCACAGATTCACTGGCCTTAAAACCAGTGCACCCCCGAATCAATGCCAACAGCCACCACATACCCTCCAAATTCACTACGTAGGAGAAATCAACCCTGGTTTGTTTCAGCCACTTAATGATATACAAAGGGATAAATTCAGTAAGAGAATTGTTGAATATGCTTCTGACTACAAGAGTGAAAAAAAGGAAAACAACCAATTGCTTCCTAAGTGGGATATCTTTAGGAATAGCGATGCAAACATATCGAATGATCAAACTGAAGATCATTGGTGGATTAATTGTATTAACAACCCCAATTTTTTTATTCTTTCTGATATTCATACCTTTTCCCTTGAGGCTCTGCAGTTACTCTCGACAAAGAGACAAGATGACTTTCCTGCCCTTGATTCTGAGTTCAGGCATGGGACCTGCCTTGAACAATGGGGTGCTAGCAACCATGGCAGAAGTTGTCTTGAAAACTACTTTTGCAGTGTGCTTGTCCTCACACGAGCACCTCAGCCATCTCCATGAAAACCATTCCAGGCTAGCCTGCTGGAGGCCAGGGCGTAGAAGTGGTGCCAAGTCTCCCTAGTTGTCTGAGCTGTCTGGCTATTCCAAGCCATCTGACAGCCAGACAACTCTCAGACACATCAGGGAGCCCAGCCAAGATCAACAGAACTGCCCTCGACAGCCCACGGCCACCACATAAGGAAGCCTGCACGCAGTCAACTGCGCCAACCCCAGACCAGCTGGACTCTACAGACTCATGAAACATTTACTGCTGCATGTCACAAGAGGTTTTGTGGTTGTTACACAGTATTTATATAGCAATAGATAACTGACATAATGCAAAAAGCAAATTTTATTAAATATTTATTCATCTATTTATTATCTGGTACTCATCTACAATATACCAGGCATTGTATTCAGCAAAGATAAATAAACAGGCAATTGTATTACACTCTGAGGACAAAGTTGTAAACAGTATGAGGTACATGGGAAAGGCTAGAAAGGATGCTAATGCCATACACACATTGTCCTCTTTTTGCTTTTTGGATTTTTCTATTTTTTGGCTTTCTTTGAAAACGGCCTTTCACCTGCCATGTTTTTAGGTTGGTGGCATGCAAAGGATAAAGGAGTAAATGTGAATTAAAAGAGTGGAGAGAATGAGGGGCAAGAACAGTGTAGAAGTAGGTAAGGAGATATTGGGATGACCAGTCAGTCCTTTCTAGGATGGAGAATACAAAAACACGTTTATAAGCACGAGTGAAAGCACTGGAAAAGACAGAGCCTTAGAAGAGATGAAGACAGTAAGACTGATGTGTGAAGTCAGCGAGGAGAGGCAGGACACAGGTCACCCAGCGTAAGTGAGAGCCAGTCTTCAAGGAAAAGAGGCCACCTCTGTCTCTAAAACAGCAGCAAAGAGTGGGACAGTGGTATGTGCATTTAACTGTAGAAAATGAGAAAGCTGCTACCTTAAGGGCTGCACTTTCTTAAGCTGCAATGCAGCAAACTTATCTGCTAAAAGTGAAGAGAAAGACAGTGAGGAAGCAAAACAGGTTTGAGAGAAATAAAGTCTGTGAAAGGAAGCTGAATGTGGGTAACCTCAATGATTCGTGAATTAATGTTGCAACTTATTATTTCCTGTCTCAAAGAAGAAGTTACATTTCAAAGAATTTTTAAAAGTATTTTAAAGTAACAACGAAGAAAGATCTAAATGCCTTCATTACTATCTTGATAATTGGTATTGCTGAAAAGTTCATTTTTTAATCTCCTTGTTAGTTTATTTAAGGGTCAGGATAGCTTCCCAGATGGCACTAGTGGTAAAGAATATAGGAGACATAAGAGATGCTGGTTCGACCTCTGGGTTGGGAAGATCCCCTGATGCCCTGGAGAAGGGTATAGCAACCTACTCCAGTATACTTGCCTAGAGAATCCCATGGACCAAGGAGCCTGGCGGGCTTCAGTTCATAGGATACTACTATGTAGCTGGCCAGACTCCTCTGTCCATAGGGTTACAAAGAGTTGAACAGGACTACAGTGACTTAGCATGCCTGCACTGGGTAACTAGCTCTGGGCACAGAGGTAGGTGTCGATGTTGACTCCCAGCTCTCTGAATATGGATTAATGTTGATGTGTTTCTCTGAGTCAAGCTAAATCAGTGAGTTAATAAGTATAAACCAAAGCAAAGATGTAGATTCAATAAGAAATGGAAATTTAAGTATAAAGTATCAAGAATTAAAATATAGATGCCCAGATGAGAAAAAAATTTTAGATTATCTTCATGTACTCCTCTTACAATTATAATGTTAACTAGAACATCTTAACTGCTCCATTGCTTGGTGTGGATTTTTTCTCCTAATTCTATTTTTGTTTCCTTAATAATTTCTGCCTTTAACTGCGTTAAAAGATTCTATGGCTATAAATTCCTTAGTAGCAGTATGGGAATAAAACAACCAAAAAAGTGGATCTAACCAAAAAAACATGTATAAGAGATCATGGTGTTTCGGTAAAAAGCAATTTCCCTTCTCTACTGCCACCATATTACTTTTTAAAACAAACAGAAAGAGGCTGATAGAAATTATTTTAAAACTAGTTTAACTTTGACAACCAGGGAATTAAAAGTTACAAGTTTTGAGAAAAAGAGTTGCTGTTATTGTTCAGTTGTCAGGTCACGTCCAACTCTTTGTGACCCCAAAGAGTGGTGGGGTCAAAGTTACGGACATCCACAGTTTCCTTGACTTCACCCAGTTATAGCATAACTTGAGGGAGCAGTCTAGTTAGTCCTGTGCTCCCATGACAGGTATCAATGCCAAAAACAGGTATTTTATGTTGACAAACACTGCAACATTTTTTCCCCTGAGGTTTCTAACCTGTTCGGGGTCATAAACCCTCTAACAACATATATTTGCACACACACACACACTGAGATTTTGCATGCCATTCCAGGAGGTTTATAGATCCCACAAAGCCCACCCAAGGGTGCTCGTTGAAGCTCTTCTTGATCCTGTTTTCCAAGGTTCTACTAGATTAATGAATCTATTAAACTAATTTTCTTTTTTTTGTTCAGAGCTGCATCAGCATTACCTGGGGACAGCTGAGTGTTACCAAACTGACGTTTCACCTGAGGCACCCAGAGACGTAATAGATCAAAATACAGAACGCACAGAGAAAATTATGAAACCTGGTCTCCTGACTCTTAGACCAGTCAGCCAGGTTGGGATTTTTTTTTAAGGGGGTCAAAAAAGGACTTTTGCAGGAAGATATTTTTGGACCCCACCACAGTCCTAGCCCTCACCACCTCCCTCCTGATTGCAACTCACCTAGAACTTTGTAAGCAGGTTCAAGGGGCTTCAGTGGAACACTCGAAGAGCCCAGTACATGTGATTTGTATCTCCCTTATTGTGTAGACTGGGGGTTGACTCCTAACCTAGGCTCTCCAGAGGGGCAGAGAAGTGACCAACTACTACAGACGGAATTGCTGTGTATATATATCTAAAAGCTAGGAAAGACTCAGCAACAGAAAGCTGAGGTCCAAGTCAGAAATCCTAGGGTTTATGGAGTGTAGGCTCAAATATCCAAGACAGCAATTTGCATCCCCCCTCTTCCTTCCACAGCAGCAGCAGGTGAGAAATTCCTAGAGATGAGGATCGTGGAGGGAGCTTTGAAACAACCTCAAAGAGAGTGAATGTTAAATACCTGCCTGAACCAACTCACAATAGCATCATTTCAGGTAAGAACTTTATTAGAGCCTTTACCCCCTTCATCTGCCCTTCCTCTCCTCTCCTCTTTTCCCTGCCAGGGATAGCAAGCTGAAAGTTGAGAGAAGAGGTGAGGAAGAAAGAAAAGAAGAACAATGACTCTCTCTCACAGCAAGGGGCCAGCTGAGGGAAAGGAGAAAACTGGTGATAAATCAATTACGAAATTCTGATTAGTGTGGAGGACTGAAGACTCCATTGTGGGGGGTCTTTTACATAAGAAAAGTTATCTGAACCTACTCACATTTTTTAGTGGGAAAGTCTCTTCCATTAAGTGCAGTTTTAAAGAGATCAGAGGAGATTAAGACAAAATTGCATTTTGATTGTCTTTCAAATCATTTGTTCAATCTATAGCATGAAAATTTAACAGCATTTCAGAGGTTGCAAACTCTTGGCATTCATGCTTGATAAGTCTGGGAAATGAATATGTTCGGCTGCCAAAATGATTTTTTTAAATTTAATGTGAATGCCTTTAGGTGAAAGAGGCACCCTCCAGTTTAGCCTCTACATGACTTATATCCCCTAACACCTACCCTTCAGTCACTCATTTATGTTCCTGGCTAGTGGGTGAAGGCATTTGAGTTTGAGGTGGGAAGGTCTCCACTTCAGAGTAATAGAGATGGATTTTATGTGGATTCAAGCAATTCAGAGTCAAAATCTTTGCTCCAGAATGTGTTGGCTTATCATGGACAAGATACTTAATGTTTCTGAAAGGTCTTGTCTATAAAATATATTCGATATCTATCTCATCAGTTACTTAGAAGTTAAATAAGATACTGTGTGCAATGCAAAGCACTCAGCAGAGTGATGGCCCAGTGAATATTAGCTTCCTTCCTTCCTCCCTCCCCTTTATTTTTATTGCTAAGTTCATTAGATGAGAAAATAGAGTTGTATAAATAACTGTTCATTGCATATACTGCCAGCTTTTCTTTCAGCTGTTTTAAAGCTGTTTTAAATTTTTCTTTAGAAAAATTACATTAAGGGGAAATTCCACCTAATTATAAATAATAACCAAAAATTGAATTGGCCTCAATTAAAACAATTTCATCCAAGACTCTTCAAAACATTAAAGTTAAAATACATGGCAACAGTATAATTAAAATGTCAAAAGTCTTATAATTGTCTTGTTTTTGCAGTGAGTGAAGGTAAATGCATGAAATTATTTAAATTCTCTCCAAAGGACTGTTTACCTTTCACTTGGCCTCATCAATTTTTATTTGTTTTCTACTGTCTTACTAAGATCCTTTTCAATGACTATTTCAATAACTATAGCTTCAGGTTGATTAAGCTATGTCTTTAAATGAGTAGTTTCAATTGCTGGTTTTCTAAGGAATTACACTTTCTTGACTGGTATTGACAACTCACCAGGTGAAGAGTTACCATGACTTGTTGATAGATCAAATTCTAAATGAAGGTCGTATTTTTGTTGACATGACTAGAAATTAAGACATAATCAAAGCGTCTGATGTCAAAACAGTTACCTAGTCTAACCATGCATTCTGTGTGTGAACCTCTCGATCATGTCACTGATAAATGATTGTACCCCTGCTCTGCTTGGAAACTGCCAATAAAACAACTCACCATGACCATGGACATCTGACTAAATTTTAAAACAGGTGTAAGTTTTAGAGATTGTCTCCTTATATCGAACTGAAATCAACTGGCTCATTAGCAGAGATCCTTCCAGTTTCTGCCATCTGATACCTACATTCAATTTTATCTGCTCAGAGACCATTACAATTTTATCTGCTTAGAGACCTCAGCTCAAATGCCATCTTAGATGAACGCTGCCCAGCTGGTGGCATATGGTACTTAAGTCAGTTAATAACTGTTTCTAATGGCATCAAAAATAACTGCTTTTAAAGTTGCGGTATGTGCGTGTGTTTAACTTCTCTAGGAGTAACACCTGGGATAAAGAATGTTCTTAATCAGTGTTGCTGACAGTATCTAAAAAAAATGGTGTCCTCAACTTATGAGAAAAAATAAAATCCTGTTTTCTATGTCACCTGAACATTCTTCAGAATGAAGACACTGTTGGAAAAGAAGCTGGAGACCCATGTGACCAGCAGTGGCCATTTTTTTTGTTTTGTTTTAATTGAAGGATAATTGCTTTACAGAATTTAGCTGTTTTCTGCGAAATATCAACATAATCAGCCATAGGTATACAAATGTCCCTCTCTCTTGAACCTCTCTCCCCTCTCCTTCCCCATCCCACCTGTCTAGGTTGTCACAGAGCTCCTGTGTGAGTTCCCTGAGTCATAGAGCAAATTCCCATTGGCCATCTATTTTACACGTGGTAATGTAAGTTTCCATGTTACTCTCCCCAGGGACTTTCCCATGTTGTCTGTCTGTTTTGCAACTGACCCTGTGCTAAATGCCTTATCTTCATTTAAGCCTCCAGTCACCCACATGGCAGGTGCCATCATCATTGCCTTTAAGAGTGAGGATACTGGGACAGAAAATGTAAATGATTTGTCCAAATGCACACGACTAGTCAGTGAACTTCCCTGGCGGCTCAGACAGTAAAGCATCTGCCTACAATGCAGGAGATCCGGGTTCAATTCCTGGGTCAGGAAGATCCCCTGGAGAAGGAAATGGCAACCCACTCCAGTATTCTTGCCTGGAGAATCCCATGGACGGAGGAGTCTGGTGGGCTACAGACCATGGTATCGCAAAGAGTCGGACACGACCGAGCGACTTCACTTGCACTTTTCAGTCAGTGAAGGAGGCCATCTCAAGCTCTAAGCCCACCAATGAACCCTCATTCCATCATATAAATACAGATACATATAGACAAAGAGATACATATATATATATATATACACATATATATATGAAGAGAGATTGGAAGAGGAAGTGTTATATTAAGAATTGGCTCACGTGATTATGGAAGCCACAAAGTCCCATGAACTGCCATCCACAAGCCAGAGAACAAGGAAAGCCAATGCTTTAGTTCAGTCCAAGTCTGAAGCCTTCAGAACCAGAGAAGTCAATGACGTAAGTCCCATCAGCAGTCCAAAAGCCCAAGAAGGTGGCGGTGTGCGGGGAGGCACAACTTTGTAAGTCCTGGTCTAAGTTGTAAGGCCCAAGAGCCAGGAGCACTGATGTCTGGGGCACTCAGCCCAGGCAGAGAGCAAACTCACCCCTCCCCCTCCTTTTTGCTGTAATCAGGCCCTCAGCAGATTGAATGAGGTCCACCTGCTTGGGTGAGGATCCTTTGCTTTACTCAGTCTACTGATTCAAATGCTAATCTCTTCTAATGGGTGTTTCCAGAAGACACACATTTTACCAGACATCTGGGCATCCCTTAGCCTAGTCAAGTTGACACATAAAATCAGCTATCACAAGGAAAAATAGATATTGGGTAATAACTAAATTGTCTAACATATTGAAGAAGAGCTATTTTCTTCTGGACATGACCAAGGAAGCATGCCTCCTTCGTTATTGCTGGCAATCATATTAACACAAGGGGAGAAGCCAGACTGAGAATAAAGACAATGCAGAGAAAAGAACCAAGAGAAGAGCAGAGAACAGGACAAGCCCCTGGTCTTCTCATGGCTGGAGCCCATGCTGCCTCTCAACCACAGTTACCTATCAGTTGAATTAAGTTTCCCATTAGTTGCAGCTGAAAGGAATCTAACTACTACAATGGCCAAAATACAGGCAAGAGGAGGGAAGGAGAGAAGCTGCCCCATCCCAGTAATCTCACAATAATTAATGAGGGCTTTAATTTCTCTCTTTAGATGTAAGACGGAACTTTTTACTCTCTCCCCTCAGCAAATTCTTAGTTTTTTACAGGAATGTTCTACATCATCTCTATTTAAAAACAGAACTAATTTGATAACCCTGACAGGATGGGCTTCCTTGTGCTGAATTGCAGTTCTCTCTACGTGTGGTACACAGTGATACATCTTAATTAGAGAGGTTCGTTGTAATCGCTAAGTCAATTAAAATTGCTCAACGGCTCCGTTGTAAGTAGTGTTCAGTGAAGCTGCTGAAGTATAAATAATAACCTCAGATCATCATGACTGCACACCAAGAACAACACCTAATAGGATAAAGCTTAAAAGTACAAGAAGGAATGGAAAATGTGATGTTTTCATCATGCTATGTAGTGCCCTAAAATCCACACAAAATGGATTTTAAAGTAATGCCTTAAATATCCATACAAAATACACTGCATTTAAGCTATTCTAAGTTTTAATCCATATACTATAACCAAGTTTAACTCATAAGTTCATACCTCAGCTAGAGCCATATTTACAGTCCCATTGCAAGGACTAACTTACGCTATTTCCACACATACAGGGAAAATGACTACTTCTGTCACTTGTTAGAATGGAAATCATGA
Source organism: Cervus elaphus (assembly GCF_910594005.1). Lineage (NCBI taxonomy): Eukaryota > Metazoa > Chordata > Mammalia > Artiodactyla > Cervidae > Cervus > Cervus elaphus. The sequence continues at coordinate 15,378,207 of NC_057833.1, read as the reverse complement.
CAATATGCCTCCTGATTTTGCAGGGGGGAATCAGTTGTGTCATTTTCTTCAACTAAACAAAACATACAGACTGTGTCAATGATGCAGTTAATGTTGATAACATTGCAATTATATGTAGCTTAATCTACACAATGAAACATTCACCATCTCCCTCAGTCCATTCTAACCTGACCCCTAAAATTTGAGTTCCTATGTTTAAGGACCTATGTGTGGGTGTGTGCTCAATTACAGTCATGGCCAGTTCTTTGTGGCCCCATGGACTGTATCCCGCCAGCTCCTCTGTCTGTGGGATTCTCCAGACGTGAATCCTGGAGTGGGTTGCCATGTCCTCCTCCAAGGGATCTTCCCAACTCAGGAATCAAACATGTTTCTCCTGCTTCATTAGCAGGCAGATTCGTTACCATTGAGCCACCTGGGAATCCCTTAAGGACCTATTCAGTTCAGTTCAGTCGCTCAGACTGGGTCACTCTAACTCTGCCTGGATGAGTATTATTATCACATCAGTTCTAAATAAATAACTGCTCACATATTTCTCATTAATGAGTACGTCCAAATTATTATAGCCTGTGGAGTAAGAAATGGTGACCCACTCCAATACACTTGCCTGGGAAATCCCGTGGACAGAGGAGCCTGGCAGTCTACAGTCCATGGGGTCACAAAGAGTTGGATATGACTGAGTGACTGAGCGTGTGAGCAATTACGGCCTGAATTTGAATTTTTTCCCCACAGCAATCTTACTCCTAGTAAGTATTTCAGATCATAACAATGTAACTTCTTCCAATATAGCATGAAAAAAAATCTTAGAATATTTCCTTTGAACTGTAGTATTTTCTAATAGCTTCTGATCACAACACCTCTGAGAGCAGTTTCAGTTTATCTGTAGATGGTATTTTATTTGAAAAAAAGTACATAAATACATATATACATACATCATGGTAGCTTGTATTGATCAGCAAACAATCATGCTCCCTTCTCCCACCCTTACTCTGTGAGAAGACTATACTTCTCAGTCAATTATGGGTTTGTTCAGAAGACTTTCTTTGCAAACAGAATTTGAGAGGATGACATATTGTGTCCAAGCAGAAACCTTTAATACAAGTTTCATATGAAGTTTAGCAACATGCAAAGTGAATCTATGTAATAGATATTAGAGTTATGGTCACGTTTGTGGGATGGGGTGATTTGACTGGAAGTGGGCACAAGGAAGACTTCCAGGTCCCGGAAATTTCCATATCGTGACATGGTGGTGATTTCATGACAATCGCCATCTGTTTAAAGCCACCAAGCTATATAATCAACCTATCTGTACTTTTCTGCAGGTGTATCATATACCAATAATTTTTTTTCCTTTTTCAAAAGCATTTGGTTGCAATATGAATGCTATGATCTTTGGGTCCTTGGGTCACAAACTTTGGGTTACAGAATCCAGGCTTCAGACTGTCTTCCCTGATGAGGAGTTGGTTAGGTGACTATGGAGATCCTTTCCAAGCCTGGGTGAAAGTTTCTGCCTCCTTTGGTCTTGACTTTGCCAGGTCAACTTCTGATTTCCCCATAGAATTCTTTAGCCCGCTCTTGCTTATCAGTCCGAGAGCTTAGAAATAAGTCTTAGGGTCCCAGATGGTAACACCCAAATGTGAAAATGGTGTACTTGGATTTTTTGTTTAACATTTTTCTCCTGCTGAGACTGAACCTTTTGAAATAAATTGCTTATCTAGTACTCTGCGGGCTAGTTAAATAAGAACATCAATCAGCCAACTTGGGGATTAAGTGTTTTCTCCAGTTCTCATGTAATAGTTAATAACATCTATGGCATTTAGGTTCTTGGTCATCCCTGAGACAAAAAAAGATGAAACAACCATTGTCTTTACTTAGTTGCCTCTTCCATTCGACTGTGACTTCCTTGAAGACAAGAAATTATCTCATTCATCTTTGTATCCCTGGCATCAAGCCCAATGCCTGGTACATAGTAGGTGCTCATTAATTTTGCTTAAATTAAAATGAATGAATAAGACCTTCACAAAACCTTTTGCCAGAAGCAATTTTAACTTGCATTCAACATCCAAGGAGAGTGGGCTGCTGTTTTGGCAATAGCTCTGACATTGAATAATCTGGATGTTCCAAATTTCTTGTTGCTCATTTATCCTCAAGAAAAAAGGGAAGCAGGGGAGGATCGTGTTTGTGGGCCCAGCAGACACATCTCAGACTCATCACCCTGCACAACAGATCAGATGAGGCAGCAGCAAGACCAAGGCCACCTGCCCTGCTGTCTTCTGACTGCTGATGTTGCCTTAATCACCGAGCGGATGCAATTTCCTGCTGCTAACCCTTGCTATGGTCCCCGGGGAGGTCTCATTTGTCACTGTCATTACCTTTCAGATCAGCAAGACATCCATCTTTTGTTGGGCCCTCCTTCAGTGACTTGTTCAGGTGTATAGGTAGCTCAGGACAGTGGTCCTTGGTGCTTCAATATGAGGTGGATTCATGTACTTTGATATATTAACTCTATTAATAGTGATTCTGAGCAAAGGATAAGCCTCAGTCTTATTTCAGAGAGGTAATGCTTTGTTTTTATGTATGCTTTACAAAACACTTTTTCTATTTTTTAATAACTCACATATTCTATGAAAAGAACTTGACTAAATTGCTCCAATTCTACCAATGCTGTCACCTCTGATATTACCCTGAGCCAAATCAGTGCTCGTCCCCACCATCAGCTGAAAAACACATACCAACTCCAAACACGTACCTAATCCTAAAGGTGTCTGAAGCACATGTGAAACTTTGGCACCCGCTCACATTTGACTTGAATAGAGCTGGATTTCATGTCTGACAAACATCTGCCTAGCATTTACTATGTGCCAGACAGAGTTTTGCAAATATAAACTCATTTCTAACACCAACATCTCAGTTCATGGATGAGGAAACTGAGGCACAGATAGACTCAGCATCATGTCCAAGGTCATAGCTAGTAAATGAAACTCAAACCCAGGGCCTCCTGCTCCTGAGTCCAAGCCCTTAATCACCACAGTCAAACAATAGGGGTCCTTGGACCTGAATGTCATGCTCAAAGCTTCCAACAGTGTTCTGACAACGCTATTTAATTACCTAATCAGTTCTTTCAGCCCTGGCTCAGAACACAGTGTGTGCGTGGGGAGGTTGGGGGCCGGGGTGGGGGCGGTATGTGCACATGTGTGAATTTACCAGGAGCAACACTGTCCCCAAAACTGTCCCTTTATCACTGTCTCTCACATTTTCCATCTCATGGTCACAGGCTGGGTTTCCAGAAGCAGATGTTCAGAGAGAATCTGAGGTGCAAGACGTTTCTCAGGAATCAACCCCTGTGAAAGGAAGGGGAAGAAGGCAGACCTGGACAGGGAGGAGCCGAACTGTGAGGACGGCCTCCAGCGCCCCCGTCAGGCCGCGGAGAGTCCGGGGCGCACACAGCCCGTGCGGGTGACCGCCCAGAGCTGAGGCGCGGGTGACCGCCCAGAGCTGAGGCAGCGGGTGACCGCCCAGAGCTGAGGCGCGGTGACCGCCGAGAGCTGAGGCGCGGGTGACCGCCCACAGCTGAGGCAGCGGGTGACCGCCCACAGCTGAGGCGCGGGTGACCGCCGAGAACTGAGGCAGCGGGTGACCGCCCAGAGCTGAGGCAGCGGGTGACCGCCCAGAGCTGAGGCGCGGGTGACCGCCCAGAGCTGAGGCAGCGGGTGACCGCCCAGAGCTGAGGCAGCGGGTGACTGCCCAGAGCTGAGGCAGCGGGGCCTTTGGTCACTCACCCGGCTTGCATGCTAGGGTGAGGCCACCCCAGGAAGGGTATGACCTCAAAAGAGGCCCCTCTGCGGCTGAGCAGACCCTGAAGGAGCTCAGTCCCCTCAGCGGGCACCTCGACTGTCCCTGAAGAAGGTCTGGGCAGTGGACCTCCTTGGGAGCCACACTCACTTTTACACTCGAGTAAAAGTCTAGTCTTTACCATAGCTTCCAACTCCTACAGTCTGCGGCCCTGTTGCCTCTCTGACCTTATCCCCCACTTTCTGCAGTTCCACTGGTCTCCTCACCAGGCAAGCCCCTACTTCAGGGGTTTTGTCCTTGTTTTGACCCCCTGTTGTCTGACTGTGGCGATTCAGTGCTTGGGCTCAGAAGCAGGAGGCACTGGCTTAGAATTTCATTTACTAGCTTACTCACAAATTCACACCACTTGCTCTTTTGCCTGCTTCTTCTCTTGGCTCAAATATTACAACTCAGTGAAGCCTTTTCTGAACACTATTTTAAATACTTCTCATAGAGTACAAGGAAACCCATTCAATGCTCCATGGTAACCTAAATGAGAAGGAAATCCAAAGAAGAGGGGAAACAATGTACGTGTGCAGCTGATTCACTTTGCTCTACAGTAGAAACTAATACAGCATTGTAAAGTGACTATACTCCAATAAAATTAATTTCATAAAATAAATAAATAAGATGGCTTCCCAGGTGGCTCAGTGGTAAAGAATCTGCCTGCAGTGCAGGAGACGTGGGTTTGATCCCTGGGTTAGGAAGATCCCCTGCTGAAGGAAATGACAACCCACTCCAGCATTTCTGCCTGGGAAATCCCATGGACAGAGGAGCCTGGCGGGCTACAGTCCATGGGGTCACAAAAGAGTTGGACATGACTTAGGGACTAAACAACAACAACTCAAAAATAAATAAGATGAGTCCCTCTCACCGGCCCAACCCTACACTAACACTCCCAATCCTTCTTCCTACCGCATTTCTCTCCATACCATTTATCACCATCTGATATAATATACAGTTAATAGCTTATATATTTTAAATTCTTTTTCTTTATAAGCTCTATGAAGACAGAGCTTCCCCCGACTCAGTTGTGCTCAAGGACTTATCCTCGGTACCAGACACAGTGTCTGGCACAGAGTAACCCTAAGGCAATGCATGACTACACAGGGAGTAATAGAAAGAGACTTCTGCCCTCTCAGCTGCATCCACAAGCTCAAGACAGGAGAGATGACTTCCATGAATTTCCTACCTTAGAGGGAAGGAACCCTGAACATGCAAACTTTTCATGTCATCTCTTTTAGAAGCAATATAAATCTTATACCTCAACCAACAATAAATATACATTAATTCTAGTTCCTAGAACAATCAAACGCTTCTACTAAATTTTCCCATCAAATTCATATGGATTATACACTAAGGTGAACAGAGCACCCAGCTACAGATTCCATTATCAATAAACCCCATAGGCTCCATCTGCGGTTTACAGAAGACCTACTCTTGTTCCTCTTGAGTGAATCCTTGTCCCCTTTACATGCCCTTTCCCTTGGGGTGATAGCCTTGAGAAACTGGGCTACTACCATCATTTTCCGCATTATTTCAATACCAGGTTTTACCAGTCAAGCTTTTCAGTAAACTCTGCTTTGCTCCATTGGTTAAGAGTGTGGGTTCATGATATCCGTGAAACATAAACACACTCACAGACATAGAGAACAGACTCGTGGTACCAAAGGGGAGTGGGGTGGGGTAAGGAAGGGTTGGGAGTTTGGGGTTAGCAGAAACAAAGTTTTACATAAGTGAAAAAAAATGTTAGTTACTCAATCATGTCTGATTTTTTTCTTTGAGACCCCATAGACTCTAGCCCACCAGGCTCCTCTGTCCATGGAATTCTCTAGGCAAGAATACTGGCGTGGGTTGCCTTGCCCTTCTCCAGGGGATCTTCTGAACCCAAGGATTGAACCTAGGTCTCCTGCATTGCAGGCAGATTCTTTACCATCTGAGCCACCAGGGAGGCCTAAAAATTTTATATATAGGATAGATAAATAGCAAATATATTACAGGGAACTATATTCAATATCCTGTGATAAAGCATAATGAAAAAGGATATATATATGACTGAAACCCTTTGCTAAACTGCAGAAATTAACAAATACTGTAAATCAACTATATTTCAATTAAAAAAAATTTTTTTTTAAAAACAGTATGGGAAAAAAAATTAAAAAAAACAAAAAACAGTGTGGGTTTCCTTACTCCACCACCTGCCAGAAGGGTGTCCTCTGGCACACTGCCTAATAGCCCCAAGCTTCAGTCTCCTCACATGATCTATCATATCATTTTAGACATGTAAAGCACACTGTTGAGACCTAGGAAATAAAAGTTTCTATGACTCCATGATTTCCAAAGTCTCTCTCTCCTGTCTGCCCCACTCCCCACTGAGTTGCTCTCAATTTTTTCTTCTAAGTCCTTCTTCCAAGTCTTACAACATCCTTAAATCTTAAAGACTGGCAGTCTTCTTGCCTCATTTAAAAACAATTTTATAGGTGGGTTCACAGCTATAGAAGATAGTAATTCCCAGGACTCAATGATCCATTTGGGGCTGGGGTGAGATAAAAATAGATCAGACCCAACTCAGAAGGAGAAGCACATCCAGCAACAGGAGACATCTTCCCCTTCTATGGTCCTAAACTCCTCACAGCAACGTCATGGAACTGCCCACTAGTCCCCTGTCCCCAGAGGGGGAAAATGTGTAGCTCTTTGAATCACTATGAAACATAAAATATGATATTTCACAAAGCCAGTTTCTTCATTATGAAATCTAAGTCACCATTTTATTTATTTTGCAAAAGACTAGTAGTTTGTCATTGTTTTAAATGAAGTTGGAAAACCAAAAGCAAGATAATATGTGAGCGCCACCTTGTGGAGACATTTATAACTACTGCATAAGCTTGGGCCCGATCAGCTTTTATTCCCTGAACACGTGTTTAATGTGCTGACGCTGCGGAGAAGGCAATAAAGGGACAAAAACCCTTGGTCTCCTGGAACTTACTTTCTACTGGGAAAACAGAAAATAAACACAATCAGTATGTGAAATAAATAACGTATTAGACGTAGTGGAGAAAAGTAAAACAAGGAAGAGCAGCAAGGTATGGGACTGCAATTTAAAATCACATACTATCTTATTCTTGGAGAGCATAAATGCCATAGATAGCAACTTATTATGTCTAAGTTGTGCTGAGCATCCATTTCCTTGCTTCCCTTTGTGTTCCAGTTCATCATTCTTGAGATACTTACAAATGGCCAGGGCTTGCAACAGTTGCATACTTAATGGCTAAAAGAACTGAACAATTCATCTCTCTCTAAATTTGTATTTATTTGGATCCAAAAAAAATGTATACTAGAGCTAGATTCTAGAATGCTGTTTAAAGAGATGATGAAAATGGCAATGTAAGTGATCATAGTTTACAGGATGAAATTTAAATATTCCGAAATATTGTTTACAACAGTGATAATGTATTATCTGCAACCTCAATTACAGTACTTGAATATGACATGTAGAAGTTGTGGTTCATTTCCAAACCTTATTGCTAGTTCAGCTGAGCAAAGTTTCTCCTAACTGAATTGAAATTAATTTTTTTAATTGATCTATAAAATTTTGAGCAATGCTTTGCTAGTGTGTGAAATGAGTGCAATTATGCAGTAATCTGAACATTTTTGGCATTGCCCTTCTTTGGGATTGGAATGAAAACTGACCTTTTCCAGTACTGTGGCCACTGCTAAATATTGCAAATTTGCTAGCATGTTGAGTGCAGCACTTTAACAGCATCATCTTTTAAGATTTGAAGTATCTCAACTGGAATTCCATCACCTCCACTAGCTTTGTTCGTAGTGATGTTACCTAAGGCCCACTTGACTTCGCATTCCAGGATGTCTGACTCTAGGTGAGTGATCACACCATCATGGTTATCTGGGTCATGAAGATCCTTTTCGTATAGTTGTTCTATATAAAATTTTCCAAGCCAGGCTTCAACAGTACATAAACCATGAATTTCCAGATGTTGAAGCTGGATTTAGAAAATGCAGAGGAACCAGAGATCAAATTGCCAACATCCACTGGATCATCAGAAAAGCAAGAGTTCCAGAAAAACATCTACTTCTGCTTTATCGACTACGCCAAAGACTTTTAACTGTGTGGATCACAACAAACTGTGGAAAATTCTTAAAGATAGGGGAAGACCAGACCACCTGACCTGCCTCCTGAGAAACCTGTATGCAGGTCAGGAAGCAACATGAACCAGAACATGGAACCAGACATGGAAAAACAGACTGGTTCCAAATCAGGAAAGGAGTATGTCAAGGCTGTATATTGTCACCCTGCTTGTTTAACTTATATGCAGAGCACATCATGCAGAATGCCAGACTGGATGAAGCACAAGCTGGAATCAAGACTGCTGGGAGAAATATCAATAACCTCAGATATGCAGATGACATCACCCTTATGGCAGAAAGCAAAGAAGAACTAGAGAGCCTCCTGATGAAAGTGAAAGAGGAGAATGACATAGTTGGCTTAAAACTCAATAATCAGAAAACTAAGATCATGGCATCTGATCCCATCACTTCATGGCAAATAGATGGGGAAACAATGGAAAGAGTGACAGGCTTTATTTTGGGGGGCTCCAAAATCACTGCAGATGGTGACTGCAGCCATGAAATTAAAAGACACTTGCTCCTTGGGGAAAAAACTGTGACCAACCTAGACAGCATGTTAAAAAGCAGAGACATTACTTTACCAACAAAGGTCCGTCTAGGCAAAGCTATGATTATTCCAGTAGTCATGTATGGATATGAGAGTTGGACTATAAAGAAAGCTGAGCATCAAAGAATTGATGCTTTTGAAATGTGGTGTTGGAGAAGACTCTTGAGAGTCCTTTGGACTGAAAGGAGATCCAACCTGTCAATCCTAAAGGAAATCAGTCTTGAATATTCTTTGGAAGGACTGATGCTGAAGCTGAAACTCCAACACTTTGGCCACCTGATGTGAAGAACTGACTCATTGGAAAAGACCCTGATGCTGGGAAAGATTGAAGGTGGGAGGAGAAGGTAACAACAGAGGATGAGATGGCTGGATGGCATCACCAACTCAATGAGCATGAGTTTGAGCAAGTTTTGGGAGTTGTTGATGGACAGGGAAGCCTGGCATGCTGCAGTCCATGGGATCGCAAAGAGTCGGACACAACTGAGCGACTGAACTGAACTGAACTGAATCTATAAAATGCAATGATTCAACAAGAGTGGCCTAATTTGATAAAACTGCCAATAGAACATTAACTATGTGTAAATTTTAATAGTGAAAGCACATATTTTACTGAAATAAAGTTTTAAAAAATAACATCTATGAAAGAGAAAGTGTTAGTCACTCAGTCATATCTGATTCTTTGTGACCCCATGGACTGTAGCTCGCCAGGCTCCTCTGTCCATGGGATTTTCCAGGCAGGAATACTGGAGTGGATTTCCATTCCCTTTTCCAGGGGATCTTCCCAATCTAGGGATTGAACCAGGGTCTACTGCATTGCAGTCAGATGCTTTACCATCTGAGCCAGCAGAGAAGCCCAGAACATCTATAGGGTAAACATATAGTAATTCATGAGGTAAACTCTTTCTATACTCAACCAAATAACACATTCCCATAGAACACCCAGATATACACACAATAGTAATTCAATCATCTGTGGTGTTTTGCTTACTGTTGGTCAAATAAAAACCATTCATTGTTTTTTACTTTTTCAACATAAGATTATACATTAAAGTAGGAGGATAGAAAATATTTTTAATAACTTTGTTAGATTGACTCATAAAATTTAAATATTTATTACATTTGGTACAATTTTTATTTTGGCCCTGAACCCCTTGTGTTTTAGGGAAATCCATTTGGAGGTTATTGCAATAAAAAAGAAAATCAAGGTCATAAATGATGGTGCTTTGATCAGGGTAGTGGCAAAGGAGATATGAGAAGTCATCAAATTCTTGATACTTCCTGAAGAAAGCACCAAAAGGATTTCCTGACAGATTGGATTTAAGTGTGAAAGGGAAAAATCACATGACCCAAGCTTTTTGGCCTGTTCAACTTCAGAAAACTTGTCATTTTGTGAGTTACATTAGGATGTGGGAGGGCAGCTTGGGGAGACTTTCAGAAGCTTGTTTTGTCATGTTAAGCCAGAGATGCAGTTTAATTCTCAATGGTTTACTACTCCGGCGAGATACACTCTGTTTTTTGTGCTTCTGACAGGATGGGAGACGTGGTATAGTTGAAATAAAGGGACACCACTGTGCCACTTCACTCTTGTAGCAGAGAGTGGCATAAAGAACCTAGAAGCCACCTCCCAAAGCCATCCCTAAGGCTAAGAGCTGGGATGCCCTGGGGGAAGCTCATAACTAACCACCAATCCTGGACCTTAACCCCAAACTCTTAACTTCAGACTTCCTATAAAATGTTTATCACAAACACACATGCAAGACACGACTGGACATCATAAAGCCTCCGTGTGAACTGCTGAGCTCTTACTGGCCCTCTTCCCAGCTGCCGTTTACATCACATCCTTTGATGTGGTTCCTCTTGCATCTTCCTCAGCTAGCTGGCTCTCAGCCTCCCTAAGTCCCTCCAACCCAAAGATGGAGACGGCATAAATTAAAAAATAAATCTGTAAGAGCTCTTTGTTTTTGTTCAGTCGCCCAGTTGTATCCGACTGTTTGCAAACCCATGGACTGCAGCATGCCAGACCTCTGTCTGTTACCGTCTCCCAAAGTTTGCCTAAGTTCATGTCCATTGCATTGGTGATGCCATCCAGCCATCTCATCCTCTGACGCCCTCTTCTCCTTCAGCCCTTGATCTTTTCCAGCATCAGGGACTTTTCCAATGAGTCAGCTGTTCACGTCAAATGACCAAAATACTGGAGTTTCAACTTCAGCATCAGTCCTTCCATCGAGTACTCAGGGTTGATTTCCCTTAAGATTGGCTGGTTTGATCTCCTTGCTGTCCAAGGGACTCTCAGGAGTTTTCTCCAGCATCACAGTTCAAAGGCATTGATTCTTCAGCGCTCCATCTTCTTTACAGTCCAGCTCTCACACCTGTACGTGGCCACTGGGAAGACTATAGCCTTGACTATATGTACTTTTGTCGGCAGAGTAATGTCTCTGTTTTTCAGCACACTGTCTAGCTTTCCTTCCAAGAAGCAAATATTTTCTGGTTTCATGGCTGCAGTCACCATCTGCAGTGACTTCAGAGCCCAAGAGGAAGAGATTTGTCGCTACTTCCACCTTTTCCCCCTCTATTTGCCATGGAGTAATGGGGCTAGATGCCATGATCTTGGGTTTTTAATATTTAGTTTTAAGCTGGCTCTTTCACTCTCCTCCTTTGCCCTCATCAAGAGGCTGTTTAGTTCCTCTTCACTTTCTGCCATTAGAGTGGTATTATCTGCATGTCTGAGGTTATTGATGTTTCTCCCACCTATCTTGATTCCAGCTTATAACTCATCTAGCCTGGTATTTCTCATGATGTGATCAGTGTATAGATTAAATAAATAGGATGACAGTCCTGTCATACTTTCTCAATCTTGAACCAACCAGTTAGTTGTTCCATACAGTGTTCTAACTGTTGCTTCTTGACCTGCATACAGGTTTCTCAGGAAACAGGTAAGATGGTCTGTTATTCCCATCTCTTTAAAAGCTTTCAACAGTTTATTATGATCCACACAAGTCTTTGGTGTAGTTGATAAAACAGAGGTGGATGTTTTTCTGGAATTCCCTAGCTTTCTCTATGATCCACAGAATGTTGGCAATTTGATCTCTAGTTCCTCTTCCTTTTCTAAATGCAGCTTGGTTCACCTAATGCTGAATCTTAGCATGCAAGATTTTAAGCATGAGCCTTACTAGCATGGAAAATGAGTGCAATTGTCTGATGGTTAGCACATTCTTTAGTACTACACTTCTTGGGAATTGGGATGAGGATTGACCTTTTCCAGTCCTGTGGCCACTGCTGGGTCTTCCAGATTTGCTGACATATTGAATGCAAAACACCTTGATGCCATCATCCTTTAAGGTTTTAAATAGTTCTAATGGAATTCAATCACATCCACTACTTTATTATAAGAGCATACAGAGAGACAACACTGTAAGTTCCTGGAATCTCTTCACTATCCCATCCTCAAATTGGAAAAGAAAATTCTAAGTACAAGTATCACTATTTTAATCACTTGAAAATTCTTACCTTCTCTCTGACAAATACAAGCAAAGCCACAATTAAAGCAATATTACAATCTAAATTGAGAAGAATTTGCTGAAGGAAGGACAAACTCTTGAGAGTAAACTTTACCCCAGCCTGCTGGGTAATCTTTGGATGAGAAACTAATGTAGTATTTCCAAAATTGGCATCTTACAGAATGCTGTTCCATGGGATGTTGCTTGATGAATTCTGTATTCAAAATAAGTATAGGATCATTGGATAAAGCAAAGTTAAACAAATTTATTTTCTGTGGGAATGTCAGGGACTACACTCACATGCTTTATAAACCTTTAAAAGGGAGACAGAATATAACATTTTCAACATTTGTTTGACACAGAATCCATTCTTTGCAGTAGCTCATAAAAACAACTTCCAGTAATGGTTTTCCTCTGAATATAGTTTGGGAAACATTTATCAAAAATAATTATGTTTTTCAGAGTTTATCTGGCAAAGCCAGAAAATCCGCCATCACCCAGTCCCTTATCTGACCACCAAGATTTGCAAATCTGTATAACTATATGCCTTCATTAAGCCAAATTCAATTTAGAGTCAATAAATTCACTTCTTTTAAAAAAAATGAGGCTGCTAAGTTATTATATATTCACAGTATTAAATAGTCACATTGCAAATGAATTCCCAATACTCACCTGTTCCAGCAGTGTTATTACTGAATAACCAGAATTAATTATTTTAGAGATTATAATGAAGCCAAAGAATTTATCCAAATTAAATGTTCTTCCATAAAGAAAGGGCTTAAATTTTAGATCAATAATGATTTAATTTTCCTCTGGAATCTTTGGGGGGGCATTCAATTCTTCTAAGTACAATAATTAGATGACTGGTTGGATCTTTGCTATGATGAAGCAATATCTTTATCAACTTTCTTTTTATCTTTTACCCAACACACAAGTCCATATAATACAGGTTTTTTATGAGCAAACACTTACACAGTGATTAATTTTAAAGATACTTTAACTAGTCTTTATTATTCTTTCTGTGTTTTCACCCTGAATTAAACTAACATGGGACTAGTTCCGTTTCATTGGAAGGCAATCCTCCCAACAGAATTAAAAATTTTTGAGAAGTATCTGCCCACTATATGTCATCTGTTAGCCTCATATTCACACAGAAGAGTTATATACATGTGTATGAAATATAGAAAATATTTAGTAAGAATATATTTATTATAAATCTTCATATTTTTATATACAGATATTGTTATTTAAAGGACATAAGAAATGCCATTATAATGCTAAAATGAAAAAACCTAGCTACAAAATTAATAGATACATGCTCTCAAATATGTGTAAATATTCTTAAAGGTGATGTCTTAAAATAGGAATTATTCAACCTAAGTGATATCATTTTTTTCTTAATTTTTCTGTATTATTTTTATAATTATGAAAATAATGAAGGTTATTTTTTCCAACAGCACTACCCAATGTTACTTGACTTCTACTAAACCCAAACTAGAGTGTTGAGGACATAAGATTATGGTGAAATGCCAGGGTTTTCATCTGGGTACAAAAGGAACCCGGTAAAAATGCTGTCATCCTCAGCACTGACATACACCCCATTCCAATCCTTTGAAACTTCCAGCCAGACTTGGTCCCCTGCTCTTAATTTCAGGATGATGAGGAGAGAGGTCTGGTCTATTTCATGGCCATAGAGCGTCTCTCTGGACTTGAACTGCTTCCTATTCCAGGCCACCAGGCTGATCCGAGCAGGTCGGCCCCTCACGGTGATGTGGTAGGAGAAAACATAGGCCCCAGGAACACTACAGTTAAATTTCCCAGTGACAGGGCTATAATTCCCTTGGTCATTATAGAGAACCTTGTCAAACTTGATAGGGGCGTTGGGAGGAGGGAAGGGCTTGGATAAAGCGGCACTGAAAGCCGACCGTGGGACTCTGGCCCCCTCCCCCTTGGAGCCCTTGAGGCCCCGAGAACCCTTCTTCCCAATCGACCCCCTGACCCCTTTGCTCCCCAGCTCGCCCTTGGGTCCTGCAGGTCCCACGAGACCAGGAGGACCCAACTCTCCCTTTTCTCCTTTGACTCCTGGATCACCGGGCACCCCAGGCAGGCCGTCTGAGCCACTTTTCCCTTCCGTTCCACTATCTCCTTTGCTGCCTTTCTCTCCTTTAATGCCCTCCTCGCCTTTTTCTCCCTTTCCTCCCCTCTCCCCGGAATCTCCACCATAGCCCTTGTCCCCCACTTCGCCCTTCTCTCCCTTGGCGCCAGGCTCTCCATTCAAGCCAGGTGCTCCTATAGGCCCTCTGTCTCCTTTATCTCCTTTGGTCCCATTGGCACACGGGTCCCCCTTCGAGCCTTTTTGTCCTTCCACTCCTGTTGGGCCAATGTTTCCTGTGTCCCCCTTAGGACCAATTCCACCTGAAATGGAAAATTTAAATCATGGTTAAGGCTCACATAGGGTATGACCAGGATGCTATTATCAGTGTATGGATGTGCTCAGCCTGTGTCCGACTTTTTGCTGCCCCATGGACTGTAACCCTCCAGGGTCCTCTGTCCATGGAATTTCCCAGGCAAGAATACTGGACTGGGATGCTGTTTTCTTCTCCAGGGGATCTTCCTGACCCAGAGATCAAACCTGCGTCTCTTGCATCTCCTACATTGGCAGGCGGGTTCTTTACCAGCTGAGGCTATTATCAGAGAGCTCACAAAAGGAAATAGAACCTCCTAACTGGAACTGGAAATCTGGTGGCGCGGAGGAGACTCTTATACTGAGCCATTCAAATAAAGCTACTCTCTCATAAGGGGAAGAGCTAATGCTACTGAAAAGCAATAGCTTATATTTAGATATTGTGTATTGACTGTTAAGATGAGGAAGTATTAGAACTATAGTTGCCCACTGTGTTCTATTACACTTTGCATTTTGGCCCAATCCAGCTATTCTCATACATCTCCACATTGCCCATCAAAACCCAGAATCTTCCAGGGAAAGAACCTCAACCTGGAAAGGTTGAGGTATCTTTTCCCCAAGGACAGCTAGAGAGAGGAGCAGAGCTCAGATACTTCTACCATCTCCAGACTCCTAAACTAGTGCTGGTGACATTCCACCAATCAGTACACTGAATTATTAGAAGATTATTAATAATTTATATTTCCCTTTGACCTCCTTGATAACTTTAAATACAAACAGGAAGAAAATTAAAGGCTATACTGCACATGTGACCGCACACAATAGATATACTGATAAGCTCTTGAGAGTCCCTTGGACTGCAAGGAGACCCAACCAGTCCATCCTAAAGGAGATGAGTCCTGGGTGTTCATTGGAAGGACTGATGTTGAAGCTGAAACTCCAACACTTTGGCCATCTGATGCAAAGAGCTGACTCACTGGAAAAGACCCTGATGCTGGGAAAGATTGAGGGCAGGAGGAGAAGAGGACGACAGAGGATGAGATGGCTGGATGGCAGCACCAACTCAATAGACATGGGTTTGGGTGGACTCCAGGAGTTGGTGATGGACAGGGATGCCTGGCATGCTGCGGTTCATGGGGGTCACAAAGAGTCGGACATGACTGAGCGACTGAACTGAACGGAATGGAACGGATAAGCTACCTGGTTCTCCAGGCTTTCCTGGGTATCCTGGAACTCCGCTCATTCCTCGGTCCCCACGTTCTCCCTTGAGTCCTAAAGTGATACCAAGATTAGCTGTTTTCCAGCTATATTAATCACGATATAACTAACATTCCAGTGTTTCCTTTATCAAAATGTGTAAAGGTAAAGACAATATGGGAAAAGAATTCATTGAGCATCATTAGGAACATTTTATTCCAATTGATGGTAAGCCATTTAAAGGAACCACTTAAAGGATTTGGAGGTAGTGCCAAAGCTCTTCGGACAGAGTTCAGCTTTTGCCTCAGCATTCTTGTAGCTTTTCAGATCTCATACAAAACTCATGATATCCTGCTTTACATTATATACATCTGTGTTTGTGCACTTCCTATTATGAATTTTGAATGACAGTTTAAAAGTCCTCTCTTTTATATTCCTCACAATGCCTGAGAAATAGTGCCACGCACTGTATAAGCTGACACAGAGTACAACATTTTGCAATCAGCTAAAACTATTCATGCTAAAAACCCACTTAGGAAAAAAATATTGTCCTTGACATACATAAAGCGTCAAGGAAAAGCTGATTTTCATTTTGTTTGGATGTTTTTCATATGCTCTTTGGGCAAATTATAAAACTGAAAATTCATGTTTTAAAAAAATTAAAATATCTGGGGTATTAGATATTTGCTGTATTACCACAAAATGAACTTTTATACTGGGCCTGGCCAAAGGCCAGCCTTATTACAGTACAGCCACTCTAGATTTATTTTAATTGTAAATGATAATAGCAAAAATAATAGTAATAGCAATAACTAACTCTCATTGAGCATTTACTTTGCACCACATAATGTTCCAAACTCTTACCATGAATTTTTACATTTCAACCTTTTTAAATATAATATTAACATTTATTTGATAATAAAACAGTCTCTAATATAACAGGGAAACTCATATAACAAAGCACATTGCATCACCTGGGACGTTTTTCGTTTCCAAAAGTCTGTAGCATTTCTCATCAAAAAAGAGCAGATGTTTTTGTCAACACTTTGTCAACAGAAGAAGCTTAGGCATGAAAAAGTTTAGAAATTTGTACAGAGTCAAACATGATTGTATATAATATTGGTTGGCATCAATTTGCCAGCCATATTATTTATGATATAACCAACATAATTTGTTTCATTTTTGCCGGGGAAAAAGAAATCCTAAACCAAATTAAAAGTCATTAGAAAAGACTCAGCCAAATTTCATAAGACTAGCTAGAGAAATCCACCTCCATCCCCCCCACCCCTGCCACCCCGCCATAAGCCAGTCAGCAGAGTTTTCTAAGTAGCTGGCTCTTCCATTATCATTCCACATGAAATTTAAATTTTGGAAATTAACCCATAGGCCATCAGGAAAATGTCTGTATACCTTTCAAGGGAACGTAACTATGAATGGAAGTGAAGGAATAATTCTATTCCCAGTCCTTGTCAATATTCATATCCTGACCTTCACTGCACAGTTACTCTGATTCTCGAGTTCATTTAAAGAGTTTAACGACTTACAATGAACTTAATCAGATAATGATTATCCAAAATGCAGTCATTCTACTCATTTATTTTTTTCACTGTAAGTCTTAAGCAAGAGTCCAAGTTAAGTGGAAGTAAAAGGAAAGTACAGTTGTCACTTTATAGACTGGCTAAATGAATTTCTACTTTTGATCCTTCATCAAAGCATATTCTTAAGAACTTTATTTTACAATACTTGCCTGTTTTTTCCTTCTACTTGCAAAAGTCTAACTTCCAAAATGTATGAATCACTGGGGAAGTTCATCACTCATCTTTATTTCACAGAGCTTTCTGCTAACATAATTCAGCCACAGAAGGATTAAATGTTTCCGAGAATGAAAATCGCCTAACTGACAAGTGTGAAGTGGCTCTCTCTTACCTTAGCATCTTTTCTGAGTAATTACTTCACTGAATGTTCTACCAGAAATGAGTTAGGCAGTTCCTGAGCCATGCAGAGGGTGATGTATTGATGATATTAGATTTTTTGACTTGTGACACTGAGGCTAAGACATTTACCTTGATGGATAGATGGTATTTCTACAGGCTGGTGGTATTCCCTGAGGAATTTCTAAATGTCCCAGTGAATCTGTAACCTTTCTTCAATACCTCAAAGCACTTACAGAGCCAAGGATTTCCCCGGGCTGGACACCCTCTTTGCTGATAAATCTGTGGAATTATAGAATTTCTGAGCTGGAAAAGATCTAGTAAAGCACACAAAACAACAAATCTTCTTTAAACAGAGTATAAAGAAATATCTAGTCTAGTCCCCTCAATATCCAGATGAGGTAAAGTGATGGGTCCAAGGTCACTGCAATTAGCCTGATATCTTCTATTTTAATTCAGTTTTCTTCCCACCATTGACACCACCCCTGATTTGAGAGAGCTAAAGGATATGTCATATTTTTCTTAGCAGGTAGGCCATTTGTCTAAATGGAATATTCTAGAGGATTGCCTGCTCTGATTAGTTTTATCTAGTAGGAAGTTAATTTGCATCATAAAGAAGAACTCAAAGGGTAATATATAGGAAAATATCCCCTTGAATTATCTGACATTCCATTGGTTAGGGCTCTGTGTTCCACTACAGACGGCATGGGTTTGATCCCTGGTCAGGGAATTAAGATCCTGCAAGCTGCAAGGTGTTGGCAAATTAAAACAATAGAAAAGCACACTTCCCCAGAGTCTCTGTGCCCTGCGGCTCCATCACTGGGTCAGCCAGGTGGACTATGAGAAATAGAAAAGGTGTGTGTGTGTGTGTGTGTGTGTGTGTGTGTGTGTTGTGAAAGAGAGATTACCAGGCAAGTTTAAAATTCTCAGTTGGCTATTTATAAACTATTTATAACATTTTAATATCAAATGTAACTCATAGTATGTCTTACCAAGTTTTTACATTTTAAAAACTTGATCCACCTGCAAGAAGCTGGTATTTACTTAGCAAGCTGCTCTTCTTAAAAATGATGCAGAACATCTGTTGAGTTTCGACATGAAATGAATATAATCACCTACCTTTCTCTCCTTTCTGGCCTTTTGGACCTTGGGGTCCAACAATTCCTGGTGACCCTGGGATCCCTATATCACCAGCCTCTCCCTTAAAACCTGGAAATGAGATTTAAAAGCCATCAGGGCAGGGAAATTCTCTTCTGAAATTCACTAGTTCAAAAACAGCAGTCACTTTATTGAGGCCAATGATTGTCAGTGTCCTAATGATAAGATCTGGGTGAAAATTAACTATTACAGAGTTCTAAGGACAATATTTTTGTCTGATTTGCAATTTTGCACTACCTGAATAGATAAACTGAGCCCATTAGTACTTGTCACTGAATTCATGGCAGTGATCAAATGATTCAGAGAAGCAGTACTATATCAAACAATAGGAACAAAATATTATCTGACTCTTAAGCTCATGTGGACTGCACTTTCAAATAAGAAGTAAAACCAGAATACCTAGCACTGTGGCTTTTCCCATTCCTTCTCTTAGGCACTGACTCGGGAACCACTGCAGAGTCCTACACACCAAGCATCCTTCTAGGTGTCAGGAATCAGCCATCAACATTCCAGCAGCCCCTTTTCCCCCATGGAGCTGAGAGCCCATAAAAGAGAAACATGAGCAAATAACCACACAAATAAATAGAAACGGCTACACTGCTTTTAGCAATGTGAGGAAAAGAAGAAGTTCCTATTGTAGATTGTGGTTTAAAAAAAAATTAACTTAAGGGATCAGAGTAGACATCCTGGAGAAAATAAGGGGGCATTAAGCTAAGACCTAATGAACAAATTAGAATTTTCCAAGACCAAAAAAAGAAAAAAAAAAACAAAAAGATGAGTATTTCAGGAAAAACAGCAGTGAACAAGACCATGAACAGACCTAGCGATCAGGGTAAAGAAGGCCAAGGGGCAAATGGTGTGGGGTTCATAACGTCACTAGTTCCTTGCTTGTCCCAGCAGTCTGGATCCCTTCTACTTACCTGGGCCACACAGAGACCCAGGCCAAAGACAGTTATCCTTCCTGCAACCCCAGCCTTGTTTAAGCATAGGAACTGTTTTGCAACTCCTGACTGGAATAATTTGTGGACAGTTTCTTTGAAAGTTAACCCTATAGATAAGTGCACTCAATTAAATTGTAATCTTTCATCTTAATTATTACAATTAATGCTGATGGAATGCAGAAAATTATATTCAATCTGTTGAATTTCCTCTTTGAAAGAACACTGTATTTGTTTGGATGAAGCACTTTAATAAATTGCTTGCAAAGGAGGTTAAGGCTGAAGGCACGCTTAAATGGTGGTTAAGCTCCTCTGTCTAGAAAAGCAGGAAGAGCAGAAAGGAAAGTAGTGGAGAAAAATGGGGGTGGGGGCGGGGCAGAAGCAAGCAAGGGCGGTTAGTCACTGTGCAATGATCCCCTTCTTCATGACACCCAAATGCCTGATGTGGTCATGAGGGAAATGATAAAGGGCAGTGTCCAGGTCGGCACAGGGAGCATAAAGCAACTGTCTGCAAGGTTACAAGGGGGTTACAAGGTTACAATCTACTGGGTCTACTCTTCCATCTAGGTGAGACCTACATCCTGATTAGTTTAGTGTAAATACCAGAAGGCTAGACTTAATTGAAGAGCTGGGGCTGGAAGCTGCAAAAATTGAGTTTGATTCCAGGTTCAACACTCTCAGGTTACATGACCTCTAGAATTACATAAAACTCTCTGAAATGCAATTAAATCATCCATTGACATGTAATAATATTTTAAACATTTTCTACAAAGATGAGAAACAATAAAGTGCTTAAGAGTTCTTGGCACCCAGTAGGTAGTTCAGTCATGTCTGACTCTTTGTGACCCCATGGACTACAGCATGCCAGGCTTCCCTGTCCTTCACCAACTCTCAGAGCTTACTCAAACTCATGTCCATTGAATCAGTGATGCCGTCCAACCATCTCATCCTTTGCTGTCCCCTTCTCCTCCTGCCTTCAATCTTTCCCAGCACCAGAGTCTTTTCCAATGAGTCAGTTCTTCGGATCAGGTGGTCAAAGTACTGGAGTTTCAGCTTCAGCATCAGTCCTTCCAATGAATATTCAGGATTGACTTCCTTTAAGATTGACTGGTTGGATCTCCTTGCAGTCCAAGGGACTCTCAAGAGTCTTTTAGTCTTTTCCAACACCACAGTTCAAAAGCACCAGTTCTTCAGTGCCGTACCTTCTCTATGGTCCAACTCTCACATCCATACATAGTTACTGGAAAACCAGAGTTTTGACTATATGGACCTTTGTTGACAAAGTAATGTCTCTGTTTTTTAATAGTCTGTCTAGGTTTGTCATAGCTTTTCTTCCAAGGAGCAAGCATCTTTTTATTTCATGGCTGCAGTCACCATCTGCAGTGATTTTGGAGTTCAGACATCTTGGAGTGCAAAGTCAATTGGGCCTTAGGAAGCACCACTATGAGCAAAACCACTGGAGGTGATGGAATTCCAGTTGAGCTATTTCAAGTCCTAAAAGATGATGCTGTTAAAGTGCTGCACTCATAATACCAGCAAATTTGGAAAGCTCAGCAGTGGCTACAGGACTAGAAAAGGTCAGTTTTCATTTCAATCCCAAGAAGGGCAGTGCCAAAGACTTGTTCAAACTACCATACAATTGTACTCATCTCACATGCTAGTAAAGTAATGTTGAAAATTTTCCAAGCTAGGCTTTAACAGTATGTGAACCAAGAACTTCCAGATGTTCAAGCTGGTTTTAGAAAAGGCAGAGGAACCAGAGATCAAATTGTCAACATCCGTTGGATCACAGAAAAAAGCAAGAGAATTCCAGAAGAACATCTACTTCTGCTTCATTTACTATGCTAAAGCCTTTGACTGTGTGGATCACAACAAACTGTGGAAAATTCTTAAAGAGATGGGAAGACCAGACCACCTTACCTGCCTCCTGAGAAATCTGTATGCAGGTCAAGAAGCAACAATTAGAAGTGGACATGGAACAGACTGGTTCCAAATTGGGAAAGAAGTCCGTTAAGGTGTATATTGTCAGCCTGCTTGTTTAACTTATATGCAGAGTCAGTTCAGTTCAGTTCAGGTATTCAGTCGTATCTGATGCTTTGCGACCCCATGAATCGCAGCATGCCAGGCCTCCCTGTCCATCACCAACTCCCGGAGTTTACTCAAACTCATGTCCATCGAGTCGGTGATGCCATCCAGCCATTTCATCCTCTGTCATCCCCTTCTCCTCCTGCCCCTAATCCCTCCCAGCATCAGGGCCTTTTCCAACGAGTCAATTCTTCGCATGAGGTGGCCAAAGTATTGGAGTTTCAGCTTCAAAATCAGCTCTACCAATGAACCCAGGACTGATCTCCTTTAGGATGGACTGGTTGGATCTCCTTGCAGTCCAAGGGACTCTCAAGAGTCTTCTCCAACACCACAGTTCAAAAGCATCAATTTTTTGGTGCTCAGCTTTCTTCCCAGTCCAACTCACATCCACACATGACCACTGGAAAAACCATAGCCTTGACTAGACGGACCTTTGTTGGCAAAGTAATGTCTCTGCTTTTAAATATGCTATCCAGGTTGATCACAACTTTCCTTCCAAGGAGTAAGCGTCTTTTAATTTCATGGCTGCAGTCACAATCTGCAGTGATTTTGGAGTCCAAAAAAATAAAGTCTGACACTGTTTCCACTGTCTCCCCATCTATTTCCCATGAGGTGATGGAACCAAATGCCATGATCTTAGTTTTCTGAATGTTAAGCTTTAAGCCAACTTTTTCACTCTCCTCTTTCACTTTCATCAAGAGGCTTTTTAGTTCCTCCTCACTTTCTGCCATAGGGTGGTGTCATCTGCATATCTGAGGTTATTGATATTTCTCCCAGCAATCTTGATTCCACCTTGTGCTTCTTCCAGCCCAGCGTTTCTCATGATGTGCTCTGCATATAAGTTAAATAAGCATGGTGACAATATACAGCCTCGACGTACTCCTTTTCCTATTTGGAACCAGTCTGTTGTTCCATGTCCAGTTCTAACTGTTGCTTCCTGACCTGCATACAGGTTTTTCAAGAAGCAGGTCAGGTGGTCTGGTATTCCCATCTCTTTCGGAATTTTCCACAGTTTATTGTGATCCACACAGTCGAAGGCTTTGGCATAGTCAATAAAGCAGAAATAAATGTTTTTCTAGAACTCTCTTGCTTTTTTGATGATCCAGCGGATATTTGCAATTTGATCTCTGGTTCCTCTGCCTTTTCTAAAACCAGCTTGAACATCTGGAAGTTCACGGTTCATGTATTGCTGAAGCCTGGCTTGGAGAATTTTGAGCATTACTTTACTAGCATGTAAGATGAGTGCAATTCTGCGGTAGTTTGAGCATTCTTTGGGATTGCCTTTCTTAGGGATTGGAATGAAAACTGACCTTTTCCAGTCCTGTGGCCACTGCTGAGTTTTCCAAATTTGCTGGCATATTGAGTGCAGCACTTTCACAGCATCATCTTTCAGGATTTGAAATAGCTGAACTGGAATTCCATCACATCCACTAGCTTTGTTCATAGTGATGCTTTCTATGGCCCAACAGAGTACATCATGCTAAATGCGGGGCTGGATGAAGCACAAGTTGGAATCAAGTTTGCCAGGAGAAATATCAATAATCTCAGATATGCAAATAACACCACCCTTATGGCAGAAAGTAAAGAAGAACTAAAGAACCTCTTGATGAAAGTGAAAGAGGAGAGTGAAAAAGCTGGCTTAAAACTCAACATTCAAAAAACTAAAATCATCGCACCCAACCCCATCACTTCATGGCAAATAGATGAGGAAACAATAGAAACAGTGACAGGTAGCTATTATCATAATTGAATTAAAGAAGCTGGAGATAAAAGTTTCAAATGGAATTTTACCTTTGCAAGATATTAGATACAGCTGTATACTTCAAAATACTTTCATTCAGAAACTGTAAAATTAGGCTCATGACTTTTTAACGTCTACAGTTATTACTTGTATCACTGTAGATGATACAAATGTGATATATGTAATGTATGTGTGTTCATGTGACCAAGAACTAACAGATAATGAAAAAAAATAAACAGTTGGGTTTGAGCAGGTTTATTTTCATTTTCAAGTTTGTTTAATGTTGTTTTTATACAACATAAGCATTGCACATTAGTACAATGCTTTTGACAAAATCATGGTTACCAAAGAGGGAAGAGGATGAGGGAAGGATAAGTTAGGAGTTTGGGATTAGCAGATATAAACTAGTATATATAAAGTAAATAAACAACAAGGTCCTTCTGTATAGCATAGGAAACTATATTCAATATGCTGTAATAAACCATAATGTAAAAAATATGAAAAAGAATATGCATATATGGGCTTCCCTGGTGGCTCAGATGGTAAAGAATCTGCCTGCAATGCAGGAGACCCAGATTCAATCCCTGGGTTGGGAAGATCCCCTGATGAAGGGAATGGCATCCCACTCCAGTATTCTTGCCTGGAAAATTCCATGGACAGAGGATCCTGGTAGGTTACAGACCAGAGGATCGCAAAGAGTTGGATACAGCTGAGTGACTAACACTTCACTTTTTTCTTTTCATACACACACACACACACACACACACACATATATATATATATAAACTGAGTCACTTTGCTATACACCAGAATCTAACACAACACTGAAAATCATCTATGCTTCAATTAAACAAATAAATAAAACAAGAAAACAATGTTTTTGAAACACTGGTAAAGCTAGAACAAATATCTATGAATCTCGAAAATAGGATCCTATCAGGTTCAGAATATTGCGCAGGATAAGAAAAGACTCCTACTACAACTAACCAGAAAAATAAACACAGTTTATTGAGTATGTGTTCTATTCTAGGCATCACACTGAGACCTTGTATATATGACCTCATTCAGGTCCCTTGAAGACTCCAAGAAGGTGCCATTATTCTTACCCCATTTTACTATTTTAGAAACTGACACTTGGAGTGCTAATGAAGTTTCCCCAAGGTAGGACCATGACAGCTTGACCTTCTGAACTCTCAAGCAGTCTGTCTATGGCAGAGCTAGTCAGACTAAGATATATGCATGCCCCAGGCAGTCCAATAACGTGGCACACCTTTAGAATATATGTCCTGAGTATTTGGAGTCTCAGCTCTGAGAACAGCCTAGCTAAATCCATCAGTGTAAGACAAAAGCCCTGGATGTTACAGCCTTAGAAAACAGTTTAGCAACCAGCTGTGTTTACTTGACCTTCCACTCCTCCCAAGCAGCTTTCCAGCCAGACTTGATACTGAAAGAAACCCTGGTAAATAATATAATTTCCCCAGTCTCATTAGGTCGCCAGTAATGTCGTGGCAACTCCGAAATCTTGGGACCCCAGACTCCTACCCAGCTCCCTTCCCCTTCAATTTCACCTCTGCATAAACACTGATCACATTTCCCAAAAGGTACCTGCAATAGGATGAAATGAACAAAAAGCTTAACAAGGATGCGGAATTTCTGATTTTATGACTTTTAAGTCCTTCAGGCAAGACACAACAAATATTTATATGTAATTCTGTCAGGGAATAGCGGCTTTGAAACTGACATTCTGGTCTCGCTTTTACCCTGAATTTACCGCTGTAGGACATGGGAAAGCTGAAACGTAGTAAAATAAAAGTGAGAGTATATTCATACTGCATGCATTAAAGATATTTAGAAATTTTGAAATATTTAACCATGATGTTCAATGAAGGCTATTGGGCAAGGAGATAGTGCTGCCTCAGAATTTCAGTGAGAAGCGCACTGAATCCTGCCTTTATTCTCTACCTCACAGGTGTTCCATTGCTAATCCTAACTACAAATAGCACTCCAAAAATCCATCAGTCAGTACACATCCTCACTAGACCACAGAACTTTCAGTTCACCTTTTTATATCAGCCACTGAGATGATTGCATAATTGGGAGAACTACCTTCCAGTCTACTGTTGGGAAGCTCCGTCTCTGCTCTGACCAGCACCACCCAATAGAAGCTTCTGCAACAATGGAAATGCTCTGAATCTGTGCTGCCCTTTGGCCACTTGTGGCTGCTGAGCACGTGAAATGGGGCCAGTGTGACTGAAGAACTGAAATTTTATTCCCATTTCAGTTTAGTATTAACAGCTGCACGTGTGACTCTTTATCACACTGGGCAACGGAACCCACTGCATTTGTCACAATGTTATTCCTAGGCCTGTCCCGCTGGCGTGATGGTGTAGAAACCCTCAGGCAAATCCACCACCAACCCACCACCTCTCACTCTAAGCTTGTACAAGTGGGAAATATATGGCTGCGTGTATTTTCAAATACCTGGCTTTCCAGTCTGTCCCGGTTCTCCCTTTTGCCCTGGTCCAGATGAACAACAATCACAGCAATTCAAGAAGAAATCAGCAGTGTCAAGAGTGAGGTTTTCGGAGGGGAAGAGAGTGGCAGCATCAAAGGCGGAATCGAGGACTAAGGGGTCAGGGGTTGGCTCTGCCCTTTCAGCCGCTTCTCTGAAGGGGGCTCCTTCTTCTGGAGGTAGGCCACTGGATGGCTTTGGGCCCTTTGGCATCTCTTTTCCCTCAGATTTCTTCGTGAATTTGGTATATGGTGTGGTCTTGGCTACTGCGTCCATACTAGCAATAACCAAAATAATGAAAACGGCACAAAACCAAGAAAACATCCACATGTTTGAGGCTGAAAGATACAATGGGAATATATACACGTATCACGTGAGAACCAAATGAAAAGACTAAATGATATAGATATACACCTATATGAGAGGGATATATATACATATGTGAACCATAAGAATGAACAGTAAGCATAATACTAAATGATTTATCTATGCTATATGTAAACATATACTTCAATTACAACAGAATATTTTATTGACTTAAAGTACTCACTGTAAGGAACAATTGCTTCAATTCTCCTTTCTGGTTGCTTTCCTACTGTTACATGTGCTAAAATATTGTTCTCAATCATTCAAATCATCTTGCCAAATAGAAAACATGATCTATAATAAATGCAACATATACTCTTACTAGCTCATATACTATGTGGAAAACAAGTAAGTAAAAAATCCTGACTGACCTCACTCAGATTTATAGGAATCAAATGCATTCGTGTTAGAGGGAGAAGAAAAATATTGAGCTGAATAGTTTATTTCAGCAAACTCAATTATTTCAAGAAAAAAATACTGGTAAAGAGTGCTTAAATCTACTCAGGAAAATGGTCTTGTTGTGACAGCAATCTTTTGGAATCTGTTGTAATAAATTCAGAGAGAGAGAGAATGAAAAATTATAAATTTAGATATGTGCTATATCTTTATATTCTTCACTTGTCATTTAACTCTCCAATTCTTTGCTTTATAATTTGAGGGTTTTTTCCCTGAAAACTCACATTTATCTCTGTATTATTTTAAAAGGCCAAATGGTGGCTATTCTTATTAAAGTTTTTATCAATGTTCACAGGGACATAAGATTCCTGATGAAATGAAATTTTGATCATAGTATTCCATTCCCCAGCAACTCCCAGCATTCCAGTGACTGCTCACAGATAGCCAGGGTTAGAAATGCATGATTTCTGAACAGTAAAGGAAGGCATGATTAGGATAAATAGTAAGAGAGTAAAGAGAGTGGAAAAACAGATAGTAACCACACCTACTGTTTATAGAATCCCTACAAAGAGTAGGCACCTTACATTCATCAATCCAATCTGTTCTCAAAACAGCTCCGCCAGGCAGGTTGACACACTCACCTTCACAGATGAGAAAACAGACATCAAGTGCTTACAAACCTTATTCAAGATCACACAACCTGTGAGCTATTAATTCAGAACTTAAATCCAGGTCTGTTTAACATCAAAGCCTCCACCCTTCCCCACAAATCATGTGACGTTTATATGGATGAGATTAAAGGGCAATAAATCCAAGGGTAGGATCAATGAAAGAGCTCTAGAGGAGACAGATATAAATCAAAGCAGATGAGAAGGGATAAAGGATGCTGTATTTCCAACATTATATAAAGATCCAAAAATGCTAACCTTCCTTTAAGCTGCTTTTGCTACTATATTTATCCTTTCAACCAACAGTAACTGAATAACCAACAGTGTTACAAGCACTGAGAAATTATATGTAGCGACATATGATAATATAGACTAAGCTATGGCCTCTGTTATGGACACAAAGGTCTATCTAGTCAAAGCTATGGCTTTTCCAGTAGTCACGTATGGATGTGAGAGTTGGACTATAAAGAAAGCTGAGCACCGAAGAATTGATGATTTTGAACCGTGGTGTTGGAGAAGACTCTTGAGAGTCCCTTGGACAGCAAGGAGATCAAACCAGTCCATCCTAAAGGAAATCAGTCCTGAATATTCATTGGAAGAACTGATGCTGAAGCTGAAACTCCAATACTTTGGCCAGTATTGGCCAAAGAACTGACTCATTGAAAAAGACCCTGAGTCTGGGAAAGATTGAAGACAGGAGGAGAAGGGGATGACAGAGGATGAGTTGGTTGGAAGGCATCACTGACTCAATGGAATGAGTTTGAGCAAGCTCCAGGAGTTGGTGATGGACAGGGAAGCCTGGCGTGCTGCAGTCCGTGGGGTTGCAAAGAGTTGGACACGACTGAGCAACTGAACTGAACTGATGGCTTCTGCCCTCAGGGAGTTGACAATCTAGTAGCAAAGATAAGAAACTACAAAAGCAAAGAGAAAAGTGTGAAGAGCAGATGGTTATAAAGCATCTCTCCAAATACAGATCTTGCACCCCTCCTTCCCCCATCCCTGTAAGATTGAGCATATATACATGGTCGCTGTACATCAGTCAGCTAAACCCAGCCCCAGCCAAAACCAGACACAAAAATATTCTGCTTAGATATAATACAATTCAACTTTCATGAGTTCATACGATTGCATTCAATGAAACATTCATTTGTTCAACAAACATTTGCTTGAGCATCTAAGAAGTGTTAGGAACTGTGCTGGGTCATACAAAATAAAGATAAATAAAATCAGTAAGGATCTTGTCTGCAGTAAATATTCAAACATTGCAAATAGCCAAAGTGCAAAACATGGAAAGTGAAATACTGGACACTTTCCATTTTCTCACCACTTTGCTATAAAAATAATTCAAGTTCGCAAAATGCTGTATTAATGCTCTAACATTGTTTATGTTCTTTAAAGCAAGTGAGGTTATATAGGGAAATAACCAGGTTTTTTTTTTCCTCACTAAAATATATCTGTATTATTCTTTTTGGCACAGCAAGTATTTTTGATCCTGAAAACATGTTATGATAGCTTCTTGGTAAACCAGTCCTGAGGCAGCAAATAAGAGATAGCTGTTGAGCTGGGGAAGGGAGAAAACTAACACTGAGATCATGACAGGCATTTTCCAGGTAATTTATAATTATTATTACAATTACATCACACATAAACCATGAAAAGTAAGATTTACTATGCCCACATAATGGATTATAAAACCAAGGCACAGAGAGGTTGAGTAGCCTGCCTGAGATCACAGTATTAGTCAGGAGCAGAGCTGGGATTAAAACCTAGATCCATCTGACTCCAAAGTCAACCCATGCACTCCTCGCCGTGCTGGGCTGCCTGGGGATGAATGAGTGATCAGAGATGCTGCACAACAAGCCAAGTCAGGCCCTTCACCTTCAGGGGGTTGACAGTCAAAGCTGACAAGCAAAGATAAGAAACTGTAAAAGCAAAGAGGAGAGTGTGAAGAGCAGATGGTTATAAAGCATCTCTTCAAATACAGATCTTGCACCCCTTACAGATCTTGCACCTTCACCTTAAGGCCCTGCAGTGGGAGAAAGTGGTTTCCCACAAGCAAGAAATGGGAACTTAATGGGAGACATGAGGAAGAGGAGAGATGAGATGTCTGGCTCTGATCATGGAACAAACTAGTGTGGGGCAAAATTACAGAAGGGAGCACAGCCCATCCGAAAAGTGGCTAAAGGTCCCCGGAAAGGAAACTAACCAATGTTGGGAAGGTGCCTGGTGTCCCTAACTGAGGGTGTGGATTGTCCCCGTAAGTATCTTCCTTGCAATGTGGCTTCCTGCTTCCCAGTTTAAATGTAGATAATAAAGGATAATGTCATCAGTGCTTGAAGATTTGATGAGGCTCCCCAAGAACTTGGAGATGAGGAAAACATGAATCCCTTTCAAAAAACAATACAGCAAATGCCAATAGCAACCTGACTGATGGTGCACAGATATTATTTCCTTTTGACTATGGATTGTTTTCATATTTGTGTAAACACACAAAAACCAGCCAACAAAACCTTCACAATGAGTCTAGCAAGTGAGGGCATTTAACCAAAATTTAAGTCACTAGAACAAAAAACATGACTCAAATGCTAAGTCTGAAGATTAACATAGGTATAAATCTTAACAGAGGGGTTAGAAGCAAAGATCTAAAAGGAGGCTGAGGTCCCCAGTCAACCTAAATACAGTAAAAGCCCTTTTACTCCTCCTGAAAGTTGCCCAGACTGTAAGCATTTCAAGAGTAGAAAGTTGCGTCTCTTTTGTTTCTATGTCCCCAGGGCCTAGCACAATATGTATCCTATAAATTTTTTCTAAATTGAAATGAAGTAGTAGATTGCATTATTGTCTCCAATTGTCTCCCATCCTTCCGGGTACTCATACTCTTTGCTATATAGGTTTTTCACGGTCTCCCACAATGAATGAGGTCTATACTCCAATCCTGTGACTTTGAGTTCAGCCATGTGACTTTGGCCAGTAGAATGAGGTAGAAATAACAGGGTAGCATTTCCAAGTCTAAGTTTCAAGAGCTCTTACGTGTTTCTACTTGCTGTCTTGCGCTTTGGCCATTGCCATGAGAAGGATATGCATGGCTGTGCCTACTTGTTGCAGGAGAGGATGAAAGACAATGCAGAGCAGCGCTGGCCCAGGTAAGCTGCTCCAGCCCAAGACAGTCTGGATGGAAGTCCCCACCTGATCCACAGACACATGACTGAATACAGCTGAGACTAGTTAAAGCCAATCTAGATTGAACAGCTCTCCCTGATCCCACAGACATGTTCCAGTTATCTACCACTGTGTTACACAGTTCCTCAAACTCAGTGACTTTAACCATTTTACCAGAACTCATAAAGCCACGGGTCAGGAATTTGGTTGGGAAGATCCCCTGGAGAAGGGAAAGGCTACCCACTCCAGTATTCCTGCCTAGAGAATTCCATAGACTGTGCAGTCCATGGGGTCACAAAGAGTTGGACATCACTGAGTGACTTTCACTATTTAGATGATTCTTCTGTTCCATGAAGCATCAACTAAGGTCACTTAGCAGTATTCAGCTGATGCATGGGTTAGCACAGAGAGGCTTCACTGTAAATTCAGTGCCTTAATAAAAGTGGGGGGAAAGGCTGAGCTCATCAGTCACAATAGTCTCCCTAGCATGCTAGGCTCAAGATTGTCAAATTTCATCAATCAGACCTCAGGGTTCCCAAAAAGACAGCTCCCAGAACGTGAAAGCTGCCAGTCTCCTTAGCCTGCACCTGAGAACTGGCAGCAACACTTTTATTGAATTATGTTCGTTACAGCAATCACAGAGGCCAGCCAGCCTCCAAGAGAAGGGGCATAGACCCCCATCTCTCATTGGAAGAAGAGCCGAATAATCTTTGGCTGTTTTGAATCCACCAGAGACACTCAAACTATAATCTGTAAGCCATGGAGTGAGTTGGGGAAAGATTAGGTAGCAAAAACTGTAACCAATAGTTCCAGCTTCTAGGCTAACTAACACTATATTTGCTACAACTGAGACAAAAATGATTAAGCAGCTTCCAGCCCCATTTCTACCTTTGCCCAGCAGCAGGGATCCTACATGCTCCTCCCCCTTGTCAATCAGCCCCCACGGTCCAGGATGTTGCCCCCATTGAAAGTTCTTAAGCAGACACTGGGCCATCCCTTGATGAAATTTACAATGAGCCTATTTGCTAAGTCGCTTCAGTCATGTCTGACTCTTTGCAACCCTATGGACTGTAGCCCGCCAGGCTCCTCTGTCCATGGGGATTCTCCAGGAAGAATACTGGAGTGGGTTGCCATGCCCTCCTTCGTGGGATCTTCCCAACCCAGGGATCGAACCCGCATCTCCTGTGGCTCCTGCATTGCCAGCAGATTCTTTACCGCTGAGCCACCCGGGAAGCCTGAGATCCTATTATAAAGGATTTTAAAGATTCTCCAGTATTCTCGCCTGGAGAATTGCACGGACAGAGGAGCCTAGCAGGCTGCAGTCCATGGGGTTGCAAAGAGTCAGACATGACTGAGTGACTATCACTCATTCAAAGATGCTTCAACCTTGAATGTCCCATCTAACCTTGAGATTCTATGATGTGGTTCTATAAGAAAATTTTATCAATATATGAAAATGAATTCATATCATAAAATTACATTCTAAATACAAGGGACATTACATTTCTTCTAAAGCTGTGTTCTTTAAGTTAGTGCCTATGTTCAGGAGGATGATCTTTAAAGATGTTTTAGTTCTTTTCCCAAAATAAGTGGAAATTTAAGTTATATTTTCATACCAACTTAATAATGTGTATTTGTAAGATGATTGGAAAGTTTTATGTTGATGCTAGGGCCATGAACTTAAATAAATTTAATCAATGACTAGCAAGTAATATAGTATAAAGACTAAAAGTCACTGGGTTTATAGACAGTGAGAATTGAGTACAGGATTCAGATCTATTTCTGAGTTGTTTGACTGGGAGCAAAGTCTTGGCTCCTTGTTTTTTAATGGAGATAATAACAGTAGAGAAATCTTGTACAGTTGTGAAACTTAATGATATAATGCATGAAGAGCTCTTAACCCAGTGTCCTTAGTTGTTACTGTTGGCTATTATTTTTAGTTAGGATTAGAGGTAATGAAATTAACTAGCCAGAAATAGTATTTTAAAGCAATGACAAGTATTTCCTTTTCTCATACTGTGCTAGATTGGCCTTTGGCACCATTTCCATCCCTTTTTACGGTCTCCCCTTTATCTCAGGGACTCAAAGTCTGAAAATCATTTTTCTCAGAATCTTTTTCCATCAAGGATCCAGTTTCGTCTCTGCCAGTGAGAAACATCTGCATGGATGTGGAAGACTTTCTAGTGACCTTGCAGACTTTGGCAGAATCGAAGTTTTGCAGTGTTTTCTGGCACGACGTGATTCCCTGCCTACATTATTCCATGCAGGTGGCTGTGACCCTCACTAGCGACGAACCGGAGAGCTAGTGGCAGTCCTAGCTGCCCTGTGCTCCCTCCTCTTCAGCAACGGCATGAACACCTGATTACTTGTGTCAAATCCCCTCCTGCCCGACACACCTACAGTGGTCCCAGAATAAATCCTGCTATGTTCTTCTTTTTTCTCCATTTGCTTTTACTTCTACTTCTCTTAATATAAACTCCTGGTCTGCCAACTTTAGCCTGCTTTATATCCAAAACAGGATATTCTCTTTTTTCTTATCCCAATCACTCTTCATCCATCCACAACATCTTAATCTCTTAGAAACTAGCTGGATCAAATTATATCCCCCAAAATTTTGTCAAAAGATCCTCCCACAATGTCCCAAGCCTCCCACAACATTCCATCCACAACAAGGATATACCCCAAGTGCATTCTTGAATGTTGATTCCAGTATAAATATGAAAGCTTTTGAAATAATTTTAGGCACATGGATAGATGTGAATATGCAGCTGAACTGCAATAGTAATGACCTTTTAACCTTATGCAGAGCATTATTCCTCTCTGACACTTGTATAGTTATATAAGATTATAAGATGGACTTTTATGTATATAACATTCCTTTCCTGTGTGAACATTTACTTTTAATTTCTCACAACATTTCATTATGACCAATATTCCATGATCTATTCCTTCTCATATCCATGTCTCACATTCATTCATCCTTTAATTCAGTCAGCAAATGTTTATTAAACACCGTTTCTGTATAGACATACTAAATGAAGGAGTTACAGAACAAAATATCTGCTCTCATAGAATTTGCACTCCACTGGGAGTAATAAACATCTGATGATAAAAAAATTCAATATTTCAGATGGTAATAAGTGCTGTCAAAGAAATAAATAGGGTCATTTGATAAAGAGATGGCAACCCACTCCAGTATTCTTGCTTGGAGAATCCTATGGACAGAGAGGTCTGGTAGGCTACAATATATGGGGTCACAAAGCATCAGACATGACTGAGTGGGTATGCACGACAAGGAAAAATTGTTTCAGACAGGTGGCCAGAGAAAGCCTACTGCAGGAAGTGGTACTCAAGGTAAAAAGGCCTGAAGAAGGAGCAGTGACAAATCAGAGCAGCCAGTCTCAAGAAGAGCAAGGAGAAGAGCCTTCCAAGCAGCAGGAAACAGATGTGCCTTGTACAAGAGAGAGAAAGAAGGCCAGGAGGCCCTGACTGTATGGAGTGAGAAAGAGGCTGTGTGATTACTCAAGATGCATTTGGTTTGTCCACTTATGTTGTCCATCATAAGGGTTTTGGGGTTTATCCTATAAGCTGTAAGAAGTCACTGAACATGAGAACCGGGGAGAGACCCTAGCTGCTGTGCAGAGGAAGATTGCATGTGAGTCAAAACAATGATCAGTCAAAGCACATGGGAGTTGCTGCAGTCCTGACAAAGAGATGAGGGTGGCCTGCAACAATGTGTTGACATTAATTCACAATTCAAAGGCCAACCCATTGTGGAAAACAATTCTTACTTTAATTTCTATATGAAAAGTGTATCGTGTAACTTATTAACAGTTCAGTTAGAATTTAACTTTCTATTTAGACTTTAGGAGGTTCTTAGGATTGCGGTGTTACTATATCACTTTGAGAAAATGAGCATAAGAAAGCAAAGTATGA
Source organism: Cervus elaphus (assembly GCF_910594005.1). Lineage (NCBI taxonomy): Eukaryota > Metazoa > Chordata > Mammalia > Artiodactyla > Cervidae > Cervus > Cervus elaphus. The sequence goes on along the minus strand of NC_057833.1, from coordinate 15,343,701 downwards.
GTCTATGCATGGGAAATCTCCTAAGGAATATGACTAATATTATTTTCCTTTAGAAATACAGGGTGAGCTTTAGTTACTGGTCAAGGTTTTAAATTAAATTAGACAATGACAATGAATCAGAGGTAATTTTGTACTGGGCAGCACAACTGAGACAGAAATGCTTGCATAAAAATGGTGTTTGTTAAATTTTGTCTCCCTAATACCAAAGTAATTAATTCCCAGCTTCCCTGAGTGGATTTTAGGAGTAAAGTGAGATCTCAGCCACAACTCCAGCTTTGATAAAGCTTGAGACGTTCCTCTGAGGGGCTCCCCTGTGTTGAGGAATGCACAGAACAGAGGAAGTGTTATGAGAGGCCTGAGACCCAGTTGAGAAATGGGGTGACTTCAGGACTTGTTCCCAGCAGGCTCCTAGGACCTCCCCGCTTAAACAAGTAACCAAAAGTAGAGTTGTGAGTCAGGAGCCATAGCCAACAGGGATCATTAACATCACACTCATTTTAGGCATGTTACCCGAGGAAGAAGGTCCCATATGGTATATAAGGATGTCAGGAAACAGGTAGAGCCAGTTGCCGCCACTGCTTTCTTCTCCTTCGTCAAGAGCGACATCCATCAAACAATCTCCTCTTTTGCTTTTTAAGGTACCGGGTGTTGAGGTCTCAATGCTCTGCACCCACGAATGTAAATTAGGAAGAATTTCTTAGAGCCTGTTTTCTCCTGCCTGGATGCTTTCAGCAAACTCAGACAAGCCTCCTTGAGCTCAAAGTTTGAGTCTGCAAACTTTGCAAATCATCAAAAGGAAGGATGAGAAACTTTGCAACTACAGATTCCTATTTCCCCACTTTCTTTTTTAAGTGTGACTTTAATCAGCTCTGATAAGCCTTGCTCATCTCTTTGTGACGAGAGATGCAACAAAAGCGTCACAATTTCCATTATGCAGTGGGAGACTGTTTCTCCAAGAGTGTGAAAATAAGTGAATCCTTCACAATTTTATTAAGCACATTGAACGTAACATTACCTTCTACTAAGTTAAATGCCTCTTGTATTTAACAGTGTGCAGTAAAATAAAAACATATTCTCAGCATTTTTCAGTTGGATAAAAGGAAGAGCTGACTCATTGGGAAAGAACCTGAGGCTGGGAAAGATTGAAGGCGGGAGGAGAAGGGGGCAAAGGAGGATGAGATGGTTGGATGGCATCACCAACTCAATGGAGATGAGTTTGAGCAAGCTCCGGGAGTTGGTGATGGACAGGCAAGCCTGGCGTGCCGAAGTCTATGGGGTCACAAAGAGTCAGACACAACTAAGGGGCTGAGCAACAACAATGAAAAGGAAGTGGCTTTGGTTCAGAGTCTAAAACCATAAAAAAAAAAAAAAAGTCCATCAGCAAGTGTGAATACTTTTTTCCCCTCTGTGCATGCCACCACTTTTTCAGTTACTCCTTTTCTCTGCCCACTCTGTATTAAATCCAGGTAGTATGAGAGGAAGCAGAATGTTCTAGGTCGCAGCCGAGGTCCATGGCACAGAATTGGGTGCAAAGAGGGAATGGCATTTAGGAGAGCTGGGAGCAATCAAGCTAAGGGAAAACAAAGTAATCATTCAGGTGACGGGTTAGTGGAAAAGCAAATTCACCAACAGGGATGAGTAGACTAGTTACAAACATACATAAAATTTCAATGTGAAAATAAACCCTGGCTCCACACCTCCAAAAGCCAAATCAAACCTTTAAGGATGGGATTAGGCAAAGGCAAAAACAAGATTCTCACTACTCTGTTTCATCTATTTTTATTTCCCTCCCAGGAATTCTGAGTGTGTCTGCTATAGTGGTTTTCCTGTTTTATGGAGAAAGAGAAAGGAGGTAAGAAAAGGGACAGTGTGACTGGATGGGTGACAATGAGCCAGCTTTGCAGGCAGATACCTTTCACTAATTGTAAAAGGCAGTGGGTTACAGTGTGTGACAAACCTAGACAGCACATTAAAAAGCAGACATTACTTTGCCGACAAAAGTCCGTCCAGTCAAAGCTATGGTTTTTCCAGTAGTCATGTATGAATTCGAGAGTTGGACCATAAAGAAAGCTGAGGGCCAAAGAATTGACGCTTTTGAACTGTTGTTTGGAGAAGACTCTTGAGAGTCCCTTGGACTGCAAGATCAAACCAGTCAATAATCCTAAAGGAAATCAATCCTGAATATTCATTGGAAGGACTGTTGCTGAAGCTGAACCTCCAACACTTTGGCCGCCTAATGCAAAGAGCTGACTCACTGGAAAAGACCCGATGCTGGGAAAGATTGAAGGCAGGAGGAGAAGGGGATGACAGAGGATGAGATGGTTGGACGGCATCAGTGACTCAATGGACATGAGTTTGAGCAAGCTCCAACAGCAAGCAAGATGTGAAGGACAGGGAGGCCTGGTGTGCTGCAGTCCATGGGGTTGCAAATAGTCAGACACAACTAAGTGACTGAACAACAATGGTGTATGGGGGAGATGAGTACATGGGACCCTGTACTTTTGCTGCTCAATTTTCTGTAAACCTGGAACTACTTGAAAAGATAAAGTTGATTGATTTTTTAAGAAGTCCATTGATTCTTTTAAAAAAAGAAAAAAAGCAATGGGGTCCAAACATGATTGATTTGTTCACTTACTTGTTTATGAGTTGGTCTTGCTGGCAGTTAATAATTCTATCAAAGTTGCTACTGAAAAACTGAATTTAAAATTTACCTGTGCCCATAAGCTCTGGCATGTTAACAAAAATTTGTGGTGGAGGCAAAAGGGGTTCCATGTTAGAAACCTTCTTCACAAAGTAGAGATTTCACTGAAATTTTTCCACATCCTTGACATGAGTTATTTAGATACCCATTTAAATAAGTATAACCAAACCTAAGCAAACTGCTTCCCCTTTCTGGAGACCAAGCAGGACGTCTGTTGTGGGATGTTCTTCAGTAGGGAATTGTAGAAAGATGTGGGAGTCAGCTCACTCCTGCTGCATCAGGTATGCCTGAAAATTAGCCAGAGGTTCCCTGCGAGGGAGGTTCTAGGGAAGCTCCAGGATACAGAATCTAACAGACTGAAGGATTTAAAAGGAGTTTGTAACAATCTATAATGGCAAAGTATCTTAAAAAGTATATGTATATGTAACTGAATCACTTTGCTGTACATCTGAAATATTGTAAATCAACTATACTTCAATTTAAAAAGAAAGAAAGAAAAGGAATTTGTCTTCGAAGCAAAAGGTGTTTTTCAGATAACACCTTTTCCTTCTCCAGGGGATCTTCCCAACCCAGGGATCAAACCCGGGTCTCTGGCATCGCAGGCAGATGCTTTATCCTCTGAGCCACCAGGGAAGCTCCTTTCAGATAACAGGATAGATTAAATTTTTCATCAGTAGCAGATTACCTTCTACAGAATGCCTTGCTTCTCAGTGTTAAAAGATCTATGTTAATCTTTTTATCAGCTTACTCACATGCTCATATGTAGGGAAATCAAATATGAAAGTAAATATATTTGGCATGAATGATATGGCATGAAATAAATGCTTTGTTATTAAAAAAAAAAAAAGATTTCCAGTTGCAAAACTTCCATTTGCCTCCAATTTCTGAAGAAATTGCAGTGCTTCAGATCTCCTTTTTTTTTTTTAAATCCAGAGTTCCAAACCTGTTCCAGTGCTCTGAATGTCTTAAAAACAACATTAGGAAAGCCAGAAGTTTGTGCATGCCAACAAACATTACATCTATAACCAAAGATATCGGTCTCTATGATGCCAACTAGAATCTGAACTAGTATCAGAGCTGCCTAGCCTCTTAGATCAAGGCTAGCACAGGCCTCATAGAAACATTGTAATCAGAAGTTATCAGGAGAAGTCAATATAGGCCTGTAGGTAATGGTTTTACTCTGCTTCTGAAACAGTTCCAAAAATTCTTGAAAAACCCTTAATTACACCTCATCACTCAGAAGGCCATTGTCACTGACCCACACCATTGGCCAAATAAAGGCAGGAAACAAGGATATTAGCCACACTGCATCCTTCCAGGTCATACTGACATGTTGATTCTAGCACTTTCCTGCTTTGCTCTAACTCCACAATGGGGCATTAGTTTCTAAGACTTAATCATGGATCTGGATCCTGTTAATTCCACAAAATGGAGCCAAGAACCTAGGTCACTGTGAGATCGGGGGCAAATCAGTTTACCACACAGACACAGACAACAGACTATGGACACAAGGCAGCAGGGGAAGGAAGGAGAAGACGAGGTGCTTGGAGAGAGCAACATGGAAACTTACATTACCATATGTAAAATAGATAGCCCGTGGGAATTTGCTCTATGACTTGGGGAATTCAAACAGGGGCTCTGTAAAAACCTAGAGGGGTGGGATGGGGAGGGAGATGGGAGAGTGGTTCTAGAGGGAGGGGACATATGTATACCTGTGGCTGATTCATGTCGATGTTTGGCAGAAACCAACAAACTTCTGTAAACCAATTATCCTTCAATTAAAAAATAAGTAAATTTTTTAAAAAGTTTACAGTGGTAATGAATGCACAACTTTGAATACACTGAAAACCTCTGAACTGTGTTCATTAAAAGATGAGTGTTATGGTATGTGATTTATATCTAAATAAAGCTGCTTTTAAAAATTAAAAAAACAAATAATAAAAGACAATGAGTTTGGACTAGATGAGCCAGCGATCAACCCTTTTCTAATTCTAAAGTTGTTGCTGTTTCATTGCCAAGTTGTGTCTGATTCTTCTGAGACTCCATGGACAGTAGCCCACCAGGCTCCCCCGTTCATGAGATTCTCCAGGCAAGAATACTGGAGTGGGTTGCTATTTCCCTTTCCAGGGGATCTTCCTGACCCATGGACTGAACCCACATCTCCTTCATTTGCAGGTGGATTCTTTACCACTGAGTCACCTGGGAAGCCCTAGTTCTAAAGTATTAAAACTCTTTTCCTAACAAATCCTGTCTAATCATACCACTCGAAAACTAAATACTGTTTCATCCTTATTTTGTCACCTGATTCAGGACTTGAGAGGCAGGTCTTGGAAAGCTCTGCCTGTGGTAGGGGCTCTGGAAGACCCTTTAGAGGTCAAGGACTCTCCTAGGGAGAGCTGAGAATCCCAGAATAACAGGGGTCTCTGATAATCATCAGGTTTGGTATCAGCCCAGAGAAGAACAGAAGAGAGTCTGTCCCTGAAAAAGCTACCAAGAAGTTAATGCTTCCCATGCACACCAGCAGTCACTTCCTCTTTCAGGACAGCCGTGCTATTTAATACCCCAAAAGACCAAGGACAAAGAATGGCATTGTATAAGCACTGTAACTCAAGCAATTAGCCAGGTAATGGTCTGTGGGGTTCATTATAGCAGAATGTCAATTAAAACACTTGCAAGGAGATTATACAAAGCCCTTAGATTTCAAATCGTATAAGTGATCCAGCAAGACTAAATTATAGTAAATGTCATATCACTACAGTAGGTATCACACAAATGAAAATAAAGTTTCTTTTTTAGTGTGGACTCTTGCTTAATATCTCATCAATCCTAGAAATTGAAAAGAGCAGCCAAGTGTCCAGTTTTCATTCGACAATAAAAGATATGGGATAAAGGATGTGATGTTTGAATTGAATATCTTCTTTCCTATCTTTGGCTTTTTTAAGTATTTTGTATCTATTTTGTATATCTCTAGTTAATCGTATTTTTAAAGATTAAAACATAAAGCAATTAGTTTCATTTTAGACTTCTGCCAGTGGACTTACAGAGGAAGAAAAGAAGAGGAATGAATAAAATATGAATTTCAGAGAGAAAATTATTTCTTAGAAAGATCTTCAGTTAAGATTTCTTTTGTTTAATGACTTGTCTGACTTCATTCTCACAGAAGCATAGCATTTCCTTTTTTTTTTAATGCAGATATGTTATTAGAAAAAATGGCTTCTTCAAAGTAGAATAATAACTGACAGAGTTCTTTATGTAATTTCAAAAATGCAAATAGTATTTAAGATCCAAATAGATGGCCACAATGATTTACCTAAAAGTGTTAGGAAAAACATAATATATAAAAATTAGTTTCTGTCCTAAAAACCCTCAAGTCAAGTTTAAGCTGGCAGTTAATTCTTATTCATGAATTATAAATCCTTTACAGAGGGAGTGAGAATAACATGACCAGTAGATCTAGAAATATAATGTTCCACTAATTATATCAGAAGAGTTAAATGTGTATTAAATTTTTATTATTATTTATAACTGTTCCCTAAAATACCACAGGCATAACATATTTTTAAAAGCAAGCTATCTTTTTCCTCACCAGACAATTGTTATGATAGAAACTACATTTTTGATACAACTTCCTACATCATTTTAACTGAAGATATACTACAGAATTGTAATCTAAACAAAACCTGATTTTTAAGACCTTCATCTCTGAAAGGGAGTTAAATATCACATGGAACCAAAAATATGTAGCTTAACCCCAGTAATATCAATATATTATAATCTCCATTTAGAATTTATTTATTCTACTTATCTCACAGATACTGACAAATGTAGTGACTTTAAAATTAAGAATGGTTTTATACTCCATACCACAACCTTCCACACTTCAAAAATCAATACAAAAATTGGATTTAAGACAGCAAAGACTGCCTTCTACCAATTGCATGCTTTTATCACGTCTATTCATATTCTTATTTCCATGAAGCAAATTATGTCAGCATGACTGTTTATGCCTGGAATCTTACTGCAAAAGTCCTGATAAAGATAAAATAAATCAATGTTTACAATCATCACCTACCTTATGGGCTCCTTATCAGTAACCTCTCTTCTGGACAGCACATTAGAAAATTCAGTCTCCCTCACCATTATACAGGGTCTGTTTTATTCCTTTTGAGATTTACCCCTACCCAATGAGAGACGAGCACCCTATGATGAGGGGAGGGGTGGCTTTTCCTGACTCTGAAGGAAGGCTCTGAAATCTGATGAAATGCAAATATCTTGGGAATATTAAAGCCTTAGCTCTTCACTGGCCTGACCTTGTCTGCCATTCCTCTTGGTTTACAGGATTATCTTTCATCCTAAGTCTTTAAGGCCATGGCACCAGTGTGTCAAACTATTCTCTTACTTAGTAAATGCCATAGTTTTCTTGAGAATCTTTTATCTGTTATCTGGGTAGTACTTGAGTATTTAGAGACATCTGCTTCCACTGTTGAGTGAGCCTTCACTGCAGGAGAATGACCACTTGGGTGACATTTCTGAACAAACATTCTCTCCATCCTTCCCCTTTACTGCATGAGCCTCACATCCACTAAGGATTGACCAAGACTTGTAGATTCTTGGCCGAGTTCATTTCTAAGAAGATAACTGTGTCGTATTGTTTGAGACTTCAATAAGATGTTGCTGAGAACTTATAAATTACAAAAGCAATAGTGGTCTTGTGAGAGATCATTCATTCAGCAAAGAAGCAGGCAGACTTTCATGAGAACCTATCAATTGCCAGATCCTGTTCCAGATGCTGGGAATAGAGTGAGAGAAAGACTGACAAGGTTCCTACTTTCATGGAGTTTATTTTCTAATGGGAGAGACAACCAAAAATTAAAACACAAAGATGGAAACAGTAAATATCATATAGTAGTAAGCCCTTGAGCGTTATGCACAAGCTAAAATAAAGTGAAATGATGGGGGCTGAGTGGCTTCTTTAGAATGAGTGCTCAGGGAAGGTCCTTCTAACAGGCTGACTTTTAAGCTGCTGCAGTTGGAATGTGGAGAAGGAAGATATCAGAGAATAATCCAAGAGCCTCCCAAGTGCAGAGACTCTGAGACCGTGAGAGCAATACAAAACAGATCAGAACAGAGATACAAAGAAAACCAAGCTAAATCCCAGATCAGCAGAATGGTGATATGATTGAATACACTAATATATTTAAGACAGGTGCTACAGAAGAGTACTGATCCACCACCAGAACATAGAAAAAGGAGTTTGGGAGGCACAAGCGGAATTGGGATCCCATCCAGACAAGTCCAGGGAGCCTAAGTCAATGGGACTTCAGTACTCCAGTCCCTTTAGTAACGTGATCCCCATTATGAGCTGGATGCAGCTGATCAGCATAACCAGAAGCCAGGAAATGTTTGATTAATATAAATCCTCTCCTTCTGATCCCACACTCACCACATTAAAGTGATGGGGACTGAGTGGCTTCTTTAGTCTTTCTTCATTCTGCCCTCAGAGAGAATGGGTTGACCCTAACGCTTAAAGTAATCTGACGTAGTGATCGCTCATGGTAAGTTACAAAGTGGGTTTCTAATTATCATTTGGCTTCCCCTGTAGCCTGCTGGCTTGAAGAGTAGGCTGTGGTCAGGCTGATACAAGCCCAGATGGTTATATTTCTCATTATAAATTAATAGGAATTCTTAAAGCTGTCTGTCCCTCATTTTAGAGTTTCCGGGGTCTTGATTACTCCTGGATATTGACAAATTTAATCAAATTTAATTTTGACAAATTTAATATTGCAAATTTAATCAAGCCACTACCTGGAGAATCCCAGCCCAGCCCCAGCTGGCCTTTTCTTCATAACCACTGACTCCTGATGATTGAAGATACATATGCCTATGGCTCCCACATTGTCACTTCCTTGGTGGCTCAGACAGTAAAGCGTCTGCCTGCAATGCAGGAGACATGAGTTCGATCCCTGGGTCAGGAAGATCCCCTGGAGAAGGAAATCGCAACCCACTCCAGTACTCTTGCCTGGAAAGTCCCATGGACGGAGGAGCCTGGTAGGCTACAGTCCATAGGGTTGCAAAGAGTCAGACACGACTGAGCGACTTCACTTTCTTTCTTTTCACCACATGTGAAATGCTGGGCTGGATGAAGCACAAACTGGAAACAAGATTGCTGGGAGAAATATCAATAACCTCAGATGTGCAGATGACACCACCTTTATGGCAGAAAGAGAAGAGGAACTAAAGAGCTTCTTCTTCTTTTTTTTTTTTTGTTCATTTGGTCGTTTTAATTCTTCAGCACAGCATTTTAAAGAGCTTCTTGATGAAAGTAAAGAGAAGAGTGAAAAAGTTGGCTTAAAGCTCAACATTCAGAAAACTAAGATCATAGCATACAGTCCCAGCACTTCATGGCAAATAGATGGGGAAACAATGGAAAGAGTGACAGACTATTTTGGGGGCTCCAAACTCACTGCAGATGGTGATTGCAGCCATGAAATTAAAAGTTGCTTGCTCCTTGGAAGAAGGGCTATGACCAACCCAGACAGCATATTAAAAAGCAGAGACATTACTTTGTCAACAAAAGTCTGTCTAGTCAAAGCTATGGTTTTTCCAGTAGTCATGTATGGATGTGAGAGTTGGACCATAGAGAAAGCTGAGCACCAAAGAATTGATGTTTTTAAACTGTGGTGTTGGCCAGCCCAGGTTGGATGCATGAGACAAGTACTCAGGGCTGGTGCACTGGGCAGACCCAGAGGGACGGGAAGGGGAGCGAGGCGGGAGGGAGGATTGGGATGGGGAACACATGTAAATCCATGGCTGATTCATGTCAATATATGGCAAAAACCACTACAATATTGTAAAGTAATTAGCCTCCAACTAATAAAAATAAATGAAAAAATAAAATAAAATAAACTGTGGTGTTGGAGAAGACTCTTGAGAGTCCCTTGGACTGCAAGGAGATCCAACCAGTCAATCCTAAAGGAAATTAGTCCTGAATATTCATTGGAAGGGCTGAGGCTGAAGCTGAAACTCCAATACTTTGGTCACCTGATGCGAAGAACTGACTCAGTAGAAAAGACCCTGACGCTGGGAAAGATTGAAGGTGGGAGGAGAAGAGGAGAACAGAGGATGAGATGGTTGGATGGCATCACCAACTGGATGGACATGAGTTTGAGCAAGCCCTGGGAGTTGGTGACTGACAGGGAAGCCTGGCATGCTGCAGTCCATGTGGTCACAAAGAGTTGGACATGACTGAGCGACTGAACTGACTGGCCACAGGCATGTAGGTGTGCTCCATTGTGTCTGACTCTTTGTGACCCCATGGACTGTAGGCCGCCAGGCTCCTTTGTCCACGGGATTTTCCAGGAAAGAATATTGGAGTGCATTGCCATTTCCTACCCCAGGGGATCTTGCTGACCCAGGAATCGAGCCTGTGTCTCTCATGTCTTCTGCATTGGCAGGTGGACACTTTACCACTGCACCACCTGTCCACATCTAAAATGCCTGATGAGTTCAACCGGGCATGATGAAGAAAGCTAAACTGCCCTGAAATAAGTAGTCAAGCACAGGGAAGTCTCCCTCTGAGTTTATCAGGCTCTCTGAGAGCCTTGGCAAGCAAATATTAATGTCTGTTCCATCTCTATAAGAGGGAAGACTTGGTCTCCTTCAGGTGTTTTTTCCATAGATTTTCAATTACACCAGTAATATATCAATACATTTGCCCTGTAAATGCATAAAACATTACAGAGGACAACACCTCACTGCCCTAGGAGGAGCACTGTTATCACATATGAATTCTTTCAACCTTTTAAAGTATTTACATCCTATGTCTACATACATATATCCACTCATTAAAAAAAAAAAAAAAAAACTGTGTTTGCTTTAGGCTTAATAAATAGTTCTACATGGTACATCTTGCTCTGTAACTTACTTTCACTAAACCATATGCCTTGGAATTGGACTCATCTTCATAGGCAGTGTATGAATAACAGTGGAAGATGGTTTGAAGTTGACATAATGGTACCATGACTGACACAAAGGTAGTTTCTTGGGTTACTTAGACGTCTTTTTCTCTCTAAATACCTAAAATCATTATACTACTAAAATATCTTTACCTAACAAAAATTGTAATAGTTTTGTTTAGATCTACTAAGTAAATCTAGAAGTAGGTATTTTTGGGTTTCCCAGATGGCCGCTAGCGGGAAAGCACCTGCCTGCCTATGTAGGAGACATAAGAGATGCGGGTTCGATCCTTTGTAGATGTTGACGTTTTCCTTATAAAGTATATGAAAGCAAATGTAGATTTTTCCACAGAAGAACACATAACTTTTCTCTTCATCTCTTTAATTGTTGCCTAATATTCCCCTACTGGAGTATGATGGCCTGCTGCTCTGACTGGTTTTCTATCATTTTTCTTCTATTATTACCAAATCTGCCTGAGCAGCCTTTCTCCTTAGAAAGCAGAAGAGACACTAAATGAGCAATGACCCATGTTTGCTGTGGTTAGAAGGTTATATAGAAAGCTGTAAATATTAACATATTAATCACTGTATTTAATTATTAATTTACTAGTAAGTAAAACCTCGCAAGGAAGTACTGTTATCCCCATGTTATAGAGGAGAAAACTGAGCACAGGGAAGTTAAGAAACTTGCCCAAGAGAACCAGCCAGGGAGAGGTAGATCCAGCATTCAAACCCAGCTCTGTGCAGTGCCAAAGCCCAGCTCATAAGCCTATTTTATACTATTTTCCATTTCTAGCCTACAGGTACCTGTGAATTTTATCCTTCCTCTTTTCTTGACATTTAGACAGGACTTTATTGCTGAGGGCTTCCCTGGTGGCTCAGTGGTAAAGAATCCACCTGCCAAGCAGGAGACATGAGTTTTATCCTTGGATGAGGAAGATCTCCTGGAGAAGGAACCTGCACTAGTATTCTTGCCTGAAAATTCCCATAGACAGAGGAGAATGTCCATGGGGGTCACAAAAGAGTCAGACAGGACTGAGTAAACAAAATAATTACTGTTGAAGTACAAGAAGCAACCTTGATCATGAAGTTTGAAGGAGCATGGGCCATAGAAATCTTCATCAATTCATTTAAAAGTGTTCAGTAGGCATCATGCATTATGCTGACTCACATTAGGAATCCATGCCAGCCTATAATTCTTCACCCTCTCTGGCATGCTGGCACTGGATGGATTTATGTACCACTAAACTCAGATAGCTTAAAATATCTCATTGCCTAAGCCCTCAATAGTGCTGATAAAATATATGTAGCTGCATTTATAAATCATTATGTTTACTCACATTTTAAAAATTGAAAATAATGTTTTCCAAGAAGTCGTTGGACAGTTTCAACTTACTATGGACTGGCTGCGATTGCTTTTTATGTACCAAATCCTTATAATACTCTTATCACCTCATGTAGTTACTATGAAATGAATTATGCCTCTCCCCTGCCAAATTAATATATTGAAGCTGTACCTCTCAATGTGATGCTATCTGGACTTGGGGCCTTTCGGAAGTATTACTGATTAAGTTGAGATGCGATCATGAGGATGGGGCCCTCAGGATGGGACTAGTGTTCATATGAGAAGAAACACCAGAGAGCTTACTCTCTCTCTGCCCTGTGAAGACACAACAAGAAGGCAGCTGTCTGCAAATCAGGAAAAGAGCTCTCATCAGAACTCTGCCACCCTCTGGCACCCTATTCTCAGATTTTCAACCTCCAGAACTAGAAGAAAATTAATTTCTGTTGTTTAAGCTACCCAGTCCATGATATTTCGTTATGGCAGCCCAAACTGACCAAGACAATAGTATAATAGAGCTGCTGCTGCTGCTGCTGAGTCACTTCAGTCGTGTCCAACTCTGTGTGACCCCATAGATGTCAGCCCACCAGGCTCCCCCATCCCTGGGATTTTCCAGGCAAGAACACTGGAGTGGGTCTCCATTTCCTTCTCCAATGCATGATAGTGAAAAGTGAAAGTGAAGTCACTCAGTCGTGTCTGACTCTTAGCGACCCCATGGACCACAGCCTACCAGGCTCCTCCATCCATGGGATTTTCCAGGCAAGAGTACTGGAGTGGGGTGTCATTGCCTTCTCCGATAGTACTAGACAATAGTATAAGATTACTTTATTTGGGTCACTTTTTATGCAATCTTTAAAGATAAAATTAAGTTTCCCAGTGGCTCAGTGGTAAACAATCCTCCTGCCAATGCAGGAGACACCAGAGACATGAGTTCCATCCCTGAGTTGGGAGGATCCTTCAGAGGAGAAAATGACAACCCACTCCAGTATTCTTACCTGGAGATTTCCCAGACAGAGGAGCCTGGCAGACTATGGTCCATAGTGTCACAAAGAATCAGACACAACTAAGCAAGTGAGCATTCACAACATAAAATTATTAGGATTTTTAATCATTTATAACCTAGTTCAAATTTAGTTGACTGAAAGAAAGTCCCTATTCTTAGAGTTCTTAGTTAAAGCATTTAGCTTCAGTGAAGCATCATGATGCCTACAACTTATTTTCAATGGTTCCCAAAAACTTCTAGGGAGAAAGATAAAAACAAAAATGATAAAATGTTAGCAACTGTTTAAGTTGCTAAGTGAAGAGATCACAGGTGCTCATTCTGCCCTTCTTTCATTCTTCTGTAGGTTTCAAACTTTGATAAACAAAAAGTTGAAAGTATGCCAGATTCAGCTATGACATAGTTATACAACAAACATCTCTAAAATCTCAGTGGCTTTGTGACAAAAACATTACTTTATTTCTCATTCACAGGTTTACAAGCGGGCTAGGCTGCTCGGCTTCAAGTTGGGAAAAAAGTGAAAGTCACCGTCGTGTCGATTCTCTGCTACACCGTGAACTGTAGCCCACCAGATTCCCCTGTCCATGGGATTCTCTAGGCAAGAATATTGGAGTGGGGTGCCATTTCCTACTCCAGGGGATCTTCCCAACCTAGGGACTGAACCTGTGTCTCTTGCATCTCTTGTATCGACAGGCAGATTCTTTACCACTAGCGCCACCTGGGAAGCCCCATATATAGATACACATAAAACCAAGTGACTTCATAAAATGTTTTAAGTTCCTCTTCGGGGTACATTTGTACTCAAAATAATTTATTAGGAGGAAAACAATGAAGGCCTAGAATAAAGCTCCTTTTATAAAACAGCTACATCACCAAACAGATTATATTCCTGACCCTGACCTGGAGGAACGTGTCAGCTTTCTTTCTTTCCAAGGAAATCTGCCCAGCTGGGCTTCAGTCCAGAAAGTCTTTCTGCTTTAGTTCACTGTATCTCTCTCTGACCTTTACTTCTCAGATGTGTATCTCATGTAACAGGTCTGTACACTTGACCTTGACTCTTTTGAGTGAACACAAAAGAGAAAGGAGTTCAAGGAGAAAGTTTCCCTTAGTAAGTGGACGGCCAAAAATCTTCAGATTTCAGAGCCTTTTGTTTTTAATAAAGCAATTTTCCCTTAAACTTACCTATTTAAAAATTAAAGTTTCTCAGTAGCATGGAGTTCTGAAACTCTCAGTTTGAAATTAGTTTTATATTTTATAAGATTTCAATTGCTATGAAGTTGTGTTTCATCCCCCTCTTATTGAAAATCTCACTGCAAAAATATTCATTCATTTTCAACTCTGGTAAAATTATAAACCTTATAGTGGAAAATTTAAGTGGTAGAGAACTTCCTTCTATTTTGTAATTTAATGAGTAAATAAAGTCAAATTTTAACAGCTAGACATTTCACTATACTTGTTAATCATTCAAATTGACTACCAGAAAAAAAGAAAGATTATCTTTTTGGTTGCTTCAAACCTCTTTCTAAAGCCATTTAGCTTCTTTCTCATTGATTCAAGCAATAAGAGACCTAATGTTCCTTGAACAACTTATATTTGAAAATGCTTTTGCTTCCTGAAAATATTCAAGTTTTATAACACTGGGATTTTTTTCAATAAAGTGGAGTTCAAGAATATAGGCAAATCTCTCACCAGGGACTTTTGAAATACTGCAATATACCAGCAATTCAATTTAAACACTAAAAATAGTTTCTTTTATATCATACATTTTCTTAAAATCTGACAGATCTATAATTTCCCTCCATAAAATCAATTAATTTTTGCTAATATGTATCCATCATGAATATACACTTATGTCTAAGTGTTTGTTTTAAATACATGGTAAGGTGCCAATTAAAATGAAAATCTTTTTCAGTTATTTGAATTCTACCAGCGCAGTGACTGTGTGCATATGGAAACAGTCCTGGTTACCCACAACACAACCCCAACAATATATTGACGAATCAAAAATGAAGTGTGTATTACCTGATTTTTCTCCAGCTTCCAAGTCACCTAAAAGTAGTTACTCATATTTTACTTACTTTCATATCTATGCCCTACGACCCTCCCCTAAGTTTTCTAAGATTCCTCATGGGTGTCTTGCCAGGTGGCCCTATGGGCCCTACATGGCCCACTGTGCCCCATCCTCAAGTCTCTAAGGACCCCATCTCTGCTCGCCCTCCAGCCATCGAGGGGACAGTGCATTGTGAGGCGGGGGAGATACTGTCCCCTGCCGTGTACACCCACTTGGATGTCTGCTTATTCTCTTGATGTCTTAGAGAGATTTAAGTGTAAAACATTTTCTGTTTCTCTTTCCTGCTCCATGCAGAACTCAAACATGAGCTCAAAGAGGGCTGGCCTGGGGGATAAATCTAAATACATAGACAGGTTGCATTAGAATTCTTTCTCAGTGGCAAATTTTTTTAACTGAAGCATAGTTAATTTACAATGTTGTACTAGTTTCAGGTGTATAGCAAAGTGACTCAGTCATATGTGTGTGTGTGTGTGTGTGTGTGTGTGTGTATTCTCACATGGTGTGAGTGGTAAAGAACCTGCCTGCCAATGCAGGAGACATAAGAGATATGGGTTTGATCCCTGGGTTGGCAAGATGCCCTGGAGGAGGAAATGGCAACCCATTCCAGTATTCTTGCCTGGAGAATCCCAAGGACAAAGGAGCCTGACAGGCTGTAGTCCACAGGGTCACAAAGAGTTGGACACAACTAAAGCGACTTAGCACACACACACACACACACACACACACATTATATATATATATACACACACATATATATGTATTCTTTTTCAGCTTTTTTCCATCATAGCTTATTATAGTATATTGAGGATAGTTCTCCACTGTGCTATATACAATAGGTTCTTGTTGTTTACCTATTTTATACATAGTAGTGTATATATGTTAATCCCAAACTCTTAATTTCTCTCTCCCCCAACCCCTTCAGCAACCATAACTTTCTATGTCTGTGAGTCTATTTCTGTTTTGTAAATAAGTCCATTCGTATTATTTTGTTAGGTTAAGTAACATATGATACTTGTCTTTCTCTGTCTGACTTATTTTACTTGCGGCAAATGGCAATATTTCATTCTTTTTACGACTGACTAATATTCTATTGTATACATATGTAGCATATCTTATCCATTCATCTATTGATAGACATTTAGGTTGCTTTTTTGTCTTAGGTATTGTAAATAGTGCTGCTATGAACATTGAGGTCATGTATCTTTTTGAATTAGAGTTCTCTCTGGATATATGGTCAGTGGCAACTTTGATCTCAAGAATGAATTCCTCCCCCAAGAGAGTTCTTCATCCTTGCTCTTAGGGAAATTAAATGGAAGTAATCTTGTTCAGGCTTCAGAGACAAGAAAGCAAAGCAGGCCTCTGACCTTGCTTCTGACCTGCCTGGACACTGCCCTAACAAGTCTGCTCCTGAGTGCACCTGTTGTCACCAGGAAGCTATGGGGTACTACAGATAAGATGGGGAGCAGGTCTTAGAATTCTTAAGCCCTTGGAGGAGATCTGGCCAACCACACCCAGGACTTAACAAAATTCTATGACTCACAAGATAAAACAAACAGCATTGTAAAACAAACAACAGACAGATTAAGGTAACACCAGAGCTGCTATTTGCTCATGAACCAATGACGATGTCAGTTTGTGGCCAGGATTATAAACTGGAACCCCCAATTCGTAATTTGAAGTCTCACCCAAGGAGCAGATGTGCTGCCCAGGAACTTTTCCCAACTGGGACTCCGGATTGCTGTTAGTGGGACTTCCCAGTGCTGTCTGAAATCTGGATGTTAGCTCACCCCAGTTAGGTGATGTATGTACCATTCTATTTCTCTTTCCTTTTAATGATTGCTTATTGAAAGTAAAATCAATAATTTTATATTAGATATTGATTCTCTTTTAATGATTATATATTGAAAGGAGGTTAGACAATTCTCCATTAAATATTGGAATTGTTTATCTGAGTATAATGAGTGATTTCTTTAGTTAACAAATCCCTTGAACCTGAAAAGAACGTTAAAACTTTCAGCAAAATACTTAGACACATCCACTTTCCTTTCCTTAACACTAACTCAACATTTTCCACACAGCCCCAGAAATATCTGGTTCCCGCTTTAAATTTAAAACCCCTGGTCCAAAAAATAAATAAATAAATAAATAAATAAATAAAACCCCTGATCCACGTGATTATCTGCATCTAAAGTAATGTGTAGCTATCACAGAAACATTTTTAAAACTATTACTATTTGCATGTTAAAATAAGAATATTCAACTCTCATAGCTTAATTTTGGGGGTACATGCTGTAGCGGACACCCAGGCTTTCTGACAAGAGTCTCTTTTTTTTTTTTTTTTAATTTTTAGGCTTAAGAGTCCTGCATCTTCAAGGTAGAAACCAGAAAACTCAAACACGTGACTCTACCGAAAATTACTCAATGAAGCTTCAGTTTAGAAGTGAGCAACTTGAGGAAGTTCTAAACACAAACGAACACATTGGTAAGGCTTACAGCAGAGCTGACTGGCTTTCTCAGAGACTTAACCTATGCAGGGATCTAAGGCAAAGTGGGACAGAAACAGTCTTTCCCTGCTATTTGCCTTTGTTAGCAGGATTCCAAAGCAGTCCTGGGATTGGCCTCAATATTTTTTGAAATTTTCACTGAAACTGCTCTTCCTATGTTTCTCACAGCTTTCTGAATTACTTGGGACTCAGATATGAATTCAATAGCAACTACTTTCAGTGCAGAGTATGTCCTAAGTTTTGTTCACAAGTGTTTTCAGAAAAATTGTCTCATTCTTTCCCAAATAAAATTCCTCAAGCCTCCTACAAATAGGTGTCTGGTGGACCCAAACCTCAGCTTCACTTTAGGCAAATCCCACGTAGACCCAAGCTAGAGTTCCTACTTTATCAATTTTGTCAATGATTAAACTACCAAGGATTGAGCAGATAACCAACAAAGACCTACTGTATAGCACAGGGATTTCTGCTCAATATTTTATAATAATCTAAATGGGAAACAAGTTTGAAAAATAATAGATATATTTATATATATATATAACTGAATAATCTTGCTATATACCTGAAAGTAACACAACATCGAAAATCAACTATAGTGCAACCTAAAATATAAAGTAAAAAATGTCTATTTTGTCTAAAAATAAAATAAAAAATAAAGATTGAACATATTTAAACATGTTTTAAGTAAATAATCAAATCAAACTTTTTCATCTCAGCATTTTAGAGTAACAAGGAAGGTCTTTTCACTGCTGGTAAAATTCCTGTTCAACAATTGCAAGAGACCCCATCTTTAACCCAGGATTCTATTCCTGAGATATTCCTTAGGCCTTCCTGGGATTGTTTACTTAAAGAGTTTATTCCCAGTTATGACTATCTGAGCTCCTCACATAGTCCAGCAGCCCCTGCAGCTTCTGCCGGTGGCAATGGGGCCACCCAGAAAAATGCCCACTCCGCTCCTCCTACTGTAGTTCTCCTGCTGGTATTGGGCTGCAGACGGTCAAGCATGAGCCACACTTTGTGGCCAAAACAACCTCTCTCACAATTGCTACAAGCTTGACCAGAATTCACCCTCTAGACTTCCCAGAAGCACAACTAAAAAGCAAGCTCTATGCTCCTGAAGAGACCATCTCAAATTCAAAGTTATTCAATCCTTAACAAACCCAAATAGAGGGCACTAATAGTCCCGACTGAATATCTTTTAGGAAAACTATTTCTGTTCCTTCTTTTAAAAGTAAAATACGTACATCTAATTGACATTACCAAACAGAACACAATGCATGCATTCTCAGATGGAGGAAACCTCACACCACTACTGCAGAGCAATGGGTGGGTTTTTGTTTTTTTTTTCCTTACAAATCTGAAATGAAAGAGCCTATTCTGAAGAATTCCCTTAACAAAAGTAGTGTTCCAATAAAACATCTTTTTTGGTAAAGACGTTTTTATCTCCATAAACCAAATTGCCAGCCAACCTGGAAAAAAAAAATAGCTTTCTCAGTAAATCTTTTAAAAGTTCAAGTACCTGCTGTGTAAAAGTAGTTGTTTTTTTTTTTAATCTAAAAACAATTTATACTTTCTTACCTAAAAAATCATTTTAAAAGCGTTTCAAATTAACTTTTACACATTTTAAAAATAAGTACTACCTGAAGATGGTGCAAAATTCAAAGCATACAAAGTAGATCTCTCTCCCACCTTAATTCACCCTTTCAGAAACAACCACTCTTAGCAATATATATTTTTTATTCTTTCCAGAGGCTGCAGAGGATGCCGGTATAATGGCGTAACTTTCTTTGGGAGTTTACTGAGTCAAATTCTTAATTTTTAACTTTCCATGTGTTATGATTCTATTGTGTTCCAATTTCTGTATTTTCTTTGGATTCCTATAAATTGTTTGATGTTACCATCAAGTAGCTGGTAGCTATTTTGCCCTTAATAATAGCTCAGTTCTGCAAGGTGGGGAAGTTGTATTTTGGTTAGATTTTGCTTACTTACTTGTTTTCCTTATCCAATACAGCTGGTTACTTATCCCATTTCTTTAAAGCTTTCCTGAGATTATGCACTTTAGTGCAAAAAGTATGTATAGTGTCAAGAACTGTGAAGGGCCTGAGATTTTAACCTATTTGTAAATTAACATTTAGTCTTTCACAGTCTGATGAATGTTGTAGAAGACATGAGACTCCTAGGCCAGAGACAAAGGACTGTCTACTGCTCAGAGTGTTAGCAACAGCCAGAGTACCATCATCTGTGCCAGGTCCCCAAGCCTCAATTCCTGCAATGTGATATCCAGAAGATGAAATGATACCTACATGTGAAGTAGAGTGCATTACCAGGGCAATAGCCTCAGCATAAGGATACCAAGTCTTTTATAACAGGAAGTAAACATGTGTCACTTTTGAGCCAAAAAGGGACATCTTTATTATACTGGACAGTAAGCAAACCTGCCTATTGCTCTGGAGGAATCTCTATCTTCCAAAGCTATTTCCTACATAAATATTCTTAAAAAGATCATTCATAACAAAGGTAGTCAGTTCCTCTGCTCACAAGATGTGATAGATCATGCAGAATTATCTCCAAATATACAGTGCCTACAATCTGCTAGACACTGGTAGGAATTTCAATCCATTCATTCATCAAGCTTTTATTGAGCACGTCCTTTGTTCCAGACACCATTAAAGGAAATAATGCACACGAAGGAAATTTTTTAAACTGTGGAGAGACAAGCATTAGCTATTTTTTCTACCACCTTAGCTGATTTATCTTCCTAGTATTTGCCAGTAGTAAGTATTTTGTCTGTTGCTGTTGCTGGCTATCTTCCAGTGTCTGTGTTGGTCTTTTACTTCAACAACTGGAATTCAGTCCGACAACTGGGATTCAATTCTGTGTTGGTCTTTTACTTCAACAACTGGGGTTCAGTCCAACAACTGGGATTCAATGTCCGACTCTTCACTCCTATTTCATATATAGAGCTTAATGAGATTAGAGGTAAGCACACACCCATAAAACCATCACCATGATCTGTGCAATAAACATATCCATCTATATATTACTTTTAGAAACACATCTATCACCTATAAAAGTTTCCTCTCACCCTGTTTATTTGTCTGTGGGGAGGGGGGCGGATAAGAACACTTAATATAAGATCTATTCTCTCAGAAAATTTTTAAGTATAGAGAACTGTTTACAGAACTGCAGTCCATGGGGTTGCAAAGAGTCAGACATGACTTAGTGACTGAATAGCAACACCACCACTGTTTACAATATGAAGAATATGATATAGTCAAACTCATAGAAGCAGAGAATAGATTGGTGGTTGCCAGGACCTGGAAGGTGGGGAAAACAAGAGGTATATGTGAAAAAATACAAAGGTTTAATTATGCAAGTCGAAAAAAAATCCTCAAAATCTACACAGTGATTATAGATAACAAGGCAGTATTGGATACTGTCTCTCCATTTATTTATGTCTCCCTTAAATTTTCCCAATAATGTTTTGTACACTTACTGGGAAAGATCGAAGGCAGGAGGAGAAGGGGACGACAGAGGATAAGATGGTTGGAATGCATCACC
This sequence comes from Cervus elaphus, assembly GCF_910594005.1. Lineage (NCBI taxonomy): Eukaryota > Metazoa > Chordata > Mammalia > Artiodactyla > Cervidae > Cervus > Cervus elaphus. The sequence continues at coordinate 15,322,570 of NC_057833.1, read as the reverse complement.
GACTCACTGGACATGTATTCCAGGAGTCGGTGATGGACAGGGAGGCCTGGCATGCTGCAGTCCATGAGGTCGCAAAGAGTCGTACACAACTGAGCAACTAAACTTAACTCAACACTAGTATATTGTGCTATTTTATCAAATATATTCTTAAATATCTCATATGCTGATGTTAACGTAAAGATATTGCTTATTTAATTTAAATTTTTGTTTTTTGTATGTTGACTTAGTATCCTACAACCTTGCTAAACTTATTACATCTAACTGCTTTTTATAGATTCCTTGGAATTTTTCATCACTTCATGGCAAACAGATGAGGAAACAATGGAAACAGTGACAGACTTTAGTTTAGGGGCTCCAAAACCACTGCAGATGGTCACTGCAGCCATGAAATTAAAAGACACTTGCTCCTTGGAAAAAAAGCTATGACCAACCTAGACAGCATATTAAAAAGCAGACACATTACTTTGCCAACAAAGGTCCATCTAGTCAAAGCTATGGTTTTTCCAGTAGTCATGTATGGATGTGAAAGTTGGACTATAAAGAAAGCTGAGCACCAAAGAATTGATGCCTTTGAACTGTGGTGTTGGAGAAGACTCTTGAGAGTCCCTTGGTCAGCAAGGAGATCCAACCAGTCCATCCTAAAGGAAATCAGTCTGGAATATTCATTGGAAGGGCTGATGCTGAAGCTGAAACTCCAATACTTTGGCCACCTGATACAAAGAACTAATTCACTGGAAAAGACCCTAATGCTGGGAAAGATTGAAAGCAAGAGGAAAAGGGGATGACAGAGGATGAGATGGTTGGATGGCATCACCAACTCAATGGACATGAATTTGAACAAGATCCAGGAGTTGGTGATGGACAGGGAAGCCTGGTGTGCTACAGTCCATGGGGTCGCAAAGAGTCAGACACAGCTGAGCGACTGAACTGAACTGAACTGGGATTTCCTACATGGAATGTCATGTTTTCTGTGAGTAAATACAGTTTTACTTTTTTTTTCCCAGCCTGTATAATTTTACTTGCTTTTTTGTACTGGCTTGTTATTATGCCAAACGGAATTAAGGAGAGTAAATACTCTTATTGCCAGTATAAAGGAAATCATTCAGTCTTTCATCACTACATATAATGTTGGCTGTAAATTTTTCATAAATGCTCTTTATTAGATTGGGGAAATTTTCTGTATTTCTACTTTTATCAGGAAGCAATGTTAAATTTTGTCAAATGCCCTTTCTGTATTTTATTTTTTTTTAAATCATGTGTGTTTCTTTTTTCATTCTGTTAACATTAAAATTATATGATTAATCCTACACTGTTGGTGGGAATGCAAACTAGTACAGCCACTATGGAGAACAGTGTGGAGATTCCTTAAAATACTGGAAATAGAACTGCCATACGACCCAGCAACCCCACTGCGGGGAATACGCACTGAGGAAACCAGAATTGAAAGAGACACGTGTACCCCAATGTTCATCACAGCACTGTTTATAATAGCCAGAATATGGAAGCAACCTAGATGTCCATCAGCAGATGAATGGATAAGAAAGCTGTGGTACATATACACAGTGGAATATTACTCAGCCATTAAAAAGAATACATTTGAATCAGTTCTAACGAGGTGGATGAAACTGGAGCCTATTATACAGAGTGAAGTAAGCCAGAAAGAAGAACACCAATACAGTATACTGATGCATATATATGGAATTTAGAAAGATGATAATGATAACCCTGTATTCGAGACAGCAAAAGAGACACAGATGTATAGAACAGTCTTTTGGACTCTGTGGGAGAGGGCGAAGGCAGGATGATATGGGAGAATGGCATTGAAGCATGTAAATTATCATATGTGAAACAAATCGCCAGTCCAGGTTCGATGCATGATACAGGGTGTTCGGGGCTAGTGCACTGGGATGACCCAGAGGAATGGGATGGGGAGGGAGGTGGGAGGGGGGTTCAGGATGGGGAACACATGTACACCCATTGCTGATTCATGTCAATGTATGGCAAAACCAATACAATATTGTAAAGTAAAATCAGTAACTAAATAAATAAATTATATGATTAATTTTTTAAAATGTTTAAACCAACTTTGCATTCCTGGGATAAACACTATTTGGTCCTAATATATTATCCTTTTATCATATTGCTGGATTCAAATTGTTAATCCTTAAATGAATTTTTCCATTCGTGTTGTGAGAGATACTACTCTCTAGTTTTCTTGCCATTTCTTTGTCTAGTTTTGGTATTAGTATTATTCTGTAGTCATGAGCTGGAAACTTTTCTCTCCTATTTTTTGGAAAAAAATGTGCAAAATTAGTACTTCTTCCTCAAATATGTGCTAGCATTCACCATGAAATCTTCTGGGCCTGGGGTTCTCTTTATGGGAAGATTTTTTAACTACAAATTCAATTTATTTAGTAGATATTGGGCTACTCAGGTCATCTATTTCTTTCATATGAGCTTCAGCAGTTTGTATCTTTCAAGGAATTTGTTTATCAAAGTTATTGAATTAATTAACATAAAGTTGTTCATAATATGCATAATATATTAATACTATTATAATATTTATTTATTTATCATAATAAATATTCATTTTAACTTTTTAATATATGTAGGATTTGCTCTAGGATTATATATATATATTTAAGTTATTGCAGTCTATGATCAACTAATGTTATATCACTACACATATAGTTTTCCATCTCTCTCTACTCATTCTGAGACTCCAACAGCATGTATATGAGGATACATGAAGGTTTCCCATGGTATACTGATGCTCCATTCTGTCTTCTTTATCCTATTTCATATAAGATAGTTTCCACTATTATGTCTTCAAATGCACTAAACTTTTCTCCTGTAGTGTCTAATAACCTATTAATTTCATTCAGTATATTTTTGCCTTAAACATCATATGTTTCATCTCTACATATTCAGTTTAGGTGCTATTTATCCTTCCATTTCACTCTTCATCATGCATGTGTTTTTCTTTACCTTTTTCAACAGACAGTATATATAATAGCTTATTGTCCTTTCCAACTAATTCGTTTATCAGTGTCATTTTTGTTTCTATTAATAGACTTTTGTCTTCACTATGGATCATATCTTACCGCATCTTTGAATGCCTGGCATTCTGATTTTTATAGTGTTGGATACTGGATGATTTGTATTCCTCCAAATAATTATAGACATTGTTCAGGGATGCATAAATTTTCTTTGAAATAGATACTAGTTTTTTCACTTTAAATATTTTAGGCTATGTTTTAGGATGTAGTTAATTTACTTAGAAATGGATACTTCTGAGATTTGCTTTTAACCTTTATTAGGCAGGTTTAGAAGAGCCTTTAGTCTAGGAAGGGGCTCAGTACACGTTTTTTGGTAAAGGATCAGACAGTTACTAATTAGGATTTATGGAACATATGTAATCTGTTGTGTACTCTTTGTTTACTTTCAATAACTCTTTAAAAAAGTAAAAACCATTCCCAGATTGTGAATTATACAAAAAAGACCAGATCTGACCTTCATGTTATAGTTGTCCACCCTTTATCCAGGACTATTTGGCTCTCTTATCAATCCCTGGGAATAAAGAAGCTCTCCTCGCTGGCTGGTATAAACCCAAGCTATTCCTGGAACTGTGTGACCTCACGGACTAATCTGTCTGAAACTCTGTAAAAACATTTGAGCCAGGTTTTCAGTACTCTCTTTCCCCTCCAGTACTCCCTTCTTCCCATTGTAAGAGGCTTGGCCTCCATGAGCTCTGCACCCTGTCTCTCCATCGAAGGGAGTGTGCCAGGTTCGCCATGGGCCCCCCCACCCTGCACGGAAGCCCTCTGTAGCCTGTAGCTTGAACAATCATAGGGTTCACCTTATTTGTTCCCTTCTCTCAGAGATCATTCTCATGTACTATCTGTTGTCCAATATCTGAAAACCACTGTTTCATACATTTTGTCTGGTTATTTAGCTATTTAAGATAAATTCTGTGCCTGCTAATCCATTCTGGACATAAATACTGGTCAAGAATACAATTTTATTTTTTTGGCTGTGCTGCACAGCTTTCAAAATCTTAGTTCCCCAACCAGGGATTGAACCTAAGCCCCCAGCGGTGGAAGTACAGAGTTGAAATCACTGGACTGCCAAGGAATTCCCAAGAATACAATTTTTAAGTATTTGCTTATACAAAATTAAATATTGATTTAAGCTCAAGTGAAAGCATCTCAGTTTACTCTGATAGCTCAGATGATAAAGAATCTGCCTTCAGTGCAGGAGACCCAGGTTCGATCCATGGGTCAGGAAGATCCCCTGAAGAAGGGAATGGCAATCTACTCCAGTATTCTTGCCTGGAGAATTCCATGGACAGAGGAGCCTGGCAAGTTACAGTCCATAGAGTCACAAAGAGTTGGACACGAGTAAACGACTAACACTTTCATGTTTATGTAAATCAAATTATATTACATAAAGAAATATTTTCTTAGGACAACTTTTTTGGAAAAGAAATTCCATATGTAAGTATAAATAAGGAAATGTCTATTATCAATGAAATGACAAATTTTTATTTAATTTTAATATTTCCTGAAAATGAGAAAGTTGTTAATTATCATTAGCTGAAAAGAAGATTCTATAAGACTGGATGAAGCACAAGCTGGAATCAAGATTGCTGGGAGAAATATCAATAACCTCAGATATGCAGATGATACCCCCCTTATGGCAGAAAGCAAAGAAGAACTAAAGAGCATCTTGATGAAAGTGAAAGAGGAAAATGAAAGAGTTGGCTTAAAACTCAACATTCAGAAAACTAAGATCATGGCATCCAATCCCATCATTTCATGGCAAATAGATGGGGAAACAATGGAAAGAGTGAAAGACTTATTTGTGGGGGGCTCCAAAATCACTGCAGATGGTCACTGCAGCCATGAAATTAAAAGACGCTTGCTCCTTGGAAGAAAAGCTATGACCAACCTAGACAGCATATTAAAAAGCAAATACATTACTTTACCAACAAAGGTCTGTCTAGTCAAAATTATGGTTTTTCCAGTAGTCATATATGGATGTGAGAGTGAGACTATAAAGAAAGTTGAGTGCTGAAGAGTTGATGCTTTTGAACTGTGATGTTGGAGAAGACTCTTGAGAGTCCCTTGGTCAGCAAGGAGATCCAACCAGTCCATCCTGAAGGAAATCAGTCCTGAATATTCATTGGAAGGACTGATGCTGAAGCTGAAATTCCAATACTTTGGCCACCTGATTCAAAGAACCAACTCACTGGAAAAGTTCCTGATGCTGGGAAAGATTGAAGGTGGGAAGAGAAGGGGACAATAGTGGATGAGAATGATAGGATGGTATCACCGATTCGATGGGCATGAGTTTGAGTAGCCTCCGGGAGTTGGTGATGGACAGGGAAGCCTGGCATGCTGAAGTCCGTGGGGTCCCAAAGAGTCAGACACAACTGAGCAACTGAACTGAACTGAACTGAACTGATTAGACATCCCTAACCTAAATTTAACTAGGACATATTCATATTTGTCTAAAATATGTGAAACATATGACTGACATCTGATTTGGTTAGTAAGTAAGCTTTGTATTAAGAACAGCAATAGATATTTTTAAAGTTCTAAACAATTTGGTTTTTAAAAGAAATAAAAGAATTTCACTCATTTAAAAATGAGGATGGCAATTTTAGTGTTATATATGTAAAGACTTTAAATACATAAAGCAAATAAATTCAGCTTTTATGGACTTTTTAAGAACCATCATCTAATTGTTCTGAATACCTCTAATTACTTCTTTCAGACTTTGTTTAGAATGCCAGTTACTTCAAATGATATGTAACACTATAAGTGTTAAGTCTTTTTTCTATTTTAAAGCTATTTCAATTTGTGATATTGCTTTCCAGCAATTAAGCTAAAATGTGTCTCACATATTCAACATTAAAACCTAAATTACATGAGCAATAACATCTCATCTATGAACTTCCAAGAAAAAAAAATTTGTAATTTAATTCATACTTCCTCCATTACCTGAAAAAAACAATAATACGCCTGAGAGGAGACTTCCATTGTAAAAAAAAGAAAAATAAATGCCACCTCTAAGTTGGAATAAATTCACAGAAAACCTACCTTGACTGGAAGATATTAAGTTCATGTTAGTGCAATAATCAAATAATACTAATACATCTTACCTATCAATGAAGCATATCTTTTTAAAGCTATTAAATAATAGCATAAAGGACATAAGAAATTCATGATTTACTTTTTAAAAATGATGTCAATTACTGAAACCCTGCCAAGTCAGCAATTTTATATGTATTATGTCTAAGCCTTTCAAAAATCTTTTAAGATGACCATATTAAACTGAATTCTTTGGTTGCAAATAAATCTCTCTCCAATCTAGAGCCAGACATCCTGGAGTGTAAAGTCAAGAGGGTCTTTGGAAGCATCATTACAAAAAAAAAGCTAGTGGAGGCGATGGAATTCCAGCTGAACTATTTCAAATTCTAAATGATGATGCTGTGAAAGTGCTGCGCTCTGTATGCCAGCAAATTTGGAAAGCTCAGCAGTGGCCATAGGACTGGAAAAGGTCAGATTTCATTCCAATCCCAAAGAAAGGCAGTGTGAAAGCATCTTCAAACTACCATACAACTGCACTCATTTCACATGCTAACAAGGTAATGCTCAAAATCTTCAAGCTAGGCTTCAACAGCATGTGCACTGAGAACTTCCAGATGTATAAACTGGATTTAGAAAAGGCAAAGGAACCAGAGATCAAAATTGCCAACATCCACTGAATCATAGAAAAAGCAAGGGAATTTCAGAAAAGCATCTACTTCTGCTTCATTGACTACACTAGAGTCTTTGACTATGTGGATCACAACAAACTGTGGAAAATTCTTAAAGAGACGGGAATACCAGACCACCTTATCTGTCTCTTGAGAAACCTGTATTCAAGACAAGAAGCCACAGCTAGAACTCGACATGGAACAATGGAGCGGTTCAAAATTGAGAAAGGAGTATATCAAGGCTGTACCCTGCTTATTTAACTTACATGCAGAGTACATCATACAAAGTGCCAGGCTGGAAGCCTCAAAAGCTGGGAATCAAGATTGCTGAGAGAAATATTAACAACCTCAGATATGCAAATGATGCCACCCTAATGGCAGAAAGTGAAGAGAAACTAAAGAGCCTCTGGATGAGGGTAAAAGATGAGAGTGGAAAAACTGGCTTAAAACTCAACATTCAGAAAACAAAGATAATGGCATCCAGTCCCATCACTTCATGGCAAATAGAAGGGGAAAAAGTGGAAACAGTGACAAATTTTATTTTCCTGGATTCCAAAATCACTGAAGACGGTGACTACAGCCATGAAATTAAAAGATGCTTGCTCCTTTGAAGAAAAGCTATGACAAACCTAGACAGTGTATTAAAAAGCAGAGATTGCCGACAAAGGTCTGTATAGCCAAAGCTCTGATTTTTCCAGTAGTCATGTACAGATGTGAGACTAGGACAATAAAGAAGGTTGAGTGCCAAAGAATTGATGCTTTCAAACTGTAATGCTGGAGAAGACTCTAGAGTCCCTTGGACAGCAAGGAGATCAAACCAATCAATCCTAAACAAAATCAACCCTGAATATTCATTGGCAGGAATGATGCTGAAGCTGAAACTCCCAATACTTTGTCCACCTAATGTGAAGAGCCAACTCACTAGAAAAATCCTAATTCTGGGAAAGGCTGAGTGCAGGAGGGGAGGCGAAGACAGAGGATGAGATGGTTGGAGAGCATCACCAACTCAATGGATCTGAGTTTGAGCAAACTCCAGGAAATAATGAAGGACAGAGAAGTCTAGTATGCTGCAGTTCATGGGGTTGCAAAGATTTGGACATGACTTAGCAGTTGAACAACAACAAAAATCTCTCACATGTCTTGCATTTTCTTTCTCCCTCTGTCTGCATTTTCTCTCTCCCTCTGTCTGTCTGTCTCTGTCTCTCTCTCACACACACTTTTCCTTCTCCTTTCAGATTGGTTTCATTCTAAGGATCAGTGGCTACCCAGACTTGAAACTGACTAGTGTCATCTTGGGGCTTGTATCCTTATACTCTCACAACCAGGGAGAAAATACAGCTTTTCTATACCAGCTTCACTTTGAAAAAATGAGTTTCGAGGGGGAAATTCTGATTGATCAGCCTTAGATTAAATGTTCACATCTTGCTTAGATTATTGTAACCATAAGGATAAAGAACTATTTTATAATTGGTCCAAACAGAGGGATCTTTCTTTTACCATTTGGAGAAGGAGCAGTACAATAAGGTCACTGGAAGATAAATTGTAAGCTAGTATGCTCTTTCAGATATACCCAGGCTTCCTTTTATTACTCATTCAGGAAACACACAGCATAAGATCAAAAAGAGAGCATTTAAGGAAAAATAGAATGTTAAGCCTTTTTCATGCCATTAACTTTTTGGGGAAAAAAAAGGTCATTTGTCTCACTTCCCAGGTTTGGTTGATTAAATGTATTTCTATCTCCACTGGCTTTTCTGTAAACTCTCAGACAAGGATTATGGGTTGTGGGCCAAATGTGACCAGCTGCCTGCTCTGAACTAGTTTTTACCAGGACAAAGCAATACCATTTATTTACACATTGTCTATATCTCCTTTAGAGTTAAGAAGTTGTTGCAGAAATTGTATGTCCACAATGCCTAAAATAGTTACTGTCCTGCCCTTTACAGACATAAATATATAAACCTGCCCTTTATAGTTTATATATTCCTGAACTAGATGCTTGATTATATCTAGATTCAGTTGTTTAGACCAGAATACTTTGTATGTACACACTGTATTTTTTATATCATATTATGAAGCACATAGCACTTTCATCATCCTACTTTTAGTGATAAGATGGAATCAACTCAAAAAGTTAAACATAAGTGACCATATGACCCAGCAATTTCAATCCTAAATTATAACCAAAAAAAACTGAAAAGATATGTCCACACAAAGACTTATACACAAATGTTCTTAGCAGTGTTACAATAGCCAAAAATAGAAAGAGCCTAATTTCCATCAACTAATGAATGGATAAACAAAATGTGGTATATCCATGCAATGAAACATTATTCAATCATTTAAAGGAACATAGTACTGATACATGCTGCTACATAAATAACCATAAAAACATTATGATAAGTGAAAGAAGCCATATAATGTGATTCTGTTTAAATGAAATGTCCAGAATAAGTAAATCCATAGAGAGAGAAGGTAGATTAGTTACTTCCAAAGACTGGTGGGAAGGAGGAATAGGGACTAACTGCTAATAGGTATCATGTTTCTTTCTGAAGTGTTAACAAAATGTTCTGGAATTAGATAGTAGCGATCTTGCACCACTCTGCAACTATACTCAAAACCACTGACCTGTATACTTCAAAGAGTGAATTTTTACTGTATGGGAATTATTTCTCAATAAAGCTGTTATTTTTAAAAAGGATGAAATCAGAGGGTTCAATTATATGAACCTGAGCCCTCTATTATAAGATTCTCCCATCAACTTTCTACCTCATACCTTTATCATTTATACATGATTATTGCCCAGAAGTGTTATTTCATTAGAAGTTGCCAAACAGTGATTTTCTTTTTACAATTTATTTATTTTTAAAAAAGTGATTTTCTAATTTTACCTTTCTCTTTTCACCTTAGATTGAACTCCTATAAAGAAGAATTTTCTTTCTTCAACTCTTCAGTTACATAAATAAACAATTCACATAGGTAAGGCAAAGTAGCTTGGTTCTTTTCCTTTTTCAGTTTTCCACAGAAATGACTGGTGCTCTGGCAACCTCCAGTGGTGAATGGTGAGATATTTTCTTTGTTTTACCTTGTTTCCTTTGCTAATTCGTATATAGATTTAGCTTTGGATTTAGACTTGGATTTAGAGTTAAATTCATTGCAGCCAGTCTTTTTGATGTTTAAACGGTCCTGTGCCCTGGGAACTGCTTTCCGGTTGGCCTCTATGCACTGTTGGCATGATTTCATTAGACTTTTTTTTAACAGTTTTATTAAAATATAATTCACATACTACACAATTCACGCATTTAAGGTAAATCCCCATTTCTTCTACCCTGCAACCTATCACCTGCCCTATTCTGCCTTATGGCAGAAAGTGAAGAAGAACTAAAGAGCCTCTTGATGAAAGTGAAAGAGGAGAGTGAAAAAGTTGACTTAAAGCTCAACATTCAGAAAACTAAGATCATGGCATCTGGTCCCATCACTTCGTGGCAAATAGATGGAGAATACTGGAAATGAAAATGGAGATGAAAAATACTGGAAAAGGTGGCTGACTTTATTTTGGGGGGGCTCCAAAATCACTGCAGATGGTGACTGCAGCCATGAAGTTAAAAGACGCTTACTCCTTGGAAGGAAAGTTATGACCAACCTAGACAGCATATTAAAAAGCAGAGACATTACTTTGTCAACAAAGGTCTGTCTAATCAAAGCTATGGTTTTTCCAGTGGTCATGTATGGATGTGAGAGTTGGACTGTGAGGAAAGCTGAGCACCAAAAAAATTGATGCTTTTGAACTGTGGTGTTGGAGAAGACTCTTGAGAGTCCCTTGGACTGCAAGGAGATCCAACCCATCCATCCTAAAGGAGATCAGTCCTGGGTGTTCATTGGAAGGACTGATGCTGAAGCTGAAACTCCAATACTTTGGCCACCTCATACGAAGAGTTGACTCATTGGAAAAGACCCTGATGCTGGGAGGGACTGGGGGCAGGAGGAGAAGGGGACGACAGAGGATGAGATGGCTGGATGACATCACCGACTCCATGGGCATGGGTTTGAGTAGACTCCGGGAGTTTGTGATGGACAGGGAGGCCTGGCGAGCTGCGATTCATGGGGTCGCAAAGAGTCGGACACGACTGAGCGACTGAACTGAAGTGAAACAACACACATTTATTACCTCACAGTGTCTGTGGGTCACACAGGTTGTCTGAGTCCTCTGCTCAGCACCCCACTAGGCTGAAATCAAAGTGTTGGCCAAGACTAAGATATGATTTCAAGTGAAACTCAGAGTTCTCTTTTACCTTCACTAGTATTTGCAGAATTCAGTTCCTTATGGTTGTAAAGTGAATCCTCACTTTTTTTTTTTTTTTTTGGCTAGCTGTCATCTGGTATGACTCTCAGAACTTAGAAATCTCCCTCAGGTAGGTCCTAACCACAGAACCCCTTCCAGAGGTCCTCTCACATGTAAAGCTGACTTCTCCAAAGCCATCAAGAGAATCTCTGTTTCAAGGACTCACCTGATTAGGTCATGCCAAGTCAGTATAATCCTCCTTTTGATGAACTCAAAATCAACTGGTTATGGGCCTTAATGACATTAGAAAGATTCCTTTACTTTTACCACATAAGGTAGCCTAATCCTGAGAGGGATATACTATCATCTTCACAGATTCTCCCTGCACTCAAGAGGAGAGGGCTATATAAGGCATACGTTGGGGAGAGAGAAGAAATGGTTGAGAAGGGGTCTATCTTAGAATTCTACCTACTATATATAGAATTATAAATAATGCCTCAGTGAAAGGCTCTGTGCATTTATTATTTTGTGCTTGTTGTCAGTGTATCTTTCAGATGGATTCCTAGAAAAAAGAGTATGCATATGTTGCTCTATATTGTCAAAGTTTTCTCCACAGGGTCAGACAATTCTACATTTCCATAAGCAACATAAGAAAAAGGCAGCTTCCCAAAAGACTCCCTAACAGAATATGATGACAGACTTTTTGGTTTTACCAATATAATTGGTAATAACTAGTATCTCACTGTAATTTAAATGTGTATTTTTCTTATTATGAGAGGATTTAAGCATTTTTTATATGTTTCAGAGACCTTCTGAGCTATGAGTGTAATGTGCTCAAACTCTCTAGATTATGGAGATAAGAAAGAGCATTTACAGATAGCATGAAGTACAAAAGAGACATGCATATGCAAATTACCCTTACAAAAGAGGTACTCCAAAGACACTTTCTGAATAATGGCGAGAATGTTGGCTACCCAAGCACCAAAATCTGTCTCGGAAACGTCCAACATTTATTTTATATATTGTTGACACTATATGAAAGGAAAGGTCACAGGTGAAATGTAAAGAGTTGGTTTTTTTGTTTGTTTGTTTGTTTGTTTTAGTATTTGAGACTGTGTTGGATGAACAGCCTCCCTCCAGGAGAGGAATATCTAGGAGGGTTTAAATGTCACTAACAGTCTCAAAATTATTGCAGTGGATTTGCAGCAAAAGGGTTATAAAGGGCCTTTTTCATTAAAAATGTTCTTTGATCTTCAGAAAAAAAAAAAAAAAGAAAGAGCATTTGTCCTTGGGGAAGTTGACACAGCCACTATGGGAGACAGTATGGAGATTCCTTTAAAAAAGTTGGAATAAAACCACCACATGACCCAGCAATACCACTTCTAGGCATACATTCTGAAGAAACCAAAACTGAAAAAGACACATGTACCCCAATGTTCATTGCAACATTTAAATATTTAAAATAGCTAGGACATGGGAGCAACCTAGATGTCCATCAACAGATAAATGGATAAAGAAACTGTGGTACACATATACAATGAGATATTCAGTCAGTTCAGTTCAGTCGCTCAGTCGTGTCCAACTCTTTGCGACCCCATAAATCACAGCACGCCAGGCCACCCTGGCCATCACAAACTCTCAGAGTTTACTATGATATATTACTCAGCCATAAAAAGGAACACATTTGGGTCAGTTCTGATGAGGTGAATGCACCTAGAGCCTATTATACAGAGTGAGGTAAGTCAGAAAGAGAAAGACAAATACCTTATATTAATACACACATGTATGGAATCTAGAAAGATGGTACGGATGAACCTATTCGCAGAGTAGCATCGGAGATACAGACATAGAGAACAGACATAGGGACAAAGATGAATGGAGAGAGTGGCATGGAAGCATATAAACTAACAAATGTAAATAGATGGCCAATGGAAATTTACTGTATGATGCAGGGAACTCAAACTGGGGCTCTGTAATAACCTTGAAAGGGTGGGAAAGGGCGGGGGGTGGGAGGGAGATTCAAGAGGGAGGGGACATATGTACATCTATGGTTAATTCATGTTGATGTGTGACAGAAATCAAATCAATATTGTAAAGCAATCATCAATTAATTTTTAAAAATTCATGAAAGCTATGGATCTGATCCTAAAACTAATTTTATCTAAAAATACCCATGGGCATTTTTCTATACAATGTATATCACTGCTCTAATGTTTATTGCTTTCACATTGGCAACATAGAAAAAAAAACACTTTATTAAATTTTTTTTCTCAATATTGTATGATGGTGATTTCTATCTTTCTTTTGACTTCCTGGTATATTATCCCTTTATTAACCTCACTCACGGCTCAAGTTTACTTCCCACCGTGGGAGCCACAAAACCCAGATGCTTGTTCTCCAGCACCCTTGACATTTAGGACATGGACCACTGGCACAGACTCAGCCAGTTAAATCCAGCAGCCTGGCCCTCTCAGTTTGGACAAAGAAGCAGGAACAGCACAAGATCCATTACAGTGGCTGGGCCAGCAGCAGCTGGGTGTGCTGTTCAAGGACTTTGGCAACAGTGAGGCGTCCAGAGCCCTCTAGAGGCAGCTATGTGCTTCCCTACGTGCTTCTTGGCCATGGCTCAGGCTGCCTCATCTGCCCCTAGTCCAGCTGGCTTCACCAGGCTCCTCTGCCAGCCCTCCCAGAAACTCTCAGAATAGTCCCATCTTCTTTCATTAAAACCCTTTGCTGTTTTATCAATCCTGACTGGTACATTTCTTTCTTTTTTCTTTTTTTTTTTTTTCTTGCAGAAATTAGTGGCAACATCCTGAAATGTGAAATAAGTCAAGTTGCTCGAGTTAAATGAAAATTAGCTTGATGTCTGCTCAGAAATGAGAATTCTGAAGCTATTTGGCTAGAATGAGAAGTTAAATTACAGTGATCTTTGACATAACACACTTGTCAGCTTTAATATCCAACTTACTTCCATTTCTGGTTTCTAATAAGTGCTTAATCACAAAGATGTGAATTTTTATAACCTTTAAGACAGCTGGAGGCCTGGCTGCCCCCTTGATCTGTAGGTAAAATTTTCTTGTACTCAATAATTTCACAGCTCATGAAATCTAAAGCTCCATCTCAAGGTTTCTGCTCATCCTGAACCAACTAGCATTTGCCTCCCCTCACCTCTAAGCTCTGTTGTCTTACATCCTGCCTTCTCCATACAACATCAACTCCATCTCAGCCACTTTTCACACACAAGCTTTTGTATATAAATAGATTTGACTGAAATTTTGTGTGTGTGGAGAGGGGAGGGGGCGACAGAGAAAGATCACATCAAGTAATGTTGTACTATTTTACTGACTCTAATTTTTTCTTTCTATTATACAAAGCAGGTGTGGCCATTCTATGAAGCTTTGGGACTCATCAATCTCCATACACCAAGAGGGCTCCCATTTTACCCAATGGTAATCTTATACCCTGCTTCTGTTGTTCCAGGACTTCTTTGTACTGACCTTCCCCAATCTGCAAGAGGCAGTCCTGTTGCCTTGAAAAGGATTAGGATTGTAAAAGCAGGCACAAAAAAAAAAAAAAAAAAAATCAAAAAAGGTAGCATGGGGTTTGGGAGGTTTTGTTGGATTTCTGGGTTTTGTTCACCTTTTGATTTCTGTTTTATGCCTATAATGAGCTGTTAAGTGGGAAACAGGAGAGTCCTGAGGGAAATAGGGCATGGAATTTAATCATAATAATTTATTAGAAGGAAAATTGAAGGAGAGGCAGACAGTTCCACCTTCAAATCTCCAAGGGAACTAAATGAGGATTATCTGGGTAAGGAGGTGACTGGGAGAAGAGTGTGTACTGGAGCATCACCTGAGGGGAGGGAGGAGGAAGAACTGAATCACAAAGATGGGGTGGAGGATGGGGCAGCAAGTAAAGAGGCAGAGTCACCATCAAGCGCAGCCACATCCCTAAATCAACTTCTGCAAAGAACCTGATGGAATCTGAGCCAGTGCCCGGCCACCACCCATGGCCATTGCAGTGAGAGCCACAGACGGCTCACTAACTTCACTGAGGGGCTATGGCAACTTTCTTTCCATTGCGGACGGGCGGGGGAGGGCTTGTCACATACAAATTATCTACCAGAAAGACATTTATCTGGACTCTACCACATCCAAAATGTGTCCTATAGACACTTCATTTTTCAAAAGTAAAAGTCCCTGAGAGGGAGTTGGAGATATGGAGTTGCAAGCTACCAGTTCCAGCATCTGGGAAAAACTGAACAGTGACAAAATTCATCCCAGTTACACATTTATCAAAGCATGACTTCCAACAAAGACAGTTCTCTCAAAGACGAATTCAGGGTCCAGCTCATAAATTTTCCAACAACTTTACTGCAGTAAATGGAATAAAAACTAACATCACTTGATTGTTCACATTAAAATAATCTTCTGTCAAGCAACAATAGGATTTTCCAGGTCTCTGAACTGAGCACAAGTCAAGTCATCTCTTTTGGCTCCACATCAATGATGGTACCTGTAGTAATCAGGGTTCTTCAAGAGGATGTAGATATAGATAATATAGCAATAAGAAATGGGCTCACATGATTATGGAGGCTGGAAATTTCCACGAGGTCCAAAGGTATAGTTTTAATCCAAAGGCTGGCAGGTTTGAGACCTAGGAAACAACAGAGTTTCAATTCAAGTTCAGAGGCAGAGGAAAAAACAATATCCCAATTCAAGGAAGGCCGAATGAATTTTTACACAGAGGAGGGTCAGCCGTTTTGTTCAGACTTTCAACTGATTAGATGAAGCTCACCCACATTAGGGAGGACACTCTGTTTTACTCAACCTATCTATTTAAATGTCAAGGTTGTCAAAAAATATCCCCACAGAAACACTCAGAATGGTGTTTCTGAGCACACCATGGCTCTATCAAGTTGACACATAAAATTAACCATCACAGTAATTTTAGCAAAGACCTGCATCTTTGGTGCTATCTTTGTCAGCAAGGAAGGAATTTCAAATTCAAACTTCTATTTTGAGGTTATCTGAGCAAAATAAGGAGAAGGCAATGGCAACCCACTCCAGTACTCTTGCCTGGAAAATCCCATGGACGGAGGAGCCTAGTAGGCTGCAGTCCATGGGGTTGCAAAGAGTTGGACACGACTGAGCGACTTCACTTTTCACTTTCATGCATTGGAGAAGGAAATGGCAACCCACTCCAGTGTTCTTGCCTGTAGAATCCCAGGGATGGGGAAGCCTGGTGGGCTGCCGTCTGTGGGGTCACACAGAGTCAGACACGACTGAAGCGACTTAGCAGCAGCAGCAGCAGAGCAAAATAACTTTCAAATTAACTCTACCAAATTTCCAAGAGTCTATACAATGCTACCTTCTCAATATCCCCATTTCCAGACTATAAAAGTACTTCATATAGCACCAGAAAATTCACACATTTGGCCACCTCCACTGGCAACTTGGTCAAAGAGCTTGCTGTTTCTCTCAGTGGTACCCACAATTATCACTGCAAAAACTTGAATCAAAAGATTTACTCAAGTATGTGACCAAAAATATTTTCCAGGTAGGTCAGGCCATTAATGAGCTGCTCCCATGTCAAAACGGAGAGAAGATTTAGTTCCTTCTCTCTCTCTCTCTCAAAAAAAAAGAGGGACTTCCCTCACGGTCCAGCAACTGAGATTCCCTGCTCCCAATGCAGGGGACCAGGGTTCAATCCCCAGTTAGGGAGCTGGATCCCACATGTTGCAATTACAGCTAAGACCTGGTACAGTCAAATAAATAAATATTAAAAGAAGAAGAAATTACCATCTGATAACCAACCACTTGTTTCAAGGTTTGCTCTTGGAAACCAGTAAACTGGCTCATAGAGAAGAACTTTGTATCTGGCTCCCATTTCTTGAAAAAACCTCTTTAAAAATGCTACTTATGAATTTAACACTTCTGCTAGCAGTAAGCATGCCTTCCTTCAGGAATTTTGATAGGGTATTGATGCCAACACACACTCCTGTCAAAGGCAGGGAGTCATTGCAACATGTCACCAGGCAGGAGAACCAAGTGCAGAGCCAAGCATCCAGGGACCCCATCTGTACACAGGTATCACGAGTTTTCTTCCAGGCACAGTTCTGCTTGGCTAAGATGCACTGCACCATTTTGAAGTTGATGACAACCTTTCCAGTTCCCAAGAGAAGTTGGACCTTTTCTTTGATGGCATCAGCGTGCACATAACAGACGGAAAACAGGGCTGTCTGCACCAAAAAACATCATTCGCTCTGTTGACGAAACTAGTGGTGGCAGCTCTATGATCGGCTGTGAAACATCAAGAGAAATGTCAACAGTTACAGTGAGTCACATAATTTAGGACAGATGCTCCTTCAATTACCCTCCTCTGTTCCAAGTTCCCCCCAGTGTAGCCATTCCCAGGTCAACAGGGTTTTATTGAGTCCTCTCTAAATGTAGGTAGCTTCTTTCCTTTCCTGCTATAATTAGCATTCTAGTGGTTTTTCCTTTGGGGTCAAATCCAGATGTTTATAAAAGCTTAACCTTTTCAAATCAAGACTTTTCTGGGACTTTCCTAGTGGTCCAGTGGTTGAGACTTTGCCTCCCGGTGCAGGGGGTATGTGTTTGATCCCTGGTAGGGAAGCTGGGGTCCCATACACCTGAAGGCCAAAAGACCAGGCATGGAACAGAGGCAATATTGAAAGAAATTCAACAAAGACTTAAAAAAAATAAAAATGGTACACATCAAAACAAAAATCTAAAAAAAAAAAAAAAAAAGACTTTTCCTTGAGACCTTCCAGTGAGTTTCAGAATGAACAGACACGAAGTACTCGCTGCTTTTGTGGGATTCAGAATCTCATTAACAAGAACTCAGCCACACCAAGAAGCACACCAGCTTTTGTATTGGAGACAAAAACGGAAGCAAGTGAAATAGACGTCTCATCATTTTACCTCTGTGAGTGGCTCAGTTCTGGGCCTGTCCTTCTCATTCCTGCTTGGCTGACAGAGGGCGTCAAGCTTCGGTCCTTGAGCAGGCTCCACCACAGCTGTGAGAGGGGCAGACACGTCCTGCTCCCCACGCCCTGTGGGTGCTCCATTCACTCCCCTCACGCCTTCCTTCTGTGAGCAAGGGAAGATGTTTAAGGAATGGTCATTGGTCCACATTTTATCAGCAGATGATATAACTTTTTTCTTGCAGCCTTGCATTGCTTCTCTTTCATTTTGTTTCTTTAATCTAATTAGTACATTTATGTGACTCTGGCTCTCTGGAGCAAGTCTCCAACATTCTTTGTTTCAGCAGCTCTTTCTGAGGCGGGGAAGATAAATCTGGTCAAAATCTTCTCCTCAGACCCACCCATCTTAGTTTCTAAAAAAGCTTCTTGAAGCCTTCTGGCCTTGAAATCTCTCCTGTCCTTTAATTGAGTTTGCCAGAAGAGCCTTAAATGGAGTTGAAGGGGGATCAGACAAGGGTCCAGTCAGAAAGCACCCTAGTCACTTAAAAATAGAGAAGAAATGAATGCAGGGGATTAGGCTAAAACATCGCTGGAGGGCCCAGAGAAGACCAGAGGGGAAGGAGAGATCCAGAGGTCAGGAGGTGCAGGAAGGCATGCCGTCCTCCCTGGGCAGAGGGACGTTCTCTGTGGCTGCTGCTACCACGACCCCTGCAGGCGCTCCCCACTGCTGGAGCCAGAAGCCAAAGGGCTTCTTAGCACACAGGAGTCCCTCTTCTTATCACACAGAAAGACACTAACTGGAAAGCAGTTGTCAAGCTGGGAAATGAAGCTCCCAGGTTTTCTCCTTAATGGGACAAGACAAGCAGGGGGTTGAGTACACCCAGAAAATAAGACATAATAAGTCTTGTGGATCAAAGATAAAGGACTTTATTCCTCACAGCACAGCAGGCAGTATGCTGTTTATGGTCACATCTGTTCTCCTGATCTCCCAGCTCAAGTTCTGCAGGGCAAGATCCAGTGGCCAATGTTGGATACCACACACAGCAGGCTTGTATCCAGCTAGGAGCCCCAAGCTTAGGAAATCCCAAACTTATAAAGGGAACTGTTAGCAAACCTGTGCAACCATTGCTCCAGAGAGAGAGGTTATTTTTATTACCCTGAAAAGCAAACAAATATACCCTCTAGCCCAAAGTAAACATTTTTGCTATCTGCCATGACTATTTGCATATAAACATCCTTGAAAGAAATAGTTGGGAACAAATGCTGATATAAATCATGCAGAAATACAAGAAACCCGTGAAGAATTATCTCCCACAAAAGCAGCCAATAGATTTTTGAAAGAACGCTAGGGGAATTATTAGGAAGCCACTATCTGTAACCAGGAAAGAATTTCCTTCACCTGTGAAAGTTGCTCCTTTACTAACTGAGCAGTTACCTTGCATCCAGCCAAATTAGGAGATGAACACTATTATCACTGGGGTGACAGATATTAAAACAGACCACTATCTTTTTTAGTATGAGTGGGTTAGTCACTCAGTCATGTCTGACTCTTTGTGACCCCAGTGACTGTAGCCCACCAGGCTCATCAGTTCATGGAATTTTCCAGGCAAGAATACTGGAATGGGTACCCATTCCCTTCTCCAGGGGAGTTTTCCTGACTCAAACCTCGAACCCAGGTCTCCTGCACTGCAGGCAGATTCTTTACCATCTGAGCCACCAGGGAAGCCCAACCATCTTCCTTAAGACATTAGCAAACAGTCAAAGAGGAAGGACAATAAAAAAATTTCTGGACATAACTGAGGTTTCTTTCAGTAATCAACTCATTTGGAAAGGAAGTACATCAGAATGACTTGAGGATCTCTCTAACAATTTTGTATTAAGAGGCGGGTGTCTTGAAACCGCTGAGACAATGATAACTTTTCAAGAATTCCCTGCCAATATTTGCAACACAACTAAATGTATAAATATACCAGATTTACATTTGTTCATCCATTGACAGTTTTTTCTTTTTATAAATTCCACTACCAAGCACTGTGCTAAGTACTAAAGACAAAGTTGAACAAGACAGACAAGACCCCTGCCTTCATAAAGGTTATATTCCAATGAAATAGACACATAAGAAGCAAGAAAAGAAATGTATAGATATAAAAATTACACATTTAGAGAGATGCTGGAAAGGAGATAAATGGGGAACTGTAGGAGAGGCAAAGTTTAATCAAATAAGGTGAAATTGTGGGGGTAGCTCAATCATGTACAACTCTTTGCAACCCCATGGACTGTAGCCTGCCAGGCTCCTCTGTCCACGGAATTCTCCAGGCCAGAATACTGGAGTGGGTAGCTGTTCCCTTCTCCAGGGCATCTTCCCAACTCTGGGATCGAACCCAGGTCTCCAGCATTGCAAGTGGATTCTTTACCACCTGAGCCACCAGGGAAGCCTGGATAAGGTGAAGGTATATTATTTAAAATCAGTGTAATGGGAAGATGGTGGGGTAGAAAGACCCTGAGTGCACCTCCTTTCACAGGCACACTAAAATAACAATGATTTACAGAACAATCATCAGTGAAAGAGATCAGAAAGTACCAGAAAAGATCTTCTACAACTAAAGACATAAAGATGGAGCCACAAAAAGATGGGTAAGAGGGGCAGAGTCATAATATGGTAAAAACCTACACTCTCCTGTAGGCAAACCACAGATGAGAAAACAATTACAACTGCAGATGTTCTCCCTAAGGAGTGGGGGTCTGAACCTCACATTGGGCTCCTGAGTTCAGGGTCTTGTGCTAGAAAGATGAAACCCTAGAACATTTGGGTTTGAAGACTAGTGGGGCTTTCAGGAGTCCCACATGGCTGAAGAAAATAGAGACTCACTCTTAAAGGGTGCACTCAAAATCTTACATGCTCCAGGCCCCAAGGCAGAAGCAGTAATTTGAAAGGAGCCTGGGTCAGATCCACCGGCAGATCTTGGAGGGTCTAAAAAAAAAAACAAAAACAAAATATCGATGAAACTAAGAGCAGTCTCCTTGAAAAGATAAGTAAATCTGATAAAATTTTAGCCAGATTCATCAAGAAAAAAAAAAGAGGAGGCCCAAATCAATATAGTCAGAAAGGAAAAGGAGTAGTTACAACTGACAACACAGATATACAAGGATTACAAGAGACAAAATTAACAACTATGGGCCAATACAGTGGACAACTTAGAAGAACTGGACAAGTTCCTAGAAATGCACAATCTACCATGACTGAACCAGGAAAAAATAGAAAATATGAACAAATCAACTACAAGTGCTGAAATTAAATCAGTTATTTTCAAAAAGCAATATATAACAGTCCAGGACCAGATGGCTTCACAGATGAATTCTACAAAACATTTAGGAAAAAGTCAACGCCTTTTTCAAACTATCCTTTTCAAACTATTCCAAAAGCTGCAGAGGAAGTACTGTTTCTGAACTTGTTCTATGAGGACAGCCTCACCTTGATACCTAAAACAGACCAAAATATCACAGAAAAAGAAACTTAGAGGCCAATATCACTGATAAAC
Source organism: Cervus elaphus (assembly GCF_910594005.1). Classification (NCBI taxonomy): domain Eukaryota; kingdom Metazoa; phylum Chordata; class Mammalia; order Artiodactyla; family Cervidae; genus Cervus; species Cervus elaphus. The sequence continues at coordinate 15,301,043 of NC_057833.1, read as the reverse complement.
ATAGATATCAATAAAATATTAGCAAATCAAATTCTACAATATATTGAAAAGACCATATCAGATCCAAGCAGGATTTATCCCAGGCATGAAAGGATGGTTCAATATCCACAAATCAATCGATGTGATAAATCACATTAATAAACTGAAGAATAAAAGCCATGTGATCATCTCATTATACACAGAAAAACTTTTGACAAAATTCAGCATCCATTTATGATAAGAAAAACTCTGCAGAAAGTGGGTTAGAAGGAACATACCTCAACATAATAAAGGCCATATATGACAAACCCACAACTAACATCATACTCAAAGATACTAGAGGAAGAAGAACAAACAAAACCCAAAATTAGTAAAAGGAAAGAAATCATAAAGATCAGAGAAAAAATAAATGTTGCCATTTGCAACAACATGGATGGACCTGAAGAGTATTATGCTTACTGAAATAAGTCAGACAGAGAAAGACAAATACTGCATGTTACCACTTACATGGAACAGAAAAGAAACAAACTCACAGATATAGAGAACAAACTCCTGGCTACCAGTGGGGAGAGGGAAGTAGGAAGAGGCAAGATAGGGGTAGAAGATTCAGAGGTACAGACTACTATGTATAAAATAAATAAGGTGCAAAGATTTATTGTACAGCATATGGAATAAAGCCAATATTTATAATAACTATAAATGGATTATAATTTATAAAAATGTTGAATCACTGTGTTGTACACTTGAAACTAATATAATTTTGTAAATCAAATGTACTTCAATTTAAGAAAATTATCACAATGAGTGAAAAAGAGCCAGTTCCACCAAAAATCAGAGAAGAGTGTTCCTAGCAGAGCAAACAGCCAAGCAGAGATCTTGAATCAGGAAAGCTGCAGGAGCTGATAGAAGGCCTATGTGACTGCAGCCTAGTCTATAAGAAAAGATGAATGCAAAATCTGAATTATAAAACACTTATCACCATTTCTTTCAGAACACTTTGTTTACATTTATAAAATAATAACAGACCTTGATCATCAGTAGCTGATGAAATTTTAATCTCTCTTGAGAGTTTAGGAAGACTACAGTTGCACATACTCCTAGTCTCTTTTGCATTGCCCCCCCACCCCCACCCACCACCTCCTCCCTTACTAAAGCCATACAGAAGCTTGCCCTGCCACTTTGCCCCTCTAGATGTCACTGGGGTTACCAGAAAGCTTGCTGTCATCACACATCATCTTCTTCAGACTGCTCCTCCAGCCCCATAGGAGTGTCTGTCACTCCCTGCTGTGGCTTTGGGGTGGGCTCTCTCTGGCTCTTGTAATTCCCTTACCTACCCCATGAAACTCGACCCAATCCCCTTGAAAGGCTGCAGCCCTCTCTCCCCTGGAGACTGGGAGGAGTTAGGTGCACAGGTTTCCCCTCTCATCTACAACTATTAGCTCAACAGGCAGTGCAGGCATGTTCAGACACTTTTCAGAAAGGGATCGCTACATGGGAGGGGAGATGTTATGATTCAGCTGATGTAGATGCTTCCTCAAGCCTCTTCATTCCAAAAATCTTCCTTCCCACTGGAAGAATTTTGATCTCCTGGGTTTTTCTTCTGTCTCCCCTTGCTATGTCCCAAGTCAGGGCTCCTGGCCTTGAGTATCTTCTGCCTCAACCAAGGAGATGGTTGTATGCATTTCACCTCCCAAGATCTTAAAAAAGGAGAGTTTCAGTCCTGCAAATAAATGAGCATCCATCTTCTAACTCAAAGTCTCTTTTTAAGTCTCACCGGTGAGAGCTATGGTCCTGCTGGCTCCTTTCTCAGTTGATGTATAAAATAGCCTTACCCACTGACTTCTGGCAAGACTGTCATAAGGTGCCTTGAGACTTTCCTCAGTTCGTACCTAAATAACCCCTTAGGGCAGCCTCATATTCAGTATCTAAGCACACTCATGAGACCTCCCATAAAGACAGTGGACCCTGGACTTCCTGGGACAAGTTGGATCTGTGGTAAAATACCCTTATTACCGTGCTCTAAGAAGCCACACATGGAAAAAAGCTAAAAGCATGTTAATAATACTTTCCTGAAACTCCTTTTGATAGGTCACAGTTAATTTATTTAAAAGAATCATCAATGTACCTAGGAGAGGAAAATCCCTGTGGCTTAGTTTTCTGTCTTCTTGGACAAAATGACTAAAGATTTTATACAGGTTAATTTCTAAATATACTTCGCTCAATACTTTTATGGAATAAACTTGGGGAAAATGATGTGATACACCCCTATGAGTAGAAAACAAATTTGAGATGATGGATTCTTTTTTGGTAATCCCATGGTGACTTTTCTCCTATAGAGATGGAAGCCTCTCATCAAAAAGATACTGGACATACCTACTTTGACCCAGAAGGATTCTTTGAGTTATTTTACCAAAATCTTGTGTTCATGTTCAAGTCTGCTGTGCACAGCTTTTAACATTTGCAATCGGAAATAAAGAAATACTTCATAGAGTCGCTTTAATCATTTTGTCACAGTTTTTATTGTTATTCAAGCACACAATTCAATAATAGTAACCTACTTTATACTGAAACTGACTAAAAGAATCTGTAGACTTGGCTTCAAGGTCTTGCTGTCTTGTCCTGCAAATTCCTTTTCCTCTTTGGGTCTCTGACTATTGATTTATTCAGATAAGCAGATGATCTTAGTTTATAAGAATAAGAAAACTGGAGACCAATCACCTAGAGGTGACTCCTGGGCCCGTCACATCCTAGCAATTGTAACTCTTCTGAAGGGTAAGTTGCTTACTTCATGGATTTAAGCCTTCATTTCTGCATCTACAAGAGGCGGATGATAGTATTTACCCTGTGTGATAGATTCAGCGTGGAGCCAGGTAACCCCCAGCAAAGTGAAAGCGAAAGTCACTCAGTCATGTCCGACTCTTTGTGACGCCATGGACTATACAGTCCATACAATTCTCCAGGCCAGAATCCTGGAGTGTGTAGCCTTTCCCTTCTCCAGGGAATCGTCCCAACCCAGGGATCGAACCCAGGTCTCCCACATTGCAGGTAGATTCTTTACCAGCTGAGCCACCAGGGAACCCCAAGAATACTGGAGTGGGTAGCCTATCCCTTCTCCAGAGGATCTTCCCAGCCCAAGAATTGAATCAGGGTCTCCTGCATTATAGGCAGATTCTTTACCAGCTGAGCTACCAGGAAGTCCCAACCCCCAGCAAGAACTTGATAAAATGGCAGCTCTAATTGCTTTTTTAAAAGTTACTCCATACACACACCTACGATGTATAAAATAGATTATCAGCAAAGACCTACTGTATAGCACAGGGAACTCTACTCAATATTCCATAATATCCTATGTGGAAAAAGAAACTGAAAAAGAATAGATATATGTACATGTACAACTGAATCACTTTGCTGTATACTTGAAACTAACAAAACATTGTAAATCAACTATGCTCTAACATAAAATAAACTTTTAAATTAATAATAAAAGTTACTCCAAGCATCAAAAAAAAAAAAATAGTAACCTGCTTTAGTAAAGAAAGCTGAGATTTAGGCAAAGAATGACAACCGTCTAAAGGGAAGAGGATCCTGACACTGGTTTTCTTCTGGCTTCTCTGGGTTTACAGGCACGTTACAGTTTGGTGATGTCTGTAAAACACAAGCCACTTAGTAACCCAGGGCAATGGCTTTGCTGGAACCAGTCAGTTGAATTGTTCAGAAAACAGATTTCTTAACACAACACTGTAAATCAACTGTACTTCAATTTTAAAAAAGAAAGAAAACACATTTCTTCTGTTCTATTTCATTTTTCTCTAAAATGGCAGTTTTATCACCAGTTTGTGGTGATGAATTGTTTTTAAATGATTGGTTCTCTGAGACCAAGAACACGTTAAAAAGAACCCTCCTCTTGATGATGAGTATTATTCCACTCCATCTACCTCACTTTGGGAAACAGTGGCAGGGGTGGAAGTTACAGCCGGCTGGGCACACAGGTGCCACCTGGCCATCTGCACCTGGGTCGGTTGCAGAGTTCTTTAAAAATAAGTCTGATGACAGAGGAGGTTTGTTTAAAATGCTTTGTCGTACTGCGAGGCCAATAACAGGTTGGGCAGTCCAAAGATACAACAGGGTTATAGGCCCCTAGACAGCTCATCAGAGAGCTTCTGTGAGTAAATTGGAAACCATACACCTGAAAAACAGGGCAGTAAATGCTATTGTAAAAGTGATGTAAAGGAACTCTGCTCCCCAAAGAGAAGGCTTTTAATGGCTCCTAATACTTACTCACACGTGCTATTACCAGAAATAAAGAAAAAATAATGCTCAGAAGTCATATCTTTGGGGCCAAAATACTTTTTAAAGCTCTCAAAATATGTGAGAGGAGATTGTGAGTGAACCACTGCTATGGAGAGTTAACATACAACAAATTTGCTAGGCTTTAATTTATGTAGAAATGACATAATTTTTAATGAAGTAACTAGCAACAAATAAGGAAAAGGGGCCAATAGATGACAAAATTAAATCAGAAAGTATAGCAGAAGTTAAAAGCAAATGAGATTTCATTTCATAGTTTAAATAACAATGTTTTGCATTTAAATGAAACTCTACCTTAAAATATAGCATATGTTAATAGAAGAAAAACAAGTTGTCTCTTATTTTATGGAGGAGAGCAGAGGCGCTCAGGTGGAGAACTCTTTATTCTACTCCTCAACACATTCACTAAGTATTAAAATGCATATGTCATTTTCTCAGAGTCAAATGTCAGATATGGATTCAATTAAATAATGTTTTAAATTATGTAAAAATTTTGTGGGATGCTATAAGGTTTTGATTTAACTGCTATCATAAAAATTTTTAGAAATTTCAAGTAAACTAAAGACTCTGTACAACAAGGGAACAGAAAATAAAACAATTTTACCCAAGAAAGTTCTAATAAATCGACATCAGGTTACAAAATCACCAGATGTCACTGAGTGCCATCCTAGAGAACCTTCCCTCCATCCTTTAAGGCTTCCCAGGTGGCTCGGTGGTAAAGAACCCACCTGCAATGCAGGAGGCATGAGAGAGGTGGGTTCGATCTCTAAGTGGGGAAGATCCCCTGGAGGAGGAAATGGCAACTCCAGTATTCTTGCCTGGAAAATCCCATAGACAGAGGAGCCTGGTGGGCTATAGTCCAGAGTGTTGCAAAGAGTCAAACATGACTGAGGAAGCATGAGTGAGCATGCATCCTTAAAATGATGAAAAAAAAGATGAAAGAAGTTTGGCCATAGTCTTTGGTCTCATAGAAAACATCCATTTTATTGGGAGCATTTCTCCATGTTACCACAAGCTCAGACTATCAACGTCTACTTCCCTGATACATGTGCACACACACACACACAATCCCACATATTCACACTCACACACACACACACACACACATTCACATGCACACACAGTCAGTAGCCCCTTTATTGAGGTTCTAGTGACTGGACCTCCCTTCAACCTATCCCTGGTGCCATCTTTGCTCAGTTCAGTTCAGTTCAATCACTCAGTTGTGTCCGACTGAGTGTTTGTGACCCCATGGACTGCAGCAAACCAGGCTTCCCTGTGCATCACCAACTCCCAGAGCTTGCTCAAACTCATGTCCATTGAGTCAGTGATGCCATCCAGCCATCTCATCCTCTGTTGTTCCCTTCTCATACTGCCTTCAATCTTTCCCAGAATTAGAGTCTTTTCTAAAAAGTCAGTTCTTTGCATCAAGTGGCCAAAGTATTGGAGTTTCAGCTTCAGCATCAGTCCTTTCAATGAATATTCAGGACTGATTTCCTTTAGGATTGACTGGTTGGATCTCCTTTCAGTCCAAGGGACTCTCAAGAGTCTTCTCCAACACCACAGTTCAAAAGCATCAATTCTTCAGTGCTCAGTTTTCTTTATAGTCCAACTCTCACATCCATACATGACCTCTGGAAAAACCATAGCCTTGACTAGACAGACCTTTGTCAGCAAAGTAATGTCTCTGCTTTTTTAATATGCTGTCTAGATTGGTCATAGCTTTTCTTCCAAGGAGCAAGTGTCTTTTAATTTCATGGCTGCAGTCGCCATCTGCAGTGATTTTGAAGCCCAAAAAAATAAAATCTCTCACCGTTTCCATTGTTTTCCCCTTTTCTTTGCCATGAAATAATGGGACCAGATACCATGATCTTACTTTTTCAATGTTGAGTTTTGAGCCAGCTTTTTCACTCTCTTTTTTCAGTCTCATCAAGACAGTCTTTAGTTCCTCTTCACTTTCTGCCATAAGGGTGCTGTCACCTGCATATCTGAGGTTATTGAATTTTTTCCCAGCAATCTTGATTCCAGCTTGTGTTTCATCCAGCCTGGCATTTCACATGATGTACTCTGCATATAAGTTAAATAAGCAGGGTGACAACATACAGCCTTGACGTACTCCTTTCCCAATTTGGAACCAGTCCATTTTCCATGTCCAGTTTTAACTGTTGGTTCTTGACCTGCATACATATTTCTCAGGAGGCAGGTAAGGTGGTCTGGTAGTCCCATCTCTTGAAGAATTTTCCACAGTTTGTTGTAATCTACACAGTCAAAGGCTTTGGCATAGTCAATAAAGCCGAAGTAGATGTTTTTCTGGAATTCTCTTGCTTTTTCTGTGATCCAAAGAATCTTGGCAATTTCATCTCTGGTTCCTCTGCCTTTCCTAAAACCAGCATGAACATCTGGAAGTTCATGGTTCACACACTGTTGAAGCCTGGCTTGGAGAATTTTAAGCATTATTTTGCTAGCCTGTGTGATGAGTGCAATTGTGCGGTAGTCTGAACATTTTTTGGCATTGCCCTTCTTTGGGATTGGAATCAAAACTGACCTTTACCAGTCCTGTGGCCACTGCTGAGTTTTCCAAATTTGCTGGCATATTGAATGCAGCACTTTAACAGCATCGTCTTTTAGGATTTGGAATAGCTCAACTGGAATTCCATCACATCCACTAGTTTTGTTCATAGTGATGCTTCCTGAGGCCCACTTGACTTCACATTCCAGGACATCTGGCTCTAGGTGAGTGAACACACCATCGTGGTTATCTGGGTCATGGAGATCTTTTTTGTATAGTTCTTCTGTGTATTCTGTTTTTCTTTTTAATTTATTTTTTTATTGAAGGATAATTGCTTTACAGAATTTTATTGTTTTCTGTCAAACCTCAACATGAATCAGCCATAGGTATACATATATCCCCTCCTTTTTGAACCTTCTTCCCATCTCCCTCCCCATTCCACCCCTCTAGGTTGATACAGAGACCCTGTTTGAGTTTCCTGAGCAAATTCCCATTGGCTATCTATTTTACATATGGTAATGTAAGTTTCTATGTTACTCTTTCCATATATCTCACCCTCTCCTCCCCTCTCCCCATGTCCATAAGTCTATTCTCTATGATTGTTTTTCCATTGCTGCCCTGTAAATTTCTTCAGATTCAGATTTCATTCTTCTAGATTCCATTTATATGTGTTAGAATACAATATTTATCTTTCTCTTTCTGACTCACTTCACTCTGTATATTAAGTTCTAGGTTCATCCACCTCATCAGAACTGACCCAAATGTGTTCCTTTAATGGCTAAGTAATATTCCATTGTATATATGTACCACAACTTATTCATCCATTCATCTGTCGATGAACATCTAGGTTGCTTCCATGTTCTAGCTATCATAAATAGTGCTGCAATGAACAATGGGATTCATGTGTTTTTTCAATGCTGGTTTCCTCAGGGTATATGCATACTATCTTCCAAAGTGGCTATATCAATTTACATTCTCATCAACAGTGCAGGAACGTTCCCTTTTCTCCACACCCTCTCCAACATTCATTGTTTTAGACTTCTTGATGATGGCCATTCTGACTGGTGTGAGGTGATGTCTCATTGTAGTTTTGATTTGCATTTCTCTAATAATGAGCAATGTTGAGCATCTTTTCATGTGTTTGTTAGCCATCTCTATGTCTTCTTCAGAGAAATGTCTGTTTAGGTCTTTTTCCCACTTTTTGAATGTGTTGTTTGTTTTTCTGGCATTGAGTTGTATGAGCTGCTTGCATATTTTGGAAATTAATCCTCTGTCAGCTATTTCATTTGCTATTATTTTCTCCCATTCTAAGGGTTGTCTTTTCACCTTGCTTATAGTTTCCTTTGCTATGCAAAAGCTTTTAAGTTTAATCAGGTCCCACTTGTTTACTTTTGTTTTTATTCCCATTACTCTAGGAGGTGGGTCATAGAGGATCTTGCTTTGATTTATGACATCAAATGTTCTGCCTATGTTTTCCTCTATGAGTTTTATATTTTCTGGTCTTACATTTAAGTCTTTAATCCATTTTGAGTTTACCTTTGCATATGGTGTTAGGAATTGTTCTAATTTCATTTTTTATATGTAGCTGTGCAGTTTACCCAGTACCATTTATTGAAGAGGCTGTCTTTGCCCCATTGTATATTCTTGCCTCCTTTGTCAAAAATAAGGTACCCATAGGTGCATGGTTTATTTCTGAGCTATCTTGTTCCATTGGTCTACATTTCTGTTTTTGTGCCAGTACCATTCGGTCCTGATGACTACCTTTGTAGTATAATCTGAAGTCAGGAAGGTTGATTCCTCCAGTGCCATTCTTCTTTTTCAAGACTGCTTTGGCTATTCAGGGTCTTTTGTGTTTCCATACGAATTATGAAATTCTTTGTTCTAGTTCTGTGAAAAATGCCATTGGTAATTTGATAGAGATAGCATTGAATCTGTAGATTGCTTTTGGTAGTATAGTCATTTTCCCAATATTGATTCTTCCTATCCAGGAACATGGAATATCTCTCCATATGTTTATGTCGTCTATGATATCATTCATTAGTGTCTCATAATTTTCTGTGTACAGTTCTTTTGTCTCCTTAGGTAACTTTATCCCTAGATATGTAATTCTTCTTGTTGCAATGGTGAATGGGATTGATTCCTTAATTTCTCTTTCTGAGTTTTTGTTGTTAGTGTATAGAAATGCAAGTGATTTCTGTGTATTGATTTTGTATCCTGCAGCTTTGCTAAACTCACTGATTAGCTCTAGTAATTTTCTGATACTATCTTTAGGTTTTTCTGTGTAGAATATCATGTCATGTGCAAACAGTGAGAGCTTTACTTCTTTTCCAATCTGGATTCCTTTTATTTCTTTTTGTTCTCTAATTGTTGTAGCTAAGACTTCCAGAACTATGTTGAACAATAGTGATCAAAGTGGGCACCCTTGTCTTGTTCCTGATCTTAGGGGGAATTCTTTCAGTTTTTAATCATTGAGAAAATGTTTGCTGTAGGCTAATCATATATGGCCTTTACTATGTTGAGATAGATTCCTTCTATGCCCATTTTTTGAAGAGTTTTGATCATAAATAGGTGCTAAATTTTGTCAAAGGTTTTTTCTGCATCTATTGAGATTATCATATGGTTTTTATCTTTCAATTTGTTAATATGGTGTATCACCTTGATTGATTTGCATATATTGAAAATCTTTGCATTCCTGGAGTAAACCCAACTTGATCATGGTGTAGGAGCCTTTTGATGTGTTGTTGAATTCTGTTTGCTAAAATTTTGTTGAGGATTTTTTGCTCAACAAGTTCATGTTGTTTATCAGCGATACTGGCCTGTAGTTTTCTCTTTTTGTGTTGTCTTTGGTTTTGGTATCAGGGTGATGGTGGCCTCATAAAATGAGTTTGGAAGTGTTCCTTTCTCTGCAATTTTCTGAAAGAGTTTTAGGATAGGCATTAGCTCTTCTCTAAATGATAGAATTCTCCTGTGAAGCCATCTGATCCTGGGCTTTTGTTTTGGGGGGACATTTTTTATCACAGCTTCAGTTTCAGTGCTTGTAATTGGGTTGTTCATAATTTCTATTTCTTACAAATTCAGTCTTGGAAGATTGAACTTTTCTAAGAATCTGTCCATTTCTTCCAGTTTGTCCATTTTACTGCCATATAGTTGTTCATAATAGTCTCTTATAATCCTTTGTATTTCTGCATTGTCTGTTGTAACCTCTCCTTTTTCATTTCTAATTCTGATGATTTGGTTCTTCTCTTTTTCTTTATGAGTCTAACTAAAGATTTGTCAATTTTGTTTATCTTCTCAAAGAACCAGCTTTTAGTTTTATTAATATTTACTATTGTTTCTTTCATTTCTTTATTACTTATTTCTGCTCAGATCTTAATGATTTCTTTCCTTCTACTAATTTGGGGGGGGGGGGTTGTTCTTCTTCTCCAGTTGTTTTAGGTGTGAAGTTAGGTTGTCTATTCAATGTTTTTCTTGTTTCTTGAGGTAGGATTGTATTGCTATAAAATTCCCTCTTAGAACTGCTTTTGCTGCATCCCATAAGTTTTGAGTTGTCATATTTTCATTGTCATTTGTTTCTAGAAATTCTTTTATTTCCATTTTGATTTCTTCAATAACATGTTGGTTATTTAGAAACATGTTGTTTAATCTCCATGTGTTTGTGTTTCTTACAGTTTTTTTTCTTATAATTGATATCTAATCTCACAGCATCATGGTCAGAGAAGATGCCTGATACAATTTCAATTTTCTTAAATTTACTGAGGTTTGATTTGTGGTCCAAGATGTGGTCTATCCTGGAGAATGTTCCATGTGCACTTGAGAAGAAAGTGTATTCTTCTGCATTTGGATGGAATGTCCTAAAATATCAGTGAGATCCATCTCATCTAGTGTATCATTTAAGACTTGTGTTTCCCTATTAATTTTCTGTTTTGATGATCTGTCCATTGGTGAGGGTGTTAAAGTCTCCTCCTATCATTTTGTTACAATACAATACAATACTCCTTTTATGTCTGTTAGTGTTTGTCTTATGTATTGAGGTGCTCCTATGTTGGGTGCATAGATATTTACAATTGTTATGTTTTCCTCTTGGTCATTATGCAGTGTCCTTCCTTATCTCTTATAATCTTCTCTATTTTAAGGTCTATTTTGTCTGATATGAGGATTGCTACTCCAGCTTTCTTTTGCTTCCTATTTTCATGGAATATATTTTTCCATCCTCTCACTTTCAGTCTATATGTGTCTTGAGGTCTGAAGTGGGTTTCTTGTAGACGGCATATATATGGGTCTTGTTTTTACATCCATTCAGCCAGTCTGTGTCTTTTGGTTGGAGCATTTAATCCATTTACATTTAAAGTAATTATTGATATATATGTTCCTATTGCCATTTTCTTAGTTGTTCTGGGTTGATTTTGTAGATATTTTTTCTTCTCTTGTATTTCTTGATTATATAAGTCCCTTTAACATTTGTTGTAAAGCTGGTTTGGTGGTACTGAATTCTCTTAACTTTTGCTTGTCTGAAAACCTTTTTATTTCTCCCTCAATTTTGAATGAGATCCTTGTCAGGCACAGTAATCTTGGTTGTATATTTTTCCCTTTCAGTATATCCTGCCATTCCTTCTGGCCTGCAGAGTCTCTGCTGAAAGATCAGTTGTCAAGCATATGGGGTTTCCTTTGTATGTCACTTGTTGCTTTTCCCTTGCTGCTTAATATTCTTTCTTTGTGTTTAGTCTTTGTTAGCTTAATTAGTATGTGTCTTGGCATTTTTCTCCTTGGGTTTATCCTGTAGGGACTTTGTGCCTCTTGGACTTGACTGACTATTTCCTTTTCCAAGTTGGGGAAATTTTCAACTATAATCTCTTCAAAATTTTTCTCATACCCTTTCTTTTTCTCTTTTTCTTCTGGGACCCCTATAATTCAAATGTTGGTGCATTTGATGTTGTCCCAGAGGTCTCTGAGATTATCCTCAGTTCTTTTCATTCTTTTTACTTTTTTCTGCTCTTCAGAAGTTATGTCCACCATTTTATCTTCCAGCTCACTGATTCATTCTGCTTCAGATGTTCTGCTATTGATTTCTTCTAGTGTATATTTTTAATTTCAGTAATTGTGGTGTTTGTCTCAGTATGTTTATTCTTTAATTCTCCTAGGTCTTTGTTAATTGACTCTTGCATTTTCTCCATTTTGCTTTCAAGGTTTTTGATCATCTTTACTGTCGTTATTCTGAATTCTTTTTCAGGTAGTTTACCTGTTTCCTCTTCATTTATTTGGACCTCTGTGTTTCTAGTTTGTTCCTTCATTTGTGCAGTATTTCTCTGCCTTTTCCTTATTTTTTTTTTAACTTATTGTGTTTGAAGTCTCCTTTTCCCAGCCTTCAAGGTTGAATTCTTTCTTTCTTGTGGTTTCTGCCCTTCTAAGGTTGGTCCAGTGGTTTGTGTAAGCTTCGTATAGGGTGAGATTTGTGCTGAGTTTTTGCTTGTTTGTTTGTTGTTTGGTTTTCCTCTGATGGGCAAGGCTGAGTGTTGTGGTAATCCTGTCTGCTGATGGCTGGGTTTGTGGTTTTGTTTTGTTTGTTGTTTAGATGAGGCATCCTAAACAGGGTGCTACTGGTGGTTGGGTGTTGCTGGGTCTTGTATTCAAGTGGCTTCCTTTGTGTGAGTTCTCACTATTTGATACTCCCTATGGTTAGTTCTCTGGTAGGATAGGGTCTTGGAGTCAGTGTTCCCGCTCCAAAGGCTCGGGGCTTGGAATGAAGATTCCACAAATGCTTTGTTATGGCATTAAGTGAGATTGAAACAAATATCCAAAAAGGAGAAACCAAAGATGACCCCAGACAAATGGCCATTACAAAATCAGGCAAACAATAATTACAATAATGGAAATACACATACACATATATACCCATGAGCAAAGTCAAAACAGGCCAACAAAAATAAATTACAGTAGACTGACCCAGCAAACAAAGGAAACCAAAAATTATATTTACCAGTTAGCTAAAGCACAAATGGGAAAACAAAAGTAAAGCAAGGTGTCAAGTGGGGAATAAAGCAATGAAAACAAAACTAAAAAATATGTTGAGAGGAAAGCAAAGAAAGAATAAATATGCAAAGTTAAATAGAGGTAGATGAAGAAGACTTATATACATTAAAGATTAACTACAAGGGGAAAAGAACAGTAGAAAAGGCAAACAAAGGAATAAATGTAGAAAATACAATAGGTTTAAAAATATTAAAAATTAAAATTATAAGAAATAGAAAAGAAAAAAATGGAACAAGAAAGAAAAAAGGTAAAAAAGGAAAACTTCACAAAACTGCAAAAGCCCAACGTAGAGGCAGAGGTTTATAACAACAATAAAAAAATGTGACTGAGGGGAAAAAAAAAGCTTAATTAGATTTCACAGTGCCAATAAAATCGACGACTACAACAGAAGGGGAAAATAAAGGAAAATCAAAACAGAAAAAAATCCAAAAGAATCTACAGAACAAATCAAAACATAAGAATAATAAATGGTTTTTTTTTGTTAGTCACTGCTGTCAGAGTCCTTTCCCTCGCTGGGAGTCACAGTTCACCTCAGCTCCCTAGGATGCCCTCCAACACTGTGCTGGTCTCTGGACCTGCTGTGGGGGCAGCTCAGATGCTAATCTGGTCCTACTCCTGTGTGTTCTTGCCCCCAATGTCCACAGCTATCAGAACCAGTGTGTTTCCTTTTGTGGGAGCTCTCAGTGACCTTTTATATATTCCATAGACACAAAGTCTGCCTAGCTGATTGTGTGGGTTTTTTGTTTTTATTTTTTTAATTAATTTATTTTTTTTTCAGTGGGTTTTGTCATACATTGACACGAACCAGCAATAGATTTACACGTATTCCCCATCTCGATCCCCCCTCCCACCTCCCTCTCCACCCGATTCCTCTGGGTCTTCCTAGTGCACCAGGCTCGAGCACTTGTCTCATGCATCCCACCTGGGCTGGTGACCTGTTTCACCATAGATAATATACATGCTGTTCTTTCGAAACATCCCACCCTCATCTTCTCCCACAGAGTTCAAAAGTCTGTTCTGTACTTCTGTGTCTCTTTTTCTGTTTTGCATATAGGGTTGTCGTTACCATCTTTCTAAATTCCATATATATGTGTTAGTATGCTGTAATGTTCTTTATCTTTCTGGCTTACTTCACTCTGTATAATGGGCTCCAGTTTCATCCATCTCATTAGGACTGATTCAAATGAATTCTTTTTAAAAGCTGAGTAATACTCCATGGTGTATATGTACCACAGCTTCCTTATCCATTCATCTGCTGATGGGCATCTAGGTTGCTTCCATGTCCTGGCTATTATAAACAGTGCTGCGATGAACATTGGGGTGCACGTGTCTCTTTCATAAGAGGGTTCCCTTTTCTCCACACCCTCTCCAGCATTTATTGCTTGTAGACTTTTGGATAGCAGCCATCCTGACTGGCGTGTAATGGTACCTCATTGTGGTTTTGATTTGCATTTCTCTGATAATGAGTGATGTTGAGCATCTTTTCATGTGTTTGTTAGCCATCTGTATGTCTTCTTTGGAGAAATGTCTGTGTAGTTCTTTGGCCCATTTTTTGATTGGGTCATTTATTTTTCTGGAATTGAGCTTCAAGAGTTGCTTGTATATTTTTGAGATTAATCCTTTGTCTGTTTCTTCATTTGCTATTATTTTCTCCCAATCTGAGGGCTGTCTTTTCACCTTACTTATAGTTTCCTTTGTTGTGCAAAAGCTTTTAAGTTGCAGGATATAAAATTAACACACAAAAATCCCTTGCATTCCTATATACTAACAATGAAAAAACAGAAAGAGAAATTAAGGAAACAATACCATTCACCATTGCAACAAAAAGAATAAAATACTTAGGAATATATCTACCTAAAGATTGTGTGGGTTTAATCTGCAGCTTGTACGGCTGGTGGGAAGGTTTTGGGTCTTCTTCCTTAGCCACACTGCCCCTGGGTTTCAACTGTGGTTTTATCTCCACATCTGCATGTGGGTCGTTCACTGGGGTTTGCTCCTGAGGCTGCCCTGGAGGACTTGGGTCTGCCCCTGTGAGGGCCAGGTGCGGAGGTGGTGCAGCTGCTTGGGTTGCAAGGGTTCTGGCAGCACCAGCTACTCAGGGGAGTTGGCAGCTAGGGAAGCAGGAAATATAGTGCTCCAGAAGGGTATGGCAACAGTATTGGCCAATACGCTCCAGTATTCTTGCCTGGAGAACCCCCCTCCCTGACAGAGAAGCCTGGCAGGCCACAGGAAGAAGTCTACAGGGCTGCAAAGAGTCGGACACTACCAAAGCACCCTGCGTGCATAGACGCAAGACTTTTTCTGCCCCAGTGAGAGTTGAGCGTGAAGGTGGCCCAGCTGCTTGGCTTGCGGGGACCCTTGCAGCGCCAAGTGTGCAGGGACATGGACCGCCTCCACCACAGGAGTTATGGCTCTATCAGAGTCTCTTTTTGAGCCTCTTGTAGCTGGCGATCAGAAGGCCTCCTTGGCCAGTCTTTCTCCGTCGCCCCGCCCATTCAGGCACTTAGAGGGCTCCCTTGCCAGGGGTCCTTCTCTGTTGTTCCGCATGTCAGGCACATAGAGGGGGCCCCCTGGCTGGGGTCCTACTCTGTAGATTGGCATATCAGGCACTTAAAGGGGCACCCTGGGTGGGTTCCTACTCTAGTTCAGTGCGTCAGGCATTTGATGGGTCATCCTCTCTATTGTTCAGCTGCCGATGCTGGCTGTGGGGAGAGAGAGGCTATGGTGATGGCTCCATCCCCTACGCATGATTCAGCAGTATCGCCTTGCTTCCACTGCTGCCTGGCTTTCCTCCACAGGCATTTCCCTCCACAATCTCCTCCCCCACATCCCCTCAATCTCTCTCTCCACAGTCAACAGCAGCCCTCGCCCTGGGATTGCTCCACAATCCCTAAACTCTAGCTCCCAGCTGCTGCGCCTTCTAGGAGACCTGTGTCCCTGTCCAGGGTATGTATGGCTATGGAAAGGACTGTCTGATTCTCATTCCATTTAGGCTGCCACAGATCAGCTGTTTCACTCTCAGACTTATATGTTTCCCCTCTGACTCAGATAACTGCCGCGATGTGGGGGTTGACCCCTGCTTCAGTTCCCCCAGCAGCCGAGTGCGGGTCTAGCCCTACTAACACTCCTGTTTTTCCCCCTAGTTCCTTCATCCTACCAAGTTTTGCGTGGTTCTATACATTCTTTTCCACTGGTCAGGTACTCCTGCCCACTCTCAGCTGGAGTACTGCATGCACTTCTGTTTCTGAAAGAATATTCCTGAGGTATCCATGGAGATAGATGTACTCCATGTTCACATACTCCTCCGCCATCTTGTTCCCTGGACCTCTTCCGTGTATTCTTGCCACCTCTTCTGAATATCTTCTGCTTCTCTGAGGTCCATACCATTTCTGTCCTTTATTGTGCCCATCTTTGCATGAAAAGTCAGCTGCTATGGTGCAGGAGTGGCCGAGAGGAGCTACCCCACGTCAAAGGTAAGGAGCAGCTGCTACGCTTTGCTGGAGCAGCCATGAAGAGATACCCCATGTACAAGGTAAGAGAAACCCAAGTTAGATGGTAGGCGCTGAGAGAGGGCATCAGAGGGCAGACAGACTGAAACCACAATCACAGACAACTAGCCAATCTGATCATATGGACCACAGCCTTGTCTAACTCAAAGAAACTAAGCCATGCCCTGTGAGGCCACCCAAGACGGACGGGTCACGGTGGAGAGGTCTAACAGAAGGCGGTCCACTGGAGAAGGGAATGGCAAACCACTTCAGTATTTTTGCCTTGAGAACCCCATGAACAGTATGAAAAGGCAAAAAGATAGGACACTGAAAGATGAACTCCCCAGGTCGTTAGGTGCCCAATATGCTACTAGAGATCAGTGGAGAAATAACTCCAGAAAGAATGAAGGGATGGAGCCAAAGCAAAAACAACACCCAGTTGTGGATGGGACTGGAGATAGAAGCAAGGTCTGATGCTATAAAGAGCAATATTGCATAAAAAGCTGGAATGTTAGGTCCATGAATCAAGGCAAATTGGAAGTGGTCAAACAGGAGATGGCAAGAGTGAACATCAATATTCTAGGAATCAGCGAACTAAGATGGACTGGAATGGGTGAATTTAGCTCAGATGACCATTATATCTATTACTGTAGGCAGGAATCGCTTAGACAAAATGGAGTAGCCATCATAGTCAACAAAAGAGTCCAAAATGCAGTACTTGGATGCAACCTCAAAAACGACAGAATGATCTCTGTTCATTTCCAAGACAAACCATTCAACATCACGGTAATCCAAGTCTATGCCCCAATCAGTAGTGCTGAAGAAAATGAAGTTGAATGGCTCTATGAAGACCTACAAAACCTTCTAGAACTAACACCCAAAAAACATGTCCTTTTCATTATAGGGGACTGGAATGCAAAAGTAGGAAGTCCAGAAACACCTGGAGTAACAAGAAATTTGGCCTCGGAGTACAGAATGAAGCAGGGCAAAGGCTAGTAGAGTTCTGCCAAGAAAACGCACTGGTCATAGCAAACACCCTTTTGCAACAACACAAGAGAAGACTCTACACATGGACATCACCAGATGGTCAACACCGAAATCAGATTGATTATACTCTTTGCAGCCAAAGATGGAGAAGCTCTATACAAAGCAAAAACAAGACTGGGAGCTGACTGTGGCTCAGATCATGAACTCCTTATTGCCAAACTCAGACTTAAATTGAAGATAATGGGGAAAATCACTAGACCACTCAGGTATGACCTAAGTCAAATCCCTTATGACTATACAGTGGAAGTGAGAAATAGATTTATGGGACTAGATTTGATAGACAGAGTGCCTGACGAACTATGGACAGAGGTTCATGACATTGTACAGGAGGCAGTGATTAAGACCATCCCCAAGAAAAAGAAATGCATAAAAGCAAAATGGTTATCCAAGGAGGCCTTACAAATAGCTGTGAAAAGAAGAGAAGTGAAAAGCAAAGGAGAAAAGGAAAGATATTCCCATTTGAATGCAGAGTTCCAAAGAATAGCAAGGAGAGATAAGAAAGCCTTCCTCAGTAATCAATGCAAAGAAATAGAGGGAAACAATAGAATGGGAAAGACTAGAAATCTCTTCAAGAAAATTAGAGATACCAAGGGACCATTTCATGCAAAGATGGGCTCAATAAAGGACATAAATGGTATGGACCTAACAGAAGCAGAAGATATTAAGAAGAGGTGGCACGAATACACAGAAGAACTGTACAAAAAAGATCTTCATGACCCAGATAATCACAATGGTGTGATCACTCACACTCACCTACAGCAAGACATCCTGGAATGTGAAGTCAAGGGGGCCTTAGGAAGCATCACTACAAACAAAGCTAGTGGAGGTGATGGAATTCCACTTGAGCTATTTCAAATCCTAAAAGATGATGCTATGAAAGTGCTGCACTCAATATGTCAGCAAATTTGGAAAACTCAGCAGTGGCTACAAGATTAGAAAAGGTTAGATTTCATTCCAATCCCAAAGAAATGCAATGCCAAAGGATGCTCAATTACTACCCCACAATTGCACTCATCTCACACACTAGTAAAGTAATGCTCAAAATTCTCCAAGCCAGGCTTCAGCAATACATGAACTGTGAACTTCCAGATGTTCAAGCTGGTTTTAGAAAAGGCAGAGGAACCAGAGATCAAATTGCCAACATCCACTGTATCATCAAAAAAGCAAGAGAGTTTCAGAAAAATATCTATTTCTCCTTTATTGACTATGCCAAAGCCTTTGACTGTGTAGATCACAGTAAACTGTGGAAAATTCTGAAGGAGATGGGAATACCAGACCACCTGACCTGCCTCTTGAGAAACCTGTATGCAGGTTAGGAAGCAACAGTTAGAACCGGACATGGAACAGACTGGCTCCAAATAGGGAAAGGAGTATGTCAAGGCTGTATATTGTCACCTGGCTTATTTCACTTATATGCAGAGTACATCATGAGAAAAGCTGGGCTGGATGAAGCACAAGCTGGAACCAAGATTGCTGGGAAAAATATCAATAATCTCAGATGCAGATGACACCACCCTTATGGCAGAAAGCAAAGAAAAACTAAAGAGCCTCTTGATGACAGTGAAAGAGGAGAGTGAAAAAGTTGGCTTAAAGCTCAACATTCAGAAAACTAAGATCATGGCATCTGGTCCCATCACTTCACGGCAAATAGATGGGGAAACACTGGAAACCATGGCTGACTTTATTTTGGGGGGCTCCAAAATCACTGCAGATGGTGATAGCAGCCATGAAATTAAAAGATGCTTACTCCTTGGAAGGAAAGTTATGACCAACATGGACAGCATATTAAAAAGCAGATACATTACTTTGTCAACAAAGGTCCATCTAGTCAAGGCTATGGTTTTTCCTGTCATGTTGGATGTGAGAGTTGGACTATAAAGAAAGCTGAGCACTGAAGAATTGATGTTTTTGAACTGTGGTGTTGGTGAAGACTCTTGAGAGTCCCTTGGACTGCAAGGAGATCCAACCAGTCCATCCTAAAGGAGATCAGTCCTAAGTGTGCATTGGAAGGACTGATGTTGAAGCTGAAACTCCAATACTTTGGCCACCTGATGCGAAGAGCTGACTCATTTGAAAAGAACCTGATGCTGGGAAAGATTGAGGGCAGGAGGAGGTGACGACAGAGGATGAGATGGTTGGATGGCATCACTGACTCAATAGACATGGGTTTGGGTGGACTCCAGGAGTTGGTGATGGACAGGGAGGCCTGGCGTGCTGCAGTTCATGGGGTTGCTAAGAGTCAGACACGACTGAGTGACTGAACTGAACTGAACTGCACTTGCATGAAATGTTCCCTTGGTGTCTCTAATTTTCTTGAAGAGATCCCTAGGCTTTCCCATTCTATCGTGTTCCTCTATTTCTTTGCACTGATCACTGAGGAAGGCTTTCAATCTCTCCTTGCTATTCTTTGGAACTCTACATTCAAATGGGTATATCTTTCTTTTTCCTCTTTGCCTTTCCCTTCTCTTCTTTTCTCAACTATGTGTAAGGCCTCCTTGGATACCATTTTGCCTTTCTTTTTCTTGGGGATGGTCTTAATCACTGCCTCCTGTACAATGTCATGAACCTCTGTCCATAGTTCTTCAGGCACTCTATCAGATCTAATCCCTTGAATCTATTTGTCACTCCCACTGTATAATCATAAGAGATTTGATTTAGGTCATACCTGAATGGTCTAGAGGTTTTCCCTACTTTCTTGAACTTAAGTCTGAATTTGGCAATAAGGAGTTCATGATCTGAGCCACAGTCAGCTCCCAGTCTTGTTTTTGTTTACTGTATAGAGCTTCTCCATCTTTGGCTGCAAAGAATATAATGAATCTGATTTCAGTATTGATCATCTGGTGATGTCCGTGTGTAGAGCCTTCTCTTGTGTTGTTGGAAGAGGGTGTTTGCTATGACCAGTGCGTTCTCTTGGCAGAACTCTGTTTGCCTTTGCCCTGCTTCATTTTGTACTCCAAGGCCAAATTTGCCTGTTACTCCATATATCTCTTGACTTCCTACTTTTGCATTCCAGCCCCCTATGATGAAAAGGACATGTTTTTTGGGTGTAAGTTCTAGAAGGTTTTGTAGGTCTTCATTGAACAGTTCAACTTCAGCTTCTTTAGCATTACTGATTGGGGCATAGACTTGGATTACTGTGATATTGAATGGTTTGCCTTGGAAATGAACCGAGATCATTCTGTCATTTTTGAGATTGTACCCAAGTACTGAATTTTGGACTCTTTTGTTGACTATGAGGACTACTCCATTTCTTCTAAGGGATTCTTGCACACAGTACTAGATATAATGGTTATCTGAGTTAAACTCACCCATTCCAGTCCACTTTAGTTCACTGATTCCTAAAATGTCAATGTTCACTCTTGCCATCTGCTGTTTGGCCACTTCTAATTTACTTTGATTCATGGGCCTATCATTTCAGGTTCCTATGCAATATTGCATCAACTTGACTTTACAGCATCGGACTTATTTCCATAACCAGTTACATCCACAACTAGGCATGTTTTTGCTTTGGCTCTGTCTCTTCACTCTTGCTGGAGTTACTTCTCCACTCTTTTTCAGTAGCGTATTGGGCACCTGCCAACTTGAGGAGTTCATCTTTCAGCGTCCTAGCCTTCTCATACATGGGGTTCTCACAGGAAGAATACTGAAGTGGTTTACCATTGCCTTCTCCAGTGGACTACATTTTGTCAGAACTCTCCACCATGACCCAACCATCTTGGGTGGCCTTACATGGCATGGGTCATAGTTTCATTGTTAGACAAGGCTGTGGTCCATGTGATCAGTTTGATTAATTTTCTGTGATTGTGGTTTTCATTCTCTCTGCCCTCTGATAGCAAAGAAAGGCAATGCCAAAGAATGGTCAAACTACCACACAATTGCACTCATCTCACACACTAGTAAAGTAATGCTCAAAATTCTCCAAGCCAGGCTTCAGTAATACATGAACCGTGATATTCCAGATGTTCAAGCTGGCTTTAGAAAAGAGGAACCAGAGATCAAACCACCAATAACCATTGGCAAGAGAGTTTGAAAAAGCAAGAGAGTTTCAGAAAAACATCTATTTCTGCTTTATTGACTATGCCAAAGCCTTTGACTGTGTGGATCACAATAAACTGTGGAAAATTCTTAAAGAGATGGGAATACCAGACCACCGGACCTACCTCTTGAGAAACCTGTATGCAGGTTAGGAAGCAACAGTTAGAACTGGACATGGAATAACAGACTGGTTCCAAATAGGGAGAGGAGTATGTCAAGGCTGTATATTGTCACCCGGCTTATTTCACTTATATGCAGAGTAAAATTCTGGGCTGGATAAAGCACAAGCTGGAATCAAGATTTCTGGGAGAAATATCAATAACCTGAGATATGCAGATGACACCACCCTTATGGCAGAAAGCAAAGAAGAACTAAAGAGCCTCTTGATGAAAGTGAAAGACAAGAGTCAAAAGGTTGGCTTAAAGCTCAACATTCAGAAAACTAAGACCATGGCATCTGGTCCCATCACTTCATGGCAAATAGATGGGGAAACAATGGAAACAGTGACAGACTTTATTTATTTATTTATTTATTTATTCTTGGCTCCAAAATCATTGCAGATGGTGAGATTAAAAAATGCTTACTCCTTGTAATAAAAGTTATGACCAACCTAGACAGCATATTTAAAAGCAGAGACATTACTTTGTCAACAAAGGTCCATCTAGTCAAGGCTATGGTTTTTCCAGTAGCCATATGTGGATGTGAGAGTGGGACTATAAAGAAAGCTGAGTGCGAAGAATTGATGCTTTTGAACTGTGGTGTTGGAGAAGACTCTTGAGAGTCCCTTGAACTGCAAGGAGATCCAACCAGTCCATCCTAAAGGAGATCAGCCCTGGGTGTTCATTGGAAGGACTGATGCTGAAGCTGAAACTCCAATATTTTGGCCACCTGATGTGAAGAACTGACTCATTTGAAAAGACCCTGATACTGAGACAGATTGAATATGGGAGGAGACAGGGACAACAGAGGATGAGATGGTTGGATGGCATCACCGACTCAATGGACATGAGTTTGAGTAAACTCCAGGAGATGGTGATAGACAGGGAGGCCTGGCGTGCTGCAGTCCATGGGGTCTCAAAGAGTCGGACGCAACTGAGCAACTGAACTGAACTGCCCTCTGATGGATAAGGATAAGACGCTTATGAAAGCTTTCTGATGGGAGAGACTGACTGTGGTGGAAACTGGGTTTTGTTCTGATGAATGGGGCCATGTTCAGTAAATCTTTAATCCAATTTTCTGTTGATGGATGTGGCTGTGCTCCCTCCCTGTTGTTTGACCTGAGACTAAACTGTAGTGGAGGTAATGAAGATAATGAAGATAATGGCAACCTCCTTCACAATATCCTGTGCACGCACTGCTACACTCAGTGCCCCCAACCCTGCAGCAGGTCACTGCTGACCCACGCCTCTGCCAGAGATTCCTGAACACTCACAGGCAAGTCTGGGTCAGTCTCTTTGGGGGTCTCTGCTCTTTGCTACTCCACATTATCTAAAACAATCGATAAATCCTACATACTTTAAAATGTTCTGAATAAGCATCTCAAAATCATTGTTGATGAACTTAAAGTCCAGCAATTCTGAATCAGACAATGTGAAACCTGGGTCTAAATCTTGAACTCAAGACTTACTGCCTATGATGCCTTGTGATCATCATTTATTCTTCTAAGGCTCAGTAGCCTCTGTAAACTATATCAACTTTGCGTATTGTTGGAAGAATTAGCAGTTATCTAAGTGAAGCACTCAGCACCAAGGCAGGCAAGTGTGGTCACTATTCAGTTACACCTATTGAGCTCTTGCTGCTTTGGGAATTGGACTCCCTCATTTTTTGCTGTTTGCACATAGAGTCTTCTTTCACTATTAAAAACATTATAATTTTTTTTTTAAGGAGAGGGTGCTCTGGCCCCTCTAGAATGGTCTCTCTTCACTTTTTCAAGTTTATTTTCCTGATTGATTTCATTGGGGTTGGGAGATATATTCATTTGCTGGAGTAACTTAAAAGAGCTTATTGTTTTTCCAGAACTCACAATTTGGAAGGCTAGAAGTTGAAGATCGAGACGTTGGCAGAGTCTGTTCCTTCTTAAGGCTGTGAAAAAGAATCTGTTTCATGCCTCTCCCCTGGCTTTTGGTATTTAGCTGGCAGTCTTTGGCTTTCCTTGGCTTGTAGACCCGTCACCCCAAATTCTGCATTTATCTTCACACAGTGTGCTCCCTGTGTGCATGTCTGTGTCCAAATTTCCCCTTTTTATAAGGACACCAACATCGTATTGCAGGTGAGTGTATGCTCCTCGGTTCTGTCTCATCACAACAAAGATTTGGAGTGACGGACATGAAAGCCCTCGGCATGTCACAGCTCTCGGGTCTCGGACAGACCGTGTTATAGCTCTCAGGTCTCGAACGGACCGTGTTATAGCTCTTGGACAAATCAGTGTCACAGCTCCGTGTTACAGCTCTATTTTATTTAGATAATAGCAGGAAAATCCATCCTGGAGGTGTGAGAGCATGTTGACCCAAAGACGCAAAGAGAAGAGCACCACAGCTCACAGGAGAGAGAGAGAGAGAGAGAGAAACCGCGCATGCATGCATGTGAGAGAGAGAGAGAGAGAAAAAGAAAGAGCACACGCATGCGGGGGAAAGAGAGAGAGAGAGAGAGAGAGAGTGCACGCACACAGGGAAGAGAAAGTGCACTTTGGCTCCTCCTTTTATATGTTTTTTCTGCCCCCTGGGCCTGCCCCATGCCAATTGGGCTTAGTCAGGAGTGCTGTTCTACCTGAAGTCCTCACTCTGGTCCTCGGACCTTTCTTTGACCTTCCTTTGTTCTATTTTCACGGGCTTTTCCCTTCTTTGTCTTTTAGCCACCACCATTTTGGACTCCTTTTCCCTATTCTAACTACCTAACACTATTGGATTAAAGCCCACCCTATTCCAGTATGACTTCATCTTAACTAATCATACCCGAAAGGACACTTTTTCCAAATAAGATCACATTCTAGGTGGGGGATAGGATGCTTTAGACTTCAGCATAAGAACAGGGGAGATGAAGCTGGGGCACAAATCAAGCCATAAGAAGTTATAAGACTCTCATCATTTCCAAGAGCTTTCTGCACTATAAACTCCAAAGGAAACAAACAAAACCTAATTATAACTCTAGCTGTCTGTCTTTTTATACTGCAAGCCATCTGCACTAGAGCATGAAGGTGTAACTTTATGTATATAAGAGAAAGGGTCTTACTGTCATAGAAACAGTACATCTTCCTAGGATTTTATCCAATTTTTTTAGAAGTAGGGACTCTGTATTTAATGTCTTACATTTATTATTTACTTTCATATATTTCAATTAATAGTTCAGATAAAAATCACTTTATTGACCAGATAGGATTTCAGAAATCACACAATGGGAAATAAAAAACATGAGAGCACTTGACCAAAAGCCTAAAAATGGGTTTTAACTAAATACATAAACATTTTGATGTTGCTCCGAACAAAGAAGCCAGACTCTGAGGACTGGAAGCATTTTTTTCAATGACAAAGTTTTCTTTGGGTAGATATTCTTGTATGGTGGCTTTGTCTCTGTAATCTGATGAAGTGATCCATAGGTCAGGATGGGGGAGGTCAGATGCACAAAAGCTTTGCAGTGAAAATAAAGGAAGTCTCTGTCTGTGCCTCCCTGTTTTCACAATTCCCTTCCCTCAGGCCACCACTGCTGCCCCGGGTCCTTGGTATCCAGAGTCTTAAAAAAAAAAAAGCTACATGGAAACTGACACCAAGGATGGCAGGACTGTCCAGCTCACGGCTTTTTTCTCTTTACCTTGTGTCTTGAGGATCCTGCCCTATTATTAGCTGTTTCATTTGTTGTCACTGCTGCGCTCGTGTTTCCAAAGTCATGACTCCTCTTTGGGTGGAACATTATCTGTATGAGCAATGCAGTTTTCTCACAATACTACAATATGCCCACTCCCCACCCTCATTTCTACGGAGGCCCAAGACGGCAGGTTCATACTTAAAACACAGTATCAAATGGAAAGATAGACAGACTTAATCAAGGCCTTCAATGGCGCCATTGTACTGGAGAAGTTCTGCTTGGTGATTTGCAGTTAAAAGAAAAATCAGGCTCAGGAATCATTGCTTCCCTATACAGCCTCCCTCACTAGTTTCTTTGCTAATAAAATTTACAGATGAAAGATTCATTAATTCTACAGCACAATTCCTAATAGCCACAGTGACGCCCTCCTAGGGCTGGAAGGTAATTTATTTGAAACTTCCCTATTGTTGAGCATTTACATGGTTTGTAACTGCTAAACATCAAAACGATGCAGTTATGCACATACCCGTGAATATTTTGGGGGCACAAATTGCCAATTTCCAGGCTTCCCTGGTGACTCAGTGGTAAAGAATTCACCTGCCAATGCAGGAGACACGGGTTCGATCCCTGGCCCAGAAAGATCCCACATGGCGCAGAGCAACTAAACCCATGTGCCACAGCTATTAAGCCTGTGCTCTAAAGATCCAGAGACACAACTATTGAGTCTCACCAGCCACGAAGCCCGGGCTCCACAACAAGAGAAGCCATTGCAATGAGAAGCCTCCTCACTGCAGCTACAGAGTAGCCCCGCTTGCTGCAAACAGAGAAAAGTCCAGGAAACAATGAAGACCCACCACAGCCAAAAATAAACAAATAAAATCACTTTTTAAAAATTGCCAATTTGCATCCCCAGAAATAACTTAAACATTTGTTCTTAACATTTGGGACCATGGGCTTTGAGAATCTGATGGAATTTTACCCCTCTTCAGAAAATATAAATACACGCAAAAATCTTTACACAATTTTAGGGAATTTCCCCCTCAGAAAAGAACTCCGGGTAAAGAAATTAATGCCAACTATGCTCCTACCAACAATGATCCTTGCTCATACCTTCAATTTCTTTTCAAACTACTTACTGATTTGATAGATGAAAAGGTATACCTCTCTTTTCTTGATTTGTATTTTTTGATTCTTATGAAATGTGAACACATTTTTGAAAAGTTGATTGGTCATATATGTTTTTGGTACATTGCTTATTCAAGGCTTTTATATAATTCAGATTTTAACTATAAAATTAAAATTTGTAATTCAACACTATAAATGGCAACCCACTCCAATATTCTTGCCCAGAGAAACCCATGGACAGGATACCCTGGTAGGCTACAGTCCATCGGATCGCAAAGAGTCAGACACGACTGAGCGACTCACACACAACACTAGAAAAGCAAATGATAAACTGGGAACATCCAGCCCCAGGCATTCCCTGAACTAAATAATGGAGTCTTTTGAGTATCAGATTCCAATGTTGTATGTCTCCTACTTTCCACTAGAGGACAGTATTAGCTCATCTATTATTTTTTGGCTTCTGTAGCACAGTGCTCAATTTATGGTCTTTAGAAAGTATTTTTCTAAAAAACACTTGCAAAGAGTTATAAATACTTCATTGTCTATATAACACATAGTTATTTAAATTTTTGTTAATTTATTTCAACACAAAATGTACAAATGGAATTTCAGTCATTTTGATCATTATTACCACGCTCTATGCTTAGTCACTCTTTATGCCCAACTCTTTGCGACTCCATGGACTGTAGCCTGCCAGGCTCCTCTGTCCACGGGGATTCTCCAGGCAAGAATACTCGAGCAGGTTGCCATGCCCTCCTCCAGGGGATCTTCCCAACCCAGGGATTGAACCCAGGTTTCCGGCATTGCAGGTGGATTCTATATTGTCTGAGTGAGCCACCAGGGAAGCCCATAATCAGACGAAAACTATGTCTTTTTTTTTTTTTTTTTTTTTTGAGGGATTTTTTTTTTTTTCCCAGTGGGTTTTGTCATACATTGATATGAATCAGCCATGGATTTACATATATTCCCAATCCCGATGAAAACTATGTCTTTATTAGCATTCATTACTATATAGATTTACTGAAACTATTGAGTTTCCTAGGTGACACAGTGGTAAAGAATCCGCCTGCCATTGAGGAGACTCAAGAGACGCAGGTTCAATCCCTGGGTCAGGAAGATCCCCTAGAGAAGGGAATGGCAACCCACTCCAGTATTCTTGTCTGTAGAACCTCATGGACAGAGGAGCCTGGTGGGCTACAGTTCAAGGGGTCACAGAGTCAATATATGACTTAGCAATTAAACAACAACAACTGAAACTATCATTACTTTCAGAATTTGTTTACAGTGCGATTTATAATTGAAACTTCATAAACCATTAGGACAAACTAAGGAAAAGCAACTGACTCCTGAAGAAGCTTCTTGAAATGCAACCAGATTAATTCTTGATTCCAAATGTTTTATCCCACTGGCTGATCAGGTACTAAATGATAAAGCATGATCTTTTTCTTGTAATAAATTTTTGCTGATCATCTGCATTTGCAGGGCATTCTTCTGGGGCCTGCAAATATGGTAATGAAGGAGACAGAAATCCCTGACCTCAAAGGGCTTATATGCTAGACAGGTAGGGCAAGGAGCCTATACATGCATGTGTGTCTTACATACACACTAGAAGGTTACAGGTGCTGAGAGCAAGATAAGGCTGGAAAGGGAGATAGCACACTGGGGACATGAGGATACTATTTCAAATAGAGTGACCAGTGGAGACTTCTTGGCTTGACATATGAACAGAAAACTTAAAGAATACAGAGTCACAAAGATCCAAAGAAAGATCACTCCATTCAGAGAAGGAACACAGGTGCAAGGGATCTGACTGGTGAGAAACAGCAAGGAACCAGAGCGGCAAGAGAGAAAGTGAGCCAGGGAAGAGAAAAGGGGCCAGAGAGCAGGGGACCTTGGCAGCCAGCATCAGGACTCAGGCTTTTCCTCTGATGTAGAGAAAAGTTTGGCCTTGAGAAAAGTTGGGGCTTTAAGAAAGACACAATCTACGTGCATACGAAGCATCACTCCCACTACCATCTCCAAAACAGACCATAGATAGACAAGGGTAGAAACAGGAAGACTAGTTAAGAAGCTACTATAGTTCTAAGGTGAGAGATAGTGGTGCTGGGCACGATGGTGAGAGCAGCCCAGGAAAGATGTAGAGGCAGACAACATTTGAGGTGCCTGTGAGCAGTTTAAATAGGTAGTTGCATATGGGAGATGGGCATTCAAGGCAGAAGTCCTGGTTGGAAAGACAAATTTGGGACACAAAAAGTATAGAAATAGAATAAAACCACCGAGAGAATGAGTGTAGAAAGGAAAGAAATGTCTGAAAACCAAACCCTGGTGCATCTAACATTTAGAAGTCGGGACAGTGAGGACACACAATCTACTGATTGTGAGGCTGAGAAAGAGTGTCAAGTGAGACAGGAGAAGAACCAAGAATGGGGGATCTAGAAGCCAACTGCTTCCAGGAGCAGAAGTGATGCACCATCAAAAGCTGAGGGCAGAGTCTGATGCTTGATGTCAGCTGGGTGGATTATGTGGCCTTGACAAAAGCAGTGTTCCTGGAATGGTGGGTCCCAAAGCCTGATCAGAGAGAATTACAGAGATAAACAGTGATACGGCAGCCAACAAGCATTACTGTTATTTCGAGGAATTATAACAGGGCTTCCCAGGTGGCGCTAGTGATAAAGAACCTGTCTGCCAATGTAGGAGATAGATATAAGAGAGGCAGGTTAAATCCCTGGGCCTGGAAGATCCCCTGGAGGAGGGCATGGCAACTCACTCCAGTATTCTTGCCTGGAGAATCCTATGGACAGAGGAGCCTAGCAGGCTACAGTCCATGGGGTCTCAAAGTCGGACATGACTGAAGCAATTTAGCATACACACATACACGTGTGACAGAAACAGGACTCAGAAATGAAGCAATAGCTGGAGAAAGATATGAGGTCAAAAGAGGGTTTTCAGAAGATGTGAGAAAAGAGTATTACTATACATTATTAGCAGTAGAGAGGCGAAAACTGGAGATTGCAAGTAAGAAATGATACTTTCCGAAGCTATGCCACTGAGTAGGCAAGAGGACAGGATCTAATACAAAGGTAGGACTTTAGCCATCTTTAGCATGTGGCCATCTATATGGATCCACACGCCAGGAGGTGGGAACAATTTTTATTGAGGAACTAAGGTCAGTATTCCCCATGGCACTTTATTCTGTATTTCATTGGGGAATGTGCCTTATAGGAGCTGTTTTTATGACAAAGTTAGTACCCTGTCTCCTGATTAAGTTAAAGTGAAGTTGCCAGGCTCCTCCGTCCATGGGATTCTCCAGGCAAGGATACTGGAGTGGGTTGCCATTTCCTTCTCCAGGGGATCTTCCCGACACAGGGATCGAACCCAGGTCTCCCACATTGCAGGCAGACGCTTTACCCTCTGAGCCGATTAAGTTAAAGTTGAGCAGCCTAATTACTCTGCTACCCATTGCTCAAAGCTCCAGTGCATGGATGACTTTGGCTTCAGAAGATACTGCCTCTCATTATCCAGGATCAGGCTGGGGCAGGGAGGTGATTTCTCAGGAAAAACTCCCCACGAGAACAAGCAGGGTTTTGCCCATAATATCTTTTGCTGCAGCAGAGAAGCCATGTCAGCCAGTTCCTTTGTGTCTTCTGCTGATTTGATACAAATTGTCCATTTGATAAAATTGTCCATTTGATAAAATGGACAGTTAAAAATAATTGTGGGGGTAGGGAATAGAAGTACTGCTACAAATAAATAATTTTTAAATCTTTCTAAATTTAGGTTAGCTACCTTGCATATTTGCTGTCCTCTCTGACTGGACAGAATCTGCCTGCAATGCGGGAGACCTGGGTTCAATCCCTGGCTTGGGAAGATCCCCTGCAGGAGGGCAGGGCAACCCACTCCAGTATTCTTGCAGGGAGAATCCCCATGGACAGAGGAGCCTGGTGGGCTATAGTCCATGGAGTCACACAAAGTCAACACGACTGAGTGACGAAGCATATTGACTCGACGGTTTTGTCCTGGATCTCTATGTGACTCACATTTTCACATCGTTCTGTCCTCAAATCCAATGTCACTATCTCAGAGATGTCTTTCCTGGACGGCAACTTAGCCATGGTCTCTACCCTTCATGTTCACCATCCCATCACTCCCTTGCCTTTGCTTTGATGCCCTTGACATTTCTGAAAGTCTGTGAGGTATTTCCTTACCTGGTTTAAATCCCGCCTCCACGAGGGCAGCAAACTTGCCAGTTCTGTTGCTTCTTCTCCCCACACCCAGAACACAGCACAGAGAAGCTGCCCATTAAAATGTGTGTTGACTGAATGAATTGATGAGAATCAAGGCAGAAGAGCAAGAATGGAGTGCTGGACCCAGCAGGAACCACATAACAATATTTGGGGCATGTTTTTACTAAAAAAAAAAAAAAAAAAAAAAAAGTTGATATTTATCTGAAATTCAAATTTAATTGGACAGCCTGCATTTATTTCATTTGGTAGAAAGTGTCTACCCATAGATACTTTCATTATTAATAGCTCACATCAAACCATTAGTTCAGTTCAGTTTAGTCACTCAGTCGTGTCTGACTCTTTGCAACCCCATGAATCGCAGCACTCCAGGCCTCCCTGTCTATCACCAGCTCCCAGAGTTTACTCAAACTCATATCCATTGAATCGGTGATGCCATCCAACCATCCCATCCTCTGTCATCCCCTTCTCCTCCTGCCCCTAATCCCTCCCAGCATCAGGGTCTTTTCCAATGAGTCAACTCATCACATGAGGTGGCCAAAGTATTGGAGTTTTGGCTTCAGCATCAGTCCTTCCAATGAACACCCAGGACTGATATCCTTTAGGATGGACTGGTTGGATCTCCTTGCAGTCCAAGGGACTCTCAAGAGTCTTCTCCAACACCACAGTTCAAAAGCATCAATTCTTTGGTGCTCAGCTTTCTTCACAGCCCAACTCTCACATCCATACATGACCACTGGAAAAATCATAGCCTTGACTAGATGGACCTTTGTTGGCAAGTAATGTCTCTGCTTTTTAATATGCTATCTAGGTTGGTCATAACTTTCCTTCCAAGGAGTAAGCATCTTTTAATTTCATGGCTGCAATCACCATCTGCAGTGATTTTGGAGCCCAAAAAAATAAAGTCTGACACTGTTTCCACTGTTTCCCCATATACTTGCCCCTTAATATTGCAGGGGATTGGTTCCAGCACCCCCACCAATACTGATATCCATGGATGCTCAAGTTCCCTATATAAAATGGTACAGTATTTGCATATAACCTCCCATATTTTTTACATATCCTCCTTTATACTTTAAATCATCTCTAGATCATTTATATAATACCTAATACAAAGCTATACCAAGCATATAGATATAAATACAATGTCAGTGTTGTATAAATAGTTGCTGAGTCAAGAGCAAATTCAAATTTTGCCTTTCAGAACTTTCTGAATTTTTTTTCTGAATAGTCTCAATCTGCAGTTGGTGGAATCCATGGATGTAGAACCCAAGGATGTGGAATCAACATACACAGAGAGCTGACCGTACATCCAATGTAGGTGCTTAATCAAAGTAACCAGGAGGTGGGAGGACATAATGGATACTATAGAATTAGTACCAGTTAGTAGCCCTGGGATCATGAGGCTGTCAAATGTTGGTTTTAGGAAACTTTCTTTCTTGTATGTTATAAATATGATTCAATTATTTGTTTATTAAATACTATGTGCTAAGCACTGGGCTAACATGTAAAAATTATTCCACAATGGGAGAAAGGGGAACTCGTGTACACTGTTGGTGGAAATGCAAATTGGTGCAGCCACTGTGGAAAACAGTATGGAGGCTTCCCCAAAAACTCCAAACAGAACTACCACACTGTGCTTCTTTGCTCCGTCGTGTCCGACTCTTTGCAGCCCTCGTGGACTGTAGCCCACCAGGCGCCTCTGTCCACGGGGATTCTCCAGGCAAGAATACTGGAGTGGGTTGTCATATCCTCCTCCAGGGGATCTTCCCAGCCCAGGGATCGAACCCAGGTCTTCTGCATTGCAGGCAGATTCTTTACCATGTGAGACACCAGGGAAGCCCAAAAATACTGGAGTGGGTAGCCTATCCCTTCCCCAGGGGATCTTTCTGACCCAGGAATAGAACCAGGGTCTCCTGCATTGCAGGTAGATTCTTTATCAGCTGAGCTACCAGGGAAGTGCTATGACCCAGCAATTCCACTCCTGGGTATATATTCAAAAAAAACAAAACCTCTAATATGAAAAGATACATACACCCCAACATTCATAGCAGCATTATTTACAAATGCCAAGATCTGAAAGCAACCTAAATGTCCATCAACAGATGAATGTGTAAAGATGTTCTTTATATACACAATGGAACACTACTCAGCCATAAAGAAGAGTGAAATTTTGCCATTTGTAGCAATATGGATGGACTTGGAGGGCAGTAGTCTAAGTGAAGGAAGTCGGACATAGGGAGACAAAAACTGTAGGATATGATTTTTATGTGCAATCTAAAAAATGTAACAGGAGACTCAGGTTCAATCTCTGGGCTGGGAAGATCCCTTGGTATAGAAAATGGAAACCCATTCCAGGATTCTTGCCTGGGAAATTCCATGGACAGAGGAGCCTGGAGGGGTACAGCCTATGGGGATTGCAAAGAGTCGGACATGACTGAGCATACACACACACAGTGAATAAAACAAAAAAGCAGCAGACTCACAGATACAGAGAACAACAGTGGTTACCCCGAGGGGAGAAGGAAGGGGGAGGGGCAAGACAGAGGAAGAGGTTAACAGGTACGAACTGCTGCTGCTACTGCTGCTAAGTCACTTCAGGTACAAACTGTTAGGTATAAACTAAACTACAAGGGCATATTGTACAATATGGGG
This sequence comes from Cervus elaphus, assembly GCF_910594005.1. Taxonomy (NCBI): domain Eukaryota; kingdom Metazoa; phylum Chordata; class Mammalia; order Artiodactyla; family Cervidae; genus Cervus; species Cervus elaphus. The sequence goes on along the minus strand of NC_057833.1, from coordinate 15,267,834 downwards.
AATACAATCAAATTTTATAATAACTATAAGTGGAGTATAACTTTAAAATTATGAATCACTATATTGTACACCTGTAACTTAAATAATATTATACAACTATACTTCAATTAAAAAATTCTCACACTAACCATAAGAAAAGTAAATTATTCCACAATGGAACATTTTCCTACTTTTTTCTCATTTTTTCCTCTTACTTTATTGACTACATCTTGCAAATTAATTACCTTCCTCAAAATTTTATTCACTCATTCTTGCCCAGAATCATGAAAGAAGACAGTTCTTATGTTTTTGCTGAAGGACAGATGATTCTATGGACAGGAATTACTTACACACTATATGAGTCTCTCAGTCTAACTGTACCTGAAGGATTTCTCTTCACTATCTTCTTAGTCCCCTCACCCTAATATAAGATCACAGTCTCAAGGACTTGTACTGTTTCTATGTATTCTACTATCTTCATGAGTAACATATGTTAATAAAATGCATATTAAAAATATATATATTCCCACTGCCATCAGTTTCCCTTGCAAACCTGAGTGATTGTTTCTCTCTTCAGTTCTCAAAAGGACATTTTTTTAACATGGCTGCCTTTTCTTTCTTGTCTAGATCTCTTTTTCTTTGCTCTTTTTCTTTGCTTTTGTTTGTTAACAAAATGGGTTACTTTAGGCTCCACCATGCACCCACTCCACATCACAGGTGTTTTGTGGGGGAAAAGGAAGGGTGTGGCATTGAATAGCACAAATTCATGAATAATCTCCTATAAGATAAATACACTTATATGATAAATACCATTTATTTATAGGATAAATAACCATTTATCATAAATCTCTTAATGGACATCTGCACATTTGTTCTCATACTTGACGGTGAAGAGAAGTTTAGTTAAAAAAAAAAAAACATTTATAAGGAGGGAAAAGTGAGAGGTCCTTCAAACACTAGGACTGTTGTTCTCCATTGCAGCATCGAAGAACAGACTGAAATGAACAAACAAGAACTGCCTGGCCAGACTTCAGCTACCCTGCGGTTCTAGCTCTTGGGGCAGGCATTATGGAAGGAATGTAGTCTCCTTACAGGAAATGGCTTTGTGCTCTCTTCAGTGGTGACCGTCGTTATTTGACTGTTAGAAAGCTTATCTGAGAGGCCTTCATTCTGGGGTCCCTGGGCCCAACCTACCCATTGGGCAGTTCCAGCAAGGAACAGAAGACCCACTGAAAATGAAAGAAGAGGAAGAGTCAGCCTGGAGGTGGCAAGGGGAAAATGGACATCGAGAGCGACGTGGAAGAACAAGGAGCCTGTGCAGCCGTCTCTGGTGCTTCTTCCTAAGGTCTCCGTGTAGGAAACACGGAGCCTCTCCCAGCAGTCCCTGCAATAACACCATCATTACGGTCTTGCCTACCCTAAAAGGTTTACTGTATAGTTTTACAGCTTAGAAATTCTTGAAACTGGAAAAACTCAATTGATGTAAATTACATTAATAGGCCCCAGGATTAGGGAGCCAGATCTGTCTGGCAGTCTGGAAAATTTTACCATCCTACACTCAGCTGTGCTCAGAAACCCTTCTGCTTATTTATGTTCTAGAATTGCGGACATTCCTTAGGGAGGGCCCCCACCCTGTTAAGAGAGAAAACCACGAATGTAACTCAGACTTTCCGAGCACAGGTCGGAGCATTTTAAACTTCCTCTGTTCCCCCGGCTCTTCTTCAAGATGGCAGCACAGAGAGTGGTGGTGGGGTCCTGGGTACATGGTCACCATCCCCTGCCTTCCATCTCCTATTCCGAGCACGGAGCTACACCTGGCATCTCCTGGGCCTGAGGAACTATCGAGACTTTCTCAGCTGCGTCTGCTGAGGTCTGACCTTTGACTTCATTCTACCTCCACCACAGGTGGCCCCCCACCCTCGCTTAGTGTCACTTTGCCCTACTGGAGTCACACACTCCCCCTTTAATTTCACCCAACGCCCTTAGCTATCTAGATAGTTCCCTGTGGTATCCTCAGAAGTTTCTAGAAAGGGATATTCAGGAAAATCAGGCTCTCACTCCATCTACTTGACTCTGCATTTGCTCACACAGTTATGAGGAGAATCACCTTGTGAGATTCCTTCTCTCAATAAGAAACAGTGCAAAAGCCACCCTTCTTTCACCTCTTCTCTCCGTCCACCTGAACGTCTCCACGTTCAGCACTCTAGTCTAGAAAAGTCACCCAGACACTTTGTCACCATGTGTTCCCTCTGCCTCTGTTATCTCCTTCCTCCCACAAGGATGGAGTCTAACCAGGACATGCCTGCAGAATTCTGGTGGTGCACTCGGTTCAAAGGCTGCCCAGATGGAGCCCATACTCCACTTCTCTGAAGCTTTTGATTTCATGGTTCAGGCTTAAAGGTGAAAGACTGAAAGAGGAGAATTGATCATAAGACAAAACAGAAGTACATCTGTTCAATATTATATAAAATATGATTCCTTTGTATCTATTTCCTCAGAAGCAGGATTTCTGAATTCCTTTCAAAAGTTCCTTCACTAGCTTTTAGCTTCCTAATGTGCCAGCATATCTTTATTCCAAAGAGAACTTTTCATTATCACATTTAAAAAACAAAACAAACCCACCTAACTCTAAGATTTGACATCAAGTCAAAAGCAGCCGGCAGTGTAAGAACGGAGGCTGCAGAAGAGCCACGTGTGAGGAATGAAACACAGGGTTTGATTCATAGATAACATGATTCATGGAATTTGAGGCAAATACAAGTATTTTTGAAAAATTCAAGGCCAGCATCATTAATGAAGTAGATTTGCTTTATATGACGGTGAACATACACTCTTACTTTAATATTCTTCAATATCACGGTGAGGACACACCTGCCAGTTTCAAAAGGTGAATGCTGCCCTATGAAATGTATCATGTAAGACCAGTTTTTCTAGCTTCTTTTAAAAATTAATCTTCTAATGCTTAATTGAGTGAAGCTTTAGTATGACTCAAGGTCCTTTGATTTACTCTCAGAATTCAGTCCAAATATTGACGCAATTTTTGGCACCAAGAGTCATTTGCAAGGTCATAGGGTATAAGCAAAAAGACTAGCTTTCTCATTTCTTGTCATTTCTAGATAGCATATGTCCTTTTGAATATTAATTAGGACTCAGAGAAAAGTTGAAGATCACTTCCAGAGCCTCCTTATTAAAGTCTCAAACAGATGCCAGATGAAAAAAAATTTGCAGGGTGACTGTTACAGCTACTATTTCTACAAGTCATTCCTAAGCAAGATAAATTTTATTCAATTAAACTGATTTTAAAATATGCTTCTTATGACTTTTAGTAGATCCTCTTTAGTACTTACAAAAGTGTCACTGTCTTCCATGGATAGCTTAGAGTCACAATCAAAAAGAATAAGTTTCTGCTTTGGTATCTCCAGAGTTTTAAAAGGGAGGGAAAAGAGTTATGTAGCTAATGATACGATGTTTTGAAAAGTAAAACTATGAAGAAATTCTGGGGAAAACAGGCATAAATAGGAGTGATAATTTTCTGAGAATATCAGGTCTGCTTATGCTCCTTAAGCTTTCCTGAAACTGTTAACCAAGATGTAAAATGTCACTGAGAAAAAAAGCTTTTTAGGAGCTAGAACTTCTTCAGTCCTATTTTTCATTTTTTTTAATTTCAAAATCCATGAAGCTATGGTACATATACACAATGGGATATTACTAAGCCATTAAAAAGAATTCATTTGAATCAGTTCTAATGAGATGGATGAAACTGGAGCCCATTATACAGAGTGAAGTAAGCCAGAAAGATAAAGACCAATACAGTATACTAACGCATATATATGGAATTTTAAAAGATGGTAACAATAACCCAATATGCAAAATAGAAAAAGAGACACAGATGTACAGAACAGACTTTGGGATTCTGTGGGAGAAGGCGAGGGTGGGATGTTTAGAGAGAACAACATTGAAACAAGTATACTATCAAGGGTGAAACAGACCACCAGCCCAAGTTGGATGCATGAGACAAGTGCTCAGGGCTGGTGCACTGGGAAGACCCAGAGGGGTGGGATGGGGAAGGAGGCGGGAGGGGGGATCGGGATGGGGAACACATGTAAATCCATGGCTGATTCATGTCAATGTATGGCAAAAACCACTACAATATTGTAAAGTAATTAGCCTCCAACTAATAAAAATAAATGAAAAAAAATCCACTTTTCTGCAGCAAAGAGACAGTAGGCATGCATATTTCATTATAAACTCCTGCAACTCTTGGTTGATTCGTGTATTAATACACCATGAACAAATTTGTGCATATGCTTATTCACTCAAAGAATCCATCTGCAATGCAGGAGACCCTGGTTCGATTCCTGGGTCAGGAAGATCCCCTAGAGAAGGGACAGGCTACCCACTTCAGTATTCTTGGGGTTCCCTTGTGGCTCAGCTGGTAATGAGTCTGCCTGCAATGCGGGAGACCTAGGTTCGATCCCTGGGTTGGGAAGATCCCTTGGAGAAGGGGAAGGCTACCCACTCCAGTATCCTGGCCTGGAGAATTCCATGGACTATATAGTCCATGGGGTCACAAAGAGTCAGACATGACTGGGTGACTCTCACTTCACATTCATTCCAACACACAAGCATGGACAAACATACACACCAGATTATAAGCTAGGGCAGGGATAGTATCTTAATCTCTTTTAATATCCCATAATTCTTTATTCCAGTTCTTGTAAGCAGTAGGTGCTTAAAAAATGTATATCAAGTTGAACTGAAGTTTGCTTCAGTGGTTTAAAATTTTAGCTCATATGTTCTGTAGAGAAACATGGAGCTAATAGATGGTGAACTTGACATAAGCAAACATTTAAAAAGAGAGAATTCCTAAAGAGCTAAAAAATTTCCATAATTTTATGGTACACTGACATGGTATGCAGGCTAAATTTTCTTTTTTCATCAGTCCTATTATTATACGTTGGTTCAGCAGAAATTTTGCTGGTAAGTCAATATGGCAAATTTCCAGGGTTTTAGATTGTTTATTCAAAACCTGAAGCTGCGTTGACAAAAGGTATATCAAAGAGACCGATTGCACTGGCTTCTGATTAAATTAGTACTGGATAAGCTTTATTGTCTTCCTTTTTAATATCTTACCACTGAAGGCTCGGTGCAGGAAGGTTGAATTTAATTGTGTTATATCACGTTTTCAGAAAGTACGGCTGTCCTTCCAGATTTTACCCACTTTTCCCTCTAGGATAATTTTCTTTAATTAAAGCGATAAGTGTATGCCTTTTTTCTTTCTTTCTTTTTTTTTTTTTTTTGGCATCAAGAGTGGCTCAAAATTAAAGACCTAGAAAAAGCAATGCACACACATGGGATAAAGAGAAAAGAATATAGCTTTGATGAAGCAGAGTAACTAGAGAGGAAGGGAGGAAGAAAAAGGAGTAAAGAAGTGAAAGATACTTAAATGAAAATGAAAAACAAAAATAGCTGGAGAAGTGAGTTTTTGTGGATTTACAGACAGTGCCTAGGCAGAGCTGGGATTCTGCCTCTTCTTAATTTGGTTACTCTGAGACACTTATCACTCTGCCTTGCCCGCTGTAGTTCTCAGAGAGTGTTGGTCGTACTTCTCAAAACTGAGTATGCCTATGAACCACCTGAGGATAGGATCTTGTGAAAGTGTGGATCCCAATCCAGTGAGTCTGTAGAGGATCCTGAGAATCTGCATTTCTCACAAACTTCCAAGTGATGCTGATGCCCTCTGGGGACCACACTCTGAGTAGTAGGGTGTTAGCTGACACAGTTCAGAATGAATGGATTTCTCCTTTTTGGCAATCTCAACATGTTAGGCTGGATGATTCTTTGTTGTGGGGGGAATGCTCTGTGCGCTGTAGTGTATTTAGCAGCATCCTTGTCCTCTGTCTGCTAGATGCCAGCAGCAAATCCCCCCGTTGTGACTATCAAAAATATCTTCAGACACTGCCAAATGTCCCCTGGGAGGCAGAACCACCCTAACTGAGGCCACTGAAATATATTAAGACACGTGGGGCTATAATGGAGAAAGGCTGCTGGATAAAATGCATGTATCTTTATATAAGCAGCCCTATGTCTTCCAGTTCTGTGCTAGCCCTACCCCTTACCCAACCTTGGCCTTCCTTTAGAAGCAGTTGTAGGAGCCTTTATGCCAACACCTCAGATGAAAATATTACAACTCAGCCAACTGCAGCCTGGCCTCCCTCCAGGGAAACCTGCCATCAGAGAGTTACCCACTCTGTTTGCTGCAGAGCTGGAAAGACTTGAAAATGTTCCTAACATCTAGGAGGAATAAAATTCTTTATACCTTTTCTTAGGGTTTAGATAAATTTTAAACTAATAGAAATTTTTACTATTTTCAGCAATGTTAAATATAACACCTACACAGTGTTACCTCAGAGATTCATTCCTTCCTTATAATTAGGGAACCAAATAGCAAATATTTTTTACAATATTTCAGAAAAATAAGGGAAGTTAGAGTGGCCTTTAGGGTGAATTTGAGTTTCTTCTTCATGTCAAAAAGGGTAGTAAAATAACCTTTTTTTTTATCATTTTGATATTGTCATTTTCTTTTTCTTCTCCATTTGACAACCAAATTACTCAAATTTTGTTTTCCTTTACCTTCTTCATTTATTCTGTGATTGGATTATATTGAATAAATTCAACTGAATATTTGTTGGGCTCTACTAAATTACAAACTGAATGGAAGACAGATAAATAAGATAGGGTCTCTAACCTCAAAGACATCAACTATCTATTTAGTTAAGGTAAAACTAATGCAAATAAAACAACCAGAGAAAAATGCAAACAGTTCTGAGAAATGGGATATTTCCTACCCTATCAGTCAGCAAGCTGCACCAGCCATTGCAGCTACCATGGATGGTGAGCTGGTGAGTCCTGAGGAACTCAGAAAGGAAAGAATACCTGACATCTAGCAGCCACCAGACTGTAGCCGCTCCCTATGGTGAGCCCTGAGGAAAGGAAGCTCAGGATCTGAAAACAGGATACTGGCCCCAGGCAGCTGAGGTGCATATCAAAGGAATGATTTAAGAAAGCCTAGACTCCTGTATTTTCCCATATATAGAAAAGCACCTCCCCTCTCCCCCATCTCCTTGGAGCAGTTCTGTCAGGGCTACTTGAGATGCTCTCTCCCAGGCTTGGAGTCCTAACAGTGAAGTGAAAGTCATTCAGTCATGTCTGATTCTTTGAGACCCAATGGACTGTGTAGTCCACGGAATTCTCCAGGCCAGAATACTGGAGTGGGTAGCCACTCCAGTGGAATCTTCCCAACTCAGGAATCAAACCCAGGTCTCCATATTGCAGCAGATTCTTTACCAGCTGAGCCACCAGGAAAGCCCTGGAGTCCTAAAAATTCCCACCAAATAAATCATAACTCTCGACTTTTAGGTTGTGGGTATTTTTTAAGTAGACAGTTCTAAAACTCCTGACTGTTGAATACTGTCCCTCATGCAAAAGGCTCCCAACCAATCCTTCTGGAGTAAGTGGAGTGCTTACTCCACTTACCAGAGCAACTATGAGTGCTCTGGTTTCCAAATGCCACCAAGGCTGACAGACGGAGGCCCACTGGGGTGATACTGGTCAGAGGCGGCCTCCTGGTGAGCCCTGCACTGAAACCCCTGCTTTACCTCAGCAGAGCCACAGACGCAAGGCTGTGTCCCTGGAACGACCCCAACACCCCCTCCCCTGCCCCGTCAAATTGCCTGCCTGAGAAAGCACAGTGCTGCCAGCAAATATACTGCTTCCCTGCCAACCCCTGAGGATGGGCCTTGACCTCCCTTTCTTAGAGCATTTCCTTAAAAAGGGCTCACAATTGCTAATCCTTCCTCTGTTCCTGGGAGATGTACTGCTTCTCCTACAACAACCCGGGAGTGTCTTTCTAGAGGACCTGGGAGCCATTCCTGTGAAGTGTAAACATCCGAGGATGGGGCCCCAGTCTCCCAGTCTCCACAGGCAGGAGGCATAACCCTAATTCCATCATTGCCAGCCAGTGCCCAGAGCTGTCTAGGCACATTTCCACAGTTTCACTGGATCCCCCGCCCTCTCTCCTCCCTACTTTCCTCTTTTAAATGCCTGGTCACCTCTACACAAGCCAGAAGGGAGCTCAGCTCTTTCCCCTACTGTCAGTAGCTACAGAATCAGATCCATTTTCACAGCTTTAACTCCTTGACAGGATGAAGGTGAGTGTTTGGGACAATAGGCAGAATTTCCCTGTCATGGGTTCCTTCGGTGAGCCTTCTACACTCCATTTCTAGATGTTGTTAGTGCTTGGCATTCCAAGTTCTCTGCAACCCCAGTCACTCCCTACCACCAGCTCCCCAGAATCTGATGACTGTTTCTTCATCAGTGTCTCATCTGAGGAGTGTGGTCCTGAGGGTATGTGGTTACACATGCCTGGAGGGAGCTCATATCTGAAGTCACCCCACTGTATCTAACTCCCTTCCGTGCTCAGAAACAGTGGCCCACACCACGAGCCCCTCCTAGCAAATTAACTGAAATCTCTGCTCCTCCCAGGTTTGGTGGAGAGGGAACGACTTCCCAGGTCGGAGATGAAAACACTGACCTTGGTACCTCCTCCTTTCCCATTTATCCTGCACCCCTAAGATCAGAGATAAAGAACCCAAGAGGGCCTGGACCTCCTTTGGTACAATCTCCCCACGTAATAATTGAGGAGATGAAGTCCCAGGGCTTACAGCTACTACAACTACCAACACGACTTTGACTCTTGCACACATACTCTGCACCAGGAATTGTTTCAAATGAGTCACAAATGGTACCATTCTCCCCATTTTACAAAAGAAAATGCTGAGGCTCAAAGAAATTAAGAGTCTTACCTGAGGCTATGCAACCAACAAGAGGAAGAGCTGGAACTTAAACTCACTTTTTTAAAAAAACTTAACCAGCTTTCCAAACATTTCACAAATATGAAACTTAAGCCATCTTATGCCCCAAGTTTAGCAAAATATTAAGACTACCACCCCATTTTGTCAGATACGTGTTTAAAATGTGTACAAAATTATTAGGCCTGTGGATGTGGGTGATAGGGACCATGACACATAGTTAAAAGTTTCCACAAAGATTTATGTCAACTTACTCATAATCACATTTTCCTTAAATCTGGCAAAATTTCAGCAATAATACATTTGAAAATGAAAACTGTAAGATAACATGTTACCCTAAGAAAAGCTAACGCTTGTAAATTGTGTTTCATGTGCCTTGGTTCAATAAAAGACTAATTCAGTAAAGAAATTGCATATATCAAAAGTTCCATAAGGGGGCAACATGGTGCCATCACATATTTCACATTAAAAAGAAAAACAACTATTTTACATTAAAAAAAAAAAAAAAAAAAACTCTTTAACTGCAAAAATTTCCAGAACCACAACCACAGCTTACTCCAAAAATAATATTCTAAGAATTGATTTTAAGAATTACTGCCAGGAATTCCAAGTTCTATGAAACCTTCCCAATGGCAATTAGAGCTATGTATCAGAAGCATAAAGGAATATTAAGAACTGAAGTTATACCTTGGGCAAGTTATACCTCTTTGGGTCTACATGTTCTTATTTTTAAAATGGGGCTAATCCCACCTGCACTGCTTACTAGAGAGTGAAGTGAGTGAAAGTCGCTCAGTCGTGTCCAACTCTTTGCGGCCCCATGGACTATACAGTTCATGGAATTCTCCATGCCAGAATACTGGGTAGCCTTTCCCTTCTCCAGGGGATCTTCCCAACTCAGGATCAAACCCAGGTCTCCCACATTGCAGGCGGATTCTTTACCAGCTGAGCCACAAGGGAACCCCAAGAATACTGAAGTGGGTAGCCTATTCCTTCTCTAGGGGATTTTCCTGGCCCAGGAATTGAACTGGGGTCTCCTGCATTGCAGGCAGATTCTTTACCAACTGAGCTATCAGGGAAGCCACTGATAGCTTACAGGGCTGGTACAAATTCTCAGTGTAACACTCTGTTGCACACGTAAGATTTGATTAAAAATAGGTCAATTCAAATAGATGGTGGCATCACCTTCTTGCTTCCAAGATTCTCAAGATGACCTAAACCCAGAAGCATGAAGCAGGAGATAACCTCCTACAACTTCTTGATATAAAAGAAACCAAGGTCCTTCCTCAAAGGCAGCTTGCCCCCGACAGGGGTTGGGGGCCACCTGGAGACATGGCTCAGAACCAGAGGCACTTAGGTGAACGTGCTCCATCAGGGCTTGGGGATTCTTCACTGGGCCACAAGAAACAGGTAGCCAGTAACTATAGATTGTAGATATGTCACAGATTAAATTTATGCATTTAAAATTGCTCTTGAGATTATCATACTAAATGAAATCAGAAATAGAAAGACAAATACATTATATCACTTGTATGTGGAATCTAAAATATGACACAAATGAAGTTATTATCTACAAAACAGAAAGAAACAGACTCAAAGATATAGAGAATGGACATGAAGTTGCCAGGGGGAGGGTGGGGCAACATATGGTTGCCGAGTGGGGCAAGGATAGATTGGGATTTTGGAGAAGGACATGTCAACCCACTCCAGTATTCTTGCCTGGAAAATCCCATGGACAGAGGAGCCTGGCAGGCTCTAGTCCGTGAGATCACAGAGTCAGACACAACTGAGCAACTCCAATTTCACTTTCTTTCTTTTGAGATTAGCAGAGGCAAACTAGAACATATAGAATGAATAAACAACAAGGTCCTACTGTATAGCATAGAGAACTATATTTAATATCCTGTGATAAGCCATATGGAAAAGAATATTAAAAATGTATATATCAATATATGTAAAACTGAATCACTTAGCTGTAAAACAGAAACTAATACAACATTGTAAATTAACTATACATCAATAAAAATTTTTTTAAACAAAAAATAAAAATGGCTCTTGATTAACTTTTTTTTTTTTTTTGAATTCCTCACTGTAATTTATTTATTCTTGTCTTATTTCTTTTTTTTTTTTTTTTTTTTTTTTTTTACATTTCAGTGGGTTTTGTCATACATTGATATGAATCAGCCATAGATTTACACTTATTCCCCATCCCGATCCCCCCTCCCACCTCCCTCTTCACCCGACTCCTCTGGGTCTTCCCAGTGCACCAGGCCCGAGCACTTGTCTCATGCATCCCACCTGGGCTGGTGATCTGTTTCACCATAGATAGTATACATGCTGTTCTTTTGAAACATCCCACCCTCACATTCTCCCACAGAGTTCAAAAGTCTGTTCTGTATTTCTGTGTCTCTTTTTCTGTTTTGCATATAGGGTTATCATTACCATCTTTCTAAATTCCATATATATGTGTTAGTATGCTGTAATGTTCTTTATCTTTCTGGCTTACTTCACTCTGTATAATGGGCTCCAGTTTCATCCATCTCATTAGGACTGGTTCAAATGAATTCTTTTTGACAGCTGAGTAATATTCCATGGTGTATATGTACCACAGCTTCCTTATCCATTCATCTGCTGATGGGCATCTAGGTTGCTTCCATGTCCTGGCTATTATAAACAGTGCTGCAATGAACATTGGGGTGCACGTGTCTCTTTCAGATGTGGTTTCCTCAGTGTGTATGCCCAAAAGTGGGATTGCTGGGTCATATGGCAGTTCTATTTCCAGTTTTTTAAGGAATCTCCACACTGTTTTCCATAGCGGCTGTACTAGTTTGCATTCCCACCAACAGTGTAAGAGGGTTCCCTTTTCTCCACACCCTCTCCAGCATTTATTGCTTGTAGTCTTTTGGATAGCAGCCATCCTGACTGGCGTGTAATGGTACCTCATTGTGGTTTTGATTTGCATTTCTCTAATAATGAGTGATGTTGAGCACCTTTTCATGTGTTTGTTAGCCATCTGTATGTCTTCTTTGGAGAAATGTCTGTTTAGTTCTTTGGCCCATTTTTTGATTGGGTCATTTATTTTTCTGGAATTGAGCTTCAGGAGTTGCTTGTATATTTTTGAGATTAATCCTTTGTCTGTTTCTTCATTTGCTATTATTTTCTCCCAATCTGACGGCTGTCTTTTCACCTTACTTATAGTTTCCTTTGTAGTGCAAAAGCTTTTAAGTTTCATTAGATCCCATTTGTTTAGTTTTGCTTTTATTTCCAATATTCTGGGAGGTGGGTCATAGAGGATCTTGCTGTGATTTATGTCAGAGAGTGTTTTGCCTATGTTCTCCTCTAGGAGTTTTATAGTTTCTGGTCTTACATTTAGATCTTTAATCCATTTTGAGTTTATTTTTGTGTATGGTGTTAGAAAGTGTTCTAGTTTCATTCTTTTACAAGTGGTTGACCAGTTTTCCCGGCACCACTTGTTAAAGAGGTTGTCTTTTTTCCATTGTATATCCTTGCCTCCTTTGTCAAAGATAAGGTGTCCATAGGTTCGTGGATTTATCTCTGGGCTTTCTATTCTGTTCCATTGATCTATATTTCTGTCTTTGTGCCAGTACCATACTGTCTTGATGACTGTGGCTTTGTAGTAGAGTCTGAAGTCAGGCAGGTTGATTCCTCCAGTTCCATTCTTCTTTCTCAAGATTACTTTGGCTATTCGAGGTTTTTTGTATTTCCATACAAATTGTGAAATTCTTTGGTCTAGTTCTGTGAAAAATACCGTTGGTAGCTTGATAGGGATTGCATTGAATCTATAGATTGCTTTGGGTAGAATAGCCATTTTGACAATATTGATTCTTCCAATCCATGAACACGGTATGTTTCTCCATCTGTTTGTGTCCTCTTTGATTTCTTTCATCAGTGTTTTATAGTTTTCTATGTATAGGTCTTTTGTTTCTTTAGGTAGATATACTCCTAAGTATTTTATTCTTTTTGTTGCAATGGTGAATGGTATTGTTTCCTTAATTTCTCTTTCTGTTTTCTCATTGTTAGTATATAGGAATGCAAGGGATTTCTGTGTGTTAATTTTATATCCTGCAACTTTACTATATTCATTGATTAGTTCTAGTAATTTTCTGGTAGAGTCTTTAGGGTTTTCTATGTAGAGGATCATGTCATCTGCAAACAGTGAGAGTTTCACTTCTTCTTTTCCTATCTGGATTCCTTTTACTTCTTTTTCTGCTCTGATTGCTGTGGCCAGAACTTCCAACACTATGTTGAACAGTAGTGGTGACAGTGGGCACCCTTGTCTTGTTCCTGATTTCAGGGGGAATGCTTTCAATTTTTCACCATTGAGGGTGATGCTTGCTGTGGGTTTGTCATATATGGCTTTTATAATGTTGAGGTATGTTCCTTCTATTCCTGCTTTTTGGAGAGTTTTAATCATAAATGAGTGTTGAATTTTGTCAAAGGCTTTCTCTGCATCTATTGAGATAATCATATGGTTTTTATCTTTCAATTTGTTAATGTGGTGTATTACGTTGATTGATTTGCGGATATTGAAGAATCCTTGCATTCCTGGGATAAAGCCCACTTGGTCGTGGTGTATGATTTTTTTAATATGTTGTTGGATTCTGTTTGCTAGAATTTTGTTAAGGATTTTTGCATCTATGTTCATCAGTGATATTGGCCTGTAGTTTTCTTTTTTTGTGGCATCTTTGTCTGGTTTTGGAATTAGGGCGATGGTGGCCTCATAGAATGAGTTTGGAAGTTTACCTTCTTCTGCAATTTTCTGGAAGAGTTTGAGTAAGGTAGGTGTTAGCTCTTCTCTAAATTTTTGGTAGAATTCAGCTGTGAAGCCATCTGGTCCTGGGCTTTTGTTTGCTGGAAGATTTTTGATTACACTTTCGATTTCCTTGCCTGTGATGGGTCTGTTAAGATCTTCTATTTCTTCCTGGTTCAGTTTTGGAAAGTTATACTTCTCTAAGAATTTGTCCATTTCATCCAAGTTGTCCATTTTATTGGCATAGAGCTGCTGGTAGTAGTCTCTTATGATCCTTTGTATTTCAGTGTTGTCTGTTGTGATCTCTCCATTTTCATTTCTAATTTTGTTAATTTGGTTCTTCTCTCTTTGCTTCTTAATGAGTCTTGCTAATGGTTTGTCAATTTTGTTTATTTTTTCAAAAAACCAGCTTTTAGCTTTGTTGATTTTTGCTATGGTCTCTTTAGTTTCTTTTGCATTTATTTCTGCCCTGATTTTTAAGATTTCTTTCCTTCTGCTAACCCTGGGGTTCTTCATTTCTTCCTTCTCTAATTGCTTTAGGTGTAGAGTTAGGTTATTTATTTGGCTTTTTTCTTGTTTCTTGATGTAAGCCTGTAATGCTATGAACTTTCCCCTTAGCACTGCTTTTACAGTGTCCCATAGGTTTTGGGTTGTTGTGTTTTCATTTTCATTCATTTCTATACATGTTTTGATTTCTTTTTTGATTTCTTCTATGATTTGTTGGTTATTCAGAAGTGTGTTATTTAGCCTCCATGTGTTTGAATTTTTAACAATTTTTTTCCTGTAATTGAGATCTAATCTTACTGCACTGTGGTCAGAAAAGATGACTGGAATGATTTCAATTTTTTTGAATTTTCCAAGACCAGATTTATGGCCCAGGATGTGATCTATTCTGGAGAAGGTTCCGTGTGCACTTGAGAAAAAGGTGAAGTTGATTGTTTTGGGGTGAAATGTCCTATAGATATCAATTAGGTCTAGCTGGTCCATTGTGTCATTTAAAGTTTGTGTTTCCTTGTTAATTTTCTGTGTAGTTGATCTATCCATAGTTGTGAGTGGGGTATTAAAGTCTCCCACTATTATTGTGTTACTATTAATTTCCTCTTTCATACTCGTTAGTGTTTGCCGTACATATTGCGGTGCTCCTATGTTGGGTGCATATATATTTATAATTGTTATATCTTCTTCTTGGATTGATCCTTTGATCATTATGTAGTGTCCTTCTTTGTCTCTTTTCACAGCTTTTATTTGAAAGTCTATTTTATCTGATATGAGTATTGCGACTCCTGCTTTCTTTTGGTCTCCGTTTGCATGAAATATTTTTTTCCAGCCCTTCACTTTCAGTCTGTATGTGTCTCTTGTTTTGAGGTGGGTCTCTTGTAGACAGCATATATAGGGGTCTTGTTTTTGTATCCATTCAGCCAATCTTTGTCTTTTGGTTGGGGCATTCAACCCATTTACATTTAAGGTAATTATTGATAGGTGTGGTCCCGTTGCCATTTACTTTGTTGTTTTGGGTTCACGTTTATACAACCTTTCTGCATTTCCTGTCTAGAGAAGATCCTTTAGCATTTGTTGAAGAGCTGGTTTGGTAGTGCTGAATTCTCTCAGCTTTTGCTTATCTGGAAAGCTTTTGAGTTCTCCTTCATATCTGAATGAGATCCTTGCTGGATACAGTAATCTAGGTTGTAGGTTATTCTCTTTCATTACTTTCAGGACGTCCTGCCATTCCCTTCTGGCCTGGAGGGTTTCTATTGATAGATCAGCTGTTATCCTGACGGGAATCCCTTTGTGTGTTATTTGTTGTTTTTCCCTTGCTGCTTTTAATATTTGTTCTTTGTGTTTGATCTTTGTTAGTTTGATTAATATGTGTCTTGGGGTGTTTCGCCTTGGGTTTATCCTGTTTGGAACTCTCTGGGTTTCTTGGACTTGGGTGGCTATTTCCTTCCCCATTTTAGGGAAGTTTTCAGCTATTATCTCCTCGAGTATTTTCTCATGGCCTTTCTTTTTGTCTTCTTCTTCTGGGACTCCTATGATTCGAATGTTGGGGCGTTTCACATTGTCCCAGAGGTCCCTGAGGTTGTCCTCATTTCTTTTGATCCTTTTTTCTTTTTTCCTCTCTGCTTCATTTATTTCCACCATTTTATCTTCTATCTCACTTATCCTATCTTCTGCCTCCGTTATTCTACTCTTGGTTCCCTCCAAAGTGTTTTTGATCTCATTCATTGCATTGTTCATTTTTAATTGACTCTTTTTTATTTCTTCTAGGTCTTTATTAAACAATTCTTGTATCTTTTCAATCTTTGTTTCCAAGCTATTTATCTGTAACTCCATTTTGTTTTCAAGATTTTGGATCATTTTTATTATCATTATTCTAAATTCTTTTTCAGGTAGATTCCCTATCTCCTCCTCTTTTGTTTGACTTGGTGGGCATTTTTCTTGTTCCTTTACCTGTTGGGTATTTCTTTGCCTTTTCATCTTGTTTAGATTGCTGTGTCTGGAGTGGACTTTCTGTATTCTGGAGGTCTGTGGTTCCTTTTTATTGTGGAGGATTTACCCAGTGGGTGGGGTTGGACGTTTGGCTTGTCAAGGTTTCCTGGTTAGGGAAGCTTGCGTCAGTGTACTGGTGCGTGGAACTTGATTTCTTCTCTTTGGAGAGCAATGGAGTGCCCAGTAATGAGTTTTGAGTTGGGTCTATGTGTTAGGTGTGACCTTGGGTAGCCTGTATGTTGACATTCAGGGCTATGTTCCTGTGTTGCTGGAGAATTTGCGTGGTATGTCTTGCTCTAAAACTTATTGGCTCTTGGGTGGTGGTTGGTTTCAGTGTAGGTATGGAGGCTTTTGGACGGTCACTTATCACTTAAAGTTCCATGTAGTCAGGAGTTTTCTGGTGTTCTCAGGTTTTGGGCTTAAGTTTCCTGCCTCTGGATTTCAGTTTTATTCTTCCTGTAGTCTCAGGACTTCTCCAACTATACAGCTCTGATAATTAAACTTCTAGGTTAATGGCGAAAAGATTCTCCCCCGTTAGGGACACCCAGAGAGGTTCACAGAGTTACATGAACAGGAGAAAAGGGAGGAGGGAGATAGAGATGAGTAGGAGGAGAAAAAGGGGGACTCAAGAGGAGAGAGACAGATCTACGCAGCTGTCTGTTCCCAGAGTGTTCTCGTATCTCAGACACCTACAAGGATTCACAGAATTGGATGGGGAAGAGAAGGGGAAAAGAGGAAATAGAGGTGTTCTGAGGTAGAAAACAGAGAGTCAAGATTGGGAGGGAATAATCTTCGGTTTTAAGATAGGGCTTCTCTTTTTTTTTGTAAGGTTATAGTGTAGTGAAGATGAAAATGAAGAGTAGTAGAGGAGTACTAGAGGACTTTAAAAGAAATAAGAGAAAAAGAAAAATAGAAAATAGAAGAGAAAAAGGAAAGAAAAAAAAAAGAAGAAAAAGGAGAAGAAAAAAAAAAGAAAAAGAAAAAAAAAAAAGAAAGAAAGAAAGAAAAAAAAATTTTTTTTTTCCCCTAATTAAAAAAATCGTAAAAATCTATGAAAATGAAAGTTAAGGAGTAATGGGGGAGTAATAGGGAATTTTAAAGGAAAATAAAAGAGAAAAAATAAAAAAGAAAAATATAAAAAGAAAAAAAAATTTTTTTTTTTTTCCTTACTTAGAAAAAACAGAAAAATAAAAAAAAAAGTAAAAATATGTCTAGGAATTTCTCTGGAGCTGTTGCGGTCAGTGTGGGTTCGGCTCAGTTTCAGATAGCTCCTCGTTCCAGCTTGCACTTCTCGATATCTACAGGGCCCTTCCGGTGAAGTCGGTGTTTTCTTCAGGGATTTTAATCTGTTGCACCAGTCCCTTCTGAAGCGGTTCCCTTTGTTTATTTGGCTTCTGTTTGCCGGTCTCTTCAGAGGCTCATTTCCGCCCTGACACAGGCGGCCGGAGGCGGACTCTTATTCAGGTAGCTAGTTCCGTTGCGCTGCTGGGAGGGGCTGACGCTGCGGGGCGGGGCTGGCGCTGCGGGGCGGGGCTGACGCTGCGGGGAGGGGCTGGCCCTGCGGGGGCGGGGCTGGCGCTGCGGGGCGGGGCTGACGCTGCGGGGAGGGGCTGGCCCTGCGGGGGCGGGGCTGACGCTGCGGGGAGGGGCTGGCCCTGCGGGGGCGGGCTGGCGCTGCCGGAAGGGGCTGACGCTGCTTTCTCCGTCTGCGCTGCTCAGGCTCCCGGCTGTTCTATATGGAGCGCGCCCCGCGCTGCGCGAGGTTCCAGCCCTCGGGTGTTACACAAAAGCGCGGAAGGAAAAGCTGCGCCTGCTCTCTGTGCCTTCCCGGTCAGAGCGGTCCAGGCAGCCAGGGGCTTGGTGGGCGCGCTATCCCCAGGTGTGGCGCACCCACTCCCTTCCGCGGACCCAGTCTCAGTTTCCGCTGGCGCCAGGCGGGTGCGCGCGCCTTCCGCCCTCCGCGTCCCCAGCCCCAGTCCCCGCCCCGCGCCGGTCGGGTGCCTGCGCCCTGTGTCTCGCCGCGACCTTCCCCTCCCCCCTGCCTCCTGCCTCCGGCGGGGCTGGGCCGGTCCGCAGCCTGCGAGCTCTTCTCGGGACTTTCCCCGTCCCTTTGTTCTGCGAACGGCCGGCAGTGTGTTCCGGCCGGTCAATTTTCTCTCTCTCCTTTGGTCTCCCACAGTTCAAGTTGGCACCTCACAGAAGCTCCCCCCGATTGTCCTCAGGGCACTCAGGCCCGGACCCTAGCCCAAGCAAGGCCGCCTAAGACTCCCTTCCCGGGACGGGTCTCCGTCCTTAGCTCTTTTGTCTCACTTTTTATCTTTTATATTTTGTCCTACCTCCTTTCGAAGACAATGGTCTGCTTTTCTGGGCGCCTGATGACCTCAGCTAGCGATCAGAAGTTGTTTTGTGAAGTTTGCTCTGCATTCGGTTATTCTTTTGATGAATTTGTAGGAGAGAAAGTGGTCTCCCGGTCCTACTCCTCCACCATCTTGGCTCCTCCCCTGATTAACTTTTTTGAAGATAAGTTTACAGACTTTCATGAAATGGTGTGATTTACTTGCCTACTTTTCACCTTGAAGGTAGAAACTTCAGGTGTTGAAGGCCAGGGCAATACGGATTGATACCAATGATTCAACCATGAACACCTTGCTTTGCACACTATATTTAAGAAAACTAACTTTGAATACTGTCTTACTATTTGTGATTTTATGTAAGCATATTGCTTGGAAAGTGAAAGCGTCAGTCACTAAGTTGTATCTGACTCTTTGTGACCCCATGGACTGTAGCCCGCCAGGCTCCTGTGTCCATGGAATTCTCGAGGCAAGAATACTGGAGTGGGTAGCCATTCCCTTCTCCAGGGGATCTTCCTGATCCAGGGGTTGAACCCAAGTCTCCTGCACTGCAGGCAGAGTCTTTACCATCTGAGCCATCAGGGAATGTTGGGATTTTATGTACATGTTTATCTCTAGAACTAATTCTGAAAGCATTTTGAAATTCCATTATTCAAGGTGACTTGCTTATGTGAGGGCAGTTTTTTTCACCCATCTTAAAATGAGAGTACTAAAAATCAAATGAATCCAACATGTTGGAGATTCCCACCAAATCCCTTGATAACCAGATGTTAAGTCATCAATCGGGGTCCCTGAAGAATTGATAGGGTGAGACTAGGTTATTTAGCCTAAACCATAATATGAATTTTCAAAGGGGATCCCTGGGAGATAAAAATCTGTTTAGCATTTTCCACAGATGTTATATATTTCAGAGACAGAGATGAAAAACATCTCATTCCAGAAAATTCATCAGTTGGTGAAGAAAAAGGGCTTCACAGATGGCTCTGGTGGTAAAGAATCTGCCTGCCAATGCAGGAGACATAAGAGATATGGGTTCCACCACTGAGTTCGGAAGATCCCCTGGAGGAGGGAATGGCAACCCACTCCAGTATTCTTGCCTGGGGAATCCCCATAAACAAAGGAGCCTGGCAGGCTACAGTTTGTAGGGTTGCAAAGAGTTGGACACAACTGAAGCAACTTAGCACGCATGCAAGCACGCATGGGAAAGAAAAAATATATAACCTTTAGTCAGAGTTATAATAGGCCCAACCCTTGAGGGAAAAAAAAAAAAAACAGAGTATGGGTTCATCCATCTACTGAGTCATTATTTGCACATTCAAAACTTGCAGGT
This sequence comes from Cervus elaphus, assembly GCF_910594005.1. NCBI lineage: Eukaryota > Metazoa > Chordata > Mammalia > Artiodactyla > Cervidae > Cervus > Cervus elaphus. The sequence goes on along the minus strand of NC_057833.1, from coordinate 15,248,049 downwards.
ATCAAATGTACATATTTGCTTTGAAAAGAATTTTTGGAGCTGGAAAATATTCTATTCCTGGTGACAACCTTGCCATAAAAAACAAAAAGCCAAAAACAAAAAACAAAAGCCAAAAAATGACTTTTGTTCTACCATAAATAAACATTTCTTGAGAGAAATTTTAATTCTTACAACTTTAAGGGTTCTTACTATTGTGCTAAAAAAAAAAAAAATCCATGGCAAGAAACAAAAGGATTTTGTGCCTCTGGGTCCCAACCTCCTCCATAAAGCTTCACTTTGGATTTGATTCTGAGTGCTGACCCTCCAGCAAGGTGCCAAAGAACGTTCTCGAGGAGCATTGAGAGAAGGCAAAGCAGAAAAAGGAAAGTAGGATACAGCAAAGGGAAAATGTTCTATTTGTATTCAAAGAAAATTCTGTGACTATGGTGTTGTGATTGAAAAGAGCTATCCTTTGGGCAGGAGATGTAAAGGCACAGGGTATAATAAATATGAGTGCTATTTTGGGAAGAGTTCAGAGACTATTTGAAATTAGAGTTGTCCTAGACCCAGGTTTTGTCTTTGGAGTTAACAAATTCTTTCACTAGGTTCTGTGGTGTGGGGCTTCAGAAAGTCTTGGCACCATCTACAGCCTTCTTCACTTAGGCTACACACACACACACACACACATGTTAAAACAATAGCCAGATTTCTCCAAACACTAGGGTATTTTAATGCACACTGAAATTTTTGGACTGGTTTATATATATATTTCTTTTTTCAGCTGAGGCTAAGAAATTTTATTTTATTTTGTTTTTGTTTTTGTTTTCATTTATTTTTATTAGTTGGAGGCTAATTACTTTACAATATTGTAGTGTGGTTTTTATATTTAAATGAGGTTTTTGACCCTGCAGTACCTGCTGAGCCAGTCATGCCCCTATAAGGCATCCTGGTCCCCTGTATGGAAAAGCTGGTTATTATCCCTGGTTCATGTCTTCAAACTGTCAACCTGGGGACCTCTGTGCTAGCTTACACTGGGATTTTCACCCAGCTGATTCCCCTCCGTGACATTATTTGGAACATTTCTGAGTATGTTTCATCATTTGCCACTCTGCAAGCCTGAGAACAGAGAATACCAGGATTGCCCAAAGGGATTCAACACTTGTAGGAAGTTGAAACATGAAATATGCCATCGGCATCAGCTCTTCCGATCTTGCCCATCACTCTGAGTCTGTTGCTGCCTTTTTCATGTGCCCTAACCCTGTACCTCAGCATTAGGGACAGCCCTCCACATCCAAGTCCCACGTCCTGACTCATGCCAGGGGACCCACGGAGAAGCTAGCGTTAGCGTCTTTGGTGGGCATCTCCACCACGGTATTTGCTGTGTTGGGGAATAAATTCAAAGATATACAAGACACATCCTCCACTCTTAAGCTGATAACCATCAAGTGTCAAAGGTAACTCTCAGGTTAACAAAATGTTCTCATACCACGTCCTCAGGCATGAGGAAGTATTGTAAAACAACTAGATTGTCAAGGATGTAGATAGTTTTTATGTCTTTGGGGATGTAGGTTTTAGGCCTTGTAGATAAGCCCCAGAAGCAGGTTAGGTGAGAGTGGGAAGATTTTCAATACCAAGGAAAGAAATTCAACTGGACTCGCAGGATCATTGATAAAGGTTTTTAGGCGAGAGGTAGTACAAATGATATGTGAGTTGGTAATACTACCCTATGGACAGCCTGCCAGGATATTTGCAGGGGAATGTGTCTGAAAGCAGAAAAGCCAGCTGGAAGGCTAGTGTAATTCTCTATCAGGGAAAGCACCAGGGTCTGAGCCAGAGAAAGACAGAAAAATTAAGAAATAGGAAGGCTTTGCAAAGGAAGAAGCCACAGGACAGGACACAGAATGGATAAATACAGTATAGGTCAAATTTCAACCACTAGTTCCAGAGAGAGAAGTGAGGGATACAACGAGCAGAAATCCTCTTTGAGTTAATGCAAATCTGTCCCTGTGGCACCAAAAACCTGTGGTTCCCCAAATGGAAATCACAGCGGCCTTAGAAGTGAATCCTACTTTCCCCAGTTCATTTAACTAGCGTTTATTTAGTACTTCCTACGTGCTAGGCACTGGGCTTCCCAGCTAATTCAGTGGTAAAGAATTCACCTGCCAATGCAAGAGAAGCAGCAGCTGTGAGTTCGATCCCTGGGTTGGGAAGATGCCCTGGAGGAGGAAATGGCAACCCATTCCAGTATTCTTGCCTGGAGAATCCCATGGACAGGGGAACCTGGTGGGCTACAGTCTATGCGGTAGCAAAGAGTCAGTCACGACTAGGCGGCTAAGCACACGTGTGTGTGTGTGTGCACATGCACACACACAGGAGCTAGGCATTAAGAAACCAAAAACAATGAAATAAGGTCCAGACTCCCTAGGTGTTCATCATCTAGTTCCATGCCTTACAGGTAATTATTTTGGTTTTCTCATCCCTAAAATATATTAATTGAACTGCCACTCAATTTTCATTCATGATTTCCCCCATAATCAATTATTATGCAACTATCATTGTTTGCATATTCTCCTTGAGGTATCACTAGCCACTGCTAGTGAATAATAATGTGTGAATTATTGATTATGCTCCTCTTTCTAGCTGCATTGTCAAGGAGAATACACAGCTGAAAAACATCATTTCAAATGGAATATCAAACACCACAGAGAACCAGAGGTAATGGATCTCAGCTTTTAGCAAAAAACGTCCTTCCCCATGATTTGTCGGATGGAATTCTGTGCACCACTAGGAGAATGGGCCATACACTACACCGTCCTCAGAGGCAAAGAACACATGATTCTGGAGCATCTATTTTACTTGAATATCTGGGGTAATTTATTGATTTGAAATAGTTTTTATTAAAACACTTACACCTAAATATTATGCAGTAGGACATAAATCTTGCACAAGATTTTCATTTTAATCAAGGGATTAAAAATAATTTAGTGCTGGCCTGTTTGGAAGCATGTGAAAGGATTGAGGGAGCAGAGAGAGTAAAGTAAATATATTGGCTCTAATGCTCTCCAGGGAAACATTTCGGAACACTGATGGACATGTCCAGGCCAGCCCAATGACTCTTATGCTTTAGGATGAAAAAACAATCCAGGACCACTCAGTGAGACCCAAAACTCAGACTCATTTGTTATCAGTACGTTTTTAAAATTCCTTTCTTTTTCCCCTATTTTAACTTTCAGTAGAGCTCATATGTGCTTTATAATTCTGATTCTACTGGCTACCCATTATCAGTTCAGTTCAGTCGCTCAGTCATGTCCAACTCTTTGTGACGCCATGGACTGCAGCATGCCAGGCTTCCCTGTCCATCACCAACTCCCGGAGCTTACTCAAACTCATGTCCGTCGTGTCAGTGATGCCATCCAACCATCTCATCCTCTGTCATCTCCTTCTCCTCCTGCCTTCAATCTTTCCCAGGATCAGGGTCTTTTCAAATGAGTCACTTTGCATCAGGTGGCCAAAGTATTAGAGTTTCAGCTTCAACATCAGTCCTTCCAATGAATATTCAGGACTGATCTCCTTTAGGATGGACTGGTTGGATCTCCTTGCTGACCAAGGGACTCTCAAGAGTCTTCTCCAACACTAGAGTTCAAAAGCATCAGTTCTTCGATGCTCAGCTTTCTTTATAGTCCAACTCTCACATCCATACATGACTACTGGAAAAACCATAGCTTTGACTAGACAGACTTTTGTTGACAAAGTAATGTCTCTGCTTTTTAATATGCTGTCTAGGTTGGTCATAGCCCTTCTTCCAAGGAGCAAGCAACTTTTAATTTCATGGCTGCAATCACCATCTGCAGTGATTTTGGAGCCCAAGAAAATAAAGTCTGTCACTGTTTCCATTGTTTCCCCATCTATTTGCCATGAAGTGATGGGACCGGATGCCATGATCTTAGTTTTCTGAATGTTGAGCTTTAAACCAACTTTTTCACTCTCCTCTTTCACTTTCATCAAGAGGCTCTTTAGTTTCTCTTCACTTTCTGCCATAAGGGTGATGTCATCTGCATATCTGAGGTTATTGAAATTTTTCCCGGCAATCTTGATTCTAGCTTATGCTTCATCCAGCCTGACATTTCACATGATGTACTCTGCATATAAGTTAAATAAGCACAGTGACAATATACAGCCTTGATGTACTCCTTTCCCAATTTGGAACCAGTCCATTGTTTCATGTCCGGTTCTGACTGTTGCTTCTTGATCTGCATATCGAATTCTCAGGAGCAGGTAATGTGGTCTGGTATGCCCATCTCTTGAAGAAATTTCCAGAGTTTGCTGTGATCTACACAGTCATGGACTTGATAATTCTATGAAATCAAAGAGCAAGCTGTGAACAGAATGATTGCATTAGAGCTGACAGCAATATGCATGCATGCTAAGTTGTTTCAGTTGTGTCCCACTCTTTGTGACCCCATGGACTATAGCTTGCCAGGCTCCTCTGTCCATGGGATCCTCCAGGCAAGAATACTGGAACGAGTTTCCATTCCCTTCTCCAGGGGATCTTCCCAACCAAGGGATCGAACCCGCATCTTTTACGTCTTCTGCGTTGGCAGGCAGTTTCTTTACCTACTCCCACCTGGGAAGCCTCAACAGTGATATATATAAGGTTAAATACTTGTGAAGATGGACACCATTATCTGTATAACACAGGCCACCCCCCTCACCATCCATGAACAAGTGATGTGTCCCAACTAAAATGTCAGCAGCTCAAATTCAAGGTTTGTATATATTGTCTGCTTTTGGTTTCACCCCACCTCTCAAGGTCGTTAAAGAATTTAATAGCCCAAATTCTCTGCCCCTCTAAAATATCTGTGTAAATCTTGACACAAAGGAAGTCATCTCCATAGTAACCATGGATGAATCTAGATGGGAGAGTGATTTTGTATCTCTTCAACTGAAATGAGACAATCTGGTTCAAACTGTATGATTTTTGATGTTAATAATGATGGATTCAAACTATTAAACACAAAATTGTTGAAATCTGTCCTCTGTGGCATTTAAGTAAAGTGGGCTCATGATTTCCCCAGAGTTCAGCAGTTCTTGTGTCTGATTTCTGGGCCCTTTTGCAGCTGACGGAGCTTGGGTGTAACAGCAGGGTGACTTCCACAGGCAAAGCTATAGAATCTCACAGCTTAGAAAGACTCTTAGTAAGGTCCAGAGCAGAGCAGGCCTGCGTCCCTCATACAGAAGTGTTCACAGTGTATGGGCAGCCCTATGATAACTGGGAGGAGAGGAGGAATACAGCAACAGTCAACAGTGCCCTCACTGAACAGAAACAGCAGAGCACTGTTGGAAGCAGGGGGCTCAGCAGACTGATCTCCCCCAGACAATGGTGCTCCTTCCCACCCCTCTATTTGGAGGCATACTTTTGGAATGTTTTACACTTCCTGGAACTGCTCCCTGGGCTCTCTGGGGAACTTAACCTACCTAGTCCCCACTCAGGAGCAGGCGGATCCAGCTGCAGCCAGGAGCCACAGTCCCAGTGCCTGACTCCATCCTGCCCTGCCCCAGCACATCTGACAGCCACTCAGGGGCTTACAAGGCAAGCAAGACCTCAGGAACACAAGGCTCCTTCAGCTCCAGGAGGAGAGGAGCTGTGGGTGGGAATGACTAGCTGACTTTAGTTGATAACTTTAAATATTTAGCTATATAGTATATGACTACTTTCAAACTGCTGAATTTTATCAAGCATCCGTAATCAATTTCCAAGAACATCATCAGGAAACATGTTAAACCAAAGCCCAGTGATGGGATCAGCAAAAGCCAGAATGTGACCCTCTACAGGAAAAATAACCAATAGATTGCAAGAAGGAGGAAAGCATAGGCTGGAGAAACAGGGACTTCAGAAACCGTTCCGTCAGCGACACTGCTAAATGGACCCTTGCTGGGATGGAGTAAGCTGACTGTAACATCATTCATGGACAGTTGGAGTGATTTAAATACCGACTGGATATTTGGCAAATCTAAGAAGTTATTGCTAATTTTTTAACATGTGGTAATGGTATTGAAGCTCCAATACTTTGGCCATCTGATGCAAAGAGCCAACTCATTGGAAAAGACCCTGATGCTGAGAAAGACTGAGGGCAGGAGGAAAAGAGGCTGACAGAGGATAAGATGGTCAGATGGCATTACCAACTCAATGGACATGAGTTTGATCAAACTCCAGGAGACAATGAAGGACAGGGAAGCCTGGAGTGCTGCAGTCCACAGGATCACAAAGAGTCAGACATGACTTAGCGACTGAACAACAATGGTCTTGAAGTCACATTTTAAAAACAGTCTTTCATCTTTTAGAAATATACAATGAAATACTAATGAATGACGTGATGTGATAGCTGGGATTTGCTTCAAAATTATCTATTGTCAGGGGAAAGAAAACATGACTAGATGGAGAAGAAACAAGTCTGGCCAGGAGTTGACCCCTGTTGAGGTCAGAACACAGCATATGAGTGTTCATGAGAGTATTCTTCCTAGTTTTCATAGTTTTTTTCTCCTCCCAGTCTGCCTGCCTTTCTCCCCTCCTTCCTTTTAACCATATCTATACACTAGACTAGAAGGAAAATAGAAGTATTTTGGACCAAATGTTTTTCCATGTTAAATGGGGATATTATTTATACCAAAACATTTACTATATCAAGGCATTGTATAAGGGAAAGCAATTCTGAATTCAGAAGGAGCTTTCAATCTCACCTTACCAGCTGGGTGACCTTGAGCAAACCATTAAACCTCGCAGAGCCACACTGACAGTTTTCTCACTTGTCAAACCATAATAAAACCACTCTGTTTGCTTTGTTGTAAAAGTCTGCAAGAATGTTTGAAAAGTGCCAGGAATAGGATAGGTTCTCAATACACTGAAGTTACAACGATTGATCGTAGACAGCAGTATTCCCATCATTTCTGCAAAGGTGTAAATTTTTTGAGCCAAAACAGAAGACATCATTCTTGATTTGGAAATTTTCACATTTTGCCATTTAATTAGCAATTTCCTTGGGTTTACTTTTAATGCAAATTTATTCCTTTAACCTGGGATAACATCCCTAGAAAACAGCAAGCAGTTTAAAGTTCAATATTAAACGTAGGTCTGATAATAAAATCGTCTTAGGTTATTAAATTTTACCTGATTCTCACACCAGCTTCTGGCGAAATAGTTTCTGTGTGTGTATTTATCTGTAAGCATATCCTTGTATCAGGATTTTTGAAATCCACCCGCTCTTGCGAGTTTAATAATGTGAAAGAAAGGAGTGAAGGAGGAATGCTACCATCAGCACCACATATCCTGCCATCCCTCCTGGAATATGGGGGATGCTCCATTGGAGCTGTTTGCTTTTGTTCCCTCACCTCTTTGCCTCCTAATCACTCCCCCCTCTCTCCTGCACCTTCAGTTTTTCCTTCACTACTAGGCCATTCCCTTGAGCATAAAATATGCCTTAATATTCACCTATTTAAGAAAAAAATCTCTCCCTTGACCTTTTGTCCCCATTCAGTTTTTGCCCCATCCCTCAGCTCTTTATATCAACACTCTAAAAGATGGACAAATCCTCGCTTTCCATTCCCTCTCCAACCACCCTAACCATCTTTCTTTCCCACCGTGCCCATGAAACAACTCCTATCAAGGACCTTCAGCAAACACAGCAGTCAGTTCTTTGTCCTCATCCAACGGCATTTTGACACAGCTTTCCACACTCATCTTCACAAATCACTTTCTTCTCTTAGCATCCATGGTCCCTCACTCCAAGTTCTCCAGTTCCAACTTTTACTTCTGTGCCCACCTGCTAATTATAGAAGCCTAGGACTAAGTCTTCAGTTCTTTTATCTTCCACCCCACCCTACCCTACCATAGATGTCATCAAGGCCCATGATTTTAGATACTATCTATTCACTAAAGACAACCATATTTTCATTTCAGCTCTGACTAAGCTCTGGACCCATAAATACTATTATTTAACCAACATTCACATTTGGGTGTCTAATTGGCATTTCAAAGCTAACATTTCCAAATGGGATTCCAAATTTTCCCTTAATAATCTCCACCCTTTTATGTTTGTGGTGGGAAAAGAGATTATCAGTAGTTTTGTAGAAGTCCCTTTAAAGATGTTTGGGTTCTGTAAATCATTCAACAGACATTATATTATAGACACTGAGTTGAAAGCTGAAGATATCAAGAGGGATGAGATAGAACGTCCACCATCAAGAAGTTCAATACAGAATAAACATGTAGCTAAATGCCCTGGCTTTGACATGTGCCTAAATTTTGACATGTGGCTTTAACATGTGCCTGGCTTTGACAGTTGCCTAAACTTGGCAACTTCTTGCCTTTGCTTTCCTCATCTCTAAGGTGAAAATGGGCTTCCCCCAATGGCTCAGTTGGTAAAGAATGCCTGTCAATGAAGGAGAGACAAGAGACACGAGTTTGATCCCTGGGTTGGAAAGATACCCTGGAGAAGGAAGTAGCAATCCACTCCAGTATTCTTGCTTGGACAGAGGAGCCTAGTGGTCTACAGTCCATAGGGTCGCAAAGAGTCAGACATGACCAAGTGCACATGCACATACAAGGTGATAATAATAAAAATAATAATTATACTTTTCTCATGTGCTTGTTATGAGAAAACAATAAATAAAGCAATAAAAATACAAGTGATTATGTCAGTACTTGGCACATTAAAAAAAGCACTCAATACATGTCACCTTTTAAATAAGTGGTTAAAATTGCATGCCTATCATCACCTGAAACTCAAAGTGTCTTTTCCTTTATGCCTGGAAGGGAGATAAATATATAAATAAATAGGAAATCATGCAATATACTTGAAAAGCAACACAAAAAATAATGTAAATTCTGAAAGAAAATCTTCTCCAACAAAATGCCTGAACCAAACAACTGTCATATAGCCATACACTGCATGGGATGTCTTTTTTCTCTATCCTATGCTCCCTTTTTTCATCTTTGTCTGATGGTCATCTTTTTCCTCTCAACTATTCTTCATGAAAAAGGCACCCAACTTTTAGAGGCATATTCATTCTTTCTCCCTCCTACACACAGGGAATCTGTTACATTATACAGCTGAGCCAGCAGAACCACTGTTTAAATGCCAATTATGGAAAACCATAAATTAAGCCTATCATTCAGTTTCCTGCAGAAACACTTTGCTTTGATTCCCAGACTATTAGGACTGGTGTTCCTCACCCCGCACAAGCCCTGAGCCCTTGGAAGCATGGCCCCTCCTTAGGAACACAGAGGGGAAGTTTAAAGGTAAATACTGGGAAGCAAGCCTGCTCCGCAGAGCTACAAGTCCTCGTTGGGTCACTTGAGATCAGCGTTTTACAATCCTGGTTGAAAACATTTCAGTAATGTCATGATAATAAAGAATCACCCTGCAACACAGGAGACCTGGGTTTGATCCCTGGGTCAGGAAGATCCCCTGGAGAAGGAAATGACAACCCACTCCAGTATTCTAGCCTGGAGAACTCTATGGACAGAGGAGCCTGTCAGGCTACAGTCTATGGGGTCGCAGAGTCAAACATGACTGAGTGGCTAACACTTTCACTTTTCAATGTCATGGACTGTCTGAAATTTCTTCAGATGCTCTCACTTAACAAGCTAATCATCTAACCCTAGGTTTTTCTAAGACTCCTCCCAATTTTTGCTATGACCGTAATGTAATGTATCCTACTGTTAAGTCATCATATATCAAATTTTCTCATCGTTTGTAGTGTTTTTCTAGACGGCACACTTAACCTCAAACTACATAGTACACAGAAGAATTTTTTTACTGAAATCTTTGCATCCACATAAAGCACTGGAAAACTGAACCCATCAAATTTCACATCAGTCCTGAGGTGTGTGCTCTTTAAGGGTCATAGGTGAAGAGATGGAGACCCAGAGACATTGCTGAATCCATAACACAGCAGGAATAGGGGTGATGGAGCCTGAGAGTAAAATGCTTCCCCCTTTGGTTTTTTCTTCAAGATTTCTTTACCTATGCAGCCTAATCAGCTACCTGAATAAGGGGCATCATCCTGAAGATGTCTGCATTCTTCTTAAGAAGGAATAAGAAAAAAGGGTCTTCATGGCACGTAATTAGCTGTATTCATTTTCCCAGCTCTTTTAAAGCCAACAAATCCCTCTGTGTCCTTCCTTTGCTTTATTTTCATGAGCACTTTATTGACAAGCAAACTTTCTTGCTTCTATTCAGAGTCTATAAGTTATGAATTAGCATCTTCAGAGATAAAGGGGAGGATAAGTGCTTCCATACATGGAAATTCCACACCAAAGTCAACAGCACATTATTAATGCTCCCTGAAGACCACCCTTAATACAGCACAGGAAGAGCCAGTTCTGTGTCAGGAACGTCTCACTGGAACCTGGGAGGGAAGCATTAAACTATTAATACCTCTTTCCAGATGGAGAAACAGACTCAAATGAAGAAGATCTACAGATGGAGTTGCCAGGGCTCCCTCAGCCAGTGTACGGCCAAGCTGGGACTTAAAGGAGGCTTCTCCTCCTCTGTGCCCATGCGTTTTCCCTTTTGCACTCTGGGAGACAAAGCTTCTCTCTTAGAGCATCTTCAGAACATCTGAACAAATCTGAAGATCTGTACCCTAGCCCAGTTCCATCCAGATCCCCTGTTCTGCTTCAATCCTTGGGCCAGCCTCAGACACTCATTGACTCAAACGTCCCCGGTGACACCTCGGATAAGAATTCACTTGCCAATGTAAGGAACATGGGTTCAATCCTTGGTCCAGGAATTTTCCACATGCCACAGAGCAACTAAGCCCATGTATGAGCCACAAAGACTGGGTCCAAACTCTAGAGCCCTCGAGCCATAACTACTGAGCCCATGTGCTGGAACTACTGGAGCCTGCAGGCCTAGAGCCTACGCTCCATTACAGGAGAAGCCACCACAAGGAGAAACCCATGCACAGCAATGAAGAGCAGCCCCAGCTCACCACAACTAGAGAAAGCCCACATGCAGCAACAAAGACCTACTGCAACCAAAATTCCACAGTTGCTTACCAAAATATTAGTCCTCTATACGTCACTAATTAGGGCTTCCCTAACAGCTAAGTGGGTAAAGAATCTACTTGTAATGCAGGAAACACAGAAGACACTGATTCCATTTCTGTATGGGTAAGATCTGCTAGAGCAGGAAATGGCAACCCACTCCAGTATTCTTGCCTAGAAAATCCTATGCAAAGAGGAGCCTAGTGGGCTACAGTCTATAGGGTTGCAAAGAGTCAGATACAATAGAGTGACTAAGTACAACATCACTAATTGGTTGAATAACCTCATATGAGTGACTAGCCGTAGCTCCCAAAAGTGCATTTAACTGAGGTTACTTTCTTTTATTATCCAAAGTTTATGATTGAATCTGAACATGGCGATTTTTCAGAAAAGCAAATGGCATAAAAATAAAACAACACTAAGTTTAGAAATAATGAGTCATATTCTAATAACAAAGTGGCATATGGGCCATTCCACAGCATATACACATTTCCTCTAAATCAGACTCCCTAGATTTCCATAGGGAAGAGAAGTTGCTATTTAAAATTTAGCTCAAGAAAAGCAAGTAGCAATAAAAAGAATAATACCACTTGTATTAAATATGTCATCCTCTTCCAAAATGTTCCTCTTTCTGCTCACAACTGCCCTGCAAAGCAGAAATTAACTCCATTTCAGAGATAAGAATATCAAGGCTCAGGAGTGACTAAATTACTTGCCAGAAGATGCATATCAAGAAATCGAATTGGTGTGTGTCTGACTCTATAGCTTTTTTCTCTACCCTGACAGATTACGTGTATTTCCCAGTTGTAGTTACTATGCTAATTAGTTATCTCTTCAGTTGTAGGTGATTTTCTTATTACACAACAGTCATAATAGTAATTTGTGCTGTTTAGTCACTAAGATGTGTCTACTCTCTGTGACCCCATGGACTATAGCCAGCCAGGCTTCACCATCCATGGGACTTCCCAGGCAAGAATACTGGAATGGGTTGCCATTTCCTTCTGCAAGGAATCTTCTCAACCCAGAGATGAAATCCAGGTCTCCTGCATTGGTAGGTGGATTCTTTACCACTGAGCCACTGGGAAGCCCCCATGATAATAGTAATATCTAACGTTTATTGAGTAATTATCAAGTGTCAGGAATTTAACATGTACTAACTCATGAAATGCTTCAGTTCAGTTCAGTTCAGTCGCTCAGACATGTCCCACTCTTTGTGATCCCATGGACTGCAGCGTGCCAGACCTCCCTGTCCATCACCAACTCCCCAAGTTTACTCAAACTCATGTCCACTGAGTCGGTGATACCATCCAATAATTTCATCCTCTGTCATCACCTTTACCTCTTGCCTTCAATCTTTCCCAGCTTCAGTGTCTTTTTAAATGAGTCAGTTCTTCACATGAGGTGGCCAAAGTATTGGAGTTTCAGCTTCAGCATCAGCCCTTCCAATGAACATTCAGGGCTGATTTCCTTCAGGATTTACTGGTTGGATCTCCTACACAAGGGATTCTCAAGAGTCTTCACCATCACCACAGTTCAAAAGCATCAATTCTTCAGTGCACAGCTTTCTTTATAGTCCAAATCTCACATCCACACATGACCACTGGAGAAACCAGGGCTTTGACCAGACGGACCTTTGTTGGTGAAGTAATTAATGTCTCTGCTTTTTAATATGCTGTCTAGGTTGGTCATAGCTTTTCTTCCAAGGAGCAAGTGTCTTTTAATTTCATGGCTGCAGTCACCATCTGCAGTGATTTTGGAGCACCCCCCCCCAAAAAAAAAAAGTCTGACACTGTTTCCACTATTTCCCCATCTATTTGCCATGAAGCGATGGGACCAGATGACATGATCTTAGTTTTCTGAATGTTGAGCTTTAAGCCAACTTTTTCACTCTCCTCTTTCACTTTCATTAAGAGGCTCTTTAGTTCTTCTTTGCTTTCTGCCATAAGGGTGGTGTCATCCGCATATCTGAGGTTGTTGTTATTTCTCCCAGCAATCTTGATTCCAGCTTGTGCTTCATCCAGCCCAGTGTTTCTCATGATGTACTCTGCGTATAAGTTAAATAAACACAGTGACAATATACAATCTTGACGTACCCCTTTTCCTATTTGGAACCAGTCTACTGTTCCATGTTCAGTTCTGTTGCTTTCTGACCTGCATACAGTTTTCTCAAGAGGCAGGTCAGGTGGTCTGGTATTCCTATCTCTTGAAGAATTTTCCACAGTTTGTGGTGATCCACACAGTCAAAGGGTTTGGCATAGTCAATAAAGCAGAAATAGATGGTTCTCTGGAACTCACTGGCTTTTTCAATGATCCAGCAGATGTTGGCAATTTGATCTCTGGTTCCTTTGCCTTTTCTAAATCCAACTTGAACATCTGGAAGTTCACGGTTCTCATATTGTTGAAGCCTGATTTGGAGAATTTTGAGCATTACTTTGCTAGTGTGTGAGATGAGTGCAATTCTGTGGTAGTCTGAGCATTCTTTGGCATTGCCTTTCTTTGGGATTGGAATGAAAACTGACCTTTTCCAGTCCTGTGGCCACTGCTGAGTTTTCCAAATTTGCTGGCATATTGAGTGCAGCACTTTCATAGCATCATCTTTCAGGATTTGAAATAGCTCAGCTGGAATTCCATCACATCCACTAGCTTTGTTTGTAGTGAGGCTTCCTAAGGCCCATTTGACTTCACATTCCAGGATGTCTGGTTCTAGGTGAGTGATCATACCATTATGATTATCTGGGTCATGAAGATCTTTTTTGTACAGTTCTTCTGTGTATTCTTGCCACCTCTTCTTAATATCTTCTGCTTCTGTTAGGTCCTTACCATTTCTGTCCTTTATGGAACCCATCTTTGCATGAAATGTTCCCTTGGTATCTCTAATTTTCTTGAAGAGATCTCTAGTCTTTCCTATTCTATTGTTTTCCTCTGTTTCTTTGCACTGATCACTGAGGAAGGCTTTCTTATCTCTCCTTGCTATTCTTTGGAACTCTGCATTCTAATGGGTATATCTTTCCTTTTTTCCTTTGCTTTTCACTTCTCTTCTTTTCACAGCTATTTGTTAGGCCTCCTCAGGCAGCCATTTTGCTTTTATGCATTTCTTTTTCTTGGGGATGGTCTTCGTTCCTGTTTCCTGTACAATGTCACAAACCTCCGTCCACAGTTCATCAGGCACTCTGTCTATCAGATCTAGTCCCTTAAAACTATTTCTCACTTCCACTGTATAATTGTTAGGGATTTGATTTAGGTCATACCTGAATGGTCTAGTAGTTTTCCCTACTTTCTTCCATTTAAGTCTGAATTTGGCAATAAGAAGTTCGTGATCTGAGCCACAGTCAGCTCCTGGTCTTGCTTTTGCTGACTGTATAGAGCTTCTCCATCTTTGGCTGCAAAGAATATAATCAATCTGATTTCAGTGTTGACCATCTGGTGATGTCCATGTGTAGAGTCTTCTCTTGTGTTGTTGGAAGAGGGTGTTTGCTATGACCAGTGGGTTCTCTTGGCAGAACTCTATTAGCCTTTGCCCTGCTTCGTTCTTTGCTCCAAGGCCAAATTTGCCCGCTACTCTGAGTGTTTCTTGACTTCCTACTTTTGTATTCCAGTCCCTTATAATGAAAAGGACATCTTTTGTAAATGTTAATTCTAGAAGGTCTTGTAGGTCTTCATAGAACCATTCAACTTCAGCTTATTCAGCATTACTAGTTGGGGCATAGACTTGGATTACCGTGATATTGAATGGTTTGCCTTGGAAACGAACAGAGATCTTTGTGTCATTTTTAAGATTGCATCCAGGTACTACATTTTGGACTCTTTTGTTGACTATCATGGCTACTCCATTTCTTCTAAGGGATTCTTGCCCACAGTAGTAGATATAATGGTCAGCTGAGTTAAATTCACCCATTCCAGTCCATTTTAGCTCACTGATTCCCAAAATGAATGTTTAAAGCTTAGTAAAAGGTAGACATTATTACCAGCCTGATTTACAAACGAAGAAACTGACCAAGAGGATGAAAGGGACTTTCCTAAGGACACACATAGAGCAAGCAACGGAACCAGCATTTGGGCCCAAGTAGCCTAGAAGGCCATATGATCACCCCAGCCATTCCACTGTCTTTTCTCAATGGGTGGCTTACCATCAAGAAACCCAAAGTTCCAGGCATTACACAATAGGACTCAAAACCTTATTTCAGAAAAGAGTGGAACATTCCCAACTTCTCTAGGAAAGGTCAACAACCAGAAGCTAGTTCAAGATTGTGAAATAACATCCATCTTCAACCATTTCTGTCTAACTCATAGTAGCAGTTGGGGCTATCAGTCTATCTGTAGTAAATTCAAAGATGACAAAACTTTACAAATCCTGAAAAAGCCACAATGTCAGGGCATAACTTCATCATGACTCACCAAATCCTACAAATTTTCATCCATCTAGTCCAATGATCCATCCCAAAGCCTCCAAAGCACAAGCCAGATTCTCAAAGGAATAGCTCAGTGTGCAGCAATAGGAGTAGAAGGCAGGGGAAAAAAAGACTGTGAGCTTCAGGGAAAGAAAAAAAAAAAAAACCAAGCATTGCTGATACTCTCCTTCAGCTTCTTCTCTCTACAGAAGTACTGAGCTAAGGCTCACATTCTTATTATAGGGTTCTCAAATTTTAGCATGGATATGAACCAGTGGGACCAGGGGAAAGTTCCAACAAGTCCCCAGGTGAGTCTAATGCTCCTGGTCTAAAGACCACACTTTTGAAAGACACTGCCCTATAATATTAATCCCCTCCCAAGCCTCTGCTTAAATAGCTCCAACCACAAAGGACACTGAAGTGAGACTAGCACTGCCCACTCAACAAAGCAGGAGGTCATAATTTTACTTACTAACCATGAGGAAATGCTACCAAATGTTAAAGTGGAAAAATACCTTATAATAATAAATTCTTAATATATCTATTTCTGAAAAACAAATGACAAAAGTTGCTATATTTCACTAAAAAAATAAAAGGTCACATTTTTAAAATACTTACCAGAAATCCCAAGTCAAAACTGTCCGTATGCAATGTTTATGCCGGTCAGAAGAAAACCCTTGAAGACCCAGAGGCTAATGCACAGGTTCTGAGTAAATGTTGACAGCCAGAGTCTCTGTTGAGCTCATTTAGCTTAACAAGTCTCTAGGTCCAGTTCACAGCGAGAAGCAGAGATCAATAAAATTCTGTAATGCTTTTCCATTAGTCTCCAGACTTTCTTTGCTCAAAATGATAAAGGATGAGCAATGGTCAATAGTGTAATAGACATAACCCAGAGTTGCCTGCTCATTAGAGCTTACTATAGTGACACAGAATGAAGCGGCACTTTTTGCGTTTTTCTGGGGTTATTTTGGAGAGATCCCTCTTCTCAGGTTTACCACCAATCCACCAAATCCTAGGCTGAAAAGGGCCTTAGAAATATTTTGGTTTAACTTCTCATCAGCTTATATTATAAAAATCTTCCCTACAATACTCTTAGGAGATTTCAGTATGACAGTTGTCAAAAAGGTGAAGGCAGAGATCTTTAAGACTTCTCTCATTCAGGTCAACTTTACCTGGCTCCTTGACCTATTCTTCAATGATAGGATTGTTGTTTAAAATAAATCCTTCAACACAGAGAGTGAGAGAAAAATATCGTGAACCCATATTGAAAGAAAAATATGGTTAGGTTGTTTACTGCCTGAAAAGATACGGAAAGAAAACTTCAGATAAACAAGGAAAAAAATTAAAAATAAATAAATAAATCCTTCAAAACTATGGTATCTAAAATAGGCTTGATCAATTAATTTACCATCACAGGAATAATACTCCATGGAGGGAGGAAATCAGCCTGTGTTTATCACCAACTGAATGCCTGGATACAGATGCTCAATGAACATTTAGTTCAATTTAGTTGCTCAGTCGTGTCCAACTCTTTGCCACCCCATGGACTGCAGCATACCAGGCAGGTGATGCCTGTTCATCACCAACTCCTGGAGCTTGCTCAGATTCATGTCCATTGAGTCTGTGATGCCATCCAACCATCTTATTCTCTGTCATCCCTTTCTCCTTCTGCCTTCAATCTTTCCCAGCATCAGGGTCTTTTCCAGTGAGTCAGTTCTTGGCATCAGGTGGCCAAAGTAACAGTGAACATTAGTTGGATAAATTAATGAATGAATGAGACCATCATAGGTATTCATAGCTCTAATAACATTTTGTAACTTTCCAGAATAACTCAAATGACTTGTTCTATTGCTGAGGATCCCACAGTCCTTACATTGGGCTTGAAATCATAAGGAACTATGTTTTCTACACAAAACACTTGCTAGTGATACCAAAGGGGCATTTTCAAATTGAGGAAACTTAAAGTGTGTTAAGCCATGGGTGCAAGTATGAAAATTAGTTTAAATTAGTGTAGTAACTTTTTTGAATTTTTAATTTTAGTTGGATCCTAACAAGGCTCTCTGTATATATGAACATGAAATCTACTCAGGAGGAAAACTGAAGCCTTAGTTAACCCATTTAACTTTAGATTGTAATTTTGTCACTTAAAAAAGCTTCCACTGTCAACTTCGCTATTAAGGAAGAAAACAAATAACCACTAAGTACATGCTATGTGGTGGAAAAGACTCTTAACGAGCGTCATCTTATTCAGAATGTCAACAGGCACTAATTTTCGATAGCCAAGTAATCTAGATATCCAGATATCTATTGAAACCAAGACTAAGTGAATCAGGCACATTTTGTGTTTAAATTAAATGGCCCAACAGCTAAGTTGAAAACTAAATTTCTAACACCTAACATCTGCCTTGTATATGTGTTAAGTGACTAAAACTGGAGAAAATGAACATTAGCTTTAGGAGATAAGAATAGGAAAAATGTTTCCCAGTAAGGCCAGAATACTATTTGAGATAGTTAGAGTGGACAGTCATTTCAAAGAATGGTGATTACTTTCTCAAGGACAAAAAAAGGTGGGGGGGGAGTCAACCATAAGGGCTGCAAATGATATTTTAAAAGGATTTAGCAAGGGTAAAGATGGTCATCCGCTTATTCGTAAGAGGTCCAGGAGGTCAAAAATCTCCCATTATACAGTAATGTTTACTAGGATGGTTAAAAGTCAGTGGCAATAATACAGAACTGGAGTCTTCAGTGTTAAAGACCTGTTTAGAAAAGTTTATAATTCTCCCTTAAGAATGCCGCAGGTTTTTGGTGTTTTTTTTTTTTTTTTAATGAGCTTCAGTCTTCTTTAAAACTACAAGGTTTTACAATTGTCTTGAAATCTGCTAAGACAAAAAAACCTTGCTCTATGCCTCCATGAAAAGCAACGTTTACATTATCTGTAGCTTTATTGTAAAAAGATTTGACATTGGGAAGTGTTGGATTTTCAATTTTGTTTTTCCCCTTAAAATTATTTTGACTATGCTGGATCCCTTGCATTTTTGGGTGGATTTTAAAATCAGTTTGTCAATTTCTGTGAAAAAGGCAGCTAAGTTTTCAATAGGATTGCTATCCCTCTCTACAGATTGAATCTGTAGATCAACTTGGGGAGTATGCCATCTTAACAAAATTAAGTCTTCTGATCCATGAACATTAGATTGTCTTTTCATTTATTTGAATTTAGAAAACTTCATTGAATTTGGAAAACAAATTTTCTGATTTGAATCAGGAAAACCATGATTTTTGCAGGCCAGGAGAAGCACACACTGCAAGAAGATGTTATCTAGGAATACCTGACTACTTGTAAAGCCAATCACTGAGCTAAAGAAAAATTAAAAGTAAAAGCCATGATGAAAGAAAAATTCCATTATAGAAGATTTGGGGGGAAATGCACCATTACTGAGATACACCAACAGAAACCACTATACTGTTTCAGAATGAAGAATGAAATCCTGAAGCAAAAAAAAAAAAAAAAAAAATTATCTTAATATATTTTTCAGAAGTAAAGATTGCCAGTGCTCATTTTGTTACAGCTATTGATCTACCCCTTAATTACTCCTTCCTTTGTCATTATCGATTTCAAAATCAGAAGGAGGGTTGCACATTTATTCATTTGTTTATCCCTCAAATGCCTGCAGAGAGAGGGACAAAGGAGGAAAGGAGGGTATCTTCTTGTCTCTGCAGCTTCTAAACTTAGAAGCAACCTCAGAGCCAAATATCTCCAAAGGGAGGACACAAATACGAATATATTTCTGACTGAAAAGATTTGTCCTGCTTATGAACATCAAAGAATTAAAATCTGTGCTCCAAGATCCCTTACAGCTTCAGAGCTACCATCAGGTCCTACCATGAGCCCAGATTCACAGTTCTGCTCTTTGTATCCCAAAATCAGGTCCTTTCTTGTTGAATTCAATGAGCCTAAACCTGGTGCTACTCTTTTGGGACCTGAAATAGCATTAGCCCTTAGAAGGACTTATGTTTAGATTTGCAGTTTCCAAAGACCTCTCAGACTTTTGAGTACACCCTCCACAAAATCATGTGACACACAAACAGTCACTGCAGTCAAAATAACTTTCACTCTAATAGCCTGGAATTGATTATACATTATTCACATAAACAGTTTGAGGGAAATGCCTAATAACCTACTACTCAAACTTGTATCTCAATTTTCCTTAGCAACAACAATAATTTGATTCTATTTTTTAAAGGAAAGATAAGCTTACTTGAAACTAAGATAAAAAATAAATGCTTGCAATTTTTATTTAATTTTCTCCTGAATTAAACTTTGATACTAACTATGGAAATGCAGCTTCAAGAAAAAAATCTTCCCCTTCCTAATATTTGTCATCTCTAAGAAACTCCTACATAGAAATGTGGAACCACCCCATCTCCTCCAAATAAATATGATTATCTGTGTTAATGAAGGATAAGTTTAACATGAAATGATACCTAAGTAATTCAAGTATTTTCCTACAAATATTCATGTTACCCCCTACCTATTTTTACCAGAGATGCTGGCAAATTAAAAACAAAAGCAAACCAAAACAACGACTTTTTAAAGATTACCTCTTATTTACTAGATAGGTCACTTCCTAATTAAGCAACTTGCTCTTTCGTTCTAACCTCAAATTCAGAAGTCAAGCCTGTGGCTTAGCACAGTTACAAATTTCATGAACTGCTAGAATGATCTGAACATAGTAGAACTAAAAATATTACACCCACATAGGCCAACGGTCTATTTCATGGCCTTTATTAAGTGTTTAGAAATTCATTAGAACTGGACATGGAACAACAGACTGGTTCCAAATGGGGAATGGAATACGTCAAGGCTGTATATTGTCACCCTGTTTATTTAACTTATATGCAGAGTACATAATGCGAAATGCCGGGCTGGATGAAGCACAAGCTGAAATCAAGATTGCCAGGAGAAATATCAAGAACCTCAGATATGCAGATGACACCACCCTTATGGCAGAAAGCAAAGAACTAAAGAAACTCTTGATGAAAGTGAAAGAGGAGAGTGAAAAAGTTGGCTTAAAGCTCAACATTCAGAAAACTAAGATAATGGCATCTGGTCCCATCACTTCATGGCAAATAGATGGGGAAACAGTGGAAACAGTGTCAGACTTTATTTTTGGGGGGCTCCAAAATCACTGCAGATGGTGACTGCAGCCATGAAATTAAAAGACACTTGCTCCTTGGAAGAAAAACTATGACCAACCTAGACAGCATATTAGAAAGAAGCAGAGACATTACTTTGCCAACAAAAGTCCATCTAGTCAAAGCAATGGTTTTTCCAGTGGTCATGTATGGATGTGAGAGTTGGACTATAAAGAAAACTGAGCACTGAAGAACTGATGCTTTTGACCTGTGGTGTTGGTGAAGACTCTTGAGAGTCCCTTGAACTGCAAGGAGATCCAACCAGTCCATCCTAAAGGAAATCAGCCCTGAGTATTCATCAGAAGGACTAATTTTGAAGCTGAAACTCTAATATTTTGGCCACCTGATACAAAGAACTGACTCATTGGAAAAGACCCTGATGCTGGGAGAGATTGAAGGCAGGAGGAGAAGGAGATGACAGGGGATGAGGTGGTTGGATGGCATCACTGATGCGATGGACATGAGTTTGAGTAAGCTCCAGGAGTTGGTGATGGACAGGGAAGCCTGGCATGCTGCAGTCCATGGCGTCACAAAGAGTCAGACACAACTGAGGGACTGAACCGAACTGGCAGATTAAGTGTTTATCTTTCCTCTATATTCAATGAGGTGAATATAAAGAGGTTTGCCTCTTAAACAATTGAAAGATAATATGTATGTGGTACAGAACAACTAAACTCACATTTTCTTCTTCAAGTTCTTTTGTGTTTAACTTTTATTTCAGAAAATTTCCCTCACCTAATTTTCCTACAGAGAAGAAAAAACCCTATTATTTTACCTGGTTACCTCAGGGAATACTTCCTGAAGTAAAAATCCATTTCTTTTTTAACTATTTATAATTAAAATTTCTTCACTTGGGGTCCAGGCAGCCATCATATCCATCCAGTTCTTACCTGAAAAGCAGCAGTCACTATAGTTTCCTCTAGGCCATAATGTCTGACACTGTTGATAACAGGCCTTTCTCTTATTGCACCTCCTGTTCTCATCATCAAGAAATGTCCAGTAGGCCTCCTTTCCCCTTTCTAATGAGAGTTGTGTCATCAGTATCTTGTAGTCAAGGCTAGTACTCTTCTCTTGGTCCATTTGCCTGAACTTGACAATGTCCTCCTGCTTGGTAAGCGCTCCCTATAAATGCTAGATGCCCACATGCTGCTCTCCTTTCAGTCTCTTAATACCTGTTTCATCCCATCACAAGCTTCGTTATCAGCTGCTCAACTGAGTGCTTAACTGGATCTTCGATTCTAAAGCCTGAATCAGAGACCATTATAGGAGGTGTCAACTTGTAAGAGATCTGTACCTTTGAAATACAAGTTGAAGAGAGAGTCTCCAAGGTTTGCCACATCTTTAACTCCATCTGTGACAGTTACACCTTAACTTTTATTAAGTCAAATTGCTTGTAGCTTCACATCGATTACAAGTCACTGAAATGTGGCATGAAAATAACCATAAGCATTTTTACAAACACTTTGCTAACTTAAAAGTTCAGGAGATACATCCCCAGAGTGAAACCCTTATTTTAGCCCTAAAGAAGCTAGATAATATGACAGTATACATTTTTAATGTAATTCAATAAAAATCACTTAGTGCCATCCCCCATTTTACCCTGAACTTCTCAATATGCTTCTTAGGCTAAAAGCTTTCAGAATTAATACAACATTGGGGAAAATGTTTAATTGTGTTCTAATTTTATATTTGACATGGACTGAGTATCTTTGGTCATGCCAATTAACCTTCTTGGCCTTTATATATCCATTAGTTAACTTTCTTATTAAATAGGGTCAATACTTATTCTGTTCTCTTAAAGGGATGCTGAAATAAAAAGGAAAAATACTGTAAACTTTCTGTAAGTATAAAATGTATTTTCTCAATTTACTTCAATAAGCACAGGGATCAACAACCACAATTCAGGACACTAAACCAGATAAGCAGGATGCTGGGTTAACCAAGACATAAGTCCTGAACATTAGAAATCTTTATTCAAATTTGGGGCTTAGAATAAGAGCTTAACAAAAGAAGTGTGAGACTTGTACACTGAAAATTACAAGACATTTTTGGAAAAAAAATTAAAGATCTACGTAAATGGAAAGACAGTTCATGTTCGTAGATCAGAAGATTTAATATTGTTAAGATGGCATACTCCCCAAATTGATCTGCAGATTCAATCTGTATAAAGAGATATAAATTCCTATGAAATCTTAGCTGTCTTTTTCAAATAAACTGACAGCTGCTTCTAAAATTCATATGAAAATGCAAGGGATACAGAATAGTTAAAACAATCTTAAAAGAGGAGAAAAAAACTGGAAAACCAATATTTTCCAATTTCGAAACTTATTATAGTAAACTTACAGTAATCAAAACAGTATGATATATATGGCATAAGGCTACATTGATCAAAGGAATAGAATTGAGTCTCCAAAAATAATCTCTTACATTATCTGCTATAATAAAAATCAAACTAGGAGGCTTATAAACAATAGAAATTTATTTCTCACTATTCTGGAGGCTGAAATCCAAGATCAGGGTATTATTATGGTTGAGCTCTTGAAAGCACCCTCTTCCAGGCTGCAGACTTCTGACTTCTTACTGTGTTCTCACGGGGTGAAAAAATAGCTATCTAACTTTCTGGCTGCTTCTTACAAGTGCACTCACCCCATTCATGAGGATTCCACCCTCTTGACCTAAGCACTTCCTAAAGTTCTTAATTCCAACTACCACCACACTGTGGATTAGATTTCAAAGTATGAGTGTTGGGGGACATAAACATTCATATTTTTTAAAAACATTTATGAATTTATTTATGGCTGTGTTGGGTCTTAGCTGTGGCACGCAGTATCTCCATCGCGGTGCATGGGCTTCTCTCCAGTGGTGGTGCATGGGCTCAGCTGCCCTGTGGCATATGGGATCTTAGTTTCCTGACCAGGGATTGAACCCACATCCCCTACATTGGAAGGGAGATTCTTAATCACTGGATCACCAGGGAAGTCCCTTGGGGGACACAAACATCCAGTCCATACAAATGGACACTTGATTTGGCAAGGGTGCTAAGAAAATTTAATGCAGAAAAGCAGTCTTTTTGAAGAATGGTGTTGGGACAACTTGACATCCACATGCAAACGAATGGATTTGGATACCTACCTCACACTCTGCACAAAAATTAACTCAAAATGGGTCATACACCTAAATGTAAAATCTAAAATTCTAAAAATCCCAGAAGAAAACATGAGAGGAAATCTTCATTACCTTGGCTAAGCAATGTTTTCTTCAACACCAAAAGAATAACAGATCAAAGAAAAAAAGACAAATTAGACTTCATAAGATTACTAGAATCCGTTTATGCTTCAAAGAATACCATCAAGAAAGTTAAAAGACAAGTGACAGGATGGGAGAAAATATTTTCATATTGTATACTGGCAAAGGACTTGTATCCAAAATATGTAGAAAATCTCTTTACAACTCAACAATAAAAAGATCCAATTAAATAACCAAATTTTAAAAACTATCAAAAAAATTGAATATGCATTTGTCTAAAGATGTACAAATAGTGAATACATCTATGAAAAATTGCTTAATATAATGATTCATTAAGGAAATGCAAATCAAAATCACAATGAGATATCATTTCACACACACCAGAATGGCTAAAATCACAAAGACAAACAACAGCAAGTGTTGACCAGGATGTGAAAAAAAATTGGAAGCCTCATACATTACTAGTGGGAATGTAAAATTGTGCACCCAACTTAGGAAATAGTTTTGTAGTACTTCAGTAAGTTAGAGTTATCTTATGTGGAATGACCCAGCCATTCCACTCCTAGGTTTATACACGAGAGAAATAAAAATATACCTCCACCAAAAGTATGTACACAAATGTCCATAATACACCCAAAGAAGAAACAACTCAAATGCCCATCAAATGATGAATGGATAAATAAAACGTGGTATAGTCACACAATAGAATGTTATTTAGAAATAAAAATGAATGGAAAATTGATAAATGGTACAAGATGAATGAACCTTTAAGATGTTATGCCAAATAAAAGAAGCCAGTCACAAAAGATCACTAAATGCATGATTCCAATTACATGAAATGTCCAGAATAGGCAAACCCATAGAGTCAGAAAGCTAAGTAGTAGTTGCCTAGGGTTGGAGGTGATGATTTAAAATATGAAATTTCTTCTTGGGGTCATGAAAATATTCTGGAATTAGTAATGATGGTTGTACAACTCTGTGAATTCACTAAAAACCACTGAACTTCATCTTATAAATGAATGACTTAAATGGTATGCAAATTATATCACAACAGTGCTGTTTTTTAAAAATATATATATAATAGAAGAAAATGACAGCCATTTAAAAAGTAAAAAGATGAGGAAGTCAATATAAACTTTTAGTGGCTAGTTTGGTGGGATACTGTTTTAATTTACACAGATGCATGCTGTGTCTGCCTGATATTTAAAAGTCTAGACCTGCTGGGAAGAATTTCTTAGGTGATTAATACATGGTTTGTGAGATGCTTCACTAAATTTCCCTGATGTCCTCCATAAAACTATCATACAAATTTCAACTACAGGTCACTAGATCAGATAGTGAAAACTGGGGCAGATGAACGAAAAAGGACCACGGCTTCATTTTCAGTTGCCATTGTGTTTCCATAAGCTTCTTTTCCTGTTGTTTACTCTTGACAGATGCATTTTCTTGTTGCTTTATTTTCTTGTGTTTTATTTTCACTCTGGATTTGTTCTTTTTGTCCCTGGCCCCAAAGTTTAACTTGACAGTCATTAAAAATAACTTTACAATGAATGTCAAATTCTCCACAGAAAAATGTCAAGATACTAGAATAGCTATGAATTTTCTTAGTGCATAAGAGTCAGAGAAAGAGGTTTTGTTGAAGATGGCAGACAACTCACTCAACAGGGAGCAGGCAATGATGGGATAAGATTCTTCACTTTCTTGTTACACAACTATTCATTATAACTGAAGAGTCTTACTCAATTAATTAAATATAAGAAAAGAAATCAAATCAAAAGCCTTAAAAGAAGCAATAAATCCCTTAGCAAAGGACAGGCGAACTATGCTTGTTCTGAAAAAGATGTAGTCTTATGTCAAAGTCAAAAGCGGTGGTTGGATCACTCAAAATTTTTGGCCACTGTGATGATCAATTTTGTGTATCAACTTGACTGGACCACAGGATGCCCAGAAATTTACGCAAACATTTATTATTAATATGAGTGTGTCTGTGAGGGTGTTTCTAGGTGAGAGTAACCTTAGAATCTGTAGACTAAGTAAAGCAGATTGCCTACTCTATTGCAGATTCTTTTGAGGCCTCATCCAATCAGTTGAGGACCAACAGAACAAAAAGGCTGAGTAACAGGGAAAACTCTTCCTGACTGACAGCTGGAGCTGCAGGTCGATCTTTTCCTGTCTTCAGACCTGAACTAAAAAATCAACTCTTAGGGTAGATGCCCAGTAGTGGGATGCTGAATCTAGAAAAATGGTACTGATGAACTTATTTGGGAAGGAAGAGAGATGTAGACATGGAGAATGGACTTTGGACACAGCCAGACAAGGGGTCGGGGGATGAATTGAGAGAGGAGCAGTGAAACATATACATTACTATATGTAAAATAGATAGCTAGTGGGAAGCTGATGTATAACACAGGGAGCTCAACACAGTCCTATGTGACAATCTAGATGGATGGGATGGGGTGGGGAATGGGCAGAAGGTTCAAGAGAGAGGGGACATGTATACTTATGGCTGATTCATGTTGTTGTAAGGCAGAAGCCGACACAGAATTGTAAAGCAATTACCCCCCAGTTAAAAAAAAAGAATCAACTCTTTTTGAGTCCCAAGCTTGCCAGCTTTTGGACTGGAATTTACACTATCAGTTCTCCTGGGTCTCCAGTTTGCCAGCCTTAGATATGGGGACTCCTCAGCCTCCAGAATACTGAATAAGCCAATTCCTTATACTAAATATCTTGACAAATTAATAGATAATCAGTTGTGTTTCTTGGAGAACCCTAACACAGCCACATTAGACAAATCTGTTTTTCAGATACTAAGAGTTCTGTTATTATTGTATTCAATCAACTTTTCTTACTCATAAAATAGAAAGTTTTCATATTTAAGCTAATTTCTCCTTTTAAAACCTGAACAGTCTTATTTTTTTTATCAACTACTGTTTTAGCAAAAGTCTTCTAAAAAGATGAGGGAATTAAATAGCTCTGTCCCTGAATATGTGATACTGAGTTAAAGTATATTATGTTGGTCTGACACATTAGGGTAAACAATGGGTCTCTCTGGAGGGGGGCGGGGAAATGGTTTGTCAATAGTAGAGTTGAGTAAGTCCTAGTTATCGGCACAAAAAGGGAGGAAGAGAAGATAGGGAATGATTATTACAAAGGGAAAGGGAATGATGAAAGGAAGGAAGGAGGGACTTAATCATATTCCTGAAACACTAGTTTAAAATTATATATGTTATTAAAATAAAATACTTTTAAAAGTGAAATTGTTGTATTAAGTGTTGTCTAAGGGCCAGATACTGAGTTATAACCTCACTGAATTCTCTCAACAGTAGTAGTGAACACTTATGGGACATTTATTTTTCTACATGCTTTCTGCATATTAACTTAAATAATTCAATACAGTTATTATCCTTTATGGCAGATGAGGAAACTGAGGCTTTAGAGAGACTTAAGTTAGCTGGCCTTTTCACAAAAGTTAAGTGGTCAAGTTGGGATTTAAACATGGGAGGCTTGGCTCCAACACTGGTTCTCTTAACACACAGTACAACACAGCCACTTTCTTGAGAAAAGTATCAGGAAAAAAAGACATTTGAGAAATTATGGAGAAATTGTGTAAAGTGAACTAATAGTATAGGGTAAAAAGACAGGTTTTGGCATCCAAGTCTTATAATTGCATCACCTTAGGAAAGTTATCAGTTCCCTGATTCTTGGTTTATTATCTATAAAAATGAAATAAAAGCTACCTTGCAAACTTGTAGCAAGAAAAACAGATGATTAAGGAAAACCTTGGAAGTAGTTCAATAAATGATAGTCATTATCATTGTTATTATTACTCTTTTGAAGTTTTGCAGACAGCTCAAAGACTCCGGTCATACAACTTCCCTGTTTTATTTGTTTTTAACCTAACAGTCCTAATTAATTAAGAAAATAAAATGTTGATAAAGGAAAATTGAAACAAAAGAATTGATAGTAATGAGGGCTATCAGGTGCATTTTTATAACAACATAGCCAGGAGAGGGGGAAAAAATGTTTTCCATTTTACAGTAAAACAGAATTATCTACTTAATTTGGGGAAAAAAAACAAGATAATAAATATAAAATTAGAAAAGGGACTTTGTACTAGCTAGCAGATAATTGGAGATTGGTTCCTTTAGTTGATTAATGTATTCCAATAATCTATTCAAGTACTTGAGTTAATTGTGATATGGTTCTGGAGAAGTTAGCTGGTTTAGCCAAAAGTGTATAGCTAGTTGGTAACTCAGTGAAGACTAAAAACACTGCTATATTTAAAATACACAACCAACAAAGACCTACCACATAGCACATGGAACTCCACTCAACATCATGTGGCAGCCTGGAGGGGAGGGGAGTTTGGAGGAGACTAGCTACATGTATATGTATGGCTGAGTCCCCTCGCCGTTCACCTAAAACTATCACAACATTGTTAATTGGCTATACCTCAATACAAAATAAAAAGTTAAAAAATAAAATATGTACGATTTATTAACATATGACAATCCCTTCAAATACCTTTATAAATCTATTGAGTATTATGAAGAGTTCTGCTCTGGGAGAGTATTCCACTGTCAACTGAAAAATAAAAATAAAACAAGAAACACACAACCTAAAAGTTGCCAGTTATGATTTAATTGGTGGCCTTATTGAGGACTACTGCCTGGGAAGGCAACCTCTCCGATAGTTCCTTGGAATTGTGCCAGAGAGGTAAGAGTGAAAGTGAAAGTGAAGTCGCTCAGTCCTGTCTGATTCTTTGTGACCCTATCTATGGACTGTAGCCTACCAGGCTCCTCCGTCCATGGGATTTTCCAGGCAAGAATACTGGAGTGGGTTGTCATTTCCTTCTCCAGGGGATCTTCCTGATCCAGGGGTCAAACCCATATCTCCCACAGTGCAGGCAGATAGTTTACTGTCTGAGCGACCAGGGAAGCCCAAGAGGTAAGAGAGGAGTCTCCATATATGAGTTTTTGCTGTGGAGGGGAAAAAGTAGTAGAACATCAAAAGATTACTGCTAATCACAAAAACAAACAGCAAACAAAAGCACACATCTCAAGTTAATGATTCTAGTGTTTTTCTACCCACGGGAAGATGCAAGAGTCTGTAGTCATTGAAATTATTTCTTGATTATGCATCTTAATTATCTAGAGCCAGTATCCTGTTTTTGTCCATCCTGAATTCCCCTCAGGGCACACCAATGGGCAGGCTCCCATGACTGATGAAGTGCATATTGTTTACTAAAATGGCAGACAACTTTTTTTTGTCACACAACAATAAAAATAAGTGGTGCTAATCTACAAGGTTTAAAAGAAATAAGGAAGGGTTCATCTGCACACCATAAAAGCAAACCAGAAGGAAGTAAATAAAATTTGCTTCAAACTTCTGTTCTTGTTTTAAATATATCTGTTACTTTTTTTTTTCTTTTCCCCCTCCTGATAATAAGATCAATTGAAGAGAATAAGAGTTAATATTTAAAAGGAGATATAGCTGGTTGGAACCTTGTTATTTCCTCTCAATTCCTTTGACTTTTCATTGTCTTCTCTGTTTTATCCACATTGATGCAGTTATACCTTGGACATTATATGAAAAGATAGTGTCTGATGCTGCTTCAGAATAGATGCTTCAGAAAATCTTCAGTTAAACTGATCTCACTGCTGCTCTGGGAATTTCTGTATTGTTCTCTTGGGATATCTTTATTGCTAAGAATAGCCTTTTAAGGTCAAGAATTAATTGTGTCTATTATGATGTATCTCATATGTTTGTTGGTGATTAATGGGACAGACAATCAGTACCTTAACGAAATACTGCTTTTCCAATATTTAGAACAAACTACTGATTCTTATTATGATCTTTATCCTAATATTAAATGTAGGAATAGCTAAATGTCAGAATCTTTCCATTAAAGACTGCAGCTGAAGCACTGCATCTCTGTTAAACTGTAATCAGTGAGTTGGCACAGTGACACTCATGCTGCTAGCGTATAGCCACAGAGGAACTCAAAATATATATTAATTAAGAAGGAAGAAAGGGAGGGAGGACGGGCAATCCTGCTTTTGCCATCCATCTTATAAGAGAAGGGTGAGTTACTTTTAGATTCCGGGATGTCTCTCCAAAGCATTCCCAAGGTACTCAATCATGATGTTTGGATTCCTGATGGCTGAGGTGTCATAGAGGAGATACCTGGGTCACTGAAAGGAAGGGAAGGAAGGTAGAGTCCTATTGACAAAATAGGAAATACATCAATGGACAGAAGAGAATATCCTGAAAGATGATGTTTCAAGAAGGGGGGAGGTGTCAGCATGGGGGAGAGGGGGGATGAATAGGGAGTAGGGAAGATAGAGAACTATACAAGTACTTTATAAACAGAGGCTCTTTTAATTTTTCAAAAGAACCCCATGGAGGCAATATAATTTGCACATCATAGATAAGAAAACTAAAATTCAGAAATATTAGACAATTTGTCTCAGACTGAAGAGTTTCTTGGGCTCCCCTGGTGGCTCAGACTGTAAAGAATCTGCCTTCCAATGCAGGAGACCCAGGTTAGATCCTTGGATCTTCATGATCCCCTGGAGAAGGGCATGGCAACCCAATTCAGTATTCTTGCCTGGAAAATCCCAAGGACAGGGGAACATGGCAGGTTACAGTCCAGGGGGTCACATAGAGTTGGACATGGCTTAGGGACTAAACTACCACCACCACAGAGTTTCGTAGTAGAAAAGCTGTTAATAGAACCCAGGCTGTTAATTTTGGTCCCCTGGAGGGAAGACCATCCTCAGCAGATATGTACAAGGCTGGATACCTGACCGCTGGTTATTTTCAGTGGATTCTCACATCAAGCCCTTTCTCCTTCCCCGTGTTCTGAACTCCAGAGATCATTTCCAAACGATCTTTCTGGGTCATAAGTACAGCTTTTACAAGGTGATACTATTCCCTTCCCTGTAATTTCTGTCCTCAAACCTCCCAGGTAACCTGGAAGGCATAGTCTTTTAACTTTTATTACTTTATGAAGTTTTCTACTCTAGCACACATATGTTCTTCAGTTATTCAACAACTGCTTTATGACAATCATGATGAAAGGCCTGGTTCAAAATGTTCAGTTGATACAATTAGAATTACTTCATATTCTTACACTATTCCATGCTAAACAATTTTGCCTACTTCTTCAAACCTTATTCCACTTTCCATAAGCTGTGGTATGACTTAACCATTTGTTATCTCACGATTTCTAGTTATCAGCACAAAGGGAGGCTCCTCTTTGAGGGCAAAAAACATTATCTGTTATTTTGTCTTTAATATCCTACTCACCTGTGGTTGTATACCATTTTTCTTTTTTAATAAGGCTTATATTTTTGTTTCTTGATTTTTTCTTTATCTTTTCAATAAATGTTTTTTCTTTTTTTGATCAATTCGCCTTGCTCTTTATTTTTCTATTTTATTCATTTCTGCTTTTATTTTCAATGAATTAACATAATTTTTTGCAATTCCTTCTATGTTTCTTGGTTTGTATGTTGTTTTGCAATAAATACATTGAAGGTTGTATTGCTTTTTTATACTCTCCTGATTTTATGTAGGATTTTTGTTTTTCTTCTGTTTCTAAAGAGTTTGTAGTTTCCCATTTGTGCTTCCCTTTAATCTAGGTTTAACACATTCTTAAATTTTTAATTGTGCTATATCAATCAGGGGGAAATGTGCTATTTATAAAGTCTGCCACTTAAAATGTGTCCCTCTAGAAAAAAACAGTGTTGACAATGGATAACCAGCAAGGACCTATTGTATAGCACATGAAACTCCGCTCATTGTTATATGGCAGCTTGAATAGGAGAGGAGATTGGGGGAGAATGGATACAGGTACATGTGTGTCTCTTTGTTATTCACCTGAAAACTATCACAACATTGTTAACTGGCTATACTCCAATGCAAAAAAAAAAGCTTTAAAAAAATAAAAGAAAGAGAAAAGAGTGGATCTTTACTTGTGATCTAGTTAAGTTTTGAGAATGTTCTGTTTGTATTTAAAAAAAAAAAAACCTATTCTCCATTTGGGGTGTGCAAAGATATGTGTGGTTATATTACATATATCATTTAAAATGATTTTTAATGGTCTAGATGCTTCTGCAAGAGATAGCAGTTTCTCCCCACCTACAGTTCAAATAATTGCAAGATCTCAACGCCATTTCAAAAACCTTTGACAGGACGGAGAGAGACTTGTTCCTACATTCTCACAAATGTACAGTCACAGGGAGTATGCGGGGAGGCTGTCAAAATTTGATAAGAAAACTAAACAATAAATAATAAGACCTAAAAACGAGTGTAAATAGTATTGATCCCACCACAAAATGGCTTGGTGACCTTGGACAAGTCACTCCTCGAGGTTTCTATTTCCTCATCTCTCAATGGGAATGGTCATACCTGTGCTCCCAACTTGATGAGCTTTGTCAGGAGAAGCCAAGAGGTTGCTAATATTTAGATACAAGATAAAGAAAAGATAACAAAATGTAAAACGGCCAACACAGACTCCAAGGTGCTCATTTTCTGTTGGTTCCCTTCCCTGGCCCCAACACCTTCAGGTTCCTTTGAGGACACCTCCCCCCCGCCCGATTGTATGAGTCTCTCTCTTCATTGCAAAGGCAGGCAGCTTGGAACCTGCCGGAAGCGCGTTGAGGAGGGAGCAGAAACCTGCCCGCAGCTAAAATTCGCGCTTCAGCACGATGAGGCCGACATGTACGGTGTCTTCCTTAGGCTGTGGGGGTTGACTGGCAGCTGTTGCCCAAAGACTCGTCAATCCAAGGACGCTTTCGCCCCGGAATCCCCCAGGTCTTGGGCATAGTCAGCTACGGAGATATTTGGGCTGGAAGCTTCAAGGGCCTCTGAGATCTCATCCAGCAACCGCGGCATTCTGTCTAAGCACTATGTCCTCGGTAGAAAAGGGATCGATGGTGTTCTGCATGAGGGTTTTCAGGGAAGATGCTCCTCACGGTCCCGCGCCTCCTGGGGAAGACAATTGAGCGCCGAGAGCTTGGCTCGGCGGTGCCGGAGCCGCGGCAGCCTGCCTGGTGTGTGCGGGCACCTAGCCTCCTCCGAGCCCTCTCTTCCCAAATTGCCTTCCTGCCGCAGTCCGAGCCCAAATTAATTCTCTTCCCTGGGCACGATCCTTCCGTTTCCCCCAATGGGATCCAGCCTTTCAACCATTAACCTCCCAGCTACCGGGAGAAGGGAAGGTGCAGGATGGAGGGAGTTGGGGGGGTGGGGCGGGGGCGGGGGGGCATTTTGCACGTTCACGGGCACCAAAATTAACTGCCAAAGCTAAAAGGGTTTGCTTTCTTCCGTTTTTGACAGATGAATGCGGTGGGATGCCTGCTGGGCCGACTGCCGCCCCGACCCGAAGCCCTGGGTTCACTTCGCAGCCTGCCGCTGAGTTTCAGACCGCAGTACTCAGCATCCGCCCGGCTTTGCCCCCTTGCCGAAGTCTGCAGATCGATAGATGCTGAGCGTAGGCTTTTCCCCAGGCTAAAGCCCCAAAGCTCCCACCTTCGCCTTCTATTTATTTGCCCGCTCCCACCACTACCATCGAAGTACGTGCCCCTCTGGTAGTGTTGGCGCTGCCACCCGAGCGAGGGAAAGGGCGCCTCCCCATCCCCTCCTCCCCATCCCCGCCGCGATTCGGGGTTTTACTGCGGCAGCCGGAGGTGAGAGTGACGCCTGAGCCTCCTCCGCTGCTCTCGGAGCCCCAGCTTCCCCAGCCTCCGGAAAGCGCCTCCTTCTGAGAGGCTGGTCCCTGGAGAAGTGCTAACGTGCTGCAGGAAACCAAATTTAAAAATGTAGAAGTCGCTGGGCTGCATTCCTCCGAGGACGAGCCTGATCGCCCGGGACCGAGAGTGGCAGCGTGTGGGAAGTTGGGACCACAGAGCAAGGGGGGAGGGGAGCGGTGCAGCCGGCATTCCCTTCTGAAAGGAGTCGTGGGGAGCCGTGACCGGGTGGACACAAGTGTGCCTGGGAGTGTTTTCCTTCCGTCAATAATTAATCACCGGGATCAGACTGGCAGAATTGGAGTTTTAGCAATAGTGCAGAGGGCGGGGCCGAACACCTAACTCCTGGAGCTTTGAGGCGCCCAGCGCAGTAGGAAGCTCGCAGCAGTTGGGGAGGAGCCAAAGCGCTGTGCTCACCTAAGCCGCAGGAGACATACCCAACCCAACCGGGAGGTAAGCATCTTCCAAATACGTGCTTGAACGGTAACGTCGCTTTTAAAGGCTAGAATTCCTGTCTTTAGAAGGAAAAAATAATACCGAGCCATAAAGCAATGTACCAGTTTATTATTTAACTGCACTAAAAATTTTAAGAAGTGAATGGGTTTTTCCATTTGCCTTTAACTATGTTAGAAACTAAGATGTTTCAGTCAACAGAAGCCAAACTTTCCTACTGAAACTTTCCCAGCCAAAAGAAGAAAAAATTACTTTGTTAATTACTTTTGGGTTTTGTCTTTGTATAATGCAGTAACACTGTTCAGAGAAATGTCATTGAGAGTTGTTTGATTTCATTCTTAAATATTTTCTTTATCTGGTTTCGTGTTTTTATACAATACTTTTTGCCCATAAGCTACTTGAGGCAATAATACACACAAGTCAATTGCCCCCAAAGTAAAGAATTTCCAACAAGAGATACATTTGAACATTTTATCATGATTTCTTAAGCTGTGTTGCTGTTTGTTTTAGTTGACAAGTCTTGTCAAACTCTATTGCAACCCCCTGGACTGTAGCCCACCAGGTTCCTCTAACCATGGGATTTCCCAGGCAAGAATTCTGGAGTAGGTTGCCATTTCCATCTCCAATTAAGCAGTATGTATTTTCTTTAAGATGATTAAGTGACCACTTATAAGTAACTAGACTTCTAAACCCAAGGAGAAAAGTACATATAGATAACTTTGACAAAGGGGTGAGGATATGGCATAATGGATAGAAAAGAGTTTAGATATGAGCAGAGATTCTAGATCTGTGTCAACTAAAATGACGTTCAACTGGTTGGCAATTAACATATGAACCCAGCCCTTGATCAAATAAAGAATTTGAAGAATTATTAACTTTAAATTTTAGCCCTAAAACTACAAATAAATGCACCAAGAAAGTTGGGGCAATTGTTTTCCTATATGACTTTGTGGTCTGGTAGTTCTTTTGAATTAAATAAATGTTAAGAAATGCATGATTATTTTTGCTTATGAGTTTTGTAGGTTAGTGTGTAAAATTAATTTTCACTTCTGAATTATTCCTATACTTTTTAAAGGACATCTTTTTATTGTTATTTTTAATTGGTTTTTATTGGAGGATAGTTGCTTTACAGGGTTGTTAGTTTCTGTTATAGAGCAAAGTGAACCAGCTATAACTCCTCTTTTTTGGATTTCCTTCCCGTTTAGGTCACCACAGAGCACTGGGTAGCGTTCCCCGTGCTACCTGTGTTACCTATTTTATAAGTTGTTGTTTGGTTACTCAGTCGTGTCTGACTCTTTGTGATCCCATATACTGCAACCCACCAGGCTCCTCTGTCCGTGGGATTTCCCAGGCAAGAAGTAGTATATATATGTCAGTCCCAATCTCTCGATTCATCCAACCCCCTTCTTCCACCCCTGGAAACCATAAGTCCATAAAGCAGGTATCATTTTGATGATTGTTTCAATGGCTGTTGATGGTTTTACGCATAGATAACTAGAGCAACAGCAAACATGTGAAAGGTACTATCACCCTCATTACCCAAAGATTTCTATACAACTGTTTGATAACAACAAATTAACAATGGTTTGCCAAACCAAATTCATGGGCATTCTAGAAATGTAGTGGATATGAAGTTGAAAGTCAACCAATCCTCAACTTCAATTGGCCTTCTTAACCCACTGTTTGTAAATTTGCAAATACTTATGTAAAAACTGTCCTTTGTAATTCTGTATCTACTGGGCTTTTATGTCAGCATAAACTATTTTACTACCAAGTATACAAGATGGAAAATCTTCATTAAAAATTATCTAAATGGGACTCAAATTCCAGTATGGTGGTATGAGGAACTCTGTGAACCTACCCCCTTAAGCAAAACAACAATAACTTTAAAATTACTGTTGGAAATTGTACATAAGCAACTATTTGGTCTCTAGAAATTGTCCTGAGGAAATACAACAAATGAAGAAAACTTTGTTAAAGACAGTCTATTAAGTTTCAGTAAGAACATCGAGAGTTTGGATTCTGAGCTACAACCCACTTCCTTCACCAGCTCCACCTGGACATGATGGTGCTCTGCTCTGAGGGGGAGCACAGTCAAGAACACTGGGCTCACTCTCAACCTAGACCACAGCTGAGGGCTATGTTACGTCCCGAGAAAACAGGCCACCAGCATCTCATCCACCACCAGTGTTGCAGAAGCTCTATTTTAGTCAAGAGCAAGTGAAAGGTCTGAGGCTCTCTTCTTCCAACCATCCCCCATTCTTAAGGCAAAAGAGAGAAAACTCAACAACTAAAAAAGAACTAACCCATTTTACAATGGGCAAGGGACTTCAGACATTTCTTTAAAGAAGGTGTGTAAACAGCCAATCAACACATGAAGAGGTGCTTACCATCATTAGCCATTAGGGAAATAAATATCAAAAACACAAGATACCACTTTATACCAACCAAAAAGACTAATCAAAAAGAAAGATAATAACAATTGTTGGAAAGGGAGTGGACCAGCATATATTAGACCAGCATAAATTAGAACCAGCATATATTGCTGGTGGGAATGTAAAATGAGTAAGTTGCTGTGGAAGATAGGTTGTGAATTCCTCAAAAAACTGAAATTTACCATTATAGCCCAGCCATATAACTCATTTAACTTCACTCCTAGGTATTATACAAGAGAATTGAAAATCTAGGTCCATGTAAGAACTTGTGCACTGCTGTTTACTGCAGCATTATTCATAATATGCAAAAAGAGACCATAACTCAAGATTCCATTGACTGGTGAATGGATAGATAAAATGTGATATGGAATGCAATAATGGAATATTATTCAGCAATGAAAAGGAAAAGATATGTGCCATAACATGGATGAACATCTAAGACTATACTAAGTGAAAGACCATATATTGTATAATTCCACCTATATAATGTGTCCACAACAGGCAAACCTATAGACAGAAAGTAGATTTTTTGTATGTGTGGTTAAGTATGACTGAAGTGGGGGGCGGGGGTGGAGTTGAGCAGGAATGGGGAGTTACTGCTAAAGGGTACAAGGTGTCTTTATGGGCTAACAAAAATGGTCTAAAACTGATTAGTAGGGGTTGCATAACTGAGTATACTAAAAACCACTGAATTGTGTGCTTTGGGTGAATTGTATGGTATTTGAATTATATCTCTTTATTGAGCTGTTTTTAGTAAATTATAGGTTCAGAATTTGGAGTTCATGAATCTTCAGATACCACCAGACCAATAGTTTACATGAGGCTCTTTCCTAAGGGCCACACTGAAATAGATGAAATAATTGAGTGATACAAGTGATACAAATGTGATTTACATATGTTTACACACCTGCCCAAGCTTTTCTCTGTTTTGAAATGCCAGATGTCTTTAATGCAGTCCTACAGAGAATTGGTGTGCAATACCCTAACTTTTTTAACTCATGCACTCATTAGATTAATACAAGTTCAGTGAGGCCAGTTGTTCCTCCTGTTTCTAGATAAGTCTAGTCCGTTATCAGTTCTTCAGGCCAGTTGTTGAGAGAAGCCTCAGTAGGTGAGAGAGGGAAGGAGGGTACCTGAATCTCAGCCAAAAGTGTACTTGTCTGCCACTTAGACAGCCCCAGTTTCACTCACACTAGAATGGCTCAGAAGTAGAAGTCTTAAGGAGAAAGGATGAGCTGGAGCAGCCACGGTGGTACTCAGCACCCTGACATGTCACTGCTGGGAAGCATCTCTAGTGGTTTCAACAATCTCAAATACAGAAGCTTCCAAACAATTCATATTCTCCTCTACTCATCTTCTGTATTTTGAGTTTCTATAAACTACCTGATCCTGTACTAAAAACCATGGAATCGGATGATAATGTTTTGTTCAAAAATGGGAAGACAAAATTAGTGAGTCTGAGTTTCAGAGGGGTAGTCAACAACACCTGAACTTGTTGCCAGGAGCAGGTATGAACACACGGAGCCAAAGGATGCCCTTAGCCTTAGGGATTCAAGCAAGTCCACCTGCATCAGGAAACCTCAGGATTTTCCACTCTCACCAGGCCAAGCTTATCCTTCCATATTTATGTTTAGAAGAGCACACCATGTTGGTGAAAATGGGTTCCATGCAGTTTGTGACCATTGAAGATTTTATAGAGATCCTATTGTCATGTTTTGTCAGATTTCTATAAAATAATTTTAAATGTCCAACCAGTTGTCTATAAATTAAATCCATGTAGGAAAAATCTGATTGCAGTTATTATTTATTAATATTGCTTTGATCAGGATTAATGATTCTTTTATTCAACATATTTATGGTGCATCTACTCTGTACCCAGACAACTCTAGGCCCTGGGTGAGTAATAAAACAGACAAAATTCCTACGCTTAAGGAACTTAACATTCCAGAGGGGCTGTCATATAAATATGTAATTTTTAAGTGAATTATACAGTGCATGAGTAGGAGATAAGGGCTCTGGAGGAAAACAGGGAAGGGAACGAGTTACAATTTTAAACTGTGGCATCAGGCTACGAAGTACAATTATGTAATTAGATAATATAAAAATCATATATGGGATGGGCCATGAGGATTACCTGCTCCAAGTTAAATATTCCCCCCCCGGGAGTTTCATTTCCCCTTCCCGTCAGCATTGTTTTACTATCTTGAATTTACTGCTGTTTCACCAAAGAAAATATTACATTAGCCCCAACATTCCAGGCAAGCACAAGGAAGACAGAACTTCTTGCCTTTTTTAAAGGCAACTACAACCTGACCCAAATAAAACTACACCCAAATAAAACACCACCTTAGGACAACAAAAATCCTTGTTAAGGAAAATCATTAGCCTGGTCTTTCCGTTTCTTCTGGCCTTTCTCTCTCACTGTGCCCTGGATTCTTGTAGTCTGCTAGAGGATTGTGTGGTCAATGATTAAGAACCACTTTCCCAAAGTTAACACCTTTTGAAAGAGTGAAGTGAGTACAGGAGGGTTTGAGGGGAAGAAAAATTTCCAGGCAGAAAAATTTCTCTGGAAAGGTGAAAGGAGAACAGATCTTTCAGAACTACAGAACATAGCATGGAACCTCACTGATCAACTGGAAAAAAGGGGAAAAGCAACCTGCTTTCCCAGACCAACCCACAGTCTCTCCTCAGGATTAAAGATACCTGAGGTATCTGATATCTGATACTTAAACGGTACCTGAGAACACACTGTTCTAGTAAACTATAATGGGTGTGGCAGCTCGCCTGAAATAGGACTTTTAGAAAATGGCTTAAAAGGGATCAGGGACTTGATTATTTTTTTTAAGTCGAAAGGGAACATTTATTTTAGGCTTGGAGGAGAAGTGTTTAAGAGTCAAGTTAGAAATAAGTCAAAAACCTCCTGTTACAATGGAGTCATTATGGAGCCTTAGAATTCTCATTTATTTAGTAAATATATTTTAATTGAGCAGCCACCATATGTCAATTACTAGGGGAACAACACAAGCCTTGCTTCAAAGCACTTTCCTTCGGTTCCCTTATATGCCCTTTGTTACAAAGTAGTCAAAGCACGCAATGACGAGGACAAGAACTTTTTGATCTGCCTATTCTGACACCCGCTTCTAGTTTAGATTAGAGCCTCCTTCCATGCCCCAGAGTACCCTCCACTTCCCTGTCATAGCACCTATCACAGTGCATGGGATGCCTCTGTAACTGTCTCTCCTCCTCTCTAGAAAGTGGTCTGAAGAGAGTATGTCAGTGTTATTCACAGTTTATATATCCCTAGTACATGCTTACTGAATATTTGACTAGATGGACGGATGGACGGATGATTTGCCAGGTTGTAACCAGAGGTCTCTGCCAAGAGAGGCAGTCTGGAAGAATAGTAGTTAAGAGTGTGTTCTCAACATTAACTATGAGACTTTGGGTCAATATTTAAGTTTCTCAGTGCCTCAGTTTCCTCATTTGTAAAATGGATATAGAAATAGCGCTTCTGATATAGTGTTGTTTAAGTGAACTAAGGTAATACATATAAAATTCTGAGACATAAGTTGCTCAATAAATATCCACTATTATTACCAGTACAGAATGGTGGTTTCCTGGGTGACCATTTGCTATCCAAATATCACATCCCTGCCGTTTTGGCTCCATTATAAGATCAAAGGATGTCCATTAGGGCTAAAGTTATCACTTTGGGTTCAAGATCTCTGAAAAGATTAAAAGGAGAATTTGGAAATGAATATAAGTAGAAATTGAACTAGAAAATTAAAAAAGGAAAAGTGCTCAAGACGGCATGTCCAAAGCAATTTTCCTGGGGCAATAATACCTCTGCTTCTCTCACATCCACCAGCCAACAGGCCAGTTCATCTCTGTTCTAGAACATACTTATGCCTCATAGGATGTCATGCCCAATAAACATCAATAAGTGTTTACTGATGCAGGAGAAGAAAGAAAAGTGGGAAAAAATTTTATTTGAAGTCAAGCCTTATCTAAACCTAAGATTGTTATATAATCTTTTTTGTTTCTTTTGAAAGTTTAATAATCCTCTTTTTGTGTGAGATCTGTAGTCAGGATTATCCTAGTACGTCTTCAAATGCTGTGTTTATTACCTTCTAAATAAGGTGAAATGTCAACTTGTGACTGTCTGTGGAAACCTAGTAATTTTAATGTCTCCCTCTACTGCTATTAAAGAGAATTCTCTTGGCCTCTTCCCCAGTCATAGGGGAATCTCTCTCTCTCTCTTTTTTTATTTTCTCCTAAGAATAACAAACTGATTCTCCTTTATTAACTCATCCATTGAAGAGTAATTTTTAAGTAAAGTTAGCTTAGAGTCATTTTATTGATAGAAAAAAATTAGAGTAAGAATTTGTAACAAACCCTGATACTTCAATTACCAACTCTTTTTATTCCTTGAGGCTGCAGATATTTTACTCCACAAGGGAGAGCTTGGTCATTAAATTTTTAATAGGATATCTTTTGCCTAAAACTTTAAACAAAGGAAAAATCAATCAGGTTGGCCTAGTTCTGATCTTGATGGGCAGGAAAATCATGTTATAATTCAGAACCAAAAAAGTGGTTCTACAGGTTTCCTCCATTTATGAAACCCTGATGCAAATGTAAAATAGATGATATGGTACCCCTCCCCATGACCTACAGGGTAAATTCTTTCTCCCAGACTCATGAGAGTCACCATTTTACCCAGTTACATCATTTGTGCTTTATGAGTTCAAAAGAGTCACCTGAAAGGACTCTCTTAGGAAGAACAATAAAATGCATGTAGAAAATAAGAGGAACAAATAATATTCTGATAAAAGTTACCATCTTTCAGCCATTATTAAAACCAGGCTCCATTAAGTATCCTTTACCAATGTTGTATAATCTTCACAACAACACAGAAATAACTAATCATCTCTGTGTTACCAACACTTAACTGATGTTTATAGAGGTTAATCAATATCCTGAATATCACATGACAGCAAACTCCAGTTTGCCAATTTCAAAATCCATATTCTCTTATTATGGAAAAAAATTAATGAAGCAAATCATTCTCCAATTGGATATTGAATTCTATTATGGAAATAGCACCTTAGATATGATGAAAGCTTAGTACTCTCTTCTTCAACTCTTCCTCCTGATTGTTAGCAACCCCCAGAAGGTATTATCCAGATTCTGTTTGAACAGTTTCCTATTGGAATTCTCACTACTTCAGTCAGCTAACCCTTTCCCCTTTAGATTATTCTTACTGTTTAAAGTTTTTCTTGAGTTTTTGTTTTTGTCTTTGGCCATGTCACACAGCCTAGGGTATCTCAGTTCCTCAACCAGGGATTGAACCCAGGCCTCCGCAGTGAAAGGGCTGAGTCCTAACCACTGAACCACGAGAGAATTCCTCAGTTTTTCCTGAGATTAACCTCTGAAAACAATAAAACAATTCCAAACCTTTCCCTCCATCATAGCTTATAACACCATTTAAAATCTCTTAGATCTTTTAAGACTTCCATGATACATTCCTTCCCCCGAAATCTTCTTGCAACCTTTCCTGTTGGAAGCCTTCCAGATTTTCTCCATCTGGCTTCCTGAGGACATGGTCAGCTTCCTGGAGTGACTGTTTTCATCAGATGGAAGAAGGATGGTAACCAAAGCCAAGAGCTGTGGCCCTCTTTTCTTATCTGTGGCACAACATTCTATAAATATAAAGAATATTGGTGCTATGGTCTGAATGTTTCCCCCTCAAAATTCATATGTCAAATCCTGACCCCCATAGGAGATGGTATTAGGATGTGGGTCCTTTGGGAGGTGCTTTGGTTGTGAGAATGGGATCTTCATGATGACATTAGTGTTCTTCGGACTCTGGAGTGATCCCTTGTCCCTTCGACCAGTCAGAAGGTAGCAACTAGGAATAGGAAGAGGACTTGGCCAGAACACAACCACACTGGTGCCTTGATCTTAGACTTCCTAGTCTCCAGAACCATGAGAAATGAATTTCTGTTATTTGTAAGTCACCTCGTCTATGTTATTTTGTTATAATAAACCAAACAGACTAAGACAATTGGATCACTTCTTTGTAAACCATTTCACGACAATATTGGTTCATAATGAACTTGAAGTCAAATAAAATTCCTTAGTCTTTTTTATTTGAACTGATTGTGGGCCACATTTTTCCCTATCTTATCCTTGGACAATTAGCTTTTTGAACTGAAGAACAAGACTGTATTTTTCTCAAAGTTTTACCCTTGGTCATTCTTGGGACTCTGTAATCAACTAAGTCTTTTATAACTACATCCCATAACCGTGGTTCATCTGCAAATTTGACCACCTATACTTTCTCTGGGCTGGATGAAGCACAAACTGGAATCAAGATTACCTGGAGAAATATCAATAACCTCAGATATGCAGATGACACCACCCTCATGGCAGAAAGCTGAAGAACTAAAGAGCCTCTTGATGAAAGTGAAAGAGGAGAGTGAAAAAGTTGGCTTAAAGCTCAACATTCAGAAAATAAAGATCATGGCATCCAGGCCCATCACTTTGTGGCAAATAGATGGGGAAACAGTGGAAACAGTGGCAGACTTTATTTTGGGGGTCTCCAAAATCACTGCAGATGGTGATTGCAGCCATGAAATTAAAAGACACTTACTCCTTGGAAGAAAAGCTGTGACCCACCTAGACAGCATATTAAAAAGCAGATACATTACTTTGCCAGCAAAGGTCTGTCTAGTCAAGGCTATGGTTTTTCCAGTGGTCATGTACGGAGGTGAGAGTTGGACTATAAAGAAAGCTGAGTGCGAAGAATTGAGGCTTTTGAACTGTGGTGTTGGAGAAGACTCTTGAGAGTCCCTTGGACTGCAAGGAGATCCAACCAGTCCATCCTAAAGGAGATGAGTCCTGGGTGTTCATTGGAAGGACTGATGTTGAAGCTGAAACTCCAATCCTTTGGCCACCTGATGAGAAGAGCTGATTCATTGGAAAAGACCCTGATGCTGGGAAAGATTGAAGGCAGGAGGAGAAAGGGACAACAGAGGGTGAGGTGGTTGTATGGTATCACTGACTCAATAGACATGAGTTTGAGTAAACTCTGGGAGTTGGTGATGGACAGGGAGGCCTGGCGTGCTGCAGTCCATGGGGTCGCAAAGAGTCGGACACAACTGAGCGATGGAACTGAAGCGATACTTTCTCTGACATAATTCAGATGGACAAAAGTGCTACAATGGCCAGGACAAGATGCAGAGCCCTAGAGCTCTTCACTCAAGTCCTACTCACCATCTTTATAAATGCTTCACCAATTACAAAACAATTTCACAAATGTCATTTCATTTAATTCTTATAATTAACCTGTGAAAAGAATATTGTCATCATTCTATTGTGCTTGTGCTCAGTCATGTCCGGCCCTCTGTAGCCCCATGGACTGTAACCCGCCAGGCTCCTCTGTCCATGGAATTTTCCAGTCAAGAATACTGGAGTGTGTTGCCAGGTCCTCCTCCAGGGGATTTCCCAATCCAGGGATTGAACTCCTGCTGCTTCTGTCTCCTGCATTGGCAGGCAGATTCTTTACCACCAGCACCACCATTCTATACACGAGGACAGAGCTTCAGAAAGAATATCTGCCTTGCCTGATGTCATACAGCTAATAAATGACAAAATAGGAAACAAGCCTTAGAGCTTCTGTCTCTGTTTCTAGTGCTTTTTCAAAGATGAATGTTTAAATACAATGATTAACCTAATCTTTTTCCTTTCCCCCTCATATAGATATCAACACAGACTAATTAAAATCATGAAATATTTTCTATAAACAAAATCTACTGTTTTTGTTTATCGAAAATATAGAAACCCCAGAAACCTAGTGTTTAAAGCAGATTAAAAGCAGCCTACTCTGATATAAGTGAGATGAGGCCTCTCAGATTCTCTCTCTTTGTC
Source organism: Cervus elaphus (assembly GCF_910594005.1). Classification (NCBI taxonomy): domain Eukaryota; kingdom Metazoa; phylum Chordata; class Mammalia; order Artiodactyla; family Cervidae; genus Cervus; species Cervus elaphus. The sequence continues at coordinate 15,203,630 of NC_057833.1, read as the reverse complement.
CCACCTGGGGCCTCCCTCCAACCCCGCCATAGATAGTAATATGGCGCCTTATAGTCCTCAGAGTACGTTGGGAAGTCACTGGTCAATGGCATGTCCTCAAACTGTAACCTTCTCTAAAAATAAATTTTAAAATAAGGCTGGTTTCTGATACCTTGTTTTTATTAATATAATACATTCTAGAATTCTGTGGGAGATCATCTCTCTAAGGTTTAAAGACCTTTTATATAGAATAGAATTGTTTTAAAGTTTGAAGGCATCTTTGAGTTTAATTCAAATCTTAATTTCACAGATGAAGAAACTGCAACCCAGAGAGGAGAAGTAATACACACAGAATCACTCCTCAGGGGAAGCAAGGACAAGAACCCAGACCTGGACTCTCCTAGGTAGGTAGATTCTTCTGGTTGTATCATGGAGTATCGTTTTTAGAAATCTGCCCCTTTTCCTTACAAGGTGATATCTTTAACGAGATGAAGTTTCTGGTTCTCACTTAAGCAACCATGAAACATTTTGTGATATATTTGATTTTACAAAGGCATTTAAGATGATATATAGGACTGAAATGTGCAATTAGCTTTAATAATGAGGCTTTGAAACAGTGATTCTTAACTTACAGACATTACAGGCTCCTTTGAAGTGGGCTTCTCTGATGTCTCAGATGGTAAAGAAACTGCCTGCAATGCAGGAGACACAGATATGATCCCTAGGTCAGGAAGATCCCCTAGAGAACAGAAAGGCTACTAACTCCAGCATTCTTGCCTGGAAAATTCGATGAACTGAGAAACCTGGCGGGCTACTGTCCATGGGATCACAAAGACTCGGACATGACTGGGAGACTAGCAGTTTGAAATGGATATTAAAAAATGCTCATGCAAAATTGGCCTCCTCGGTAAGAACCTCTGGCCAATTCTAGTACAAGTGCCAAGGTAAGGATTACATAGCACCAACTACTATCTTATTTATGGGTCTGCTGGTTAAAGCTGCTCTGCTTCTGCATCCTTCATTTTTTATTTAAATGGAGCAATGTCTTATCCTGGAAGACTTCTGATACAAGAAAGGAGTAAATGTTTCAATAAGTTCTCAGTTAACCACATTAAGAGAGAATCTTCATAAAATAAAAACATTTTCATAAAAAATGTTAATGAAAGTAAGGCTGGTCAGTGTTCATATGGGGCATTCATTTTCTTTCAACTTATTTTATTTTTAAGAAAGAAAGAAAAGGAAATGGAGTGGAAAAAACCTTGACTGCCACTGGCCACATACCCACTTTTATTAAATCTGTGTTGTAGTAGTGGTTTAGTTTCTAAGTCGTGTCTGACTCTTGTGACCCCATGGTCTGTAGCTCACTAGGCTCCTCTGTCCATGGGATTTCCCAGGCAGGAATACTGGAATAGGTTGCCATTTCCTTCTCCAGTGTTCACACATTTTGCCTTGAAATGATCTCATTCTCATTTATTCTTTGCCTGGTATTCATAGCCACAGCAATAATATATTAGCGTAGCATATATTCATCGTAACAGTTAACATTCAGGCCTTCTTTCTACGTTTTATTCTAAATACTTTAACCTTTTAATATTCCCAGAAATTGTATGAATGAAGTTCTATTATCAGTCCTTTTTTCCTAGTAGAGGAAGTTGAGTCTGAAGGGTTGAGCAACTTAGCCAGGGCCAAACCCAGACAGGATCCAGAGACAGGGCTCATAAACACTCACCACCCTGCCTCTTGGTAGGATTCTCACCTGGATTCTCACCCAGCTCCTCACGTGGTCACTGTGAGACTTTGGGCCTCAGTTTCGTCATCATAAAATAGGAATCATTTAAGTTAAACATTTAGCCAGTGCCTGTCACAGTGCTACTTAATAAATGCTGTTTCTGTTCCCTAAAGACAATTCCACATGATACGATTCTAGTACCTTTAAGGAAGAGATTTGAATTCATTTCCTAGGGCTGCTGTAACACTGGACCACAATGTCGGTGACTGAAAGCAAGAAAATTATCCTCTGATAGTTCTGGGGGCTAGAAGTCTGAAATCAAGATATCAGCAGGGCTGCAATCCCTCTAAAGACTCTAGGGGACATTCTACTTTTATTCTTTCAGCTTCTGATGGCTTCTTGGCTTATGGCTACATAATTCTAATTTCTGCCTGTCTTCACTAGCCCTCCCTTCCATGCCTGTCTTCTGAGGACACTTGTCATTGGATTAAGACTGACCTGGGTAATCCAAGATGAGCTTTTGTAGAGATCTATAACTTAATTACTTCCACAAAGACACTTTTCCCAAATAAAGTTATATTCACAGGTTTCTGGATGTGGATGTATCTTTTGGAGGGTCACCATTCAACCTACTACAATATCTTAACCCAAATATTTTTCTATCTTGGCAGGTTTCCTCTGGTATTCTTGACAAACAAGCCCATATTTTTTCAAAGAGAGCAAAGAACATTTCATCTCATCCAGTTTGAGCCTATAGTTAAATTGGTTATAAATCTATTGGTTGAAATATTTTTATTAATATGCCCAGTTACCATTAGCCTTCTCCTTGAGAATCATCAATGTTCTTAGGAAACAAACAATTGTTACTTATTTAGAAGAATAATCTTGGAGCTCAGCCCCTTTCTGCTTTTCACTAGAAGCATGCAGAAACCCCTGCACCTGGGAGCAGGTGCAGGAGAATGAAGCCAGCATAATATGTCTATACCATCCTGCCCAGAAGAATGAGGAATCCACTAGGCTAAATTGTCACTGATGCTTTTTTCTTTTAGTATCTCACTTAAGTAACTCACTTCTAAGTATCAGATTACAAAATCTAATTAATTTCATTGCCTAAAGGCAATGATGTCTTGACAGGTAACTCTATTACTCCTGCCCCTCCATTCTGAACTCCTCCTGTTCTACCTAGAAACTGACCTACATGCTAACCAGCCCAGTAGGGAAATCTCCCCTGAGCTGGTGGTTAGCAGAGAGAACACCTCGACAACACTGTATCTATCTCCATGAGCCTTGGAGTCAGCTTAGCTCTCCATTCGTTTTCTTAAAAGCAGTGATAACTGAGATACAAAAGCAAGTCAGGTGAGGGCAGTAAAAGGGTATTGAAAAACGAAAAACCAGTAAGAGTATCTTACTATTGTCATCAAAAAAATCACACCTATGCTAGTTCAATATTACTAGTCATCGAAAAATTGAACTCATCACCAAAAGCTTTCCAGACAATGCAGTAAGATGTAAAGAATAAGCCAGAAGAATGAGGAAAAGAAAGAGGAGGAGGAGGAAGGACAGAAAAATAAAAGCAATTGAAAGTTTTATGAGTAAATCTATTCAATGTCATCCAAAAAATTGCCCCCAAAGGACAAAAAAAAAACTCAGAAAATTAGTATTAGAAAATACTGTTGGAAGAGTCTTGGTTGACCAACTGCTTATGCAACCAGATTTCCTTTGGCAGAACACGGGGAACAAATGCTTAGCAGGTATGCATTTTACAAATCAGTATTTTAGTAACTCACCTTCCTTGCCTTCAGACTCCTTGGGAAGAAAAGTCTTCTATTTCTGAAGACACATCAATAATGGCAATAGGCAGGGATGAGAGAAAGGCTTGATTTTTTGTGCTCCAGGCTTCTAGCTCCTAAGGAAACTGAGTCCTTAGAAACGAACAGTAAGCGGGTATTTCCTTTACCAAAGTATAGGTTTGATGGTGAAGACCTGGGGATGAAAAGAGAAAGTCAGAATTGTTATGATGTACATGGCACATAGTTGCCAGTAAAGGGGTCTATAATGACAATAGAAAAGTAATAGCTTCAGTCAAATGATTTAGCCACTTTTCCGCTTACTTTTAAATATTCTGGGTTTGGGGGTCTTATGAGCCCCTTATTTTACAGTCTTGTCAAAAACAGGTAAGCATATCACAGAATTTATAATTCCCACAAGTACTATAGGAAATTAAACTTTGAAAATTTCACAGATGCCAAGAGTCAACCTAAATAGATCAACACTCCTCAGAAGATTCTTTGCATTTCAGCAGTTTCCAATTTTCCTCTTATACCCTGAAAGCCAAGGAGAGGAAAACCCCAACTAGGATCTTAAAATGATTATTTGAAGACATTTTAGGGTTATTCATTTATTCAACTACAGATGGTCCATCCAAGCAATTTTGCTAGACTAGTAGTGCCCACTACAAATTGAGACTCTCAATGACTTTTAAAAGATATCATTCTGAGTATTTTTAATGTATCTTGCAAAACTGAAATTTCATACCCAATGAACAAGTCCCAGTTTCTCCCTTTCTCCAGCCCCTGGTAATCACTATCCTACTTTGTTTGTTTGAGTTTGACCACTCCAGATATCTCAGATAAGTGAAATCACACAGCATTTGTCTTTTTATGACTAGTTTATTTTACTTGGCATAACATCCTGAAGGTTCATCCTTGTTACAGCATGTGTCAGAATTTCTTTACTTTCTAAAAATAAATAATATTCCATTGTAGATATAAGCTATTAATTCATTTTGCTTATCCATTCATTTGCCAATAGACATTTGGATTGCTTTTTGGCTATTGTGAATAATATGCTTTAACATGTGTGTACATTTAATGACATTTAAAAATGACTGTTCATGTCTTTAAGTCAACTGTTAGCGTTGTAGCTGTATTCACGTTTTACTTCTAAAAACAAAAAGCAAATTGGTAACCTTTGGGAACAATATCTGCAGAAGGAAAAATCAACCCAGAAGCTGTACTCTTTCTTCTTTCCTTAGGATAACAGGGTTTTTCTCTTTTTTTTTTAACAAAACAATAAAGTAAAGAGGTTCATCCTAGGAAGTGACATTAGAGTTAAAAAGTTGGTCCAGAAGTCCTACTTTCCATTCCCAAGTTAGCAGAAATAAAGAAGGATACTTGCCCTGTTTCTTTTTTTTTTTTTTTTTTTTTTTGCTGGTTTTCTTTAAAGAAGCTTTATTTTTTTTTTTTTTGTCCTTACATGGCTTGCAGAATCTTAGTTTCCTGACCGGGGATTGAATCCAGACGTGGTGAAATCACAGCATCCTAACCACTGGACCATCAGGGAATACCCCTCGCCCTGTTTCTATATGAGTTGATGACAGGATGCCAGGAATAACTATATCATCCCCTATTACAAGTTTCTCTTCCTATTCATAACATCTATTCAGCATTTATATATATATATATATATGTATATGTACTGCTTTTTTTTTCCCTTGGTTTTATTATGTGCATCACCTTTTTACTAGCCACATGACATTGAAATTGGTCTAATCTGAATTGTGTATTTCCTAAATGATTAAGAAATTTTCTCTTAAAGTGAAATTCCAAATTTCCTTTCCCAGAGAGACGTCCTTCATTCATAAATTCCTCTAGAATCTGTCATAAAATGTGAAACAGCAAGGACTGCTTTGAAATTAGTATTTCAACACACACTGTGTTGCCCAATGGCCTCAGTTGATAGTTGGACTAGAAATACATGTATTCTATTGTTTTGCTTTTGTTGGCCTTAGTGGAAATTGGAAGCCAAAAGTTTGGTTCCACAAAAATACTCTACTCTTGTGTATTACTCAGACTAACACCATACCAACAACAACTGGGCTCAATTGTTGTTGAAACTTTTTCTTCTTAGTATACTATTTCAGTAACTCACTTCTAAGTATTAGAGTATAAAACTGAGTAACTTAGCTCCCTAAAAGCAGAAACATGCTTCAACTTACAATTGTTTATTTCTTCCTCTTCGAGGAGTCTATAAATTATTCATCTAATTCGTAAAAGTATAAAGAAAGTTCCTTAATTGCCCTATCGTTATTTGATTTGCTTCTCACAAACTTTTAAGTTTTTTGTTTGTTTTTTTTTTTCAAAGCTCCCTCTGAAGACCTGGACTTCAAATCCATCACTTCTGGTCTGATATCCAATATTCACCTTGGTATCTGACTTGCCAAAGGGTGACTGGAGAGTATTTTAAGATGAAAAGGAAATTCTCCAGAAAATGTTAAGCAGAAATAGAACCTTCTGTGGGATACAGAAAAAAACTGGAGTCACCCACAGAAAACTTAGAGCCAAACTCAGAGGAAGTCAATAAACTATTGTTATGTCTGATTCTTACACAGACACAATGTGAGCTTCTTCCTTTAATAATACAAATTTGTACCTCTGTCAATCAAGCTGTGTTCATATAAAGAAGCAGTTTGTGGTTAGGTCCTCAAGATATGAACAATGACACAAACTTAGGCAACACACAGTCCACACAATGGTATGTGGTGGCCCTGCCCAAAACACATTTAAAAAATTGTGTGAAGACTATAACACCTTTCAAGTAATGGTTTGTGGCAATGACTATATATATGTGTTGTTTTATTACAGTTTCTTAATGTACTAGGCAATTCATCTAGCAAACATAAATAGGACTGAGGTTTTTTTCCCAAAGCACTCCATTGTTGAGGTGACCATTATAGACTATTTCTATGAAGAATCTTTGACTCTAAATTATAATTAATAAAATCTTGCAGATAGTTTAAAGTCGTACCAATCCACAAGGAACAACAACAAACATCTATTACTATCACTATGACTTTTACAAATATTCCTAAAGAACTCACAAACTATGCCTACATTCCTTATTACATCACTGAGACAGAGAAAATTACCAATTATCTCCATTTCCCATAGAGAGGCTGTGACACAGAAAGACTATGGAACTTTCTCAAAGACACAAAGTAATGAATGAATTAAGAGAAATAAAGAGAAAAAGAGATGAAGAGAAAAAAAAACTGTAATACACTTCAGGTCTACAGATGTTTTCATCCTGAGATGATTCCCATTAGAACCACTTTTCTACCTACCAATCTTAAATTGTTACTCACCTAGAATACTCCCTTGTAAAAAGTTATTTTAATGGGATTTAAGACAACTTTAGAAGTGTTTTTATTTCCCCCACAGAGTCCATGAACTTTGAACAGTACTGGAAAATTAAAAAACATTTGTCATAATAAAAAACATTAGTACCAACTCCCTTCCATCTTACAAAAAACAGATTACACTGAAGTTGACAGTACTTAGAAAACAATATGTCTAAAACTCATTGCCTGAAAGCAGACAATGAGAATTCATAAGTTCCTTTTATACCCACGTTGTGCTACGGAAATATTTAATAAGTACAAGTGTGGTCCTGGTGTTCCACAACCTTAAAATTCAGTAAGTCAGCCAGTCAGCCCACCAGCTCATGAGCCGGTGCGTAAGTATCCCATTCCAGACACTGGCGATAGAGAGATGACCGTGGCATATCCTCAGTATTCAAAGACCTCAGAGTCGAATGGGGACAACTTGTATTGAATATGTGGCTAATTATAATACAGTACATTTGCTACAATGGTAACGCATAGAAGAAAGCAATATACATTCCTTAGGAAAGGTGTCTCCTGAGAATGTTTCCTAGAAGAGAGAATATAGGAGCTACATCTTGAAAACAAAGAAGATTTTCTCTAAAAGAAAAAATATTTCTAGAAAAGGAAAGCAGGTGAACATAGAAGCTTAAGAGTGAATGGCATTTAGCAGGAAAGTTCAGAGAGGTGGAGGTCTTAGATGAATGTTTCATTTCATAGGAAATGGAGAGCTATTGAAGGGTTTCAAGCAGAAAAATGAATCTGTTATTTTAGAAAGTTAATTCCAGCAACAGCATGGAAGAGTGTAAGGTGAAAGGAGACAAGTGGTAGATGGGCTGTTACATTAGTCCAAATAAGAGATGGAAAGAGTCCACAGCACTGTCCAAGAAAATTTTTTGCAGTGATGGAAATATTCTGTATCTGTGCTGTCCAGTATGGTAGCCATGAGCCACATGCGGCTACTGAGCACTAAAAATTTAAATTTAAATTTAAATTTGCCAAATTGGACAATGCAGAGACATCTTGGGTTAAACCTTAAAGGAGAGTTTTTCCAACTGCAGGTTGCAATTGGTGGGTTAAGAAATAGATGTGGTAGGGAGTTCTCCGGTGACCCAGTGGTTAGGATTCTGGGCTTTCACTGCCATGTCCCAGGTTGGATCTCTGGTCGGGTAACTGAGATCCTACAAGCTGTGCAACAGAGCCCCCAAAAAATTGATGTGGTAGTTCACAATTGGTATTTTTTAATGAATGAAGACAATAACACAGAAGACAGCAGAACAGAAATGAATGGAGTAGAGCAGAATAGGAAATAAAATGTCAGCATGCACTGAAGAGTTTATTTTGAGAGGTGCTTATTTCAGTTAAAGGTATGTGTATGTGTGTGTACCCTTGGATCACAGTGTAAAGTGTGCTTTTCTTCTATATTGTGTTTGAAAATGTTTGAAAGTCAGTCTTTTGTGGAAGGCTATTATTTAGCTACATTCAGAGTTATGAGGAAGAGACTTCCAGAAGGGAAAGACAGTATAAGCAAAATTCATTGGAGTTTGGAGTAAGGATAACTGGATGTTTTAGGACTTTCCTAATTTTTTTTTTTTTTTTTTTGCTTTTGTTAGAAAATTAGAATATTTAGCACATTTTTAGACCTACAGAAAAATTGAGACAGTAATACAGCGAATTACCATATACCCTACACTCAATTTCTGCTATCAACATCTTACATTAGTATGACATGTGCTATAATTAATGAGCCAATGTTGATGTGCTATTGTTAAAGCCAATACATTACTCAAATTTACTTTGTTTTTAGCTAAAATCCTTTTTCTTTTTTCAGGATTCCATCTAGGCTAAAAGACTACATTTAGTTGTCATGTTTCCTTAGGCTGCTTTGGACAGTGACAATTTTTCTGTTTTTGCCTGTTTCTGATGACCTTGAGAGTTTTAAGTACTAAGAATTTTAAGGGCAGGCATTTTGTAAGAGGCTCTTCTGTTGAAATTTGTCTGGTGTTTTTTCTCATGATTAGACTGAGGCTGAGTTTGGGAGAGAAAGACAGTAGAAAAGTGCCATTTTCATGCCATGATATCATGGATACATACTGTCAGCCTGAGTTATCACTGTTGATAGTGGCCTTGATCAGCTGACTGAGCTTATCAGTCTCCTCCTCTGTAAATTTACTCGCGTTTATCACCACTTTTCACACTGTAGTCTTTGGAAGGAAATCACTCTGCTCCCTCTCTAAATGAATTAGTTAATTAAAGGAAGGCTTCAACTTGAGTCAGTCATATTGAGCTCTTTCTAAAGAAAGCTACTTCCAAGTACAGACACAATCTCTTTTTAGATACAGCATCTCCCTCTGCGGCAGCAGGCAAGATACTTTTCCCACTTCTCAGGTTTTCAGATTCCAAATATGAAGCACAGAGAAAGCTGAGTGATTGACGTAGAATTCCAAAATAAGTTGGGAAGGAGTTAGCCCACGATCAATTGTAGATCCTTCTGACTTTTCTCTTTAGCCCCAGATTCTGACATTTTAGAAGGAGATTTAAACCAAAATGTGTTAGGTCCCACACCCACCTAGGGAGGGAAGATTCATTTTTAACCAATGCTTAGAAAGGAAAATCCCTTTCTTAGAAAATCCAATCATTTGGAGTACTTTCTTTAGGCAGAAGAGGGCTGCAGGATCAAGGTAAACACCACCCTGACAAATCATCAAGTACTCATCTTTCATTGTGGTTGCCTAACTTTTTACCACTTCCGTTCCCATGGAGAGATCCAAAACCAAAAAGCCTCCTGAGCAAGCCCAGCCTCTACTTTTGTCCCCACCCTGAAGGTTCCTTTAACAGTGTTCTCATTTCGTGACTCATAGATTACATGGGTTTATGCGAGCATATGAGTTTTTTTATTGCTCTATTTATTCTAACCTTCTTCCCTGCTCAGGCCAGAAGAAAGTTTTGTCCCTGAATAATGTGGATCCCAAGTCCCAGGACTTCTCCCTATCATTGTGAGAGACGAGATCAAAATTTACCTTTCCTCACTGTATACAGTCTAGTGAGAGAGAAATCATTCAGTGACCGTATTCAGAAATTAAAAAATCATTCAGAAAGTAAAAATAGCCACTAACTCTCCAATCAGTTATGATGTAACTTCTTAGGGGAATTCCAAGTTCTCCTGTTTTCTACTGTCACTGTGTCCCCATTCATTCCCTGGGTTCCCTGCAGGAATCTCTCTCTCCCTCTGGTTCCCAAGACTCTCTTAATCATTCTCTAATAATCTCTTCCTCCCAACGTTTTCTCCCCTCAACTTGGCAAAACTCCACTTTAGGTCTTTTATCCATGCTAAGTTGTACACTGGTAACAGGAACCTTGGCTTTTGCCAGTTCCCAGTAATATCTGCAATAAGTGGGCATTCAGACCTTTATTTGACTGGAAGAGAATCTGGGCTTTCAGGAGTCTTGAGTAAGAGAAGAGTAGAATCTGGGGAAATTGAGAGAAGGTGGGGCTGAAGTTCTTCCAGATACCTACACACTTGATACCAATGTCCTTGCTCAACTTTGAATCTTTGAAGATCACAGAAAGCCTCCACTGAAATGTCTACTTCTTTCATCCAACATCAGTTCACAAACACAGAGTATTCACCACCTAGAATAATCTAGTCACTTTAATTCGGTTTGACAAACCACTTTGACATCAAGCAATTTAATATCCATTTAATGTTTAGCCTCAGAGGCTTGACCCTTTTCTTTAAAATTAATGACTGGGTCTAGGGGATTCTACAGTCCATCCAGCCACCCCTAACATTCTAGGATTACACTTTAGCTACTTAACACGTGGTAAATATTGTCTAAAATGCATATATGTGGAATGTATCCAGCTAAATTATAATTATCATTCTTGGGGACAGTGGCCATGATTGTCTTAGTCACTATGGAATCTCCAGTTCCTAGTGCAATTACCAGGATGGTAGTAAATAAAAAGGAAGGTAGAGAGAGAGGAAAGTCTTTCTCTGGTTAGATTCCATCTTCCTATCTATGTACTTCTTCCATATACAAATCCCTTTACTTGATGCTTTGCTTGCATTTTTGCTAATCCTCACAGCAACCTTAAACAGAAGGGATTGTTATTTCCGTTTACAGAAGAGGAGCTTGAGGTCCAGAATAATTAAGTAACTGCGCCAAGTTTACATGCCAGCAAGTGGGGAAGTCAGAACTTGGGCCAGTGCTTAGGCTTAGTCACATATACACACATACATACGTATATATGTACATACACATATATTTACACACACTTCCACATATAAATACACATAGAAATTGAATCACTGCTATATACCTGAAGCTAACACAACACTGACAACTATACTTCCATTAAAAGAAAGAAACATTAAAAATCAAACAATGGCCCAGAGAAACCTTTTCCTCTGGCCTCACAATCCATCCCTCCAAGCAACAGTGCTGGCCTTTGTCCCACCCCCATTTTTTTTTTATATTTTCATTAGTTGGAGGCTAATTACTTTACAGTATTGTAGTGGTTTTTGTCATACATTGACATGAATCAGCCATGGACTTACATGTATTCCCCATCCCGATCCCGCCTCCCACCTCCCTCTCCACCCGATCCCTCTGGGTCTTCCCAGTGCACCAGGCCCGAGCACTTGTCTCATGCATCCCACCTGGGCCTGTGATCTGTTTCACCCTTTGTAATATACGTGTTTCAATGCTGTTCTCTCGAAACATCCCACCCTCACCTTCTCCCACAGAGTCCAAAAGTCTGTTCTGTACATCCACCCCCACTTTTTACCGAGCACTTCACTGACTGTGTGTCCCACAGGGGCTCCCAGCCCTCCCCACTCGCCGTAAGCCATTACACACAGTTTCAGCTGCGAGAGCCAAGCCCATCCAGGCCACTGTCCTACTGAACACGTCCCACCACGTGCTTAGGCAGTGTCACCTTTGAATGCACAACCTCCTCAAACATTTAAGAGGGTTTCGAAAAATCATCAAGTTTAGAGGAAAAATTAAAAGAAGCAGGAGGAAGAGAAAGAACAAACTACTTGCTCCCTCTTTTCCATATACAGGAAATCACCTTTAAAAAAACACATAATTAAAAACAAGGAGATGCATAGTATGCTTAAACAGAGTAAGCATTTTATGTCTTTTTTTTGCATTACTAGGATATGCCATCAGGTCTTTAAGGGCAAGTTAATTTCACACTTCACTGTGAAAATTAAGACATTAAGATGTTTGCTGTTATCTAGCTCTAGTTTGGGCTTTCCTGGTGGCTCAGTGATAAAGTATCCTGCCAATGCAGGAGATGCAGAAGATGCAGAAGATGTGGGTTCAATTCCTGGTGAAGAAGATCCCCTAGAGAAGGAAATGGCAACCTACTCCAATATTCTTGCCTGGGAAATCCCATCGACAGAGGAGCCTGGCAGGCTATAGATCATGGGGTCACAAAAGAGTTGAACACAACTTAGCAACTACACAACAACAATAACAGTTCCAGGTTACCTATGGATAATTAATTTCATGCCATTTTTGTCATCTTATTTCCCAAATTCAGCCAGTTTTCCTAGGGTTTTCCTAGCTTGCTTCTTAGCATTTTCCATGCCCTTTCCCCTCATTTAGTGCTCATTCCTGGCCCCCATCACTGCATGCTTGCTACGTGGTCCAGTTTGCTGCTGCCAAGAAGAGCATCTTCTGTCTGCAATGCCATTTTGGAATGGATTCCTTTTGAAGCTGTTACTACTCAGAAAAAACCACAGAGCAGTACTCAAAGTGCAGTTGTTTAATGAATGAACAAATTCTCCTTCCCACATCACTCATCTTAAATTGTCTAAAGTGGTTTTCTTAAATCTTGCATGTTGTCCCATAGGAAATTTTAAAATAGACTCAAAAGGAAGGAAAAGCATATTATCTAAGCAAATCTAGAATCTAAATATAGTGTATATTCTAACAATAGGTTGTAGCAGATGGTTTACCAATAATAACCAACTCTCTTCTCACCTTTTCATGACCAACAGTAAATAGATAATCTTTAAAACTGCATCTCATTAATAAGGGGGAAAAGAACCAAAGGAAAGGGGGACATCAATGTCTTTTATTGATTCTCCTACTTTGTGAGACTGGAATGAAATGGGACCATAAAAGCTTGTCAGAGCTGAGAACTGAGAGGGCTGGGAAATGATCCGGGGCACTGGAGAAATGGGCGAGAATAAAAAAGTTCAATCTTAATCCTTTAAATTGTTAGCAATATGTAACCAAGTCTTTACCAGGTATCCGGCTTTGGTGTGATGCATGCTGGTATGCTTTAGAGCTGTTGTTTCCTTGATTGTTTGACTTTAACAGCTAAAAACAATGAACACTGACCACCTCAGGGTTTCTATGGCTTAGGAATTCGGGCACAAGTTAGCCTCTGGCTCAGGATCCCTCACAAGGGTACAATCAAGGTGTCCACTGGGGCTGCTCAAGCAAGAAGTTTCATTTTTTAAGAGAAACCAATGGCTAGGCAATTAATTAGTACATTTTTTAAAAGCTAAAATGTATAGGGGAAAAAGTCAATGATATTTCTAAAAGAGTGATTTATCTCATTTTTAAAAGTAAAAAGAGTAATTGAAAATATTTTAAACAGATTTTCAGTACATGGTTGATTCTGAATGAGTAATTCCCATGGGAGGGCAGAGGCATAGATTTACTGAAAATTCAAAAGCATTTCAACGTGGCTTTAGAATACAGGGAAGGCAACATGTCTATATGAACTTAAAGCCTCACCCTCTCAAACCCACTACAGCATTCCCGTATTAAAAACCTCTGGAGCCCCCTCACTCATAGGTCCAAGCTTAGGGAGTGTGGCCTCACTCTGGTCATTCCCTCCTCTTCAGTTTTCCCACACTCCCCGTCTCCCTCCCCAGATCTCTGTGCTCCATTCACTGCCCCACCCAACCACTCATCAAACTCCTTCCACCCTCTAACCTCTGAACAAACACAAGTCGATTCTTCTGTCTTGGCCATTCTCCCCACCTGACTTATCTGTTAGGCTCACAGTCGTCTCTTGGATTTTACCTCAAATATCTCTTCCTCAGAGACACAGACGCAGTCTGGATTAATTTTCCCACAGCCCCTTTATACGTCGCTCCTGTCCTTTGGGGCATAAGGTAGTTGATAATTATATGTTTATGTATATTGTGATTGCTACCTGTCTCCCCAGCTGGGTCAAGCTTCGTGAGGGGAAGGTCTGGGCCCCCCAGCCGTCCTTCTCCCACCTTCCCCCGGCATGGTCTGGGACTTCACACCCGATGAATGGACTCTCACGTTCCCAGTCACTTACCTGGCACCACCCTGAACTGTCTAAGTAATGGAGAGAGAGCAAGTATGGGTATCCACGAATGAGATTCTTAAAAATCAAATTTAGTTTGAAACATACAGTTGTCTAACGAAACAGCCTAAAAGCTCAAATAGTCATATCTCCTAATTTTCTCTATCAGTCTATCAATGGAAAGTCTTGGTTGCTTGGATAATATTATTCACTAAAATGATCACTCCTCCTGTCACTCATTCTCTCTAAGACCTTTGACCTTTGCTCTTTCTCTACAACTAGAGTTAGGAATGAAGAACACTGGAGGTAACTTCTCACTGAAGTCCGCCTGCCAAGACAATGCATTTATATCCAATGACTTAGTCCCCACTCTGGCTTCTAGAAAAGATGAGAGGCTCACTTTTCTTTTCATAGGAAAGTGAAAACAACTTCAGTTTGTATTATCTACTTATTTGGATTATTCTGACCATTATTACAAATAATCACGACCTGGTAACACAAAGGCTTTCCCATTTTAAGTTTTTGTGGAAATTATCCTTATCACAAAGGGTTACTTATTATCAAAGCCAAGCTGTTGAAAGTCAGCAATAGCCAACCATATCCCACTTAGGTCCAGACTATGAGTCATCTCTATTTTTTTTTTAAGTTAGTTACATATTATTCATTCATTTACTTATTTGTTCAGCAAGTATTTGCTGATGACTGTCTTTATGCTAGGTCTTAAGATCATGAGAATCTCCCCATAACCTGAGGAGTCCTCAGTCTTATGCAGCAAAAATATATTGCTTTTACTCAAATGAGAATCAAAGAAAAGAGAGATACGTTCATGTCAGAACATAGGAATGATCTTCAAAAAACGTAACTGTGACTTGAATAGTAAGTCATCAAGATGGACTTAGATTATGTGGCACCATGACATCCTGAGGAGTAAGCAGAACAAGCACGGGTCAGCTCGTATCTACAAGGACACCCACCATGTCTGTGAGCGTCTGATGGCCTTCCTTCTAGGAAGTTTTAACTGTGATCCTATCTCAGGGCCAACAAAACATTTTTTTGTTTTTCATAAGTTCTCTACCCCCAAACCAAATGACCACCCAAAGGTACACTTTCTGCTTACCCTTTGTTTCCAAGGTTCTAAGACCAACCACATGTCAAGTGCCTCACTAGAAGACTCATAGGACTCAGCATATATTCACACTCACAGCTAAGGTTTACTGTAGCAAAATGATAAACAACAGGATCAGCAAGGAAGAGAGACATGGGCAGAGTCTGAAGAAATTCATTTATAGGCTTCAGATGTTCTCTCCCTCCCATGAGTGGACACTCAGAATGTGCTTCTTTCTTTACCAACAAAAAGTACCATGATACATGTCAAGTTTCTGCCCAGGGCAGCCCATTAGAGACTCAGCACCAAGATTTTTATTGGGGCTGGCTACATGGACACTCTCTGTCTGGCAATTACAAAAATTCCAGGCTCCCAGAATAAAGCAGGTGTTCACCATAAATTACAGTGTTTGCACAGTCTAGGCAAGGTGAATCATCCTTATCCATTAGGGAATGAAGAGAACATTCCAAAAACCAAGTTCCCAGATGCCAGCCAAGGGCCCTTCTAAAGATAGCAACCTCAGGCTTGCTATATTAACTCTTTCCCACATACTATTTTTTAAACTTCTTCTTGCAAAATATATGTTGTAGGAAATAGAAAATTCATGTTTATTTCTCTCGATGTACAGGGCTAAAGAAAATGTGGTTAGCCTCAATTGTAGATACTAGTATCACTAGAATTATTACTAACATTTATGATTTTTAGATAAATATTACTGTTAATATTGCTATTAATTCTAGTAGTAATTATTAGCAATAATGACAATATTATTAATTCCTATGATTAACATGCTATTTATTATTTCCATGTAATATTCCTATTAGTAATTCACTCAATGATCATTAACCTTTGAAAATTTTTTACATGCTGAGATCATGAAAATCTAAGGAGATTCTGTGTACAGTGCCTTATTTGTTTTGTTCTAATCTGTTACCTTGTTTAACAGGACAGACTTGCTGCAGCTTGAAGGAACCAGCCATGGATTTCAAGCGTGTGAAGGACTATTTATCCTGGCTCTACTATCAATATCAAATCATTAGCTGCTGTGCTGTCTTGGAGCCTTGGGAGCAATCTATGTTCAATACCATCCTACTAACCATCTTTGCTATGGTGGTATACACCGCCTATGTTTTTATCCCCATCCACATTCGCCTGGCTTGGGAATTTTTCTCCAAAATGTGTGGCTATCACAGTACAATTTCTAATTGATCTTTTCTGCATTCTGCGAACTGGCATTGCATATGTGTATGTTGCTTCCAACGCGTTGATTTAGGTGAATACTGTGGCTTCTTTCACTATCTAACCGGGAAAGCTCTCCCCTCTCTATGCAGTCTTAGATCCTGCCTGAAATTTGAGATAGATGTCTCTTTAGGTTCTTTTGTACACGCTATGTTGTGCATTAGACCATGGATAACACAATGACCTTACGTCACATACCATATTCTCTCAACTTAAATCTATAAGTTTAGATTTTGTTTTTAATTGGTAAATTGCCTATAAGCTTTTTCTGGAAGATAGGCTCATAAGAGACCTATCAGAGTCATATTTAAAATGCTCCCTTGATACCTATTCTATAGTGAAGGATATATTTTTAAAAAATTTGTTCATAAGCTACTGTCAAAGTATCCTATCTTTGTTTACAATATACAAAAAGACCTGAATAAATTATATAGACCCCTAAAGTCTTATTTTCTAGGAACCTGCTGATTCTAAAATTCTTTTCCTTCAAGTGCAAAAGAATTGAAGGCATTGGTTGAAGGCAATTAACTCCAATCAGACATGGTTCATGAATTGTTTCAAATGCCTCTAAAAGTCTGGCTTTATAACAGTTCAAAATCAACAGTGTTGATTTTAGATAACCCAGTAAGTACTATAATACAAAATAATTTTAAGCATAAGAAAAAATATATAATCAAAATAAATTCAGATATTGTGATTGTGATGCTGCCTTGCCTTGCATGATGCTGGGGGGAAAGAGACAAGAAATTGCCTCCTTTCTGAGCTTTCACTCAGTGGAGAGGGGGGTAGGGATCATATATTGGGCTACAGGAAGAAAAGCTAATAAATAGGCTGGAAGTAATATTCTACCAGCAGGAACTCGACAGCTTCAGTTAAATGCTTTGATATAGTGGCTCCTTTGTAGAGCAAAAACAAGATTTATTAAATTTCCTTCAAAGTGTTTATCTTAGAAACCAATACAAGTTTTTAATTATACTGTTGAGTCAAATGTGAATGCCAAAGAACAAACCTTGCAGTTTTCCTTTCCTCTCAATAAATATTAATGTTAGTAATTCTGGAGGGTAAAAGATATAAATAGTTTTTGGATAATATTTGCACCCTTCTTTGTGTTATGAAAGAAAATTTCAAGGAGAGCTAGAGAGAAAGATGCTTGGCATGCCAAATTACCTTGCATGTTTGTTAAAAAACAAAAACGTGTTTTGAAGATAAACCAGATCTGAACATGTATTTGTTGATTTTTGCAAAATAAAATTAGGTTTAATTTTATAAATAAAATATTCACCTCCAGATTTGCTTTTTCCTCCTACTGCACTCAATATCTAGATGCTTACATCCAGACTTCTCTGCAAACATCATTTCTTACTAATCCAAGGTAGTAACTGATCTTAAGATGGTAGGGTAAGACTACATTTATCAAGAGTCTTCTACATGGTGGACATGCTTTACATGTTCAAATAGGTATTAAGGTCTCCCAGTTACAGATAAGGAACCTAGAACTTAGAAAAAGTACATTTCTTGTTCAAGGTCCCTTAACTACTAGTGGCAAAGCCGGGAAGCAAATCCAGGTCAGGACCATACTGGGCCCTGAAATATTTGCCACATAGAAGCCCAGGGGAGGACAATGTGAGCAAATGAAAGTTAATTGTCTGAGGGCCCCTCACATGCTAGAAAGCAGAATGTCATCAATAAAAGGGGTGAGGGGCTGGGGATATAGCCAAGATCAGAACAACAGCAAGCCCAGATCTCAGCTCTGCCTCTGCTGCTTCTGTAGTGCTGTTTCCCATTTCTGTGTTGTCCAGGCCCATGGGCCCATTTTATAAGAATGCTTTCACTTTTAAATATTTCACAGAGGATTCTCAGTTAAGCATGAACTTGGACGCATTCCCAGTTCACAATGATTCAACACCCTTATATACATGGACCCCTGCTAAGTACTCTTGGAATTCAATCACTGACCTTCTTAAATGCATTGACCTTCTTAAAATCCTCCTTCTAAAAATAAGAATTAAAATAAATGTGAATAGACACAGTAAAGCTTAATAAAGGATATTGCAAAGCACTGCCCCAGGATGTCACTTCAAAGGTAAGCATTTCTTCTGAGCAATCAAAATAATAAATGCAGGGTCCAAAAAATATAATCGACCGTAGTTGGAAAAAAACTATCTGCATGCAGAAGGAAGAAAGCTCTACGTGCTCTTCTCTGTCAATTTTGCAGACTAGACAGAGATGCACTTTACCTTGACCATAGTTAGCCTAGATAAGCAATACTTTTTATTTGTTTTCCTTTGCTTCTATAATGTGTATATTTCAATGCTATGTACAGAACTTAAAAAAACAAAAAGCTAGGAGTTTCATGGTTCCAATGGGCTTGCATTTGTCACTCGCTAAACTAGGAATCATAAAATATTCCTTCATTGGCATTGGCTAAGTCAACAATTGTTTCTGCCTACTTGTGCAACAGCAAACACAAAAGGCCAAGAAATCAGGCAGTTTTAACGTTGCAATAGCACTGGTTGGTCTTTATTAACAAGTCATGAATGCAAAAAAAAAAAACCAAAATCTCTAGTCGACATTCTCTACTTCTTTCTTCTTCTATCACTAACATATTAGAATCTTCTCACTATTCAAGCATGTAACCCTGGAAGGCAGGACATTTGTCCTTATTTCTCATTTTTCTGGCCTCCTCAGTTTTCTGGCCCAATGCCTGGTACAGAGCTAAACAGATGCACGCAGTACGGAACATGACATAGTTCCCCATACCTTGTGTCCACACAGAAACAAGGAAGCGTAGTGTTGGTGTTGAGTCACCTTAGGACATCACCTTCTATTTACCGAAGAGTAAATTCTTCATTTACCCATTCATTCAACAAATGTATTAAAAGTAAACCATGTGTCGATGGGTAGATAGAGGAATGGAAAGATGGATAAATACGTGATGAAGAAAGTACAGTAGAAACTAGGGGTTAGGCATTCAGGTGTTCATTATAAAGTTCTCTATAGTATATGCTTGAAATTTTTTATTTTAAAAATACTGCGGGGAAAGGCCATCATGTCCATTATTGCACTTGCCACTAGGAACCAAAGATGAACAAGACAAAAATATCCCTGAATTTATGAATCATACAATCTGATAGAAAAAAATACAATAAAATAATACAATAAAAAATTAATACAATACAATAAAAAATAAGCAAATGAACTGTTTACAAATTATTGTAAAGTCTTATGAAAGAAACAGCAGAGTGTTGGGGAGAAAGTAAGAGGATGGGGGAGAGGGGACTGCATTAGAGGAATTCAAACTTCTCTCACTGCAGGTCTTTCAGCAGGTGAGCAATGTGGGATGGGAGGTCATTTACACTCTAATTTGAGGACACTGGTTGTTGTATGTGAGAAGATGGAATGGGGGCATAAGTCTGAGCAGGTGGAGCCAACACAGATGAGAGCCAGACTAAGATGGTGGCATCAGAGACAGAGACACAGTGCAATGTGATGTAATTTTTGGAGCTATAAAGTCAACGTATCTTGCTTATGGGTTGGAGCAAAGGAATAATTTCATTAAATACATAAAGTATATTTAAAAAATCATCTAAAAGAAACGTCCTCATTTTGGGAAAGTTATTTGCAGAGTGATTAGCTGCCCTAAAGAAAGGATATAGTCTTTGAGAGGTCCAAGGAAACAAACTTCATGTATTTTCACCTACTTTTTCTAGCTTTTGAAGCTTCGCTGTATTTCAAGAGTCCTTACACTTCTTATTGAAAGGAAAGACTACAATTTTCCACCATGAAATAGAGTGTTATTCTCTAGGTACATTGCATCATCACAGTTGACTAACCAAAACACCAGTAGCATTGTTATTCCTGCAGACTAAATTAAACCAACACTAAATTCTAGAGCTTGAAAAAGCTTTGAGAGCAAACTTCAGAGTTTGTGTTCTCTTTGATTCATTCTTGAATTATTATGTTGATAAAAATGAATGTGATAGTATTGAGGAGATTTAATGGTGGGGTTAGCAGGGAAGAGAGGACCAATTTTTTATTTCAATTATTTGCTTGGATATTATAAGGAAAGAGGAGGCAGAAGGAGTTCCAAAATAAAATTACAGTTGCTTTTACTGTAATACCAAAGTCTATTTTTGTAGCAATGATGACGCATTCCATTGACACTATTCATACTCCTAATCATTTCCATATGAAATTTAAAATTCAAATTGCTCCTTTTTATTGTTGAATTTCTACTTCTAACAGAGATAACACTTAACCCAGATGTCTGATTGTGGGGCAGAGAGAGACTGCAAAATGGAGGCGAGAGCCCCCTCTGCCCCACCTTCCAGCCTCTGCTGGCACAGCCGTCCCCACACACAGCAGGTGAGTTCCCTGGGTGGCACCATCTCCATCACTAGGGAAGCACTATTGGAGAGAGCTTCATGGCACTCAGCATGGATTCCCACTCAGTGATGACTCTTGACTGGAGAAAGGGAAGAGGAGAGAAAATGTGAGAGAGTAGTGGAGAAGGAAATGGAAACTCACTCCAGTGTTCTTGCCTGGAGAATCCCAGGGACAGAGGAGCCTGCCGGGCTGCTGTCTATGGGGTCACAGAGTCGGACACGACTGATGCAACTTAGCAGTGGCAGCAGAAGTGAAGAGGGAAAAGGGAAAGGAAGAAGCATTATCCTTTTGTTTTCAGAGCTTACATGGGAAGGCCTCACTTCTTAAACAGCACATTAAAAAGCAGAGACATCCCTTTGCCAACAAAGGTCCATCTAGTCAAAGCTATGGTTTTTCCATTAGTCATGTATGGATGTGAGAGTTGGACTATAAAGAAAACTGAGCACCGAAGAATTGATGCTTTCGAACTAACAGCAAGGAAATCAAACTAGGCAATACCAAAAGGAAACCAACCCTGAATAATCATTGGAAGGACTGATGCTGAACCTGCAGCTCCAATACTTTGGCCACCTGATGTGAAGAGCTGGCTCATTGGAAAACACCCTGGTGCTGGGAAAGATTGAGGGCAGGGGGAAAAGGGGGTGACAGAGAATGAGATGGCTGGATGGTATCACTGATTCAATGGACATGAGTTTGAGCAAACTCCGAGAGATAGTGAAGGACAGGGAAGCCTGGCGTGCTGCAGTGATGGGGTCGCAAAGAGTCAGACATGACTTACTGACTGAACAACAACACTTCCAAGTAAATTACAATGCTGCTCCTCTGTCCTTATCTCTCCAAGAACTACCCTAATCTTTTATTTTTTTCTAACATGAGTCATAACTAAATGCTTCACATCTGGTTCATACTATTATTTCAGTTTCTTTAGTTAAAATAATTCACTTTTACCCAATGTTACAACCTGATAATCAGGCAGCTGATCTCTCCATTATCCAGTGGGTCTTTGGTCTTCCCTTCTCTTATAGCCTGGCTTATAAGGTTCCCTCTGCCTCACCTCATCTCTACCCCACTCCATCACTATTTCTCAAGGTTAGGTCGTTTCATTAAAAAATCAGAGTGGAGTGAAGTCTCTCCAGTGACTTTTCCAATTAAAAAGTCTACAGTCTATGAAAGTCTAGCTTCAGCTTCCTGAAGCTTTGGTTATTGACAACCGTCTGACCTCTCTCTGAAATCCTTCCTAACCCTAGCATTAACCATCATTGTTGTGGAAAAAAAAAAATAGTCTATAAATAAAACAAATGAGCAAACAATTATACAAAATCCCAAAGAGCAATCAATCAGTCTTCTACCTGTGGCTGAGGTGAGAAAATCTATTCACTCAATGAATAGTGGGTTTATGGGAGAGGCCTCTCTGGGGGCTTCAGCTTGCAATTCAGTAGCTACACCTAATCCATACCCCATCCTCCCAATCCCCCATAGCCCCTCAGTCCTTTTAACCTCCTCCTAGCCCTCACCCTGTCAAGTATTACATGTAGTCCCAGGGAGGTTTTACTGTCATTCACTGCAATCTCAGTTGTCACCGTCGGATGGGAGAAAGATGAGGAATCAGAGGTGAGGAAGTATAGCTCTAAGTAGAATTTTAAAAATGAGGGAACGGGGTTCATGCCCTGATCTAGCCAATAGACAAAAGATCCAAAAAAATTCAGCTGTTGAATATGATCTTCTGTTAGTTTATCTCTTGTACCTTATACAAAGGCAATAGCATCCTCCCCGCCCAAGTTACATTTTCAAGAACCATAGAAATGTTAGGTAGTTAGAATAGGCAAAAGGAGTCCAGAATGGCAGTGGCTAAAAGATAAGGAAGGGAGAAGCCTGCAAAAATAGAACAAAGGAAGGTCCGAGGACCGGAGTGAGGACCTCAGGTAGAACAAACAACACTCCTGGCTAGCCCAATTTACATAGGGCAGGCCCAGGGGGAGAAAAAAAACATATAAGAGGAGCCAAAGGGCCGAGGCTCTCTCTCCTGTGTGCGCTGGGGCACTCTTCTCTTCACATCTTTGGGTCGACATGGCCTCATGCCTAGAGGATGGATTTTCCTGCTATTTTCTAAATAAAATAGAGCTGTAACACTGATTTGTCTAAGAGCTATAACACGGTCTGTTCGAGCCCTGAGAGCTATAACACGACTATAACACGGTCTGTCCAAGACCCGAGAGCTGTGACATGCAGAAGGCTTTAATGTCCGTCACTCCAAATCTTTGTTGTGATGAGACAGAACCGAGGAGCATACATTCGCCTGACAGAAAGTACCTGGCTCCAAAGAAGGAGAGGGAAGAAGAAAAGTCCATTGCCCAAATACGCATATTTTGTGCCTCTCCTATGTCATTTTCCACAAAATTATCCAGCTGTCATTTTCTGGAGAGCAGAAACTATGCTTTTTTGCCCCATGTATTCTTGTAAAAGTTCATTAAGTGAATTTAATTGATGATTTGAAAAGACCCTGCTGCTGGGAAAGATTGAGGGCAGGAGGAGAAGGGGACAACAGAGGATGAGATGGCTAGATGGCATCACCGACTTGATGGACATGAGTTTGGGTAAACTCCAGGAGTTGGTGATGGACAGGGAGGCCTGGCATGCTGCAGTTCATGGGGTCACAAAGAGTCGGACACGACTGAGCAACTGAACTGATCTGAAGTCATTTTTACGATTCCAGGTTAGGAAGCATAGAGTCATATTCCAGACATGATTTGTCATTATAAATTGTATTGAATGATTCTTCTATAAGGAGAGTTCCCAAACTCTGAACAAGTAGGTGATGATTTTGAGAAATTGTTTCCCATCCTTCGTATTTTCCTACCTGCTGCTCCTTCTCTCTGCTCCTACATTTATTCTCACAGCAATCCCTACACTAGAGTTGTTAAAAAGGAGGATCAAAAAAACAGGCTAATTGATACATTTGCTCCCCAAGGACCACATCATTGATTCATGTTTTAGGCTAAACATTAGAATCATCTGGGAGCTTTGAAAACCCTCACTGCCTGGCCCACCCAAAAAACTAATTCACAATCCCTAGAGCAGGCCCCCAGCATGGAAGAGCTAAAAGTCCCCAGGTGAATCTAATATTCAGCAAAGATTGAGAACCACTTTACCAGGTTTTCAGCAATGCTAATTAAGTCACTCACATTCAGCGTATAACCAGACACTCCACTTACTTTCTCCCATCTGCCAGGTTCCCTGAACATGTCTACGATATGGCCAAGTCTCTACTGTTGGTCTAGATTCACTCTTAACTGTAACAAACACCACTTCCCTACAGTTCTTTAGTAAAAGTACTTAACACTCCCATAAGGGCTTGAAGTGCTAAATCATTAAGAATATCACACTCCCTGCTGGATATTGTTCCACGTAATGAGGTCTTCAATCATTTCATCATGCATCATTTAAAAGCTGTAAAATATCACAATGTATGCTTACAGGCACAAAGCTCTAAGTATCCTCAGTCTGCTGTTGATGAGCCTGGTGGAGCTTTTCAATTTGCAACCTTAGTACAAGATCATGTCACAATAATTTGGTTAAGCCAGATAGATAGTGCCATCAGCACTGCTGCAGCGCAAGCGAGGATTATGGATTTCACTACTATGGTGCAGGGCATCTCCTGGATGAATGAGTGTGTCACGTTCCCTATTGTTTCATTTGCATCTACATGTCTTTAATAAATATGTGATATTGTCAAAATCGGAAACAAACAGAGACCAGCCTGGAAAATTCCATGAGCAGAAAAAATCAGTTCAATCATACAAGCAAATCTTAATTTAGTTTATTTTACAAGACCGACTTGACCTGGGTCATTCTTGCTTATGCCTCTGAAAATTAAGAGCAAAACTTACAACTGTTTCCCCAAACAGATTATGTGGCAACCACTAACCCAGTTCCCTATCATTTAACAAAATTCTAATATTATAACCAATCATGGTGAAGAATAAAAAGGCACTGTCTTCCCAATGAATAATTTGTTTTTTAGCAATACACTTTGAGCCGCATTCCATGTTTTGGTTTGAGGGTTCCTGGAATGTGAAGCATCTCTGTGATGTGTGCACAATAAACTTTTACTGATTACCAGTTCAATGATTCATTGGTTTTACTTCTGTTACTGATGAACTTTTGACAACACATCTACACACATGCATATACACATACGTACACATGTATTTTTATATATGTATATTTAACCATTTATTAATAAAATTACATTGATGTACTTGGTGTCAGAAGCCATTCTAATTAGGAACTAAGCTAGCCAAGTGATATGTTAGGAAAAGAAATACCATTATATATGATGGAATGACAAATATCAACCAAAGAGTAGAAAAGTCCAAGTTCTAGTTCTCACTCTGGCTGGCTGTGTGGCACTTGGGCAAGTCACTTAACTTCTTTAGATTCTAAGTCTCTCTGTGGTGAAACAGGGGACTCACCAAGGAATGCCATATGTGGTTTTATCTTTTTGGTTCCTCCAATCATTGGCAGGGCCTCCCAGGAGGCCCATGGTGAGAAGCATTCTAAGGTTGCATCTTCTCTATGGAAAGAATACCATTATCAATATATCAGAATCTGTCATGAGCTCAGGAGTAGGGAAGTGGAGTGTAAGTTCCACTGGGCCAAATACCGAAGGATTACTTTCCCAGACCACTGCAGTGAATAGAGACGAGTAGAAATAAAATGAAAACAACTACACCACCTTAACCAGTAGTTTCTATAGCCTTATAAAAGTGTGTTCCTGCATCCTGGTAAAAAGTTGTCTTTACCCAACTCACTTCTCCTTGACCTCCATCTCAAATTCTACCTCTTTTACTAGACCAACCGCATGCCGGAACAATAATCGGTAACACATCAGTAGCGTTTACAATGTGTCAAGCAGTGTTGTAAGCATTTTGTACACATAATTCATTAAATTCTCACAGCAACCCTCTTGGGTAGATACCATTTATTCCTATTCTACAGGTGGAGAAAGTTGAGGCGCAGGTTAAGTGACTTGCTCGAGATTACAGTCAGTGAGAGAGCTGAAGTGTGGACCAAGGCACTCTGCGCTAAAGAGATGTGTTTAACCATTGGATAAAATGGTACTTTCTGAACATCCAGGTCAACCATCCCCTATACCATACATTTTTTCTTTTTTTTTTTTTTTTGCATTCTATCATTTTCTGATTGTGTGAGTACAGGAGATCTATTAGTATGGAAAGCACTCTGAGATTGAGACATAATTTTATAGAGGGTGACCATACATTCTCGTTTTCTGACTCTGTGTCTTTGGAAGGAGGTGGGGAAATTCAGAGAAGCCTTCCTACATGAAGTGATGCCTGAGTCACCGAGTTATTTAGGGATAAATACCAATTAGTCATGTTAAAATTGGGAGTTAGGATCAGTTTGTTCTCTAATACAAAGATTCTCCCTTGCCAATTGATCACATTGTTTGGACTCCAGAATACATCCTTTTGTAAATGAAGTTGACTATCCCTTCCCCAAATTCAAAGAAAACACTAAATTACCTGTAAGAATAAAGTTCAGTCCTAGGGTAGTAACAGTACCCCCAGAGCTGGAAGCGCAGACCCGGGAGAGGACGTGGTGAGGAAGAAACCTCCGGCCACTGCTGAGGAGAGCGGCAGGAAATGCCAACATGTCCTGGCAGAACTGGAGGTTGCCCTTGGACACCTAGAGGGTCTTTTAGCCTGAAAGTCAGCACAAGTGCTGATGCTCCTTGGGGGCAATGCCCGAAGTTCCAAGGAGTTCTATCTTAATCAATAGAAATTGATAAAAGGCCAGAGGAGGAACTCAGGCAGTGCTTTATTGGGACTCACGCTGCTGCAAAGGGAGAGAAAATGAATAACAGGTGCCCTTGCTCACATTCCCCAAGGAGGGCACTCTGGTCCCTTAAATGGGGGGAGGGGAGGGGCGGATAGGCGGGTCAGGCTAGAAGGGTGGCTTAAGTGGTCTGCTCACCTTCTTGGTAGTGCTGTCTGCAGGTATCAGGGGCAGGACCCTGCTTTTGCTCTCAGCACATCAGAAAGCTTAGTTGGTTTGTGGCATTTTGTATTTGATTGTTCATAATTTGCCCCACCTGCACATGAGCGTAGTTATTTTCAGTCCCTAATTGTTTCTTTATGTTCTGTTGCTCCAGGAGATATTTGTCCAAGTACAAGTGCAAGCCCGCCAGGACAGAGTCCCAGGTCCCAGCCGGTCTCAGCCCTACCACCTTGACTTGTCCTGCTTGACCATCAATCGCAAGGACCCGAGCCTATGCTCGGCAGCTTGCTTGCGCCGTTTCTTGTGAGCCATTTTCCTCGCGGACGCCTTCAGTGAGCTGCAGCGTTGCTGCTCATGGGCTCCATGGCCAGAGCACAGGGCAACTGTGACTGTGGAGATTGGTCTGGCCCCACGCTCAGCTACAGAGTGCCCAGCCGGGGTCACAAATTGACCTTGTTCTGTGGATGACTCTCCATGCCCACCACAGCTTGGAAAGATTACATTTGGCTCCAGGCACTGGCCTCACTGAAAGCCTTCCATGAATGAATTGGAATGGTTCTTAATCATGAACACAATGGCTAAGTTATCTTTCCCCTGGTAGCAACCAAGTGACTTATCTTTTGTTTGGAGCTGGACACTTCCTGGTGAGAGGAAGTTTCTCTCCTTCTGGTTGCCTGCCTGTCTCTCTTCCTCAGACTTCCTGGCGGGCTGATGGTATGGTTAGGGCTGTAATGCTGTGACAGAACATCTTTTTGAATCAAAGACTAATTTTCCCAGAGGGTGCTGGAGTTGAGTATTTCTATTTGAGGTAGGAAAGCAAACATGGACCCATAAATAGACACTCATATGGTCCTTTTCTCCTATTTTCTGTGGCTTTCATAATTTTTACCAGGGACATAATGTGGGTATGACTCATGAACCTAAATATAATATGAATAGATTCATAGTAACTTTTGCTGAAACTCAAAAAAAAAAAATTCAGTCCCATCATAATCATGGTAGCTTACTTTAAATGTGGAAAGCTTTAGAAAGGGGAGGAAAGATTTAATGAAACTCTTGATACCAAAAAATTAGGAATTTTTTTGACTCCAAAAAATATTTGGAGCCAAATATTTCAGGACGCAAGAGAGTGAGGGAAACAGATTCTTCTTATAGTCAAGAGCTTCAGACTCTCCAATAAATCAAAGGTAATGAGCTGGTAACTCCATGAGGATGTGAGGGAAAAGATGCTACATTTTAGTGAGTTTCAGACAAATAAAAATTGATTCTACTTATACTCTGAGACCTAGTTTAGGGAGGATCGGGCTAATAGGAAAGCATGCTAAC
Source organism: Cervus elaphus (assembly GCF_910594005.1). Taxonomy (NCBI): domain Eukaryota; kingdom Metazoa; phylum Chordata; class Mammalia; order Artiodactyla; family Cervidae; genus Cervus; species Cervus elaphus. Next base: position 15,175,382 of record NC_057833.1, on the reverse strand, counting down.
CAGAGAAAGAATAAGAGGGAACCACATTGGAACTTCATCTTTATTTGTTTCTGGTTTGGTGATCATGATTTTAACAGTCATATATTTTAAAATTTATTATAATAATGAATAATTTTCAACCTGACCACAATGGCGACTTCTTCCACAGCCAAGCAGAGATTCGAGCCTTGTAAGACACATTTACCTGTAATAGCTGAATGCACTGAGACGCTCAGAGAAGAAAAGCAGGAAGGACAATTTTCACTTCTCCAAAGCCACACCAGAATGACTCTGAGTTAATTACCATAAGGGGACACTCAAACCCAGCTCAAAATTCAATCTGCTCTAAAGATGATCATATATCCGGGAAACTTAAAGGTACCTGCCTGCCAGGCGATGGGCAAGGGGAAAAGTTGATAAAACTTATCAGAAGGGTGGGAGTCCAACTCTTCCACAGACAGAAATCGACTTATAACCAACAAGAAATCAGTCAGAGGTGATTTCAGTTTACCATCAGAATCTGGGCAAAAGGGAAAATAATCAGGAGCTAGGAGAACAGGAAGAGGGAGCCCAGACCAAAGTGAGAAAATTCAGCACCTACAGTGGGAATACTGCCGGAACCTCCCCAGCTCCCAACCCTGGTAAGGGGTGTCTGAAGGTTCTAAATTCCAGAGAGGTTGTGGAGAGTTTGGTCAACCTGATCCAGTGCCCAGTGCCAAACACCAGCTCCACCCAGTCCAAGGGACTCTCAAGAGTCTCCTCAAGATCTCATTCAGGGCTTCATTTAAGGTGTTGCCTTGATTTCTCAGGGCTCACCTTATTTCTTCAAAGACACTGTGAGCTAATAAGTTCAATAGAGTACAGCAGCTATGTTCTGAGTTCTCAGCAAGTGGTAAGTAGACACTTCATGACTGATTAATTTTATTAGATTTAGATACAACTGTGACTCATTTTAAAGATGAGATACAGTCCCAAAAAGCAGATTACCACAGCTAACTGGGAGAACCAAAACTCACTTTGTCTTCGAAATGAGTTCTCAACAGAAAAAAATTGCATACTCAGAATTTTAAAAAAATAACATTTAAAAAACAGCACAATTTTTAAATCACACTTGCTGAGGAATAGCAAGGTATTTTGATGCAGAATGAGAAATGGAATACAAAATAAATCAGTAAAATTCCTCATGCAAACTACAATATACTGACGTTCTCAAAGAACTTTAACCTGTCAACTTGCCTGGTCCTCTAAAGTTAGGCATAAAGATTTCAACTGTTTCTTCCCTTTTCAAGAAGAGAGAATCTCTGTCCTTTTTTTTTTTTTTTTTTAAACTTTCTATTTTGAAATAATTTTAAAAATTTAAAAATAGTACAGCTTCCATATAACCTTTACTTACTGTCTTCTGATGTTAACATGTTGTATAACCTTAACACAAGTATCAAAACCAGGAAATTAATATACCAACATTCAGTCAATACAATTGGCTGAACTCTAGATCTTATTTGAATTTCTCCAGTATTTCTCTTAATGTCTTTTTGCTGTTCCAGGATCAATTCAGGATCCCACATTGCATTTGACTGTCTCCCTAATTGCCTCCAACCTGTGACAATTTCTCAGTCTTTCCTTGTCTTTTATGACCTTTAAACTGTAGTAGACGGGTATTTTGTAAAATATCACTCAATTTGGGTTTAAGTGATATTATCTCATGATTAAAGAGAAGTTTATACCTTTTTTGACAAGATATCTGCACAAGTGATCTTGTGTAATTCTCAGTGCATTATATAAAGAGGTAGGAAATACTGTTATAGCTCAGTACCAGTGACATTGACCTTGACCATTTGGTTGCTATAGCATCTGTTGGATTTCTTCATTGCAAATTACTGTTACAAGTTATCATTTTTCCCTAGGGAGAGACAGTTTTGAGATTTTGCTAATATCCTGTTTAGAAATAGCTTTCAACCACTGATTTTATCCATCAGTGGATCTTGCCTGCAATAATTATTACTGTGGTATTTGCCTAATGGTGGCTTGTATTTCCCTCATTCCTTCTGTATTGTCGGAATTCAGTAAAGAGGAATGTTTCCTAATATAATATTGATTTATGCTCCTCAGCAGATGTCTAGTATGGATAGCACAGTCCTGGGAGCCTTGGAGGTCCTAGTCTAGTAATAGCTCTGCTCTAATAAGCTTTATTAACTTGGGAATGTGTCTGTTTTATACTTCGAAGCCAACAAAAGTAGTCTAAAGGATGTTTTTTAGAAAAAAGAAGAGGAGGAGGAGAGGAGAAAGGGAAAGAGGAAAAGGAGAGAGGGAGGGAAAAAAGGTAAATTAACTCTTGGGGTCTTTTTCTTAACTACCAGGAACTTCAAAAACAAGGAGCATTTTAAAGGGACATTTTCAATGAGATATTCTCATATTGAATTACAAGGAAAGATCTAGAAACAAAAACACATTTCTGGCACTCGTGCCCCCTGGACGAGTTACACAGCAGGATAATACATTTCTGAGGTTAGTACATACCAATACAATCTCCATTATGACTTCCCCTCTCGTCTTTTAGAATAAGTATATCTTGAAACAGGAAAAGGGAGGCTCAAGCCACAGTACAAACTAGCAGAGTGGTAACTGCCTCCAGTCTTGATGACCTTTGTACCCCATGCAGGAAAGTATTAATGGAACATAGCGCACAGTGATTCTCAAACTGGGAAATAGGTATATTCTGGGTCAATCAGAATTGACCCAATCTGGGTCACTCAGTACCGACAGCAGATACTAATTCCAGTGCTCATAATTTTGCACTGTGGTTTAAAATCAGGTTATTATTAATTGATCACTTGAAGGGGTAGCATTTAACTTCTATGTGCTAATAGGTATAACTGAATGCATTTGAGCTGGCATGTCCTAACATCCAAATGACAACATTCTATGTCTGATATTGTACTTAGGTGGTTTATGTTAACCAATTACAAAGATAAATCTTGAGTTTGAAGTGATACTCAAAATTGAAAGACATTGTCATGGACTAAAACTCTATTTCTTAAGTAACTTAATAAACTGAGATTTTGCTATATATCATGAAAATTACAGTATGCAAAACATACTCTACTGAAGCAGTCTAATGATGAAAGAACTGAGGCAGGCCTAGAATGGAAATGAGGCACCAAGGTCAACTGGAGGCCAGATTACCTCATTTTGTGCAGCCTAAAAGCTTAACAATAGTTTGAGGAGGGAAATATTTGTTGGAGAGTTGTAACACTGTATGCACATTAATCCAGATTAGTAACATAATCATTAGTACTATCTAGGAAGAAAGTGTATGCAGCCCTCTGATCTAATTAGCTTAAAAAAGTTCATTATCAGAACATGTAATTGTAGAAATACATGGAAAATGTTTTTGTTAATAGTCCTTCCCACTCTTGAACTGAACCATTGACAATTTATGGGCTTCACAGGTGGCGCTAGTGGTAAAGAACCCGTCTAACAATGCAGGAGACAGAAGAGACACAGGTTCAATCCCTGGCGGGAAGATCCCCGGAGGAGGGTATGTCAACTCACTCAAGTATTTTTGCCTGGAGAATTGCATGGACAGAGGAACACGGTGGGCTATAGTCCATAGGGTCACAAAGAGTCGGCAACAACTGAAGCAACTTAGCACACACGCATTGGCAATTTTAATTCAAGTATGTTAAACTGAATTACATTAACATTGACAGTTTAATTTTAATTTTGAAATTTTGTTAGTTATTCATTTATTCTGGTTTTATAGTTGTGTGCCACCTAGAAGCACAAGGAATTTTACACCTATACGTATTTAAGCCACAGAATAATAACATAATTCAAGTCACTATGGTAGGCAGGGGTCCAAAGAGGGAAAAAAGGACCAGAGTAATAAGTTGAACAAATTATAAACAAAATGATCTTATTTTTGTAAAACAGCTATGTAGATGCTTATAAATATGCAAATTTATAAATATATAGGAAAAAAGAGTCTGGAAGGAGATATACTCTACCATTAACAGTGAAAACTCCTGAAGAGGGACATGTTTTGAGGGACAGAGATAAAGCTGAACTTTTGAATCTATCATTTCTGTACTGTTCCCATTTAAAACAAATAAATTCATCTAACTGAGTAGAAAATACTTTAAGTGAATGCATAAATATCAATAAAAGTGATCAGCAGATTAAGGAAATGGTAAAAAAAATAAATAAATAAAAGCATGGACCTTCACTTTAGAAAACACGGGACTAAACTTTAATTCTCATGTTTCTTATGAGCTATGGGATTTGGGGCAAGTCATCTAATTTCCTTAAATCTCAATTTTCCTACTCTGCAAGATAGCACGGACACTAGGCGTGGGATGATTGTGAGGATTAAATAAAATAAAGTACGCAATGTGCTGAGTATACCGCTTGGCCCACAGGAGATGCCCAACAGAGAAAAGCCACATTTTTTGCTGTATCAATTATTGCTACTAATATTAATTACAGCTGCTTTGTTAGATTAGGTTGACTCTGAAGTAGCCAAATGGGCTATCTGGCCCATGTCACAATTCTCTGTTTCTGCTGGATGTTAGTTACTTGCCTATTCAGGTCCACTCCTCTGCCTTTTCCACCTGCTCAGCACCTTAAAAAGGCTGACCCTTATGAAGGCATCTATGGACTCCCATGCCTTCCAGCTTCCAGACCAGTGCATCCAGTGGGTGCACTGGCAGGAGACGAGGAGGCGGGGTAAGAGGAAAGTCTGGTATTTATCCTGTATTCATTCTCACAGCTCCCTCCTTACCAGGGAGCTAGCAGTTGGATTTCTCCTCTACCAGTTCCCACATCTTCTGTCCCTAGCCCTCTCCTGGTTCTGATAAGCCCTTCCTCCCACTGCCTCTTCAGCCTAGGGTGGCCAGGTCTTCCCAAGTTATCTAGTCCAGGCTTTTGCACTATCCTTGGTGTTTTTCCTAACTCCATAAATGTTCCTTTTCTTATATTATTTTCAAATTATGCTGTTGGAGTGTAGCATCTGTTTCTTCCCAGATACCTTTATATTCACTGTTTCATACTTTGATCCATGATATAACCTAGCACAACCCAGACAACTTCACTGCAGGAAACTCGCAGTGGAAATTTCTGCAAATCTCACCAGACCAGCCATGTACATAGGCAAGAGGGCAATTCTTACTTTGTGCCATTTCAGTGGAATGGAAAAACATCCCTCTCCTGCTGGTTTGAAATTCCACTGCTACAACTGTAGTTTGCTAAGTGATAATTACAAAAGATGAAAGTTTTCTAATTACAGGTTATAATTCCAAGCCACCCATTCACAATTTGTCCGTAGAAGCAAAGGATGGAATCTTGGAAAGGTACATTTCTCATTCTAATTTTCAAGTTTTTTCTCTACATGTGAGTTGCTCTTGAGTATTTCCTGTGCAGTCAGTTCACCTTGGGTCAGTGAGAATCAGCCTCTTAACAAAAACACTAGCTAAATAGTAACCGGACCACTGGCCCTCCCTTTACTACCCTTTCATCCTGTGCCAAAAATGTCACTTCCCTGTTCAAAAACCTACAGTGGATTCTCATTTTATTAAACAATTACTGCTATAGTTCTAAGTACTGGGTACTGGTCTAGTCAATTTATAATTTACTAGATTTACTCATTTAATCTTTATAATCTTCCTGTGATACCCATTTGTTTTAGATAAGGAAATTGAGCCACAGAGATATTGGGTAAGTTGCCCCAAGTTCCATAGCCAGTAAATGCTAGTAAGTAGAACTCACCTTCAAATCCAAATAGACTGCCTCCATACTCTGTAGTTTTAACCTCACCTCCCTAAAGCTTGTTTGTCCAATAAACTAGCGCACACTTCTTACTAGATTTTTAGGTTTCTCTACAATATGGTCCCAACTAGCTCTCCCTTATTATCTCACGCCATCTAATTAGTATCCATTTATCCAACAAAAAATCAGTTGGACCCTACGTGGAGACGCAGCCTAGAGGGCACAAGCGCTAAATTGCTTCAGTCCTGCCTGACTCTCTGCGATCCTATAGGCCGTCACCTGCCAGGCTCTTCTGTCCGTGGAATTCTCCAGGCAAGAACGCCGGGGTGGGTTGCTGCGTCCTCTTTCCAACCCAGGCAGCGAACCTGCATCTCCTATGGCTCCTGCATTGCAGGCAGAGCAGCCTGGAGGAATGAGAGGTGTTTAAAAAGAATTCATCAAGTTAAATAAGTTATGGCAGCCTCCAACAATGGAATGCTATATAGCAGAGAAAATAAACAAGCTACAGCCATAGGCAACAGGAGGGCCCAGCTAAGACTGAGGCAGCCAGTGCTGGTGCAGGACCAGCAGTTTCAGCTAAAGGTAAAGGTACTCCAGGAAAGTGCTAGAGAACATGGCCTGTATGGGACAGGCGCTGCTTCCGGTGTATCCTGAGCCATCCCAGCCCCCCAGAGCCAGGATCCCCCAGGACGAGATGGCTTTCTCTACTTTCTTGCTTTGCCTATTGCCTGTTCTAGCAGTTAAGCGCATTACTTGTCGATCTTGCAGCTCATTCATTCCTCCTGAAGAAAAAAACACCAAACGGGTAGCATGATCCATCTCAGAGGAAAAGGTTACGACTAGTAAATGAAATCAACAGTGAAGTCCTGTATCTTTTTAAAGTAGTCTGTGACAAATGTTGGCATTCAAACCCTATCCTGCACATAGGCCTGTATTATGACTCATGTAATAAACCTAATGAGGGGATTTCTTGGCAGTCCAGTGCTAGGACTCCATGCTCCCACTCCTGAGGGCCTGGGTTCAATCCCTGGTCTGGGAATTAAGATTAGGCAAACTGCGGCAGCACAGCCAGAAAAAATTAAAAAATAAAATAAACCTAGTGAATTGCCAGAAGATAAATTAGTTCCATCACTATCAAAGAAGACAGGAGTATTAATGATGATGAATTAGGATCAAACATTTTTGTATGTTGCAAAATCTTAATGACAATATTTTCTATTCTTTGTGCATCCAAAATTTGTGATAAGGTAGTCTAGATTATTACTGCTGGTTAAATAATAATTTTTCCCAGTTTTATTGAGATATAATTGATATACAACAGTGTATATGTTTAAGGTGTACAGCATAATGGTTTGACTTACATATACTGTGAAATGAACATAATAAATTTATGTGGGACCCATAATCTTATATAGATACAGGTTTTTAAAAAGCAAAAACATTATTTTCTGGGATGAGAATTCTTCGGATTTACTGTGTTAACATGATGACTATAGCTAACATTACTATCTGATATCAGACAGTACATACATTACACCGCTTGTACTTACTTATATATATACCAAAAGTTTGTGCCTCTTGACCTCCTTCTTTCAGTTCCACCTACTCCCCAACCTCTACCTCTGGTAACCATAAATATAATCTCTTTTCCTACGAGTTTGTTTTGTTTCAAGATTTCACATATGACTAAAATCATATTAGTATTTGTCAGTCTCCATCTGACTTGTTTAACTTGGGATGATGCCTAAGGTCCATCCTTGTTGCTTCAAATAGCAGGATTTTCTTGTTTGTGTTTTTTTTTAATGGTTGAGTAATATTCTATTACGTGTGTACCATAACTTCTTTATCTACTCATTCATAGATGAGCACTTAGACTGTTTCCATGTCTTAGATATTATAAATAATGCTGCTAAGAAAATAAGAGTGAAGTTATCATTTCTAGTTAGTGCTTTTCTTTCCTTTTGATATATTCCTAGAAGTGCAATTGTTGGATCATGTGGTAGTTATATTTTTAATTTTTTGAAGAACCTCCATATGGTTTTCCATAATGGCTGTACCAGTTCACAATCCCACCAACAATAGCGCACAAGGGTTCCCTTTTCTCCAGATCCTCACAAGTATCTGGTATCTCTTCTCTTTTTGATGATGGCCATCCTAATAGGCATGAGGTAATATCTCACTGTGATTTTGATTTGCATTCCCCTTATAGCTAATGGGTTTCCCAAGTGGCGCTAGTGGTCAAGAACCTGCCTGACAACTCAGGAGACATAAGAGACATGGGTTCAACCCCTGGGTTGGGAAGGCCCGCTGGAGAAGGGAATGGCAACTTACTCCAGTATTTTTGCCTGTAGAATTCCATGAACAAAAAATTCCATGGCAGGTTACAATCCATGGGGTCTCAGAGTTGGACACAACTAAAGCAACCTAACAACGCATGCAACAAGCTAATAACATTGAGCATCTTTTCGTGCATTTGTTGGCCATTCCTATATTTTCTTTGAAAAGAAATGTCTATTAATATTGTTTTCCCATTTTTTGAGTTGGACTGTTTGTTTTGCTATTGAGTTATATGAGTTTTTTATATATATTTTTTATGTTAACCAACCTCTTGAATATATGGTTTACAAGTACTCTTTCCCACTCTGTAAGTTGTCTCTTCACTTTGTTGATTGTTTCGTTTGCTGTATAAATAATTATTTGTGCTCATTTATTTTCTTGCAACACTGCTATTTATGTTTGATACTTTGGCAAGCAATCATTTATGTATAAACTAAGTCTCAGTTAAGTCTTAAATGAATGAATATTTCTTTTAAAAACAAAGCCAATATTTCTGATTTTAATGAATTGATGAAGTCTAAATTTTTAGATTTTAGAATATATCCAAACTACTTTTTTGAATACCAATATTCCCAACATAATATACACATTAAAAAAATCCCTCACAAAACTGTATATAAGATGGTAGAATAGGAAGATCCTGACTTATCTCCTCCTACAAACACAACATACCTATGACTACATAGAGGATAACTGGATGAACAGAGTTTCCACAACAAAAGGCAAAAGAACCACCCTGAGCTTGAGAGGAGAGGCAGAGATATGGGGCCTCACCAAGAAAAAAATGCACATCCCAGTCACAGTGATCCACAATTAAGAGAGATCACAAAGGTACAGATCTTTTCCCTGAGGAATGAGAGGTTTGAGCTCCACAACAGCCCCTCAATCCTACACAGGAGAAATGAACCCCTAGAATACCTGACTTTGAAAATCAATGGAAAATATACCAAAGAAAACTATAGAACTGCAGGTAACAGAAATCCACTCTCAAAGAGCTCACGTGCAGGCTAACTCAACCCAAAATCCAGCAGAAAAACATCAGGCTGAAAAGCACATGAACCATAGGTGAAGAGGACTCACTAATCTTAACACATCTACTTGAGAGGCAAGAACCAGTTGGGACACTCCCCAGGGACTGAGACACTGATGGAAGCCATTTTTGTGATCTCAGGCTACCTTACTAATGCCAGCACTGGAGGGTACCATTTTGGAATTCTCCTTAATCTGTTAGCATCATTGGGCATGCCCACTGAGAGCCCACCCATCCCTACAGCTCAGCGGGGCCTCACAGTTAGGGAAAGGTAGGCAATAGCCCAGCCCACCAGCACACCACAGCAGCTGTGGCCCCAGCACAACAGGAAGGGGGACATAGACCACATAAGGAGCATCTCTTGAGTTCCCGGCTCTGGTGGACCAGAGGGATTGCACTTCTGAACTCCACAGGCCAACTCCTAAATAAGGCCACTCCTTCAAGACAAATCAAATAGCTGATTTACCTAATACACCAAAACAAGCACAGAGCTGCAGGCAAAATGAGGAGGAAGAGGAATATGTTTCAATCCAAGAACAAAATAAAACCCCAGAAAAAGAACTAAACAAAATGAAGATAAACAATCTCCTTGATAAAGAGTTCAAAGTAATGGTTATAAAGATGCTAACTGAACTCAGAAGAAGAATGGATGAACGTAGTGAGAACTTCAACAAAGAGATAGAAAATTCAATAAAAGATCAAATAGAAGTTATAGCAGAACTGAAAAATACCCTAAAGGAGTTCAACAGCAGATTGGACGAAGCAGAAAAATAAATCAGCAAGCTGGAAGACAAAACAATTGAACTCGCCCAGACGAGAAGGGAAATGAAAAAAAATTTTTTTAAAGTGAAGATACCTCAAGGGACCTTTGGGACAAAATCAATAGAATAAAATTCACATTAAAGAAATCCCAGAAGAAGAGAGCAAGAAAGGACTAGAAAACTTACTTGAAGAAATGATGGCTGAAATCTTCTCTAGTCTGGAGAAGGAAACAGACATTCAGGTCCAGGAATCAGAGAGAGTTCTGAATAAGATAAGCCCAGAAACACACACCTGACACATTATAATTAATATGGTAAAAGTTAAGGATAAAGAGAGAATTCTAAAAGCAGTAAGAGAAAATAACTTGTTATGTACAAGGGAACCCCCATAAGGCTATCAGTGGTTTTCTCGGCATAAATCTTAAAGTCCAGGAGATGGTGGGATGATATATTCAAAATACTGAAAGAAAAAGCTGCCAGCCAGAAGTACTGTATTTGTTAAGACTTTCCTAGACAAACAAAAGCTGGGTTTACCACCAATAGGATTTCATCACCTTATTGGAATTGCAGTAAGAAATACTGAAAGGAGTTCTTCCAGGTGAAATAAGATGACGCTAATTAGTAACATGAAAATATACAACACACTCTTCAACTATGAACAAAAATAAACTCAAAAAGAATTACACTTAAGTGAAAGATTGAAACCACAAAAATTCTAGAAGAAAACATAGGCAGTTAGCTCTTTGACATTAGTTTTAGCATTTGGATATATCTCCTCAGATAAGGTCAACAAAAGCAAAAACAAACAAATGGTATTACACCAAACTAACAAGTTTTTGCACAGCAAAGGAAACCATCATCAAAGTGACAAGACAACCTATCGAATGAGAGATATATGTGCAAGTGATCTATTCAATAAGGGGCTTCCCTGGTAGCTCAAATGGTAAATCATCTGCCTGCAATGTGGAAGACCTGGGTTTGATCCCTGGGTCAGGAAGATCCCCTGGAGAAGGAAATGGCAACCCACTCTAGTATTCTTCCCTGGAAAATCCCATGGACAGAGGAGCCTGGTAGGCTAAGTCCATGGGATTGCAAAGAGTCGGACATGGCTGAGCAACTTCACTGGTTCACTGGTTGCATGGTGCTACAGAATATCTCAGAATCCAAATATATACAAAGAATTCATATAACTCAATATCAAAAAAAAATCAATAACCCAATTAAACGGTGAGCAGAGCATCTGAATAGACATTTTTCCAAGGGAGGCATACAGATGGCCAATAGACACGTATAATATGCCAGTAATACTACAGGTCTTCAATAAATATTACCAATTGCTAAACAAACGAACATATAAATTGTGTAACAGCAAAGGACACAGTACAAGACAGCAAATGGAGATGGGATATACTTGAACTTGGCTCCTCTAAGAAAACATTATTCCCAGGATGGCCAAGCAGACAAGAGGAGAAGCGAGACCCAAGAGCAGGAGGAGGTGCACACGTGGAGATGCAGAGCTGGGACCAACTTGCTCACAGAAAGATCGACTGAGACTAGTGGGTCTGGAGTGACAGAGCAGGGGGCTGCAGAACCCACACTCCCGAACATGATACACATGTTTCTGCCTCATGCCAGTCTCTCCCTAGCAGGCAGTCCTCTAACATTTCATCCGACATTCAAGACTCATCACCAATCCCAACCTTCTTAAGAAATCTCTCCTGACAACTCCAACCAAGAACTAGGTGCAGCAGTGTTGGGGGAGGTCATTGAAAAGACATGATCCTTAAGCTGAACCCAGGCAATCAGAGGCTACTTACCCCCTCTCTGTCCTTGGATGTACACTCTACCTACCACTCCCTCTATGGGGGCTGTTCTGAGGACACAGCCTTGAGAAAGCGTGGAATCCTTGGGACAGTCTGGACAGAGGATGCGACTGAACCCACTTTAGGCCTCTATGTAGACTTTTCAGATTCTAGCAGGTGGGTGCAGAAATCCACTTTTTAAAAAATAGATATTTATTTATTTGGCTGTGCTGGGTCTTAGTTGTGGCATGTAGGATCTAGTTCCCTGACTAGGGATTGAACCCAGGCGGCCTGCATTAGAAGTGTTAGCCATGGGACCATCAGGGAAGACCCCAGAAATGTTCTTATCATGCTGTTACCCAAAACAAGCCTCTTAAGTAAGTTCCCTTGCTTGTTAAGCCCACCACCTACCGACCTGGAATGATTTGCCTCTTTCTTGGGTCTCTCCCTCCTCTCTGTGTATGGCAGTCAGTTTCTGATTATACCCAGGAAGCTCCCGAGGAGACTGCAAGCCTACAATTGGCAAGTCAAGCAGGAGACTGAAGAAATGGGCTTTGAAAAAGAGGCATCCACGGGGGAAATCCTGACTTGACCATCAGTCTCTGTGTGGGGATGGGAGGCCTGTAAGTCAGATGCTTGTGGGCTGCCATGTGAGTATGGGGATGCCTGAAAAATGCCAGCTGGCATTTTGGGTTTGAGAAACTGCATATAGCACACTGCACCAAAGAAGCAAAATGAAGGGCTGCTGCAGTGGGCTGGACTCTACTGCGGGCCATGCTTAGTCGCTCAGTCGTGTCTGACTCTTTGCGACCCCATGGACTATAGCCCACCAGGCTCCTCTGTCCATGGAATTCTCCAGGCAAGAATACTGGAGTGGGTTGCCATGTCCTTCTCCAGGGGATCGTCCCAATCCAGGGATTGAACCCAGGTCTCCCGCATTGCAGGCAATTTCTTTACCGACTGAGCCACCAGGGAAGCCTAAAAGTGAAAGTGTTTGTTGCTCACTCTTGTCTGACTCTTTGCAAGTCCGTGGACTGTAGCTCACCAGGCTCCTCTGTCCATGGGATTCTCCACGCAAGAGACCCGGGCTCAATTCCTAGGTCAGGAAGAACCCCTGGAGAAGGAAATGGCAACCCACTCCAGTATTCTTGCCTGGAGAATCCCATGACAGAGGAGCCTCACAGGCTACAGTCCATGGGGTCACAAGAGTTGGACATGACTTAGCGACTATCCTATCACTACTGTGGGCAGCTCAACTGGACATCAAAGCCCCATTGGAGGCCGGAGCTTGAGTTAAAAAGTTGGAAGAAAAGCTAAGGTTACAGAAAGACATGGAACTGTCCGTTATTCGTAGGTTTGGGGCCACCGGACAAGATGGGAGGGTAGGACAATAAGTTTGAGACCTTGGCATACCATTTTGCAAAGACAGGAGGACACAAGTTGTCAAGGATAGGTCCACGTGCTTGTGATAAAGCCTGATTAGGACACTAAGAGGTGGAATCCCTGGGAATGTGAAGAGAATAAAGAGAATGCTATGGTGATTGATGAGGAAGCAGATGAAACACTCAATGCCATCCAATTACAAAGGGAAATTTTAAATAGCAATTACCTCAAAACCCTAGGAGAAAACTCACATTTTTTCCTCTGTCTTTTGAAGTTATAAATCTTTATCAAGTTTTTGAAATATAAACACCCTAGGAGATAACCAAAACACTGCTCACAGAGACTGAAAAAAAAAAGAAAAAAAAAGACAGGGAAAGAGGCTTTTTAGAATACAGACTGTTGTAGAAGTTCCTTTGCCCAAAAATCTAGTCCACAGCCTCCATAAGATCAAAAATATCAATAAAAACTCTAGTCACATGAGTGGGTACCTGACTCATAGCTAAAGATTTGGGATAAAACCCACGGAGTTTCTGTTTTTGCCTGTATGTTTATGTAAGTCTGTAAATGTATGTTTGTGTATGTGGGATCTTTTCCTACCTGCAGAGGGTATTACCAAAATTGTTTGTAAAAGAGCTAAGGTCTTTTCAGACTGTATCTGAAAAAAAGCTTTAAAAAATAGAATGTGGGGTTTTTAAATAAAGAAAGGTATGGAGAACATTGTTTATTTGTTTTGGTAAAGAAAAAAAGAAAGTAATTTTGTCTAAAGTAAAATGATCGTTCCAAGACTGAAAAAAAGATAGGGAAAAACCTGGATGGATATAGAAAGTTGTAAGTTTGTAGAAAAAAAAATATTGAGAAAGAAGTTTTGCATGTAGTCAAGCTAAAATTGAAGTAAATATATTTAAAAAGAAAAAAACAGAGTTTTAATATCAAAGTATAATACAAAATTAGAATTTGGTTTTCTCCCTGTTAAAAGGACAAAGTTTTCTTAAATTATTGGTTTGCTCTAGTAAGGAATTATGAACAAAGTTTTTTCTTTACCTTAAAGTAATCTGTCTAGAAAACAAAGATTTTGTATTTTGTTTTTATCAGGTCTTTGAATACTTAAGAAAATTGAGTCTTCTCTATTAAAGAAGCTAAGTGCTTCACAACTATAAAATTTTTGGTATATGTTAAATGTCATGGGAAACACTGTCAAATTTAAGGAGGGGTGAAATATTTTCTTTAGGTTATACTTGTATGAAATTCCTCAAAATCTGATATGTCCTGGTATAATGTTATCAGTCATAACTTTATATGTAACAGATATAAACAAATTATCTTGATAACCGCATTGTAATGCATTATAATGAACTCTAGTCAGTTGGTCATTTTTGACCAACATTCAATGAACTCTAACTTGGTCATTTTTTTGTCCTTTGTCATTAGCAGGCAGTTATTGTTTGACTCTGGTGCTTTGACAAAAGTGTTCCTGCAAAAGTGCTTATCCTCAAAAAGATTTGTGGAAAAGAGTTTGAAAACTACAGGCTTCTGATAACTGAGATCAATTTGCCTTCATATAGGGGCAGCAACAGTGGACCTTTCAAGTGCTTCCTCATGGTTACCTGCACAGTCCCAAACCAGGTTATGTGATGGTGGCCAAGACCTGTCCCTGTTCTCCTCCTCCCCCACATCAGTAACATGGCCCATTACACTGATGATTACTGCCTAGTTTTGTTTGATGATAATATCACACTAACATGTGAAGACTCGCCTCTGCTGTAGGACAATTTACAGGCTTTGCTAGAACATCTGCAAGGGAGAAGATGGGAGTGAACTCACAGAGAAGTCAAGGCCCAGGCACCACCGTAAAGTTTTGATGGGAGTTGTTTAGTAGGGTAAGACCTGTGTTGTCCCAGAAGCTGTGTTTGATAAGATGTAAGCCTGTGCAGCCCCTAATGTGAAAGAGATGCCAGCCCTCATAAGGATTTTATGCTTTTAGAGGACTTTTCTTCCCTACCCAGCACAGTGTTAAAGAAAGGGCATACGTGGGACCAGGGGTGAGAGCAGCAAGCCACCTGTGAGAAGGTAAAAATACTAGTGAAGCCAATTAAAGCTCTGAGTGCATCCCAAGCAGAGCTACCCTTTGGGTTGGATATGTCTGTGACTCCAAAAGTTATGGGTCAGGCACCATGACAGATAAAACAGAGGGAGAAAGTGCCCCTCTGATTGTGGTCCCAGCTCTGGACAGTGGAGAGCAAAGTGATTCATGAGTGGGCCCCTATGGGTCAGGATGTGTGGAAGGACATTTGGGTTTGCCCCAGAGGCAGTCCTCACTGTTTTCCATGTCCTGGCTCATAAGGCACTGACACCCCCTGGCAATACAGAAGTTGATGCTCCAGCTCAGGTATGAGCCCTAGCAACTGATCCTTTAATAGATACAGTGAATTTGGGTGTATAAAAGGGGTAGCCGCCATAGTGCTTGGGTAGGACGGCATGTTGCCAAGGATGCCAAATTGCCCTTGAAGTACAGTGAATTGGTTAATACAGTAACAGCATGTACTGTGTGCTCTAAACAATGCCCAAGGCAACCTTATGGATGATCGGACCCATCTACCACAGTTCTCAACTGGGGAGGGACTGGCAAATTAATTATGCTGGCCCCCTCCCTACAAATGAGGGCTCAAAACATGTCTTTGTTTGTGTGGACACTGTGTGGTTTAACCTAAGCTATGCAAACCAGGCTACTACTGTTAGGGGATTAGAGAAGCTGAGGACCATGTATGGACACCCTCCTAGAATAGGCAGTGATCTGGGGGTCACATTTCAAAGGGCATCTGTGTAAGACTAGGCGAAAGAACATGACATTAAATAGAGGTTCCATCTCCCCTACAATATGTAAGACAATAGGGCAGGTAGAAACCAAAAGTGGAATATGAAGACAACACATTAAATTACTATCAAATAAAATCACCTTGGCAGAGTGAACTAAAATACTCTCTCAGGCTTTGAGACATTTGAATGATCAACCAGTAGGGCCTGTTGCCCTATATGCCTGCTTAGGGATCCCTGCCAAGGCCCGCAGTACTGTAAAGCTATGGAAATGGTGGGGGAAAAAACGATTGCCCAGGCTCTCGCCCTGGATCAACCTGTTATGCTGCTGAGAACACCAAGCCCCATCACTCCTGGGAATTGTCTCCTGGAATTTGCAATGAGACATCTCACGCAGATCAGAGACTTTGCACCCCTGGGTGAAAGAGAATTATTCAATCTCCTCTGGGATCTCATTGTCCTGCTGCAAGCTGGACCTGTTGAAACGCATGGCACCCGGAATGGCACACACAGGATTGAAAGAGGGGAGAAGGTGGGCGTCCTGATCTGGTATATCTCACCCCCAGTCCATCGCCTCATGCCTGAGAGCACTGCCTGCCCAGGTAGTATGTATGGTGTGCACAAGCAGGCCAGCTTCCTAAAGCTGTCAACTCCTGTCTCTTCAGCGCTAGGTGGGCATGTTCTGTTTCCCACTGGTACACACATAGGAGCCCTTACTAAATTCACCCAGCAAGGCTTCAGTGATAGCCAGCAAGGCCTATCTTTACTAAACACCAAAAGTTCTCTAATAATGAGAAAGGCTGTCCTCCAATTTAAGATCCTGGTGGGTAAGTGGGAAAATCTACTCATCTTATGGCCACCCAAGACAAGCAATGTAGATTTATTCCCTTCCTTATTAAACTTGTCACCTACCAAACTGGAGTGATCTGCCTCTTCCTTGAGTCTTTCCCTACCCTCTGTGTGTGGGAAGCCAATTTTAGATTACACCCAAGGAGGCTGTGACCCAAAAGACGCACTTGTGTTACTTCCCTCTGACTGCTCCATGACAACCTGCACTTCTTCCGTAATACTGTCCTATTCTACTTTGTGTTGCAATTATGTGTGCCTTTACCTAATTTTCCTTTATAGATAACAAGCTACTTAAAGACAAGGAATCTGTCTTATTCATCTTTGTAGAAATCTTGCTCCATTTACCTTACAAATATTGTCCATCAGGAACTGAGTTGGGGTGTTGGCATAATCTGACAAATGTGGGATGTAGAGGAATGGTGGGAAGCATTGTGCATATGAGTGGAGAGGAGGGATAAAGACCATATCAACCAGGAACACCTTTGTCTGCAAGTAATAGAAAAGATGAACAACCATAAATTGAACAATGAATAATTTATTTTTCTCATATAACCAAAACTAGGCAATGACCAGCAATTGGTTAGCTACTCAGCTACACCAAAAAGTCAAAACCCTGGCTATATTTTTGTTCAATATTCTTCACAGATTGGCTTTTGCCCCCATGGCTATCTCCCCATGGGTACAAGGTAGCTTTTGCATATCCAGAAAACTTGTTGATTTCAAAGAAAGAAGAAAGGGGGAATGGTCAAGGGCCAAGCCAACCGTGCCTGTCATCTTTTATAGGGAAATAAAATAGTGCCTGGCTCATCAGCATCCTATACCTACATCTCACTGGTCAAAACTGGATTGCATGGCTAGAAACAAGGGAAGCTGAGAAATACAGGAATGTGATTAAAACTTTTGGCGTAGGCCTAGATATATGCACTTTACCACCATAAAAAAAACTCCAGAGTCTCACTGAAAAGAAAGAAAACAGGAATGTCTCTTGGAATAGTAAATATATTATTTCAGCCTCAGGGGTAAACTGTGCCCCAAGATAAGATCACAGGTATAAAAGTTAAACTGGGCATTTTAAACCCAAAGCCTATGAGTGAGCAAATGAGCAAAATAGGAAGGTGATTTTTATACAGGTCTATGTTACATACCTATGAATCCTTAGGATATTTTCACTTCTACAAGGAAACATGCTTTCTACCATCGTTCCTGGGTCATATGGCATTTTGGTCTGCCACATTCTTTTGACACAGATGAGGTCACAGGACATATTCTAACATTCTATTAATCTACCATCAGATAAATAACCATCACAGGGATGGATGGATGACAGTTGACATTCAGCCTCAATGTCTGGAGGAAATAAAAGGGTGAGAGGGAAATGGACAATGGGGAGCTAGCTCTGTCCCAAATGAGCAGTCGCATTCAGTTCTACTCAGTGATGGCTACTATGGTGGTATGCTATCAGATTTTTCAAGAGAAACGTGGGTTTGCATGTGAAATATCCTGATCAAATGTTAATAATGAATGTAGGAAGTTTCAAATATAATGAAGGCTACATGTTCTGTCCCCTCTGAGAAAAAGTTCCAAGAATGAGAGCTCTCACCGAAGACCAAGCTCAGCCACCCCCTGGATCCACTGCAGATACCAGCATTTCCCATAGGCACATTCCTTTCCCACCTCCCAGTGTTCAGATGTTCCCATCAACTTTGACAAACCAAACCATTTTAAATGAGGAAACTTTTTATTCTAAAGCTGGAGTTCATTTTTAAGAGCAATTTCTATTACTATTGGAAAGTTCTTCTCAATTTTTTACTAAATGTTAAACTATGTACCTTTAACCTTTAGTAAGATTTTCTAAAATTTTATAGCATCAGGTTTAAAAAACAAAATCAGGTATTTCTGATCATCATAAAGAGCAAATATTGATGCAGTTCGTGGTGAGATGACTGATTTTTTGTTGAGTCTTTCATTTATTTGTTTTCATTTAGAAAGTGCTGTTTGCTTTAGAAGTAAGACCAGTGGTCTGTTTCCAGCTCAAGAAAATGCTGGACTTCTTTACTTTCTCAAATTTTCCAAAATAAAACTTTAATAAATAAAACTCTGGCTTGTCATAAAGTATTTTGATTTTTCTTTTCTCTTCTATTGTTTCCAGTTTTCGCACTTCACTCTGGCCCTAGGCCTTTCAGTTAGCCTATAACAAAGCCAAAAGTAATTTGACAAAGACTATCCTAGCTTCACAACGTAATATTCTTAGTGATTTATATTACTGTAACTAGCAAGGTAACCATGCCCCAATCTTAAATCTAATACTGTTTTTCTCTCATTGTGATAGAAGTACATCTTTCAAACTTTGCTATCTGACCTTAGAACATGTATCTTGTATCTGCATTTCTCAGATTGGACCACTGTACAGCTTTCATACCAGGTTCATAATACTCCTTTTCCTCTGAGAAATCCTTTGGATTTTCTATGTCCTTTTCTTCTTCTCCTAGATATAAAAAATAAAAACAATAAAGTAACTAAAGGTAAAATACATTTTTTCAACACATGGTTCTTCCAGCTATACATAACATCCATCCGCACAAAGTTAACTTCAGGGACTCTCCCCACACAAGTTATATGTATTTGTAGTTTATACAATTCTTTAAATTATCTATAAATGATCAGAAGTCAGTTTTCTAAATGATCCTCATTTTTCTTTCCTACTTATAAGCATATATACACCACCTTCTCACTTTTATCTAATAGTTATTGCTCCTTGAATTTCTTAATTTTACCATCACAGTGATTAGGTTCACTATGGCAAAAAGCATTAATTTTCCTTAAACATGAAACAGATATGAACTGAAATTTGCCAAATGTCTTTATTTACAAATTATGTTATTTGTAGTTCTAAAAAAAGTTTGTCATCACTTATGAAATAAAAGGGAGAAGGCAATGGCACCCCACTCCAGTACTCTTGCCTGGGAAATTCCATGGAGGGAGGAGCCTGGTGGGCTGCAGTCCATGGGGTTGCGAAGAGTCGGACACGACTGAGCGACTTGACTTTCACTTTTCACTTTCATGCACTGAAGAAGGAAACAGCAACCCACTCCAGTGTTCTTACCTGGAGAATCCCAAGGACGGGAGCCTGGTGGGCTGCCGTCTATGGGTCGCACAGAGTCGGACACGACTAAAGCGACGTAGCAACAGCAGCAACATGAAATAAAAATATGTGTGGGTTTCCCAGATAGCTCAGTGGGTAAAGAATCCACCTGCAATGCAGGAGACACGGGTTCAATCCCTGGGTCAGGAAGATCCTCTGGAGGAAGGCATGGCAGCACACTCCAGTATTCTTGCCTGGAGAATCCTGTGGACTGAGGAACCTGGCGGGCTACACGGGGCCACAAAGAGTCAGACACGACTGAAGAAACTGAGCATGTTTGCCTAATAAAAATATGTGATCAGGCTAATTTAAGGAAAAATGAGCAGAAGTCAAAAATCTTTTAGAATCAGGATAATTATTATCCCAGAGCATCAAGTCTGGCTTGAAGTTTTCTGGCATGCAAAGGAAAAGAAAACCAGAAAATGATGCAAAACTCTGATTATATAACCAAATAAAGTACATGAGTTCTTCCTTTAATAAGCAAATCCACTTAATAAATATTTGTGGAAGACTTACAATGCCGCAGACACCATGCTTGCTGAGTGGATAAAAGATAGATGATATAAAAGTGACTTGAAGAGTCCATCATCCAGTAGGGTAGACAGACATAATGATGACAATGGAATGAATTAAATTTAGTGATTGAAATATGCACAGGATGTTACGGGAGCACTTTCTGGAGTCAGGATGTTCCCTCTCCTGAAGGAGAAGCAGGTGACTGTGTAGGACTGAATCTACAGTCATGGACTGGATACCCAAACTAGAGGACAACACATACACAAAGAATATGTGGGATTCCAAGTGAGAAAACCAATGTAGTTTGTGTTAAGTAAACACAATCAATTTGGGTAAAATTTTAACTGTTTTCCTCTTTGTATTTGCCAGCATTGCAGGAGATCTGGGTTCAATCCCTGGGTCAGGAAGATCCCCTGGAGAAGGAAATGGCAACCCACTCAAGTATTCTTCCCTGGAAAACCCCATGGACAAAGGATCCTGGTAGGCTACAGTCCATGGGGTCACAAAAAGTCAGACACAACTGAACGACTTCACTTCACTTGTATTTGTGGTGTCTCAAGTTCAAAATCCGTTCAATTTGAAATGACTGGATGTGTACCTAGAAAAATAAAAACATGTTCTGGGCTATATAAAATATATTTAAAACATGGGCCATGCAGCTTTATTCAAGAGCAGTTCACACAACCTGCAGTTTTAAGACTGCGCATCATTTGGACCAATTTGACCTAGAGGGAATTTGAGCAGTAAGGACTCAACCATGTCCAGCAGGGCTCCTTCATGGATGGTGTGTCTGTGCATGCAGGCACAGCATCTTCCTCAATGTGATGGTTAATCTTACATCAATTAACTGACCACAGGTGCCCAGATTAAACATTATTTCTAGATGTGTCTTTGAAGGTATTTCCAGATGAGATGAGCATTTGAATCAGTGGACTCAGTAGAGTAGATTGCTCTCCTCAATGTTGGTGGGCATCATCTAATCCAATGAAGAAAGAAAAATGTGCCCATTTTTTCCCTACCTCACTGCTTGAGCTAGGACACCTCATCTCATCTTCCCCAGTCCTCACACTGGGATTTACACCATCAGCTTCCCTGGTTCTCAGAACTTCCTTTGAATTTGGGCTAAATTACACCACTGGCTTTCCTGGGTTTCCAGCTTACAGACAACAGATTATGGGACTTCTCAGTCTCCATCACTGTGTGAACCAATCCTTATAGATAGATATAGATATAGATTTAGACATAGACATAGATATATATAGAGAGAGACAAACATATAGATCCAGAGATATGTCTATGCCTGCCTGCCTGCTAGTTCGCTTCAGTCATGTCCAACTCTATGCAACCCCGTGGACTGTAGCTCACCAGGCACCTCTGTCCATGGGATTCCCCAGACAAGAATACTGGAATGGGTTTTCATGCCCTCCTCCAGGGGATCTTCCCAACCCAAGGATTGAACACAAGTCTCCTGCCTTGCAGGCAGATTCTTTACTGCTGAGCCAACAGAGAAGCCCCAGATATGCCTATGTCTATAAGAACTGGTTCACACAATGATGGAGACTGAGAAGTCCCACAGATATAGATATAGATATGATAGATACCCTACTGGTTATATCTGTATCTATATATACAGATCTTCTACTGGCCTGTTTCTCTGGCAAACCCTGAGTAATGCACTTGGGAAGGGTGAATGTGAACACACACGGAGGAAGCAGCAGCAATGGCAAGCAGAATTGCTCAACTCTGAAGGAAGACAAGATGACCAGGTGCCGTGAACTGCTGTTAATTACAGATCACAGTGGGCAGTATGCTGAGAGTTGCTGAGAGTTCACAAACAATGCTGAGCTGTGTTCTTATTGAGGGAGGGCTGCTGAACATCCCAGACTTGGATGTACTGGGGCCTGGAGGGGACCCCCACTTTGGCAGGTTCACTACTGACCTTTGTAGTAGACTAAATGATGGTGCCCCTAATATATCCATGTTGCTAATCCCCAGACCCTGTGAATACATACCTTACATGGCAAAAGGGACTTTTCAGATGTGATTAAGTTAAGGATTTGAAATAAGGAGGCAATCCTGGATTATCCAGGTTGGCCAAATATAATCACAATGGTCATTATAAGAGGGAGGCAGGAAGGGTCAGAGTCAGATAGAAGGAAATGTAATATCAGAAACAGGAGTTTGGAGTGATAAACTTTAAAGATGAGGAAGGAGCCCCAAGCCAAGAAAGCCAAGGAAGGTGACCATAGAAACTGCAAGAAGCGAGGAAATGGATTCTCCCCTCAGAGCTGCCAGAGGAACCAGCCCTGCCAACACCTTGACTTTAGCCCGCTGAAACTGATTTGGGACTACTGACCTCCAGAACTGTACAAGATAGAGCTGTGTTCACTCAGTTTGTGGTAATTCATTACAACAGCAATAGGAAATTAATGCAAACATCTTTGTCCTCTCTCCCCTTTGACACTGCAGACCCCCTAAGCTCATTTAGGAACAGACAAGGCAGTGTGATGACAGCTTCTGCCTGAGCATACATGAGGAAGTGATATGCACCCAGCACCTGTGATAAGAGCTCAAGGGGAATACAGAAAACTGAAAGTCACTTGTTCCCCAAGAGGGGCAAGAGCTGAGAGCAGAATGCCTAATTTTAGAGGACTGATTCACGATCAGGGGTTGAGGAAATCAGTCAGTCAGTGAGTACACTGCTTGTTATAAAAGGAAACCAATTTGTCTACCCATAAATTCTAGAAATAACAAAGCACTGGATTCTTCAATAAAGGGAAATTCATAACATAACAGATAATGTCTTCAAGCCACAATTTTATAAAGACATTCTTAAAACCTCATGAAAACCAGAGCATACTCTTCAATTACAGCCCAGGGAAAGCAAGTTTTATGGGAGCAAGTCAAATTGAGTCTGAATATATTATTTGCAGTAATCCAACTTGATTTAAAAAAAAAAAATGTAGAGAGTTTAGACCACCTGAATGAGTTACCAAAGGTAAAGAATCTGCCTGCAAGGCAGGAGACCTCGGTTCAGTCTCTGGGTTGAGAAGATCCCCTGGAGGAGGGCATGGCAACCCACTCCAGTATTCTTGCCAGGAGAATCCCCATGAACAAAGGAGTCTGGTGGGCTACAGTCCATGGGGTCGCACATCCGACACAACCGAGCGACTAAGCGCATACACACATTCAAGGAATATGGCCTCAAATCTTAAGAAAAGTGGGCTTTAAAAACCAGTGCATTAGCAGTCAATTCCTCATTTTTTTTTTAACAGAAACTGAATAAATTTCATCTCTGTGGACACGACCTTCATCTGTTTATGTCTCTGAATTATAACAGGTAGATTTGAAAGTCTTCTCCCAGTGTGGGTAGCTGAGGGCACAGATTACAGAGAGTTCATTTCCAAACTTTACTACAGTTCCTGGTTTGTGTTTTGGGAGGGAACTAAATATTCTGATGTATTTGTATGGATTAGAGAGTAATATTGCATGTTGTTCATTTATTTTTTAATGGAATATTAACAGACACACAGAGTAGACCACACCCACTCTGGAAAAATCAGTGAATATTCTAACCTGATTAGGTCTCCATCTTTTTTCAGCAATCATGAAATCCTAGGTGCTCCTCTTACAAGGCCCCAGTATCAAGGGTTAGATGTGAGGTCGAGATTCAGATTTTTAACTCCTCACACTGACAGGGCTTAGCTTGTTCTAATCCCACACCTCCTAGAATATGCTGGATTTTAGCCCACAAACTCAGAATTACAGAAAAATATTTATCCTCTTTTATTGTCATTCTTTCTATTTTACTATCTTCATTCTTTTAACCTTTTACTATCTTCATTCTTTTAATTAAATTCTTTTAATTTCTGTTTTGGGCTTCCACTCAGCTGGGCAAAAAGGAAACCCAGCCTGAGGACATGGACCCTCCCCTCTGGTCATGCTGCGTGTCAGAATCCGGGCGGTGGAAGGCAGTCAGGGAAAGACAGACTCGGAGACATCCAACATCAAGGTGGTGGCCCCTGGAATTTCAGAGTTTTCCTACTGCTGCCCTAAACTTGCTGGGGCCTGGGAGTCTCTGAGAAACTGTCCCAAACAGCTTTCTTAACTCTAGAGTCTTGCCAGCTTCCCAAAGCCCTGCCTGGAAATTAAGCAAACAGTTAAGAAAAACAAAACCAGCTTTCTGGGTTCAATACTTAGCTCTGATACCTACTATGAGATCAGCAAATTATGTAACATATGTCTCAATTTCTTCATTTGTAAGCTGAGACTATAGTATCTAATTCAATAGGTTGTAAGAAGTAAATACATGCCATGCACTTAGAATTCTGGCATACCAGAATGCCACACGTTTTGATGTTCACTAAAATGTAAGCCACATGAGAGCAAGGATCTTCATGCACTTGTTCACTGCCCTTAGACTAGTGCATGGTGTATACAGAAGTTAAGGAATGAATGAATGTTGAAAGATTCAGAGCATGTTCCTTCTTTGTCCCAGGACCTCAGAGTGCTATGTTTTCCTCACTCTCGAGCCCTGGAAACTCCCTCTCCAGTCTCAGAGAAACCTCTATTCATTTGTGTTTCTGGCCAATATGTTGTTTCAGTACTTTCTGACCCACACCTTCCCCACCTTTGCCCCCAAAGCCAGAAAGACATGTAGACTATGCTTGCTTTTCTCCTAACCATACCCCTCCACAGAAGCAAAGAATAGACTTCACTACCCTGCATCAATAGGAGGAAGAGAAAGGAGGAAACATAGAAGAAAAGCAAAGATTAAAAATGTCAAAATAGTATCCCATCCCAAGAGCTTTAACTTTTTTTTTAACCTTTTAGTTTCTCATGAATAAGTCCAAGGGTTTGCAAAATTAAAGGGCTTTTTGTTGTGATCAATACATGTACATGAAATGAACTCATGCCTGCTCACATCAGCTGAATCTAATCTGTCTGTGATTCATGGCCTAGTTACCATGTTGCTTTGCTGGTCAGAACAGCTTCCTCCTGGTTCCCCTGGACAGGATGGGGCTGGTTCTTTGTAGCCAAGTCATTGGAGTCATATCACTAAGCAATTCGCCTTCTTTATTAAAAGCTCTATTCTAGCTGTTAGGTACACAGAGCCCACACCTAAACATACCACATATACTTTCTCAACAGAGGTGGGGCAAGAACCACAATGCTTGTTTCTTGCCAAGTCAATAATGCTCCTCTCCTCCACCCTTTGTCGACCTAGTTTGCCATCTTTAGCTCCAGGCAGAGCAGATAATTACCAGCCTTCTATTTATTGGCCAAAGCTGACTGGGTTTCTTTGCCAAAAGATACACTCAGAAAGGCTTGTCCACCCATATCCTTCCCAGATGGCTCAGTGGTAAAGAATCCACCTGCCAAGCAGGAGATGCAGGTTCTTTCCCCGGGTCGGGAAGATCCCCTGGAGAAGGAAATGGCTACCCACTCCAGTATTCTTGCCTGGGAAATCCTACGGACAGAGGAGTTTGACAGGCTATAGTCCATGGGGTTGCTGAGTCAGACACGACTGAGCAACTTAGCAACAACAAAAACAAAATTTATTAGCCAAAGCTGTCTGGGTTTCTTTGCCAAAAAGATACACCCAGGAAGGCTTCCTGCCCATATCCAGTTATACTGGCTTTGCTACCAGTTGGAAGCCTCCCATCCTTCACCTTCCTGAAGAATACTAAAATCGGGACCCAAAGTTAACTTGACTTTTTCTAGAATGGCAGCACCAGAGC
Source organism: Cervus elaphus (assembly GCF_910594005.1). Taxonomy (NCBI): domain Eukaryota; kingdom Metazoa; phylum Chordata; class Mammalia; order Artiodactyla; family Cervidae; genus Cervus; species Cervus elaphus. The sequence continues at coordinate 15,149,268 of NC_057833.1, read as the reverse complement.
CAAAAATTTTTCACTAACATTTAATGAGATAGTTAAACACTTGGTTTCCAAACAGACCTGAAGTTGGTTTAGGGTTTTGTTTTCAAGCCAGATGTACTTTCTGGTTCCTAGTTTATCGAGGTATGGCTGAGACTTAGATTTCAGTCTAATCAGTGCTGCCTAGAGCTGAAGATGTGAGCAATCTTACTGGTAAAGAGACCTCTCCCTCAGCCTAAGTATTTTCCAGGGTTCACTACTATACCAAGTTCATATGGCAATACTGATAAGGATTGGAAATGATATAATATGGAGGTAAGAGCCCTGGACTGAAATCCAAATATCTGATCCCAATCATGGCCTAGTTCCTATTAGCCCTTGGTAAAAAACAGTGGCTTGGTCTGGATTCATTCTCCCCATCTGTACATTATGAGACATTTAAAAAAATATTTTCATATCCTACAGTTGTCCTTGCCTGTGGTAGCCCACTCATTGAAGCATTTACCCCTTTGGGAGGGCAGATACCATTTAGAACAAAGGTCAGTATCCATGCCCAAAACTGCCTATTAAAATTCTTATTTAAAAAATAGTAATCACTAATTTTAAAATCTCTGTAAATACATTCAGCTTCCTTTATATAACAAAAGCAAGCTTTGACCAACCCATTTTTATTTGCCCAGGACTTTCTCAGTTTTAGCCCTGAAAGTCCCATATCCCATGCATCCCTTCATTCCAAACCAGGAAAAGTGATCCCTCCACTTAGAGTTCTGGACCTACACTTTAGTTATGAACCATAGTATAGAGATTATTGAAGGAAGAAGACAAAGGAGTGGTAAGAATGTGAGCTCCAGAAGGAGTCAGTGCTTCAGTCCTCTGAACAAACCACCCCGAAAGAGAGACTTCAAATGAGAGCAATCATTTCTTCCACTCGTGAATCTGAGCAAGGAATGAATTTAGCTGGGTGTTTCCTGTTCAGGGCATCTCTTGAGGTTGCAGTCGAACATTGACTGAAACTGACACCACCTTGAAGCCTTCTTATCTTGCATGTCAGCACCTGGGCTGGGCACACATGAATAGCTGACAGCTCACTGTCCTCTGCCTCTCTCTCTTTCTCTCTCTCCCTCCCTCTCTAACACTCTCCCTCACCTCCACATCATCTCCTCAGATGGCTGTCCTAGGGTAGCTGGACTCACATGGTGGCTGAAGGCTCCCAGAGCAAGTCCTAAGAGAAACTGGTAGAAATGGCATGGCCTTCTCCAACTTAGCCTTACGTCACACTGCATAACTTCTGCCATATTCTTTTCATTAAGCAAATGTCTACCCAGGTTCATGAGAAGTAACATAGACTCCACCTCTTGATGCAAAGAGCATCAAGGAATTTGCAGACACCTTTAAAAACCACCATAAGGAAGAAGGACACCTACTCCTTCCAGCTCAGAGAATTTACTAGAAGAGAGGTAGGGGAAGCAAGATGCATCATGTGCTAGGGATCATTACCACCACACTTCTCCACACCATGAGCTCTGAGAGGCTGGTATCAGGCCAGACAAGAGTCAAGAAGAAAACTAAAAGTAGAGAAGCTTCTGCCACTCCCTCTTCATAACTTGGGAAGATGTCACCATATAGGGCACCTACAATAGATGATGCGACAGAGTGAAAATGGCAGCACCGCCCAGTCAGGTAATGAAAGCATCGGCTAACCAGCGCCTTCCTTGTGGCACAGGAGAAATTTAGCGTTTCCTGTCTGCCTCAGGAAGGATGTGAGAAGATGATGTTGCCGCTGGCAAAGAGGCCACAGAGCAAAATGATGAGGTCATTCTGAGGTACTTTAAACTGGGAATCACAGGAGTCCTCAGACCTTAGGGAGAAGAAACTGGGACATCAGAGAAAATGGAAGACAGGTGAGTCTGGAGGAAAGACCTCTGCACCAACTGAGCCCAGGGAATAGAATGAGATTTCTCCAGAGACAGGTAAACAAAGTGCTCCCAACCCCATAGCCTGACTGGATGGACAAGGGCGAGACAAGAGCTCTGGCTCCACCTGTCAAGATGGAGACAGGAGGAGCTAGAAGACAGCAGACAGCTGGTGGGCAGACCTGAGGCCTCTCTTCCCTGCCACCTTGCAAAGACAATGGAGTCATCTGAAAGCGATGAGTATACCACAAATTGGCAGCTTTGAATTTCTGGTCCCTTCTTTCAGTCTCAACTCCCATTCAGGGTGGCAGCTGTGAGAAAAATCACGTCAGCTCTAGAGGCAGAGAAACCAAGATTTCTTTTTGCACGTCTAAGTTACAGTGTCAAACTTGTCCCTGAGCAATATGAAGAACAGAAACCACTCTTGATTACCTTACTCCCCACCCTGCAGCCACAATAGCTCCTGTTGCTTACCTCCGGCTTGCCAACCCATTTGCTTCCTTTGTGCTTGTGCATGATGGTTCCCTCTGTCTGGAATGTTCTCTCTGCTGGCTCTACATACCTTTCATAGCTCACCTTAAACGTCAGATTCTACATAACTAATCAGAACCGACTATATAGCACAGGGAACCCTGCTCAATTCTCCGTGGTGATCTAAATGGGAAAGAAATCCAAGAAAGAGGGGATACATACATACATACATACATATATATATATATACGGCTGATTCACTTTGCTGTACATTAGAAACTAACATGATATTATAAAGCAACTGTACTCCAATAAAGAAATAAAACAATAAAATATAATAGCTGACATTTCATTTAGTAAAAAAATAAAAATAAATGCCAACTTCCAAGTGAGGCCTTCACACTGCTCTACCAAAATGGATCTACTCCTATTTTTCCTAATCTCAATAGCTTTATTTTTTTTTAATAGATTATTCCTCACCCATCTACACTGTTCCCAGCCTGCAACTCTCCAGACTTGCCCATCTCAGGAAATGGTCTGACCCTATCGCTTAAGCCAAAAACCTTTATTCTGAGTCCTTCTCCTTTGGCCTCAAACCCACATCCAAAGGAACTGCAGTCCTAACAGTTCTATCTCCAAACATATATTCTGAATCCACTCAATTCTTGCACTTGCCTGTGCCACCACCTTCGTTAGGCCAGAACCTTCTTGCCAGGCCTGATTGTGGTGCTAGCCTCCCTGTCTCTGCTCTTGCCTATCTACCATTCCACATCACACTCAACAAAATACTTTAAAAAGATAAATAAGCTCCTGCAACTCCTGTGATTTTAAACCTTCAATGGCCTCAGAAGTCTCCCGCTAGGCCCACGAGGCCTGCAGGGTCCAGCCCTCAAGCGCTTCACCCAACAGCGCATTTCCTTCCTGGGGCCCTGGTCTGCTCTGGATTCTTTAAAGCTGCCTTCCTGCCTCAAGGCCTCAGCAATTCCTCTACCCGTTGACCATCTCCCTCAGTGTCTTAACACAGATGGCTCCTTCTCATCATTCAAGTCTCAGCTTCAATGCTGTCTCCTAGAAAAGGCCTTCCCTGGGCTCTTCTGCCCCCATCAGGGAGTTCCTCTCCTTGGACTGCTTTTCCTTACAGCACTTAACACTCTGATGAAATAGGCATTTCATTTGTTGACTTCTTAAATTATCTAAATTAGCCCTCCTTCACAAACACGCTTACGTAAACTGCCTGGTGCAGGTCTCTATATCCCCATCACCCAGAGCAAGTATCTCCCAGATGCCCAGAAGGCAGTGAATGAAGAAAGGAATGAATGAACAGCTTGAAAACCAGTTTTTCTTTGAGGAAGAAGAAGCATTTTCTTCAGGTCTGTTTGCTCATCTGTGAAATAAATTTAAAGGGTTCTTTCAGTCTTCTCCTAGAGGACAAATTCGTGTCTGCGAAAATAGAGTATAACTTCACTAGGTTAACAATACATTTAACACTTGCCAATAAGATAAGGTTGCCAGGAGAAAAATCAATAACCTCAGATATGCAGATGACACCACCCTTATGGCAGAAAGTGAAGAGGAACTAAAAAGCCTCTTGATGAAAGTGAAGGAGGAGAGTGAAAAAGTTAGCTTAAAGCTCAACATTCAGAAAACTAACATCATGGCATCTGGTCCCATCACTTCATGGGAAATAGATGGGGAAAGAGTGGAAACAGTGTCAGACTTTATTTTTTCGGGCTCCAAAATCACTGCAGATGGTGATTGCAGCCATGAAATTAAAAGACGCTTACTCCTTGGAAGGAAACTTATGACCAACCTAGATAGCATATTTAAAAGCAGAGACATTACTTTGCCAACAAAGGTCCATCTAGTCAAGGCTATGGTTTTTCCAGTGGTCATGTATGGATGTGAGAGTTGGACTGTGAAGAAAGCTGAGCGCTGAAAAATTGATGCTTTTGAACTATGGTGTTGGAGAAGACTCTTGAGAGTCCCTTGGACTGCAAGGAGATCCAACCTGTCCATCCTAAAGGAGATCAGCCCTGGGTGTTCCTTGGAAGGACTGACGCTGAAGCTGAAACTCCAAAACTTTGGCCACCTCATGCGAAGAGTTGACTCATTGGAAAAGACCCTAATGCTGGGAAGGATTGGGGGCGGGAGGAGGAGGGGACGACTGAGGATGAGGTGGCTCGATGGCATCACCCACTCGATGAACATGGGTTTGGGTGGACTCCTGGAGTTGGTGATGGACAGCAAGGCCTGGCATGCTGCGATTCATGGGGTCGCAGAGAGTCAGACACGACTGAGCGAATAAGAACTGTGACTTCACGACTGAACTGAATAAGATAAGGTAAGCCTGAGTAAAATGTAAGTCCCTCATTTCAATAAATGATGAAATACATTGCCTGTGCTCCATGTGTGTTTATATCTGGCTTTTAGCTTTCCTCTGGAATTCGGCTCCTCTGGGCTGGAGCTCAAATTTAACTAAACACACACACACACACACACACACACACACACACAATCAAAACTCTGTTAACTGCAAATGGTTTGTTGTGTCCCTACCTGGGGCAGTATTTTTTATTGTCTGCAGTACTTGGTTTTCAATTTTGATTTATTTCTAAAGTTCTTCCTGATTTAAAAAAGAAAAGAAAATTAAGAGGGTGGAAGAAACACTCTTTTATTTTGGCAGGGTTCCCAGCTACATGGCTGCAGGTTGCTACCTCTAGGCAAATGGCAACAGAACCCAGGACTGAAAGTTCTCTCTCAAAGTATTTCTCTTTGAAGAACTACAAAGTGACTCTAACTGTTCTTTGAACTTCAAAAAAAAAGCACATTTCAAGCTAGTCCCCATGGTGAATTTTTACCGCATATAAAACACATCTAGCTTCATAGGCTAAAGGCATGAAAGAGTAAGTATGGAGAAAAAGTAGAAGTTTGAATAAGAAAATACTAACCAAAAAAAAAAAAAATCTAGGATATACATTTTAAAAACTTCCTAACTCTCTTCTGTACCTTCAGAATCAGATCCATCCTTCAAGGTTCACTTCAGAAATCACCTCCTCGAATAAATTTTCCCCAGTTTCTTAGGCCACTTTAAAATTTCCTTCCTCACAATTCCTGCCACTTGGCTTGTAATTATTCAATTGATTTGACTCAGATCACAGATGGCTGTTCACATGCCCACCTCCCAGTAGACAATGTGCCATTCACTGAACCATCTTCCCCACTGCCTGTAGGCGCCGAGCAGGCGAGGACTCCCTCTAACTCACCTAGAATGTTCAGCAAATCCTAAAAATCACACTTCTGTTATGTTCAAAATCATGATTGCCTTAATTCAAGTTATTAATAAAATATAGATACTTCTGAAATTTTTATAAGCATTTTTAGTCACTATCTAGGGCTTTTTTTAACTTTTTATTTTTAAACATTTATAATACCCTTCATCCACCTTCCCCCAATGGTGACATCTTGAACACAATATCAAAACAGGAAATTGACATTGGTACAAATATCCTTAACTAGACTACAGACCATGTTCGATGTTATCAGTTTTCACATGCACACATTTGTGTGTGAGCTTCTATGTAATATAAGCATATGCAATCCCATATATGTACAGTTATATAGCCACAATCAAGACACGGAACTGTTCCATCATCACAAAGGATCCTGCTCATACTCAGTTTATATTCATTTCCCCTCCCAACATCTATCCCTGCCTCTTGGTAGCCACTGATTTGTTTTCCAACTGTAGTTTTACCATTTTGAAAAAAATGTTATATAAATGGAACTATAAAGTATACATAAAATCTTTAAAGGTTTTAAAGTATAAAACCTCTTGATACTGACTTTTTTTTTTTACTGAGCACAATGCCCTCAAGAGCATCCAGGTTGTTGTATGCATCAATTGTTCGTTACTTTTTATTGCTGAATAGTATTCTATGGTGGGCTTCCTAATGGCTCAGACAGTAAAGAATCTGCCTGCAAGACAGGAGACCCAGGTTAGATCTCTGGGTCAGGAAGATCCCCTGGAGAAGGGAATGGCTACCCACTACAGCATTCTTGCTGGAAAACTCCATGGACAGTGGAGCCAGGCGGGCTACAGTCCGTGGGTTTGCAAAGTTGGACACGACTGAGCAACTAACATACATACAACAGTATTCTATGGTATGAATGTACCAGACTATTGACTGTTTCCCATTTGGTGTTATTACAAATAAAGCTCCTATAAACATTCATGTATAGAAGTTTGTGTGAACATAAGTTTTCTTTTATCTGGGATAAATGCCCAAGAGTGTAATTGCTGCATCATTATGGTAACTGCATGTTTAATTTTACAAAAAACTAATTTTGCAAAAAAAAATTTACAAAAAAATCTTTCCAGAGCAGCTATGCCATTCCCACCCTGACATATGAGGAATCCAGTTTTTTGGCTTTCTCTCTAGCACTTGGTATTATCACTATATTTAGCTTATCTCATAGGTAGGTAGTGATATTTTACAATTTTAATTTGCATTTTCCTAGTGGCTAATGATATTAAACATATTCATAAGCTTATTTTCTATCAGTATCCTCTTTTTCATGAAATATCTTAGAGTGTTTTGCCCATTTTCTAATTGGATTGTTTGAAGTTTTTCTTTTTTTTTTAATTGTTGAGTGTGGAACTTTTTGTATATTCTAGACACAAAACCTTTGTCAATCATGTGGTTTAAAAATGTTTTCCTTCAGCCTGCTTTCATGCCTTACCAGTGTCTTTTGCAGCACAAAATTTTTGTTTTGTTTACATTTATTTATTATTGAAATATAGTTGTTTCCAACATTGTTAGTGTCAAGTATACAGCAAAGTGATTCATTTTCGTATATATATATGAAAAATGCATATATTATTTTTCAGATTCTTTTCCAATATAGATTATTATAAGACATTGAATATAGTTCCATGTGTTATACAGTAGGTCCCTGTTGTCTAACTATTCTATATATGTGTGTGTATCTGTTAATCCCAAACTCCTAATTTATCCCTCTCCCACTTTCCCCTTAGGTAACCATAAGCTGTTTTCTGTCTGTGAGTCTATATTTTGTATATGAGTTCATTTGCATCATTTTTTCAGATTCCACATATAAGTGAAATCATATCTGTGTTTTTCTGTTTGACTCACTTAGTATGATCATCTCTAGGTCCATCCATGTTGCTGCAAATAGCAATATTTCATTCTTTTTTATAGCTGAGTAATATTCCATTGTTCATATGTACCATATCTTCTTTATCCATTCATCCATTGATGGACACCTAGGTTGCTTCCATGTCTTGCATACTATAAATAGTGCTTACAACACAAAAGTTTTTAATTTTGATGCTGTCCAATTTATCAGTTTTTGCTTTTATGGCTGGTGCTTTTCATGTCATTTCTAAGAACAGCTCTCTTAACCGTAGGTCTAGAAGATTTTCTCCTATGCTTTCTTTAAAAACTGTTTATAGTTTTACATTTGACATTAATATCTATGATTCACTTTGAATTAATTTTTATGTAAGGTATGGGCTTCTCTTGTGGCTCAACTGGTAAAGAACCTGCCTGCAATGTGGGAGACCTGGGTTCGATCCCTGGGTTGGGACGACCCCCTGGAGAAGGGAAAGGCTATCCACTCCAGTATTCTGCCTTGGAGAATTCTAGGGCCTATACAGTCCATGAGGTGGCAAAGAGTCGGACACGACTGAGCGACTTTCACTTTCACTAAGGTATGGGGGTAGGTCATGGCTTATTTTGCCTGTAGATGCCCAATTACTCCAGCGCTTAAAAAGAATATCTTTCCTCCACTGAATTACTTTGACTCTTTGCCAAAAATAAATTGGCAGTATATACTAAAAAGAGTTGAAAATGGGTACAAACAATATACAAATAAATACAGGTACACATGTATTCACAGAAGAACTATTCACAATAGCCAAAAGGTGGAAACAGTCCAAATGTCCATCGGTTAACGAATGGACAGACAAAATAAGGAATATTATTTAGCCATAAAAAGAATGGAGTACTAATACATGCTACAAGGTGAATGAACCTCTAAACATTTTATAAATGCAAGAAGGCAGACACAAGAGGTCACATATTGTGTGATTTCATTTATATGAAATATCCTAGAAAGGTATATTCCTAGAGAGGAAATGCAGACCCAGGAGCAGGGGAGAGGGGGAAACTGTGAGGAACTGCTTAACAGGTACAAGGTTTTCTCTGGAGGTGATAAAAATGTTTTGGACCTAGAGATAGTGGTCGCACAACATTGTAAAGGCACTAGATGTCACTTTAAAATGGTTGATTTTGTGTTATAGTAATTTGGCCTCAGTTGAAAAATAAAGCAGTTGAACAGATTTGTGTGGGTCTGTTTAATATCACCCAGCCTTGATTACTGTTACTCTAAGTAAATAGTTAACATCATACTTTTCATATATAAAGCCAACAGCAGGTGATCTATATAAACAGATGCCCTCTCCTCACCAAGGTTTTTCTGTCTCTATGCTGGGGGTTTTCCCCCAGAGGCACTGATCCCTTTATCCAAAATATATCCACAGGCCCACTATTATTAATCTCCCTATTAAATGCCGGTGGAAGTTGGCTTTGCTGACACAAATTGGCACAGGGTCTAAAGAAACTGGAGGTTCAGTTAAAGTTAATTCATATTATCACTTTAATTTTCTGCTTACCCAGCTTATTGTTTAAAAAATTCTCTTCCAAGTATTAAGTGTAATATTTGTATGTATTATTCACAATTGTATACATGATGAAAGTGAGGAGAGTTTTTACCCTCCTATTACTCTCTAAAGTTATTTAGAGTATGAATAACTAGCTTATCAAGATACTTAGACTTTTATAATTTTATTTAATTCTGGGTTTCACACTAGTGAGAAATGTCCTGGCAGGCATTTCAAAAATACCCATAAACTGTCACCAGGAGCTGTACTGGAATTAGACCATCTTCATGGAGCCATGGGACACCCCAGTCTCCCACTCACAGAAGGCTGAACCTATAACCGGTTTCTTCACCAGCCAGGCAGGAGGCTAACTGGCCTGTACAGTTCCATAATTTCTCAATTGTCTTATCAAACCTACAATTTGCTGACTTTGTGGATCTGATGTGAAGACTGATTTTTGCTGCCTTATCCTTCTTCTTGATCTTACAGTGAGATAATAAAGAGAATCAGCTCATGTCAAACTCCTGCTTAAAATCTTCCACTGACCTCAAAATAAAGTCCATCATCCCAGCATGTCACACAAGCTCCCAGGCCGTCCAGCCTCTCGGGTCCCTTCTCCAACCCTGCTTCTCAGTCTTGCACCACAATATTTCACTTCCAACACTGCCATATTCTCACTTGGCCCAGGGCCTTTGCATATGCTGTTACCCTTCAAGCTTGGCTCAGGATAAATCGTACCTGAGTTCTCCGTGACTTGTCACAGTCGTCTAGGGGTCTCACTGTATTACTCTCTTCTACAGGAAATCTTACCTGTGTTGTCAATTCCCTATTAACTTGTCTTTCTCCCTCATGAGACTAAAGACAGATTGTGCCAGGAATATTGCAGGAGCTTAAGAAATGTTTCTTAAATAAATACACTTATTAATTCATATAAGAGATACTTCTTGAACACCTGTAAAGTGCCAGATACTGTTTTCTACATGGGGATATAGCACTTTGGGCTTCCCAGGTGACTCAGCAATAAAGAATCCTCCTGCAACCCAGGAGATTAATATTTGATGCCTAAGTGAGAAAAACCCCCTGGAGAAGGAAACGGCAACCTGCTCTAGTATTCTCGCCTGGAAAGTCCCATGGGCAGAGGAACCTGCTGGTTACAGTCCATGGGGTCACAAGAGTTGGACACGACTTAGCAACTAAACCACCGCCATCAGATAGCAGTTTGCAAGGCAGGCAAAAAAATCCCTTCCTTCTTGGACCTTACAGTGAAATAAAGGAAGGAGACAATAAATAAGTACTTGATAAAATTTTAGGTGGTGATAAGGTATATGAGGAAAATCAAAGCAGAGTGAATGGGTGAATGAATGAATGAAGAATTTGGAGTTAGAAATCAGGTCATTCAGACTACTGCCATAGAAGTCAATTGTATTGCTATAAATTCAAACTTGAAATTGCATGAATTTATTTTTCATTTGTACACATTTTACAATATGTACAGATTGTCTTCTAGATGCCTAGGTCTAGGATACAGCCTAGCCATTGCTCTAGGTCTAGAATACAGCAGGACACAGCAATTTTTATTTCTGTCCTTATAGAGCTTTTATGTGAGTGTCAATGAGTAAATATATAATATTATCAGAGGCTGGTAAGTGCTTTGAGGAAATAAAGCAAATTAAAAGGCAAAGAAGGCTTCCCTGGTGGTCCAGTAGTTAAGAATCCACCTGCCAATGCAGGGGACACGGGTTTGATCCTGACCTGGGAAGATGCCACATGCTGTGGGGCAACTAAGCCCATATGCCACAACTACTGAAGCCTGTGCACCCTAGAACCCATGTTCCACAGAGGAATTTTTGAGTGTATATGGTGGGGTGGGGTGAGTAATTGATATTTTAAATTATCAAGGAAGAATTCACAAAGAAAGTAGCATCACTGCAGAGAACTAAATGAGGTGAGGGAGTGAGCCAAGTGGATAATCGCAAGATGAACACTGCAGATAGAAAGTGCAAAGGCCCTGAGGCAGGGATAAGGCCTCAAAACCTGAAACCTGCTCCTAATACGCAGCATAACTGTAAATTATAGCTGACAGTACACTAGACTGAGAGCCAAAGAGACGGAGGTATGAGACCCAGGGACTCCACTTACTGGTTGTATGACTTTAACCAAGTTTTTAATCTCAGGTCTCCAATTCTTCATTTGTACAGTTAATGCCTATCTGAAAGTGTGGTCATGCTACTCCAGTAGAATGATGGACTAAATTGACATAAGACAGGTTAACAGTAGAAAAACAAATTTAATTTCATAAGTACAAGAGCCCAATAAAAAATATGACTCAAAGAAATGACCAAAGCAGGCAAATTTCATACCTGCCCGACAAGAAACCAGTAGTAAATTAGTAAAGAAGTAACAAGGTTTGATTACATGTCCTTCTCAGCCCTAAATTCTCTCCCTGTCTCTGGTGATAAGGATGCCTTTTTCTAGCTTCCTGGTACAGGGAGGGTCCCTTTCACATGGGAGATTTAGTTCTTGCTTTCAGGGGTACAAAGGAAGGTCAGAGTGTTTTTGCACCAGATGTTTCTTCGATAACTTTAATTCAAAGGAATCAACACATCAAAATGGTATATTTGGGGGTGGCATATTCTGCGTCTGCTAAGTCATTTCAGTTGTGTCTGACTCTTTGTGACCCCATCACCAACTTCCAGAGCCTACTCAAACTCATGTCCATCACATCAGAGATGCCATCCAAGCATCTCATCCTCTGTCATCCCCTTCTCCTCTCGCCTTTAATCTTTCCCAGCATCAGGGTCTTTTCCAATAAGTCAGTTCTTCACATCAGGTGGCCAAAATGTTGGAGTTTCAGCTTCAGCATCAGTCCTTCCAATAAATTTTCAGGAGTGATTTCCTTTAGGATTGACTGGCAGGCAAGGAACATACCAAAATGTTAAAAGTGGTTGATGGGTACTTTTTTTCCAACAATCAATACTTACCTGTCCTGTGCTCCATTTCCTCAGAGCCAGTCTGATAAACTGTGATAATGTGGTGGAGGATGCTCCATGCAGTGTGGTGTGGATAGCTGCCTCTCCCACGGAAAATTGTTCTCTTACTACAGAGGCCTCCTGAAACCAATGCCTGAAGTCCAAGCCTCATCAAAAGGCCTGTAGTGCAGACAGTTTGAAAGGAAGTAAGCTTTCGATTTCTCAGATCACACCCAGTAAGAACAGGGGTTTTAATTAGTGTTTATTAGATGCCAGGCATTGTACTTGTGTTTCTCACAGAGTCTCATTTAAACCCCCAACAGTCTTATAAGTTAGGTACTGACATTCTCATTCTATGTATGAAGAAACTAAGGTACAGTCAGTTCAGTTGCTCAGTTGTGTCCAACTCTTTGTGACCCCATGGACTGCAGCACAGGGCTTCCATGTCCATCAGCAAACATGAGTTTGAATCAGTGATGCCATCAAAACATCTTATCCTCTGTCATCTCCTCCTCCTGCCTTCAATCCTTCCCAGCATCAGGGTCTTTTCAAATGAGTCAGTTCTTCACATCAGTGGCCAAAGTATTGAAGCTTCACCTTCAACATCAGTCCTTCCAATGAATATTCAGGACAGATTTCCTTTAGGATGGACTGGTTGGATCTCCTTGCAGTCCAAGGGACTCTCAAGAGTCTTCTCCAACACCACAGTTCAAAAGCATCAATTTTTTGGTGCTCAGCTTTCTTTATAATCCAATTTTCACATCTTGTGGCTCAGATGGTAAAGAATTCGCCTGCAAAGGAAGAGACCTGGATTCGATCCCTGGGTTGAGAAGATCCCCCGGAGAAGGGAAAGACTACTGACTCCAGTATTCTGGCCTGGAGAATTCATGGACTATATAGTCCATGGGGTCGCAAAGAGTCAGACACAACTGAGCAACTCTCACATCCATACATGACTCACATCCATAGCTTTGACTAGACAGACCTTTGATTGCAAAGTAATGTCTCTCTTTTTAACTGGCAGAGTAATGTCTCTGCTTTTTAATATGCTGTCTAACTTGGTCATAGCTTTTCTTCCAAGGAGCAAGCATCTTTTAATTTCAAGGCTGCAGTCACCATCTGCAGTGATTTTGGAGCCCAAGAAAATAAAGTCTGTCACTGTTTCCATTGCTTTCCCATCTATTTGCCATGAGATAATGGGACCTGATGCCATGATCTTCATTTTTTGAATGCTGAGTTTTAAGCCAACTTTTTCACTCTCCTCTTTCATCACAGATGACACCACCCTTCTGGCAGAAAGCGAAGAAGAACTAAAGAGCCTCTTAATGAAAGTGAAAGAGGAGAGTGGAAAAAAAAAGGTACAGAGAGGTGAAATAATTTCCCCAAGGGCACACAACTAACAAGAGATGGAGCGAGGATCCGAATGTAAATAATGACTCCAGAGTCCACAATGACTGCAACACTTGCCCACCCATTTTAATGGAAGACAGAAAAAAAATCAGTCCTATGTATCTCCTCCTCCTAGTGGTGGGGAGCTAGGCTGCAGAGGATCCAGTAGAAAATTTCTGGATGAGGTCTGCAGGAACCCTCTGGGTCTGGCACGTACTAGCTTTTGTAATTTGGGGCAAGTCATAACCCCTCCAAGTCTTGACTTTCTTACTCATTAAGGAAATAGCTTTCCTGGACCTTCAAGCCTCCCAGGATGGCTATAAAGATCAAAGGAGACAAAACACATGAAAATCCTGTGGAAACTACCCAGTGCCCTACAAGTAAAAGATATTAGCCATAATGCTTTTAGCATGGAACTCTCAGAATGTCAAACTGGACACCAGATTGCTCTGAGAGGCTCTCCCGAGAGTCATTCTCAAGGAGTTTATCATATGACCCCACAGAAATTTTCTCCAGCTGTGGCCTGACAATAGTGATGTGCTACTTGGAACAAAGCCCCTGATTTGCCCCATAGTGCAATGCTCTATGCAGTAACACCTACCCGGGACTAAAGGACAGAGGTAAGCTGAATAATGGCATTCACGCCACCCAAATCCCGACCTGGGAGGCCATTCAGAGAACTTCCTGAGATTCACGCAGTAAGGTCTTTCCTGAGTCACACAGCAGAACATAAGGGACAAACAGTAAGGTTGCCCACCACAGGCCAGGTCCTGCCAGTGCTAGACCCTTTAAAAACTTCTTCTCGAAGCCTCACAGCACACCTGCTATTCTCCACATTTTACAGTTAAGAGAGCTGAGGTTCAGAGAGGTTAAGGGGCTTGCCTACCAGGCGGCTAAAAGGATAAAAGGAAAATTAAGGTGACATAATTTTGTTCCTCCATTTCAGTTCCAGTAATGTTATCTAAATTATTTTTTAGATAATTAGAGGAATTTCAGCTCCTCAAAAATGAAGATAAATCAAATTTATGGATTTCTCTTGACATGTTAGATGAATAAAACTGACATTTATTCAAAATATTTTATTATAACATATAACAGTATTTTGAGACCAACATTTGATTGCCAGGCTTTTATGAAAATCATGTAAATAGAAAATAATTTTGTCTAATTTTTCTCAAATAACAGGGAAAGCTTTTTCATTTTTAATTGAGGGAAATGAAAGGAATATTTACAAGTATGACCCATCCTTAATGTCAGTAATATGTAAACTCATGTCATTCTACAAGTTTGTTTAATACATAAACAAATTACCCACTGAAAAGAGCAGACAGTCCACAAAGGAAGAAATACAAAATTTTTATCAAACATATGGAAGCTCACTAATAATGAAGTATATTCAAAGTAAAACAATGACACCTCACATCTTATATGCTGAATAGAGAATTTTAAATTTTTAATGTTTAATGTTGGTAAGTGTGCATTCTCATGCAGAACTGTTAGAACTGCATATCTGCACCTTTCTGGAAAGTGATTTTGGGAACTACGTGTAAAGACCCTCAACAATATGCTCTTTGTCTATGGTAGGATAAATATGACCACAAATTCCCTGTTTCTTCCCCTAGAAAACGATGTGGTCTACTCCACCCACCTCTGGAATCTGCCTGTGACTGCTTGGATCAACAGAGCAAGCTGGAAGAGCCCCTGTGCCAGTCTCAGGCCTAGCCTTCAAGAGGACTGGCAGTTCCCATCTCCTTTCCCTCAGGACCCAGGGGAGAAGCCCACACTGGAGGGGACCTTAGGCCCCAGCCAACAGTCAGCACCAATTTGTCAGGCATGTGAAAGTCACCTAGGAAGTGGATCCTCCAGCCCCAGTCAAGCCACTTCTGCCAGTTAACATGAGGAGCAAAGAAAAAATTTCCCCAAATTGCAATATTGCAAGCAAATGAATGCTGTTGTTTTAAGTGACTAGGTTTAAGTTCAGAGGACATGTAACACAGAATAAATATTGACCTGGTATTGCTCCAATAATTTTACTTCTAGAAATGTATCCTCAGGCACTAATCAGGAATGCAAACAAAGGCTTACACCCAGAATATTCTTGCTGAGACACTTTGGAGAATCTTAATATCTAAATTAGGAGAATGATTATGTAGGTCACAGAATGATCATTATGAAAGTAATTTAAATGTTAGCAATATGGTACAGTACTTATGATAGACTTTTAGGTGGAAAAAGTCATATAAAGAACTATGATAAAAAGAAAAGAAATTAAAAGTTAATATTGGTTATTTCTGGGCAATAAAATCATGAGTGATTTTATTCCAACCTTCACATTTTTGTGGTAATTGCACGAAATAGGAAAAAAAAAAAAACTTTAAAAATGAGGAAACTGTCAACTTACAAAATTTGTCCATAGATAAATAAATAAAGCTCCCTTTAAGCTACAGTTTCTAACTTTTTCATAAAACCATTTTACCAAGGCATGCAGCAATATTAATGTCAAATTATCTGCTATTATTCATAATTGACAGTCTGACAGTCAGCAGAGACAGACTTACTAGCAAAGGACTTTGGTAATCCATAAACTGGATGTAAAAATCCTGAAAAATTAAGCAGTTCTAATGATGTGGCAAAAAGTAAAATAATTGAAGAAAAACTTCAGAAAGATCAGGTTAACATCACTGAAAGTCTATTACTTTCATGGATCTAGGAGCTTTCCTAGATCCATGTCACTTAATCCTCTCAACAGGCTTGTGAGGTAGGTGTTATTTGCATTGTATAGATAAGGACCCTGTGGCCTTGATGGAACTTCCTTAACTAACTTTAAATCCCAGCAACATTACTCATGAATATAAATCCCTGCGTGCTCAGTCACTTCAGTTGTGTTTGACTCTTTGCAACCCTATGGACTGTAGCCAGCCAGGCTCCTCTGTCCATGGGGATTCTCTAGGCAAGAATACTGGAGTGGGTTGCCATTTCCTCCTCCTGGGGATTTACCCAACCCAGGGATCGAACCAGCATCTCTTATGTCTCCTGCGTTGGCAGGTGCGTTCTTTACCACTAGCGCCACCTGGGAAGCCTCCAAATGCAGAGTCTGGAGTCAAGTTCAACGCACATGGTTTTACCCCAGTACCAAGCCGCTACACTCCAAGTCAGGGTTCAACATTCTGACAGGATAGAAAAAAAAAAGTATTAAACAGGTAAGCTTTCTGAAAAAGTCTTTCTTGCATTCTAACACAATTAAAATCTAATTGAATTTTGTAAGCTGCTTTTGCGGGCTTATTTTCTTCTTGTAGAACTTGAAGTGATCCTAAAAAGGGCAATGCCTGACATATATAGACTACCATGGGTAAAACAGATACCTAGTGGGAAGCAGCCGTATAATACAGGGAGCTCAGTTCGGTGCTCTGGACAACCTAGAGAGGTGGAGAAGGGGTGGGAGTGGGAGGGAGACTCAAGAGGGAGGGGATATGTGCATGCTTACAGTCGATTCATGCTGCTGTACAGCGGAAACCAACACAATATTGTAAAGCAATTATCCCCCAATTAAGAATAAATTTTTTTAAAAAGAGAATAAAAAAGTCAGTGCCAATTTTGTAAGACGCCTAGACTATTCTTGAGCAATTGGAAGGGGTTGGGGCAGGGGGACCGGCCGACGAAGCAGAGGTACTTGTCCTCTCTCTCATGGCATTTCTGCAAAGCCCTCTCTTTAGCATGACTGAGGCTTTTAGGAAGTTAGAATTTGGCTGTGCTCCTTGGTTTTATTCACTATTCATATTTGTTGTCTTCTGTTTCCAATAGGCCACTTGTTTTGAGAGCCAAGATGTGAGGAATCAGTACCACAGAGGGGCCCCACAGGGCATTAGTTGGGATAAGGTGGAGAGCCAGATTTCAACCAGGCTGAGGGATTTTGTTTAAAGACAGAGGTTTGTTTTGTTTGTTGTTCCTTAAAGAGTAACTAGTGATAATAACAGCTAAGATTTCCGTAGTGTTTATATGCATCAACTTTGTGCTGTGCACTTTGTATGTGACTATTATCCTACTTAATCCTCATGGTTCTAGGAAGTAAGCACTATTTTCATCTTCATTTTTCAGAAGAAGAGGTGAAGTCTCAGACTCCAGGTGGGTGGTGGTCAGGGTGTGAATTGTTTGCCTGATCTCATCAATCCATCTTCCTAACTGCCACATAGACTGCATTAGTCAGGGCTGAAATTTCAAAGAGACGTCTGCTTCTTCACCCTCTGTCAGCTCCTGTGGGAACCCCAACTATGAGCAACAGGAGAAGGGCCATAGCCAGGAGAATGGAGAACTGGGAATCATAGTTGTGCAAGGCCAAGCTGGTTTTTCCCAGAACCAGGGCTCCTTGCCTCCTAGTTCCAGACTAAGGATTCTGAGTCTTCTTTTAAAATGTACTTCTAGTCATTCATCATCCCCTATATCTAAAAGGATATAAGGTAGTTTACAGTGATAGACAGAATATAACAACATGAAGAAAGAAAGAGAAATACAAGTGGTTAAGTATTCAATGGCCAGCATAGAATCATGATCAGTGAGCATCACAGATCACAGATTCATTAGATTGAAATAAACCGGTGGCTCAAGACAAGCACAGCTAATGCCAATGTTAAGACCAAGAAAAGACTTGCTCCTGAAGGCAGAGTGGCACCCTGCAGTGTAGCGGGCAGTGCTGCCTGCATCTCCGAAGGATGAAACACCAGGCGGCAGAGCAGAGTGGTTGAGCACCCAGACTCTGGAGCCAGACTGCCTGGTTCTCCACTTTTTAGTTGAGTAATCTTGGGCAAGCTATCTAAGCTGTTTGTGCCTTAATTTCTTCACCTATAAATCGGGGCTGGGGAAATATGGACGACTCTCTGAGATAACGGGTGTAAAGCCTTTAGAACAGTGTCAAGCCTGCAGGAAGCCCCGCGCCTGTGTGCTGTTACCATCAGCTTGGTTTGGAACATAACAGCCACTTCCCGCCTCAGGACCCCTCGGTCCCACTGCCCCCTCTGCCTGGTACAGCTCTTACCCCCACTATACACGTGGCTCACTCCTTTCTCTCCTTGAAGCTCTTGCTCTAATGTTGCTTTCTTGGTGGCGCCTTTCCAGACAACAATATTTAAAACTGAAATGCTTTCCCTAGTTTTCTGCATCAAACCAGTGGCCTACAGCTCCTGCCCCAATTCATTTTTCTCCTTTTCATGAGCTCTTCTCATGCTCAAATAACCAAAACAACGACTTAATTTCCTCTGCTTTTTGTCCATCTTCCATCACTAAATGAGGACAGGTTTCTGTTTTATTCAGTGCACTATTAACCAACACCTACAACAGAGTATAACAGAGAGTAAACACCCCATAAACCTATGCTGAATGAATTAACCAACACATTCACCATTGTACAACCAGCTGCAAGGTCACTTTGAAACACCTGTAAGGGCAATTCAGTCAGTCAGTCAAAAAGTGAGCCTGTCAATTGTCTAGACTTTACAATCCACTAACAATAATTTGAGAAAGACTCTGAAAGGCTTACAAAGTTTTATAGTGACAAAGGTAATTCCAATGCAATTTTAGGTGACGTGTACTGCTTTATACTCTTGTAGTAAGTTTAAAATTAGTAACTAACAATGGAGAGTAAGAATAAAGAATAAAGCATTATTGGAATCAAATCATTACTCTGTCAGTTCTTAATGGAGCCAGTCCAAATAAATCATAGGTTTTATTATCCCTTCTCTCCTGACAGCAAAGAAAGGATGGGAAAGCTGGTTATTAATGATAATATCTTATTTCATGCCTCAGAGGAACTCAAAATTCCATGCTTCCTAACACAAAGACAAGTGTTAAGTGCAGAACTTGGGAAAAAACACAAACGGAGCTCCCACTTAGTACTAAAACTTACAGGCCTAAGTGCTGAGTGGCCATCTTTTCAATCAATGAAAGGCAATCTAGCAGAAGGGAAAACACAACAGAAAGGGCATCAGAGGCCAGCAAGGTGAGTCAAGCTCCAAGTGAAGCTGGGAAACTCTCCTAGTCCCAAAGGTAGGTTGAGCTGTGTCATCCACATGTGGTAAAATGCCAGCCATTTCTATACACCACTCTTAGGTCCAAGAAGAGCTTGGAGTACTCTTAGCTGTCCCACGGCTGAATGACAGACAGGAGCATTTCCACCAGATCTTCTTCATATTCAGAAGAAAGTTGAGTTGACTGAGGCTGCATTCTGAGCATTCTGCTGCTATCCTTTCCTTTGTTCATGTGAATTATCTCACTGAGGTCCTCAACTGAGAGAGAACTGTGTGCCTGTAAATAAGCCTGTGCTTCTTTGTCTCTTGTTACTGTTTTTGCTTTAAAGTATATTTTGTTTACTAAAGTATAATATACCCCTGCTCTCTTTTGTTTTCCACTTGCATGAAATATTTTTTTCCCATTTCTTCACTTTGGGCCTATGTGTGTACTTAAGGCAGAAGTGAGTCTCTTGTAGGCAGCACATAGTTGGGTCCTGTTTTTCAATTTAATCCATTCAGTCACTCAGTGCCTTTTAATTATTGAATTCAATCTATTTACATTTAGAGTAATCATTTTTCTTGTTTTTTTTTTAATTGGAGTATAGTTGATTTATAATCTTGTATTAGTTTCAGGTGCTCAGCAAAGTAAATATATATATATATATATACACATACACACACACACACTCTTTTTTAGATTCTTTTCCATGTAGGCTATTACATAGTATTAAGTAGAGTTTCCTGCGCTATAAAGTAGGTCATTATTAGTTAAGGACATACTAATGCCATCTTATTAATTGCTTTCTAGTTGTTTTGTAGTTCCATTATTCCTTTTTTCCTCTCTTTCTGCCTACTTTTGCGAATTGGTGATTTTCCATGGTGGTATACTCTGATTCCACTCTATTTTTTTATGAATTTACTAAAGGTTTTTGCTTTCGTTGTTACCATGTTTACATAAAAGGTTTACATAAAACATAACTAAAACAATCCATTTTATGCTGACAGCAACTCCAGCTCCACCCTTCTACTCCTCCCCTTTGGTTTTGAAGTCACAATTATCTATTTTTATATTTCATATTTGTTAACAAATTAAGGTAACTGTGCTTATTTTTAATACTCTTGTCCTTTAACCTTTAATCTAGACTTAAGTTGTTAACAGACCACCATATTACAGTATTAGAGTATTATAAATTTGACTACATACTTAACTTTAACAATATGTTCTGTACTTTATTTTCTTATTGAACTATAATTGACATACATAATCTTATTGAAATATAATTTACATACCTATATTATGTTAGTTTCAAGTTTATAACATAGCGATTTGGTATTTAAATAATCATCATGATAAATCTTTCACAGGCTTCCCTGGTTGCTCAGACAGTAAAGAATCCATCTGTAATGCAGGAGACCTGGGTTCAATCCCTGGGTTCAGAAGATCCCCTAGAGGAAGACATGGCGACCCACTTCAGAATTCTTAGGGCTTCCCTGGTAACTCACTGGTAAAGAATCTGCCTGCAATGCAGAAGACCCTGATTCGATTCCTGGGTCGGGAAGATCCGTTGGAGAAGGTATAGGCAACCTACTCCAGTATTCTTGGGCTTCCTGGTAACTCAGCTGGTAAAGAATCTGCCTGCAATGCAGGAGACCTGGGTTTGATCCCTGGGTTGGGAAGATCCCCTGGAGGAGGGCATAGCAACCCACTCTGGTATTCTTGCTTGCAGAATCCCCATGGACAGAGGAGCCTGGCAGGCTACAGTCCATGGGGTCACAAAGAGTTGGACACAACTGAGTGACCAAGAACACATGGTAAGTCTAGCTACCATCTGTCACCATACAGAGTAACTATAATATTACTGACTATATTCTCTATGTTGTATATTATATCCTTATGATTTATTCTACAGCTGGAAGTTTGTACCTCTTAATGTCCTTCACCTACTTCACCCCTCACCCACACCCTTCATCCCTCTGGCAGTCACCAGTTTGTTCTCTGTATGTATGTCTTTATTGTTTGGTTCTGTTGGTTCATTGGGTTGTTTTTTAAATTTTACATTTGAGTGAAATATGGTATTTGTCTTTCTGTCTGATTTATTTCACTGAGCATAATACCCTCTAGGTTCAACCAAGTTGTAGCAAATGGAAAGATTTCACTATTTTTATGGCAGAGCAATACATATATATATATATATAGCATATATATTTTTTCAACAAACCATGGAAAATTCTTAGAGATGGGAATACCAGACCACCTGACCTGCCTCCTGAGAAATCTGTAAGCAGGTCAAGAAGCAAGTTAGAACTGGACATGGAACAACAAACTGGTTCCAAATCAGGAAAGGAGTATGTCAAGGCTGTATATTGTCACCCTGCTTATTTAACTTATATGCAGAGTACATCATGAGAAAGGCTGGGCTGGATGAAGCACAAACTGGAATCAAGATTTCCAGGAGAAATATCAATAACCTCAGATATACAGATGACACCACCCTTATAGCAGAAAGTGAAGAGGAACTAAAGACTATCTTGATAAAAGTGAAAGAGGAGAGTCAAAAAGTTGGCTTCAAGCTCAACATTCAGAAAACTAAGATCATGGCATCTGGTCTCATCAGTTCATGACAATAGTTGGGGAAAAAACAGAAACAGTGACTGACTTTATTTTGAGGGGCTCCAAAATCACTGCAGATGGTGAATGCAGCCATGAAACTAAAAGATGCTTACTCCTTGGAAGAAAAGTTATGACCAACCTAGACAGCATATTAAAAAGCAGAGATATTACTTTGCCAACAAAGGTCCATCTAGTCAAGGCTATGGTTTTTCCAGTAGTCATGTATGGATGTGAGAGCTGGACTGTAAAGAAAGCTGAGCACTGAAGAATTGATGCTTTTGAACTGTGGTGTTGGTAAAGACTCTTGAGAGTCCCTTGAACTGCAAGGAGATCCAACCAGTCCATCCTGAAGGAGATCAGTCCTGAATATTCATTGGAAGGGCTGATGCTGGAGCTGAAACTCCAAAACTTTGGCCACCTGATGCAAAGAACTGACTCATTTGAAAAGACCCTGATGCTGGGAAAGATTGAAGGCAGGAGGAGAAGGGGACGACAGGATGAGATGGTTGGATGGCATCACCAACTCAATGGACATGAGTTTGAGTAAACTCTGGGAGTTGGTGATGAACAGGGAGGCCTGGCGTGCTGCAGTCCATGGGGTCGCAAAGAGTCAGACGTGACTGAGCGACTGAACTGAACTGACTGATATAAAATATATAAATCTTCTTTATCCATTTGTCTATCAATGAGCTGTTTTGTTTCGCCCATGTAAATAATGTTGCAGTGAACATACAAGTGTGTGTAACTTTTTAAATTACTGTTTACATTTTCTGCAGATAAATACCCAAAAGAGGACTTGCTGGATCATGTAATTATATTTTTAATTTTTGAGGAATCTCTATGCAGTTTCACATAGCGGTTGCACCGATTTATATTCCACTAACAGTGCACAAGGATTCCTTTTTCTCCACATCTTTGCCAAAAGCTGTTATTTGTCGTCTTTTTGATAATAGCAATTCTGACAGCTAATATCTCACTGTGGTTTTGACTTGCATTTCCCTAGTAATAAGTGATGTTGATCCCCTTTTCATGTGTTTGTTGGATATCTGCATGTCTTTGGAAAATGTTTATTCACATATTCTGCCCATTTTTTAAAATGGTATTTGGACTTTTTTGAAGTTGAGTTGTATGACTTTATATATTTCAGATATATATGGAATATATCATTTGCAAATATCTTCTCCCACTGCATAGGTTGCCTTTTCATTTTGTTGACAGTTTTCTTTTCTGTGCAAAACTTTTTAGTTTGATATAGTCCCATTCTGTTCATTTTTGCTTTTGTTTCCTTTGTCTAAAGACACATCCAAATATATATAGAGAGAGAGCAAAGACTGATGTCAGAGTGTATCGCCTGCATTTTCTTCTAAGAGTTTTACAGCTTCAGATCTGACATTTAAGTCTTTAATCCATTTTTAGTTTAGTTTTGTACGTGCAAGTGCTCACTCAGTCGTGTCCAACTCTGTGACCCTTTGGACAGTAGCCCACCATGCTCCTCTGTCCATGGGGGTTTTCAGGCAAGGATACTGTAGTGGGTTGCCATTTCCTCCTCCAGGGGATCTTTCTATGATGTGATAAAGTACTTCAGTTTGATTTTTTTCATGTAGCTGTCCAGTTTTCACAACATCTTTTATGGAGGAGGTTGTCTTTTCCCCCATTATATATTCTTGTCTCCTTCGGCATAGATTATTTGACCATATACGCATGGGCCTATTTCTGGGCTCTCCATTCTCATCCATTAATCTCTTGTTTTGTGCCAGTACCATAATATTTTGATTACTGCAGCTTCACAGTATAGTTTGAAATCAAGGACTGAGATACCTCCAGCTTTGTTCTTCCTCAAGAATGATTTGGCTATTCAGGGCCTCTCATGTTTCCATACAAACTTTAGAATTATTTGTTCTAATTCTGTGAAAAATGATACTGGTGTTTTGCTAGGGATTGCATTGAATCTGTAGATTGCCTTGAGTCATGTGGCAATTTTAACAATATTATTTCAATTCAGGAGCATGAGGGATCTTCCATTTATGTCCTCTTAAACCGCTTTCATCAGTGTCTTATAGTTTTTTGAGTAGGCCTTTTAAATCCTTAGTTAGATTTATTCCTAGGTATTTTATTCTTTTTGAGACAATTGTAAACAGGGTTTGTCTCTTAGTTTCTCTGACAGTGTTATTAGTCCATAGAAATGCAACAGATTTCTGTATATTAATTTTGTATCCTGCAACTTTACTGAATTCATTGATGAGTTCTAATAGCTTTCTGATGGCATCTCTAGGATATTTTATGTGTAGTATCATGTCATTTGCAAACAGTGACAATTTTACTTCTTCCTTTCCAATATGGATTCCTCTTATTTCTTTTCCTAGTCTGATTGCTAGGACTTCTAATACAATGCTGAATAAAAGTGGCAAAGTGGAATCCTTGTCTTGTTCCTGATCTTAGAAGAAATGCTTTCAGCTTTTCACCTCTGAGTATGATGTTAGCTGTGGGTTTTTCACATGCATGCTGTGCTAAGTCACTTCAGTCATGTCCAACTCTTTGAGACCCCAAAAACTGCAGCCCACCAGGCTCCTCTGTCCATGGGGTTCTCCAGGCAAGAATACTGGAGTGGGTTGCCATGCCCTCCTCCGGCGGATCTTTCTGACCCACAGATGGATCCTGTGTCTCTCATGTCTCCTGCATTGGCAAGTGTGTTCTTTACCACTGGCGCCACCTGGGAACCCCTGGGTTTGACATATATGGCCTTTATTATGTTGAGGTATATTCTATGCCCACTTTGTTGAAAATTTTTTTCATATATAGATGTTGAATTTTGTCAAAAGCTTTTTCTGTATCTATTGAGATGATCATAGTGTTCTTAATTCTTCAATTTGTTAATGTGGTGTACCACATTGATTAAAGA
This sequence comes from Cervus elaphus, assembly GCF_910594005.1. Taxonomy (NCBI): domain Eukaryota; kingdom Metazoa; phylum Chordata; class Mammalia; order Artiodactyla; family Cervidae; genus Cervus; species Cervus elaphus. The sequence goes on along the minus strand of NC_057833.1, from coordinate 15,124,359 downwards.
ATTTAGATCATGTTTCATGGTGTATGATCCTTTTAATGTACTGTTGAATTCAGTTTGCTAATATTTTGTTGAGAATTTGTGTGTCTATCATCACAAGTGATATTGACCTACAATTTTCTCTTTTTTTTGAGGTGGTGTCTTTGTCTATATTGATATCTGGTGATAGTAGCCATGTAAAAGGAGTTTGGAAGCATTCCTTCCTCTTCTGGTTTTTGGAATAGTTCGAGAAAGACAGGTGTTAACTCGTTTAAATGTTTGGGAGAATTAACCTGTGACACGTCTGGGTTTGGACTTTTGTTCGGGAGGCTCTGCTGTAAGGTGACCCTGCAGCTCATGAGAAAGCTTCCTGATGGAGTCTGCAACACAGGAGGATCTGCGTCCCTTTGATGCCCTCCAAGAACCCAGTGTGGTGCCTCCCACCTTCCCCTGCACCTGCCCAGTCATGCCGCTCACAAATCAGGGCTCTGGATGGGATGAGAGAGAAATGAGCCTCTTTGAGCAGCCCACAAAACTGCGAGGGCAAGGTGCTCATTCACACAGTCTCATTTTCTCCCACAGGAGAAATCACAGACTGAAAAGATCTCTCTTGGCTTGAAGCAGTGCTGTCTTGGGATGGGTAATACAGAACAAGTTCCTCTCACCCTCTCCAGTGCATCATACGTTTTTGTTTTAGTGGTATGTTAGAACTTCTGCACTGGAAATTTTTGACTTCCACAATGGCTCTCTTGTTCATGGATGACTTTCTAAGACAGTGTTTTCCAGGGGTTCTTGGTCTGTAGACAAGAGGGGCTGAAGCCAGCTAACAGGTCATTGCAGGGTCTAGGGCCAGGACCAAGGTCCAGTTGCCTATTACCTGATGCATGGGTGGGCAAGACTTCTAGATTCCTTGGTTTATGGTACTGGATCCCACAAAGGCACTTTTGTCCTTGGATGGATGCAAAGTTGTTGTTGGAAGGGGGCCATAAACAAGGGATGTCTTAGTCAGCAATATGTCTGACATCACTCCCCAAACAGCCCAGCCCCGTATCTTTCAGCAAGGTGAGCAATCCAGGAACTGAACAACGTGGACATTCCAGATTTTGTTACTTTAAAATTCTTGGATCCATCAGTTACCTAACTCTCAACCTCCATCTCCATTCCTACAATTCCCAGCTTCATCCAAATATATTATTGCCTCTAATCTTTGAACACTGCCCCCCATTGTCCATTCCACGCTTGTCCTTTGGATCTGAAATGAACTTGGCTTCTCTGACTTGATCCCCTCCTTATTACCTAGTCCCACCCATCCTTGGTGGCTCAGATGGTAAAGAGTCTGCCTGCTAATGCAGGAAACCCAGGTCCGATCCCCAGGAAGATTCCCTGGAGAAGGGCATGGCAACCCACTCCAGTATTCTTCCCTGGAGAATTCCATGGACAGAGGAGCCTGGCAGGCTACAGTTCATTGGGTTGCAAGGAGTCAGACATGACTGACTGACTAACACACACACACATCCATCCTGAGTATTTACTACAAAAGATCAAGCCTAGGTTCCCAGATCAAATTAGTCATTAGCCAGAGGCATGAGACTACCATTGAGCTTATCTAGTGCTCCCCTTGGGAAGAAGTAGGCAACAGTACATGATGCTTGGACATGTTATAATTGTCATGAGTATAGTCAGAAGGAGGGCACAATTCTGCCAGGCTCTCTGCTGCTTCTACCACCATCACCAGCAGTTCTTTTCCATGTCCTGGGTGTGTCAGAAGGAGTTGTCTGGCTTAGCTGACCACCACCAGAAGCAACAACTGATTTATCAGGCTGAGAGACCAAGGCATGAAAGTAGAGAAGACTGTAAGCTCCCTAGAAGTAAGAATTGTGTGTCTTATTCACAACTGCCTCCCTAGAGTATGCCAGTGTCTAATACGTGAGTAGGTTCTCAATAAACTTGTTTAAATAATTAATTAGGAAGAGTGGTACTATCTTTGACCTGTATCTTCTTGTTGTTCAGTCACTCAGTCATGTCTAACTCTATGCAACTCCATCTTACTCCATCTGACAGTCCTTTAAAGAAATTTAAGTCCAAAACATGTATTGTTCCAATCATGGTGCAAGGCCTTACAAATATATGATAGACAAAATGAGTTACATGTAATCTTTACTCTCAAGAAGCTTATAGCTTTCTTTAAGCAGAAAGGCAGACACATTTTAGATGTTTGTGTGTTAAGAGTTTCACAAGAGTTATGGATAAAGAACTGTGAGTACAGATAGTGCTATTAGGAGTAATTTATTCTATTAAAGTTGGGAGCCTACAGGAAAAATAAAAAGTGACATAGGAGGTGGGCCTTGAAATAAGCAGCAGTATCTCAGGGGAACTTATAATGAGAAGACTGAAACTGATCACACAGTGAGGACTCTGTGAGGAACAGCTCCAGTCTGACCGCAGAGTGAGTTCAGGGCTGCTAGTGCCCCTCCGGCAGACAGAGCTCATCGACAGAGACAGTAGACTTTATCACAGAGAGCCGAGGGTATACTGGAGATGTCCTAGAAGATCCCTGAGGACGTGTATTGCGAGCAGAAGGCTAAAGACAATTGCAGAACTTTCCCAAGATCAGCCAGTGGTCCATGCAGCTCAGCGTAGAAGATGCCTCAAGACACTGTTCAGTTCTAAGGCCCTCTCAGAGGGTGTCTGGGCTCTTCTGGGCAAGCCCTGTGGATCTAAGTCTAACGAGGTGGGTCAGAGCCAAGACGGAGAAGTCTGGGACTCAGAGATGGCCTGGAACTACTTGAGTCTCTAAGACTACGGCTAGCTTTCTGTGGCCACCCCACACAGGAGGCTCCTGTGCAATTTCCCCAGCTCCTGAGGTCACCAAAGAACAGAACCTCCCTGGAGATCCGGGCTGGTCTACACATAAAATAAGGGACATCATCTTACCTGCAGTCACCGATACAATCTATAGAATACGGGCTGAGGCCCAGATACTGAAGTCCACGTGGGAAGAAAAAGTCCATGATCAGTAAACATGATACGGAGATGTATTAAAGTCAGAAGGTTGTCTCTCTTGATTATTTAGAAGACAAAATAGAAACTTCACTGAGCAAGAAACTAGTCACACAAAATTAGAGGAAGTGAGGCCCCAAGCAGCACTGAATGCAGGAGACATAAAGACCCTGAGGAAGCAACCCAGGCCATGAATCAGGATATTCATATACTCCCCAGAAGCGTCATCAGAGCTCCAGCCGCAGCACTGCTACTTATTGTATGCCTGATGTTTTTGCTAATTATTGATAAATAAGTGTTACCAATAGAATATTATAATAGAGAAAACATCCATTTGCTAAGGAAAAATGAACCTCATTTAAATTATTTGCCTTATGAACTAAGATTAATGAGTAATGACAATAACAGTAGTTTCACTTTTCAACACACTTTCCCAATCATTGTTTTATATGGTGTTCATAAACTCTGATGAAATAGGCAGATAACACACTAACAGAGAGGTTATGTTATCTGCACCTCCTGTGGATTCACAGCAAAACAGGAGTCAAGCCCAAGAAGGCTGATTCCCAATCCTGTGGTTTCCTAATCCTGGACAAGGATGGCGACCAGGAAAACCACTGTGACCCACTTATTTAGTCATTTCCAGAGTTCATCTGTCAGATGCTTTCTATCTGAGTTGCTCTGACGAATTCCTGTACCTGATTGTTCAGCCATCAAAGCACCTAATTTCTTAAATACCTATTACATACTTTATGAAAAGGTTTCATAGTAGCGTTTGAAACAAAATCATCCTCATCTTTCATGAAGCATGTTTCCTTTTGCATGTAATAAGAGGAATATAAAACAGACTAGCTTTGTATGAGGCTTTTATATGTCTAAAGTCACAATTTGGGTAACTATGTTGAGGGTAGATAAGACACGCTGCTAAGGAGTGCTGAGGAACAATTTATCACAACTGAGATCTCCACACATTCCCTTATTTTAAAATCTGAATTCAGGAATCGGGAAGGATGCCAGCGAAGTCTTTAACCTATTTGCCATTATGTGGAAAATGCCCAGGGCCCAGCCCTGAGCAAACAGGCACTCCCTTGGTGGATGCCTACTGGTCGCCAGTCTCTCACAGCCTGGTCTCCCTACACCTCACCTCTGGCCACCCACGTGCTCACGGCCACCTCAAGACAGAATACGTGCCTGCTTCCCCATCTAGTGCTCCACTTGTAGACTTGCCTTGTCTGAATTCCAGCTCTGGCCTCTACTATTAATTAGCACAAGCTTGAAAAGAAGCATTAGCCCACATGTTGGATGAGTAATAAATTTACACCAAAATCACAGGGACGTACAGAAAGTCCAGCAAAAGAGTTTAATGCACTTGGCAGCAAGCATCGTAAAAACGTCTTGCTTTTCTTTTTAAATTTATTTTTGTTGGTATTTGCTGCTGATGTTACTCAGATTGCAGCTACAAACGAAGCCAAAGGACAGAGGAAGGGAATAGGGAAGGAATGAAATAAAGGAAGAAGAAAGTTAGCTGGCCAGGAGGCTCTAGCCTCACCCCTTCAGAGTTTTGCTCAAAACTACTGAGTTATACTTGCCTATCAATTAGTTTAGTATGTCAGTTTTTTAACAATATATTCCTAATAGTTAAAGAAAACTCAATGATCTGATGTTTATGGATAGAATTTAAGAGACTATGACATCTGAATGGAGAGATGGAGAAGTAGGAAATTCCTTCTAAAACTTTTTACACCATGACATTCTTAGATTTCAAAATAAAACTCTAACTTGCTTATGAGTTGCAGGCAAAAAATGTTGCCTGCCATTTCAGCAAACAAACATTGCCCACCAACAAGCCATCAGCCACAGCAGCCGCCCCCACTGGTATCTGCTGAGGAAATCAGGATGGAGACAAACAGGATACAGGCCCTAGATAAGATGCATATATAAGGAATAACTTCAACGAGCCCAGACTCTTGCACCTTCCCACACACAGGAAAGCACAAAAACCACTAACTGGAGGTATCTGCTTTTGTGATTGGCTATAATCTTTCGATGTTTGACTACAGGTTTTGTTTGTTTTCCCCTGGCAAAAACTCCTACACTGTACATCCTGGCTCTTTCCTTGCCTCTTCAGAACTGTTCCTCAGAGCTATCTGAGAAGCTGTCTCCTGGGCTATAGTCCTCAGTAAGGTCCCCAAATAAAACATACGTTGCAATTGTAGGTTGTACGTTTTTCTTTAGTCTATTGTCTTCAAAAAAAAGTTCTTGCAATACTCATCCTAAAAGAAAACCACAAGATTCCTCCCGTCATGTTCTGAGGTTAGAGTATACCCTAGCCTGTTCCTCTTTGGTAATCCATAAGCTTTTCTCTGAAGCCAGACTCCCCAGGTTCAAATCTCAGTTCTGCCACTTGGGACAAAATACTGTCCCTTCTCCATCACTTACTATTTTGAGTATGTGATTGAACCCTTTTTTTTGCCTCACTTTCCTCATCTGAATAAAGGTAACACTATTACCTACCTCATAAAGTTTGTGAAAGGATTACATGAATTAATGTACATAAGGCATTTAGAATGCCTGACTTGTAAATAGATACACACACACTGTGTGCTATTACTATTTCCTCTTAAGAACAAAGACATCCTATAGGCTTGCAATCTCAACTAGCATTGGTTATGCAAATACCAACCACAAGCCTCAGGAAGAACAAAAGGTAATGGTAAAACACATTCCACCAGGTAATTTTAACCAGTGAGCTGTCATCTCATTTACTTTTCCTCCCCTTGATCACCCTTTTGATCTAGAGATACAAAAAAAAGGTGATGAACTTGAAAGCCAGCAACAGGTAGGAATCAGGAAATGCAAAACCGGTGCCTTCCAGACTAGTCAGCCCCTTACTGGGGGAAAGCTCCACCTGGCCCAGCTCTGCTTTGTCACAGAGCTCAACCTCTCGCCTGCCTACTTACTCCCTGGTTGCAGAAGCACAGAGGAATGGAGAGAAGTCTGTGCCAGGGTCAGCAAACCTCCAGAGCTGTAAGATACAGCAGAAAGGGCAATCAGAGAATCAGATCTGGGAGTCAGGGCTCTCATCTTGGCTCTGAGTAACCTGTGATGAGACACCTGAATTCACCCTTCTCCTGTTTCATACAGAAGGAGAATGCCTATGCTATGTACCTCATAAGATGTTGTGAAAATTAGCTGAAATAAGGCATCTGAAGGCATCTTGAGAAGTATAAAGTACTATTAAAAGTTTCAATAATAACAGCTAGTATAGCGTGAGTCTCAGTGAAGCAGTGAAGTTGCTCAGTCGTGTCCAACTCTTTGCGATCCCATGGACTGTAGCCTACCAGGTTCCTCCATCCATGGAATTTTCCAGGCAAGAGTACTGGAGTGGGTTGCCATTTCCTTCTGCAGGGGATCTTCCCGACCCAGGGATCAAACCCAGGTCTCCCGCATTGCAGGCAGAGACTTTACCGTCTGAGCCACCAGGGAAGCCCAGCATTAGTATAGCCTTCCCTAAAGTTAGCAGATGTCACAAAAAATAAAAGTCAATTTTTATTAAAGTTAATTATCAAAGTTAATTTACCAAATGCAGGGTTAAAAAAATTCTCCAGACTTCTGGAAAATTTAGGAGAGTGGTTCCCAACCCTTTCAGATCCAATATTCCCTTGTTGTAAACACGTATCTTTTTAACACCTCCTTTACTATCCTGAAACAAAATTCATATGAAACATAATTTCCAAAAAGACCAACAATAACAAAAAATATATTTTAATATATAAATCTTGGGAATGACTAAACCAAAAGACATAGATAGTCAGAAACTTGCCTCTATACATGGTGAATCATGGTGAATATAACAGGTACAAACACAGGCTACAGAGTTGTGCTACATCAGACTCAAATACAACCAGTGTTGTTTGCTTTCGGTGTCCTTTTCTGAAATAGTAAACAATCCTGAGCTCCAAACAAAACAAAATACAATCTTCCCTTAATTTACAGGGTCATTGTATTCCTAAAATACTCAGTGTCTAGGATTATAAAATCACAACTACTTTGTGTTTATCTGTAAAACAGAGTTAGGTCCTGAACTTAATTATAAACAGATTTTAAAGCTACAAGAATAAAAGTAAGTCTCAGGTAGCAAAGGACAACTCTTGCTTTTACAGAACAGGCTACGTTGCAGGCTATCCATGACCTCTGGGCTAACTGGTGTGACAACGTCCCCACAAATTTATAATTTATAGTGTCTCCTAGGGAGCAATACCATTCCTTTGAGAATCATGGCTATAGGGCTTCAGAGAGTCTTTAACAAGTTTATGTGGGCAGTGCTAAGAAGAAAAGTTTGCTAAATCACAGAACACTTCCAAAGCCCCTTCTGGAAAGACTGTTGAATCACTAATCACACTTTAGGAAACAATGGTATTCATCACTTTTTAAAATTGAATTCAATAGTAAAAGCATGCTGAGTACCTGCCACAAAAGAACAACAGTAAGAAGGCTCTGAAGATATGTTTTCCAGGAATGGAAAGCCTGATGCTTGGCCAGCCCTCTCAATTGTATCAGTAAAACAGAAAATATAACACGTCTCCAAAAGGACAAGGGGGAGGGAGCTCATTAAAACTGTTGTAGAATACTCAGACCTAGAGCCTAAGTCATCAGTACCATTCAGGATAAATGGTATGAAAATTTTATACTTGGGAGTACAGGTTGTTGCTTGGAAATTACTTCTATGGTCCTTGGATGTATTATATTTATTTTTTCAAGGTCTATAAATTTTTCTATGCCTACTTCCCAAAAGAAAATGGAATTTGTAGATCAATCCAGGGAAGTCTAGGGAATGAAGCGGGTAATCTTGGCTATTTTTTCACTATCAATATATAAAAGTAAACAATGAAATATATATACTTCCATTCTTTTCCCAAACAAGCAGGTTTTATATGCATTGAAAGATATGTTTAAATTAGAAAGCCTACATTTTAGGTTTCACTTTTCCCAAACCTAGCTTTAACTCATAACCTAGTGATTACTAGAAAAATAAATAAAATCTCCACTACTCATGGCCTACGGAGGCTAAAATTTCCCAATCTTTACATCAAAGGAAGGAAATTTTAGTTGCTCAGTCGTGTCCGACTCTTTGTAACCTCATGGACTGTAGCCCACCAGGCTCTTCCATCCATGTGATTTTCCAGGCAGGAATATTGGAGTGGATTGCCATTTCCTTCTGCAGGGGATCTGCCTGACCCAGGGATCAAACCCAGGTCTCCCATATTGCAGGCAGACTCTTTACCGTCTGAGCCACCGGGGAAGCCCCAAATGAAGGAACTAGACTCCAGTAAATAATTACAAAGAAAGACACCTCACCCAACCTGGAGCCTTGGAAAAGGTTTCTTGAAGACTCATAAGGAGCCAAAATTATCTCCTTAGTTACACTGTCAATACATTCTTATTTCAACAGATTTTAACATAAGTGTGAGAATAATGCGTCTGATTTTCGTTAAGTACTTATCATGCACTAGTGCCACCTGGTGGACATTTTTAAACTACAGCTTAAATTATTATTTGAAAAGAGTTTGAGGCCTTCTCCATTAACTTTAAAAAAAAAAAAAGTAGAAAAATATACTTTATTATTTTGCAACATACTTTATCTCATAGTTTCTGTAACTTGGGGACCAATGCATTAATTCACTCCATGAGACTCACCTATTAACCTAACTCAGGGTCACTTGCAACCTGGCCACATTTCATCTTTGTCCAGATTTGTAAATGGATTGCTCCTTGGAAGAAAAGCTATGACCAACCTAGAGAGCACATTAAAAAGCACAGACATTACTTTGCCGACAAATGTCCGTCTAGTCAAAGCTATGGCTTTTCCAATAGTCGTGTATGGATGTGAGAGCTGGACCATAAAGAAAGCTGAGTGCTAAAGAATTGCTGCTTTTGAACTGTGGTGTTGGACAAGACTCTTGAGAGTCCCTTGGACTGCAAGGAGATCCAACCAGTCCATCCTAAAGGAGATCAGTCTTGAATATTCATTGTTAGGACTGATGATGAAGATGAAGCTCCAATACTTTGGCCACCTGATGCAAAGAACTCACTCACTGGAAAAGACCCCGATGTTGGCAAAGATTGAAGACAGAAGGATAAGGGGACAACAGAGGATGAGATGGTTGGAGAGCATCACCGACTCGACGGACATGAGCTTGAGCAAGCTCCAGGAGTTGGTGAAAGGCCAGGAAGCCTGGTGTGCTTCAGTCCATGGGATTGCAGAGTTGGACACAACTGAGAGACTGAACTGACTTTAAATGGGTTAAATTATCACATACATAAACAAAGCAAATTCAAATGAAATGGGCAAGAAGAGAGCACAGTGTTTATCTGTATGTTTAAACCCACTTCAATTCTTTAGTGAGAAGACTTTTGTTTATTCAAAAGATCCAAATTATAGATGGGTTTCCCAGGTAGCTCAGCTGATAAAGAATCTGCTTGCAATTCAGGAGACCCCGGTTCAATTCCTGGGTCGGGAAGTTCTCCTGGAAAAGGGATAGGGTACTCATTCCAGTATTCTTGGGATTCCCTGGTGGTTCAGACGGTGAAGAATCCGCCTGCAGTGCAGGAGACCTGAATTTGATCCCTGGGTTGGGAAGATCCCCTGGAGGAAGGCATGACAACCCACTCTAGTATTCTTGCCTGGAGAATCCCCATGGACAGAGGAGCTTGGCGGGCTACAGTCCATGGGGTCACAAAGAGTTGGACATGACTGAATGACTAAGCACAAATTATAGATATCAGTGGTCCTGCCTGAACAGGATCCAGAGAAGCACAAGCTTTAAGGAGAAGGAATTTATGGTTATAACTACATCAAAGTTAAATACTTCTGTTTAATGACGGATATTACTTGTAAATTTAACAGCTTAATATAAGGAGTGAAGATATTTTTAATTTCTGAGACCAGTAAGGACTACAAGACATTTCATCAAATCAACACATGACATAAAAATCAAATAGCAGGCAAAGAATATTAATAAGCACTGACCAAAAAGGGATATGAATGGATATTCAGCATTTTATCAAATAAGTATAATTAAAATGACAGATCGCTTTACACCTATCAGGCTGGCAAAAAGTCATTTAGAAAAGTCTGATACTAGCAAGTGCTAATGAGAAGCGTGAGGAGACAAAAGCCCTCAAGTATTTGCTGATATGAAAGAAATCTGGCATATACCCCACAACCCAACAGTCACATCCCTGGTTATATCAACTACTTATTACTATACAACAAATTACCCAAGATTTAAAGGCCTAAAAGGACAAATATTTATTTATTATCTCAAAGTTTCTGTGGGTCAGGAACCAGATGTGGTTTAGCTGAGTAGGGTCTCTCAAAAGGTTGCAATCGGGCTTCCCCAGTGGCTAGGGGAATCCACCTGCCAACGCAGGACACAGGTTTGAACCCTGGTCCGGGAAGACCCCACACGCTGTGGAGCAACTAAGCCCGTGCACAACTACCGCGCCCACATGAAACGGCTGCTAACGCCCGCTCCAGGACCTGTGCTCTGCAACAGGAGAAGCCATTGCAACGAGAAGCCTGAACACTGCAGCTGAAGAGTAGACCCTGCAACCAGAGCAGGCCCACAGGGCAATATTCAAAGCAGTCAATAAACAAGAGAGTCAGCTGGGGCCGCAGCTGGGGGAAACACCTGCCTCCAAGCTCCCTCACAAAGCTGTTGCCAGGCCCCAGTGCCTAGTTGGTTGTTGGTCAGAGACTTCAGTTCCCTGCTGTACGGATCTCGCCATGTCTCCCCCAAAGAGAGGATGAGAAATGGCGGGTAAGAAGAGGGTCAAGTCTTTAAAAATCTCATCTTGCAAGTGGCATCTCATCACAATTGCCAGATTTTATTCACTAGAAGAGAATCGCTAGGACGAGCCCACATTAAAGGGGAGGAGATTACACGAGGCATGAATATTAGGAGGCAGGGATCATTGGGAGCCATTTGAGAGGCTGCCTGCCACACTGGATATATACCCCAGAAATTCTCAAAAGATCAGTGTAACAGGGATGAGGCTGTTCATTGCAGCACCGTACGCAAAATAACTGCAGGCAACTTAAATGCCCATCAATGGGAAAACAGATGAGAAGAGAAAGGGTGATAAAGGAGTATGGTAGAATATCATGAAAAAAAAAAATGAACCAAATTTATCTTACAGCAACATGGATTCACTCCAGAAACCGACTGCTAAGTATAAAAAAAGTAATAAACAATTAAATTATCGGCACATTTATTTAAATTTAACCCATGAATAACATTATTTACCTTTAAAGAATTTATGGGAAGTAGACACACATAGGATAACTGATGATGAGAAAAAGCAACAGGCATAATAAATTACATGAACCAAGATCAACATGCTACTGAAATGAGTAAAATCAACTTAATTCTATGGATCTAAATGCATTAAAAACAAAGCTCCAAAGACAAGGAGTAAAATGACTGCATCCCTCCAGTGCCATGCCCAAGCCCCCAAGTTCTTCCCAGACACAGTTACTAATTATAGAAGGTATGTGCACAGTCTTTGCACAGATTAGTTACCTGTTATTTTTCACCCCACCTACCCTTCCATATGCTACTCTGAACATCTGGGGCTGGGAAACATCAAACTACTGATACATTTCTAAGGTCTCCTGCTAGGTGGCTTCCTGTTAGGCACTGAAGGGAACTGAGGAACCTGAAGAAGCAGAAAGGCCCTGGCTTCCAATGTGCGACAGTTGCTGGTGGACACTTGCCGCTACGAAAATGGACTCCAGATGAGCAGCCAGTGCAGAATCATCAGCCTTTAGTTACGTGACACCACTTCAGCAGCCCCTGGTGTCTTCAGGAGTACAACAGTAGGTCAACTCAAAGGCAACACCACCTGCACTTCTGACCTTCATCTTCCTTTTTCCTGCTCCAGGCCCCTTGTCTTCCTTTTTGCACTTCCAACCCTTTTATGTCAGTACAGTGTACAGGCATCTCACAAATACTACACTTCTGTAATACTATCTTCACAATCATTGGACACAATTTTAAACAACTGAATTCCCATTTTACAGATAAGGAGACTGAGTCAGAGACGGAAAGTACCTGCCTGAGGATCACAGCTGGGATGTGAACTCAGGACATCTGACTCTTATGTCTATGCACTGAACTATATTCTACACTTCCTTTCACACACATATAAGTAGACTAAAACTGTATTTCCACATGATGTCATATGGAAAAAAAAATGTGACTATGGTAAAGACAGCCGAGTACCACCTGCGGGCCTTTAAAATAAACATTTATTTTGTATCCTCATACTTTAGAAAACGGAAAATATTATAAAAGTCATACAATAAAGGATATGACCAACTTCCCTTCCTTCTTGATAGATTCATTCATATGCTTGGTGATAAATATGGTTCCATAAGTCATGCTACATGTCTGATGCTAACCTTTCAATCACGATAATATCTGACAGCAAAGGAGCATGTTACTGTGAACATTTGTATTAACAGATCTGAACGTTCCTAATGGAAAGAAAACTGCTTTTAATTTCTTAACACAAAGGTCTCCCTGGATTGCCAAAACTGAAAATTGCTAGTCCTCATTAGTTGCCTTCTGCCTAATAATAACCTCAAAATTAAGATCCTCTTTTCCCTCACCTAAAATCCTCCTCTTCCCTTTTGTTAACAACAGCAATAACAAAGGGTCCTTTTGCGGACTCTGATAATTCCACTGCTGCTGCTGCTGCTAAGTCACGTCAGTCGTGTCCGACTCTGTGTGGCCCCATAGATGTCAGCCCACCAGGCTCCTCTGTCCCTCGGATTCTCCAGGCAAGAACACTGGAGTGGTTGACATTTCCTTCTCCAATGCGTGAAAGTGAAAAGTGAAAGTGAAGTCAGTCGCTCAGTCGTGTCCGACTCTTAGCGACCCCATGGACTGCAGCCTACCAGGCTCCTCTGATTCCACTAGATGGAACTAAACAAACATACACACATACACACAAGCACCCTCTCTTCTACCACATTTTTCTCTAAAGAATATGTTAGATTATCAAAAAATGAATAAATTGCCTAATAAAATGTGTCAATATTCACTTAAATTTCTTTCAAATAAATCACCTGATTTATTTATTATTACAATTTACTATTGGTGACTCAGTGGTAAGGAATCCACCTGCAATGCAGAAGATGCAAGAAACACTTTACCCTGGAGGAGGAAATGGAAACCTGCTCCAGTATTCCTGCCTGGAAAATTCCATGGACAGAGAAGCCTGGTGGTCTATAGTCCATGGGGTCACAAAGAGTCAGACACAACTGAGTGTATGAGCATACACACACACACACACGATTTACTATTAAAGAAAGAATCATTTCTTTTCCTCTAATATTAGCTCTACCTAATGACTCAGACAGTAAAGAATCTGCCTGCAATGCAGGAGACCAGAATTCAATCCCTGGGTCAGGAAGATATCCTGGAGAAAGGAATGGCAACCCACTCCAATATTCTTGCCTGGAAAATACCATGGACAGAGGAGCCTGGCGGGCTACAGTCCACAGGGTCACAAAGAGTTGGACACGACTGAGCAACCCACACTTTCACTTCACTTTCACTATTAGCTTGTATACATGGCAGTGCTTTTAACTCTCAAATTTTGACTCTGAAATAATAATCTACTTACAGGAAGTAGAAAAATATATATATACATATACACACACATACACAGGGAGGTCCTATGCATTCTTCATCTATCCTCCCACCATAACATCTTACATAACTATAGTACAGGACCAAAATAAGGAAACTGACACTGAGACAATCCACAGAGCTTACTCAGATTTTACCAGTTTTACAAGCATATGTGTATGTATATGCATGTGTGTGTGCACACACCTGTCTGTGCAATTTTATCACCTATGTAGTTTCATGTGATCACCACAATCAAACCATGGAACACTTCCATCATCATAGCTCCCATGTGCAATCTCAGTATAGCCACACCCAACCTCCACACATACCCCCATCACTAAACACTGACAATCACTAAGCCATTCTCTTTATAAATGTGTTGTTTCAAGAACGTCATATAAATGTAATGACACAATTTATAACCTTTTGAGATTGACTCTTTTCACTCAGCATAATTCCCTTGAGGTCCATTCAAGTTGTGTGTATCAAACAGTTCATTCCCTTTTATTGATGAATATCCCACGGTATGAATGTGCAAGTTTGTTTACAAGCAACAATTTTTAATTTTGTAAAAAATACCTGTTTTTCCCTAACAAAATCTTACATGAAAATCAAATATCTAAATAAAAATGAAGTTGCTAGCTTGAAGCATGAGTTGGGACAACCAGAGCTAGGTCTTCTTGGCCTCCTCCCCAATCTGCCCAAGACACCATTATTTAAACCAGTAAAGCCTAAAAAACAGGCAGTAGAATGCATGGGAATGAACCCAATAAAATTTTTATATCTGCTCACAACAGTGAAAGTAGCAGTAAAACTCAGGCTGCTTTAAGGGAATCTACAGGAGTATACCCCCATCATCTTAACTGTAACCCTATGTGATGAGAGGGGGAAGGGAGACTGCCTGTCTCTACATCAGAGAAAGTACTGTCCGTTAACAACTACTTAATGAAATGAATTTTAAAGATGAGACTATCAGTTAGCTATTGCCAGTAATACTACATAAGAAACCACTCCAAAACTCAATGGCTTAACAATAATCATTTATTCTTACACTTGGCATTAACAGTTATTTACAGTGACACTGCTTCAGATGTTCCATTCTGAGTCCAGCTGAGGAGGCAGAGACTACAAAGGGCATTTTTCTTTGTGGTGAAGATAGAAAGACAGGAACATAAGTGCAAATAAGCAAAGGCATTTTAATCTTCTTACCATATCCACTAACACCTCGCTGCCAAAGCAAGGCACACAGTCAAGTTCAAAGTTAAGGAGTAAAGAAATACACTCCATCACCATGAGCACTGGGGAAACAATGCTATTTATTACCTACAGAGGGATTAAGAATTGTAACCAACAATTCAATCTACCACACTCAGAGGACTTGCTATCTCCCAAAATGTTTCCTCTACCTGACTGTGCCTTTGCTTAAGCCTTTGGTCCCTAACAAAAATGAAAACACTCCCAGGACTAACACTTTACTCCATAACTATTTATCCATCCCTTACTATGAGTATCAGACCATTTCCTATGAAAAGAGAGAAAAGGTACCAACGTGACTAGGGAAGGCAAAGAGTAAGGGACTGGGGAAACAACCCCAAACAAACTTTTTGCAATATACAAATTTGCTGAGGATCAGAATCTATGTATTCTTACAAAATGAAAGGCAAAATGTCACAGAAATACAGTCACAGATGTAGAAAACAAATTTATGGTTACTGGGCGGAAAGGTGGGGGTAGAAGGGGAGGGATAAATTGGGAGACTGGGACTGACATATACACATTACTATACATAAAATAGATACCTAAAAGACCTACTGTATAGCAGGGGGAACTCCACTCAACACTCTGTAATGGCCTATACAGGAAAAGAATCTAAAAAAGTATATATGTATAACTGATCCGCTTTGCCATATAACTGACATTAACACAACACTGTAAACCAACTATTCTCCAATTAAAAAAAAAAAGGCAAAATGCCAAAATAGAGCTCTACCATCAGAACACAGATATTTTTAAGATCCTCTCTGAATCACAGAATTCCACATCCCAGGCTATTCATAGTGTCACCACCGCAGGAATCTGTCTCATAACACTCGGCAGAGACTTCTGCAGCATTCATTTATGCTGACACTCTGTAGAATGCAGATGAACATGGATTTATCTCAGCCTCTGTCAAGTAGCCTGCGCTTCAACAGTATTTCTGATCTAAAGGTATAAACAAAGAACCATCAGACATACTTAATACTTCCTGAATACAGCCCAGTAGTTTATCCTTTTGATTAAAGGCTACCTTCTCTGAGTAAGTCATTTGTACTTCTCTGTCCACATGACCAATTACAAATATCATTTGTGCTATTATATACAATAAAGTACCCTGAAGGAAGAAAACTATTTACTGTGTGTTGCACTTAACAGTTTGTGATGATACTACATCAGACTTCTGTGGTTAACCAATCATAATCAGTACTACTCAAATAAAATTTATCAAGCTTAGAATTAGATGTAGGTTTTGTTTAAGTAAAATGAAGTCTTGACCAACATAAATAACTCTCCCTACAAATCCGATTTACTGCCTCTCTAACACCATTCAGATCTGCTTGATTTACTTCATGGACAGACTTGTACATAATTACTTAAAATTATGCCCATTTTTTTAAAATACTGACTTCAATCAAATCATACTACTAACTACCTGAAGACTATACATTGCACTCACATTGCCTTAAATAAATGCTAATTAGAAAAGTCTAGTTAGAGGGACAAATACATATAAAAACAGTAATGATAACTTAGGAGGCATCTAAAACCTAAGGAGAGATGCTAACTGCCCTAGATGTTCAACACACAGACCACTGTGGAATGCGCCTCACCTACGTTAAGTCCAGAAAATATTAAGTGAAAACAGGTCAATCACTAAGAATAGTAAGATTTTAAGAGACACTCCTAAAAATTGTACCACACAGTATCACTCTGGAAAGGACTTTTTGTAATGCATCCTGAGATTCTTAGATGCTCTTTGACAGCAATTTCATTTCTAAGAAAATAATGAGCAAAACAAAGATTGTTATAAGGAAAAGAAATGTGGCAACAACCAACTTTAGAGGTAGGATAATTAAATGTTGGCATATCAATCTACCAAATGTCTAATGCTGGGCAACAAGAGCAAACCCTAAGTGGCATGTAAGCAGTAAGCTTACATGTTAGTTGAGGCTGGCTCACCAGTTCTGCTGATCTTAGCTGGGTTTGTTCAATGTATGAGGTTGGCTGGCTTCACACAGGGTAACTGGGGCAACCTGGTCTGTGCCACCTGGATCGCTCCCTCTGACACTCACCCGGGCATGTTTTCACAGTTAAGACAGAGGCACGAGCCTCCTGAGCCCGCAACTCAGAACCTCATTCTAATCACCAAACCCAAAGAGTAGAAGGGCACTTCAAAGTTACATCAGAGGTCAACAAACTACAGGCAACAGGCAAAATCTGATCCACGACCTGTTTTTTTTAATAAAGTCTTATTAGAATATAGACACTTGCTTTCATTTCTGTATTTCCCACGGATTTCTTATACTGTAACAGCGGTGTAGTAGTAACAGAGACCATACAACCTGAAAACCCTTAAATGTTTATTATTTGGTCTTATTGCCAATTACAAGACAAAGGGAATGGACACAGGGAAGAGAAAAGAATTAGGACTATTTTCATAATCCACCAGTGGAATATGCTTTATTATTAAATATGTTTAAAAATTGTTAATGGTTTAGAAAAGGTTTATAAGATAATGTTAATGTTAAAGAGAAAGGAAGGTACAAAAATACAGACAGTATGATCCCACCTCTACATAATTATATATAAGTAAACACAAATATCACAAATAATTCATATAATCTTCACATAAATATTTAAAGGCAAGCCACAGACAAAAACATTTTCAAAATACGTATCTGATAAAGGACCTTTATACAAAATACATGAAGAATTTTTAAAACTCAAGAATATAATTAACACTGTTGTATGTTATATATATATATGTTATATATAAAAGAGTGTAAATCCTAAGAATTCTCATCACAAGGAAAATTATTTTTTCCATGCGTTTAATTCTGAATCTGTATGAAATAATGGTGTTCACTAAACTTATTGTGACAATCATTTCATGATGTGTATCATTATACTGCATACCTTAAACATATATAATGCTGCATGTCAATTTTATCTCAACAAAACTGGAAAAAAAAAAAAACGCAATTTAAAAATGGGCCTCCGAAGACAAATATCATATGATATATCCTTTATATGTGGAATCCAAAACAAAAATGATACAAGTGAACTTATATACAAAACAGAAATAGACCCACAGACATAGAAAACAAACTAACGGTTATCAAAGAGGGCGGGGGATAAATTAAGTGTTTGGGATTAACACACACAATAAAATTGATAACCAAAAAGGACCTACTGTACAATACAAGGAAGTATACTCAATATTTTGTAACAACCTACAGGGAAAAAAAATCTGAAAAAAAAAAGATACATATATATATATAACTGAATCACTTTGTTGTACACCTGAAGTGAACACAACATTGTAAATAAACTATACTTCCATTAAAAAATGGGCCAAAAATCTGAACAGACACCTCAATATATACAGAAGATATACCAGATGGCAAATAAGCAATATGAAAAGACACTAATCATCCTTTTATCAACAGGGAATTGCAAATTACAACCATGAAATACCACCAGGCACCTATTAGAATAACTAAAAGCCAAAAAGCGAACAAAACCAAATGCTGGCAAGGATGCAAAGCAACAAGAACTCTCACACATTGCTAGTGCCAATGTAGAATGCCACTTTGGAAGACAGTTTGGTAATCTCTTCCAAAGCTAAACACAGTGTTACCCTAACAGCCAGCCATCTTGCTCCTAGGTATTCATCCAATTGACTTGAAAACCTTTATCAACACAAAAATCTGCATACAAAAGTTTATAGCAGATGTATTCATAATAACCAAAAGCTGGTAAACACGATATTCTGACAGGTAAATGAATAAAGTATGGTACCTCTATACTAAGGAATATTATTCAACAATGAAATACATGCACTAACAAGGCACCAAAGACAGAGCAACATTAAAGACATGTTGCTAAGTTAAAGAAGCCAGTATACAAAAGGCTACATATGATTGCAATTACATGACACTCTGGAAAGGCTAAATTATACAGATAGTAAAATGATTAGTGGCTCCCAAAGGTATCGGGTTCAGGATGAATAGGTGAAGTACAGGGGACTTTTAGAGAAGTAAAACTATTCTGCATCAAATTATAATGGTGACTAGAAGACATTATGCATTTATCAAAATCCATAAAATTTGATACCACAAAATGAATCTTAATCTAATCTAAGAAAATTTTTAAAAATCATTTAGGAAGTCAGGGGATTAAATGCAGACTGTGACAAGAGATTTGAACTGTATTGCCAATACACAGAAACTTCACTGAAGATGCGTGTGTGCTGAGTCAGCCATGTCCATCTCTTTGCAACCCCATGGACTGTAGTCCACCAGGCTCCTCTGTCCATGGCATTCTCCAGGCAAGGACACTGGAGTGGGTTGCCATTTCCTACTCCAGGGGATTGTCCCAACCCAGGGTTTGACCTTGAGTCCCTTGCATCTCCTGTGTTGGCAGGCAGATTCTTTACCACTGGGTAAGCCACCCGGGAAGCCTATATACACAGAATTGAATAATTGATTGTATACCAGAATTGAATAATTAGATAAATGAATGGCAGATGAAAGGACCAGAGTTTTAGCTGTTTTTTTGGTTTTTTTTTTTTTTACTATTGGAGTGGGAGCTTACAGATAAACAATGGAAGTCAGATGGATCCATGAGGTAAAGATTAAGAGCTGGAGATAATATGAACTCATATTTAGCTTAATACAGATATAAATATGTACAAATACATAGGTTACTATAAAAGCATTTTTTTTCAGTCACTCAAGGCCTGAAAGAAATGACACCCAGTAGCAACAAGCATGCCTTGTGCCTAGACACGGGCTTTTAAAATCATTCTCCAATAAATGGAACCAGAATTTCCTGGCAAAATGGCTGATTCTAAAGCAGTAAATATACAAAATGAGTCTGCAGTACCATAATTATGGGGGCAGAGAAGGGGAATGTGAAGGGGGAGGGAGACAAGGAATGGGGGAAGCGGAAGTAGAGAGAGGGGAGGAGGAGAAAGGAGAGGAAAAGGAAAAAAACCACATACACAAGCCCAATGGGGTTGTGTCAAAGAAGACCAACCGAAAGAGCTACAAATCGCCCAAGCTAGAACTCGAACGGCAAAGTGCAGTAGTACTAGCTAATAACCTCAACATAAAGCGCGTACTCCTGAGTACACGCTGCTCTAAATAAATGACTGACACAGTCCAGCTGTCTCTGGGAATCTGCAAAGGATTAGTTCCAGGACACCCCAGAGGCTCCAAACTACGAGGATAAAGGGCATAATATTTGCACACTGCACACACCATGCGGCACACTTCCAATCATTTCTAGATTTATTTAAAATACCTAATACAATGTAAAGTCAAAGTGTTAGTCGCTCAGTCGTGTCCAACTCTTTGCGACCCCATGAACTATGGCCCACCGGGCTCCTCCTCCCACGGGATTTTCCAGGCAAGAACACTGGAGTGGGTTGCCATTTCCTTCTCCAGATCTTCCTGATCCAGGGCTCAAACCCGGTCTCAGGCATTACAGGCAGACTCTTGACCATGTGCGCCACCAGTGAAGCCCAATACAATGTAAATGCTATATAATCACTGTAACTTCTCCCCAAATTTTTTTTTACAAAATTTTTTAAGTGAAGTATAGTTGATTTACAATGAAACACTATACTGAAAGGAAAAACAGAATGGTTGAATGGGCACAGGATGACCGCAAGTTTATTGATTGTTTACCCTCATTGCTGACTTGGAGCTATGCTCGATGCCGCTGATCAACATCACAAGAGTATTGTATTGCATATTTCTAGCCCCAGAAAAGATCAAAATTTGAAATACAGTTTCTACTGAATACACATCATTTTCGCACCATCATCAAGTTGAACAATCCTAAATTGAACCACCATACATCAGTGACCATCTGGTACAAGCAGCATTGCTACAGAAAAAACACAGTGACTGTCAAACCTACTTCTAATAACTTTGAAATATTATAGATCTTGTTTTACCAGAAGGAATCCTCCAGCATGCCTCTTTCCCAGGCAATAAGGCAGCTCTTTCAAAACATATCAAACTGATTATTCTCCTTAAACTACTTATAAGTTCAGAGAGATAGGGAGACTGATTTCTTGCTTTCGTCAAGGCTCACCACCTTACTGCTCAAGTTAGTTTAACATGTGACAGAATTGATAAAACTGAGAATGAATAGCCTACATCTGTGCTTTTTATGACACCATTTCCTAATTCCTTAATTCCTAGGATGACTCAACTGAAGCTAGCCTATTTTGAAGTAAATTGGTCTATTTTTAGGAAAATTTGCCCCTATCATGAAAACAAGCCAAAAGCAGACTGCACAAAGGCCCTGAATAAGGGATACCCAAAACCTGCTCAAAGAGTTACATTATCAGCATCCATGAATAAAATCAAATATATAGAGGAGAACATGTGAAAAGGACACAGGAGCCAGACTGCTGGCACACCCGCTAGCCAATTACAGGACGTGAGCATCAAAAGAAAAAATTAACTCAACAAAAGGAAAACAAATAATCTGATTCTTAAGTAGGCAAAGGTTTTGAACAGCGATTTTATCAGTTGAAGATATACATATAACTAGTAAGCACATGAAAAGATGCTCAACATAATAAGCCATTTTGCGTGTCTGTGTGTGCCTGCTCAATCATATCCAACTCTGCGACTCCATTAGGAAAATGTAAATTAAAAAGCCACAAAGCACTCTATCTACTATCTATCAAGCTGGTTTAAAAAAAAAAAAATGACATCAAGTGGTAGTGAAGATACACAGTAACTGAGATGCTGACACGCTGCTGGTGGGAAAGCATGCATGAGTGCTCAGGTCCCTTCAGCCATGTGACCCCAGGGACTACAGCCCACCAGGTCCCTCTGTCCACGGGGGCTCTCCAGGCAAGAACATTCGAGTAGGTTGCTGTTCCCTTTGCCAGGGGATCTTCCCAACCCAGGGATCGAACCCACAGCTCCTGCACCTTCTGCGGTGCAGATGACCTCTTTACTTCTGAACCACCAGGGAAGCCTGGTGGGAAAAGTTCAAAAAAGGCACAAATCAACTGGAAAACAGTTAAATACACAATTACTATAAAGATCCAACGTCAGACCCCTAGTTATTTATCCAAGTAAAATGAAAACCTATACACAAATGTTCACAAGAGCTTTACTCCTAATCATCAAAACCTGGAAATTCAAATGGTGTCTCAACAGGGGAATGGATAAACTGTGGTACAACCAAACAATGTAACAGTATTTAAAATAAAAACTAACAAACTCTTGATATATACCACACCTTAGACAAATCTCAACTGCACCATGCTATTTGAAAAGCAGCAGACTTAAGTGACTACATACTGATTTCATACATAATGATTTCATATCACATATTTTGGAAAAAGCAAACCCTAAGGTTAAAAACTGTGGAAAATTCTGAAAGAGATAGGAATACCAGACCACCTGACCTGCCTCTTGAGAAACCTGTATGCAGGTCAGGAAGCAACAGTTAGAACTGGACATGGAACAACAGACTGGTTCCAAATAGGAAAAGGAGTACGTCAAGGCTGTATATTGTCACCCTGCTTATTTAACTTACATGCAGAATACATCATGAGAAACGCTGGGCTGGAAGAAGCACAAGCTGGAATCAAGATTTCCGGGAGAAATAGCAATAACCTCAGATATGCAGATGATACCACCCTTATGGCCGAAAGTGAAGAGGAGAGTGAAAAAGTTGGCTTAAAGCTCAACATTCAGAAAACTAAGGTCATGGCATCTGGTCCCATCACTTCATGGCAAATAGATGGGGAAACAGTGGCAGACTTTATTTTTCTGGGCTCCAAATCACTGCAGATGGTGACTGCAGCCATGAAATTAAAAGACGCTTACTCCTTGGAAGGAAACTTATGACCAACCTAGATAGCATATTAAAAAGCAGAGACATTACTTTGGCAACAAAGGTCCGTCTAGTCAAGGCTATGGTTTTTCCAGTGGTCATGCATGGATGTGAGAGTTGGACGGTGAAGAAAGCTGAGTGCCGAAAAATTGATGCTTTTGAACTGTGGTGTTGGAGAAGACTCTTGAGAGTCCCTTGGACTGCAAGGAGATCCAGCCAGTCCATCCTAAAGGAGATCAGTCCTGGGTGTTCATTGGAAGGACTGATGCTGAAGCTGAAACTCCAATACTTTGGCCACCTCATGCGAAGAATTGACTCATTGGAAAATACCCTGATGCTGGGAGGGATTGGGGGCAGGAGGAGAAGGGGACGACAGAGGATGAGATGGTTGGATGGCATCACCGACTCGATGGACATGAGTCTGAGTAAACTCCGAGAGTTGGTGATGGACAGGGAGGCCTGGCGAGCTGTGATTCATGGGGTCGCAAAGAGTCGGACACGACTGAGCAACTGAACTGAACTGAACTGAACTGAAGGTTAAAAAACAGACTGGAAGTTGGCAGGGGTGAAGTACAGGTGAACAGTTTGAAAACAAAGGGGTAGCAAAGGGAATTCAGGGGAGTTGGGGAGGATGACAGGATTTTTTTTAATTGTTGTGGCAATTATAAGGATCTATACACGTTAAAATTCAAAGAACTGTAAATCAAAGCATATGCTTCACCATTTATAAATTAATGAATTTAAAAAGAAAAATCAAGTTAGAATAACAACTGCAAAGGATCAAGTCTTTTAATCCCTTCAAATAGAAAACCAACTTTAAACAACCCAAGGTCTGAAAACACCTGGACTAATCAACAGCATACATTTCCTGATGCAATGCAATGAGAATTTACCACTACATCTGGGGTAATCCTGCTAAAAGGGCTTAACATAATTTTGAGGAAATATCAGACAAGGCTAAACTGAGGCCATTCTACAAAAACTGGTTTAAGACTCCTCAAAAATGCCAATTACAACTTTAAAAAAAACTCAGGAGCAGGTTCAGATCAAAGAAGTCCAGTAAGAGAACTCCACACAACACAATCTTAGATTAAGGACTTTATTACAGATGGGATAAAAGACAAAATTTCAGTGTAGTCCACTGATTAGATAACAATATTGTGGCAATGTTAATTCTCTGATTTTGATTACTGCACTGTGATTATGTAAGAAAATTTCTTGCTTTGGAGAGGAAAAAAAGTATTTAGGGCGTTACTCATAAATGGCTCAGGAAAAAAAACATAATTTAAAAGACAAAGAAAAAAAATAAGGTTGTGTTTACATTTGGCAAATCTGAGTGAAGGGTTTCCAGGAATTCTTTGTACTATTCTGCAACTTTTGTCTGAAATTATGTCAAAATTCAATTATTTTTTAAAATAAACATCCTTCAGGCTAAAAATAACAGATCAAGTTATCTAAAGGTAGGAATCACCATGAACACATTTAATAAATTAAGAGTCATGGGAAAGCTCTTGATATTACTCAAAACTGATCAGAGAACGGTGTCCCAGCACAAAACCTGAATTCTGGGTTGTACTGAGGCAAGGAACTAGCCTGATGCTGCCAAGCCTCTTAACTACTGAAGCAACTCTCCACTCGACTGCTTCCCTGCTCATCAAGGGCCTTTTGCCTATAAAATAGTGGCTTGACATGCAGATCTGGCTATAAAAAAATCACATTGACTTAGAAATTATTCCTATTTATAAAACTGGGTTATAAATCAGATTTCTGTGGTTCTGATTAATACCAGCATTTCCCAAATCGTATCAACTCTGGGACATCAACAAGAGCATTTTGGGACCCATAAGCCTGGGAACTATCCTCTAAAATGGCAGATTTAGCAAGGCAGTGTAACTGTGCACACTCTTGGCTAACAGCTTTTCTTTCAGCTATATTCCGTCATCTTGTCACAGCCTTCTTTCAACCAACAGATTTCATTACTCATAAAGACACGACATCAAAACAAGTAAGAAACACTAATTCTATCTCAGAAAACTGCAAGAAACTTAAATATGACACAAACATAATCACTTCAAGGACACAAAAAAGGGGAAGATTGTTTTTATTTTCATGCTTTTTAAAGTCTTGACATAGAAGAGATAAAGACAGACCACAGGTAAAAACTTTAAATCTGCAGACAGAAAAGAAGTCACTTTAGAAAGAACAAGGCTTTATTCATAACTTTAGGACTAAGGAATCAAATCTTAAATAGGAAAGTGTTCCACTAAGCACTTACTCAACTTCCTTATTTAGTGATATATATAGAATTTATGAGTTGGCTCTTAGTCCTGGCATGCTTAGTTATCTTGCTTATGGAAATAGGATCTTAAAACTTCATTTTCGGAACACTTTAAAAACCAAACCAATGCCTTGCCTTCAAGGATATGAAAGGTGTTTCCTATTTAAATCTGATTCATGGTTTTATAAAGCAAGATCACTTATATTATTTCATCATCCATATGCTGGATTCTAACATCCTTTTTGATGGTGATGTGTTCAATGAAACAAACTTATAAAGACAGAATTCCTTCTCAATTTGTAAACCAAAATTTTAAAAGCAAAATCCTTGTAGAGACAGGAAGACATTTTTATAACATAAGCAGCTACAACACTAAGCTGCTGGCACAGACCAAAACAATTAGGAATAAATTATTTTTTAACCTTTCAATACTCTGTTTGCTATATAACTTGTAAATATTTTAAATATACCTTCTTCTGCAACAAAAAGTAAGATTATCCCCAGCTTAACAGCTTTTGAAGATGTAAATATTACAAATTAAAAAAGGTAACCTTCCTACTGAATGTCCAATTATAAACTGAACCCCCAATTTTCCTATCCCAAGGATATAAAAGTGATCTAAAGTAGGTTAAAGTACCCTACAAGTTCATATTGAAAATGACTTTTCATATGCTCTTCCACTAAAGCACTCAATATAAAAAGAATGTAAAAGCATGTTTAGTGTTTGAAGGTTTAGGTAACCTCCAAGGAATCACAACTTGCAAGCTCTTAAACCCAGAGCTATACAGTATGTGAAAATACTAATGTCTCATAAAAAAGGCAAGCCAATAAACTTCTATTTGTAAATGGCCTAAATTTCAGTAATAATTCCATTCTCCATAATTTTTTATCTAAAACTTCAAAGCCATCAACTGTTTTCAGTTCTTCAAGTGAGCAACTGAAATAGTTGCATTTATTCAGGTTTAAAACTAAATTTCTCTTCTCTCACTGTGAAGGCATAGACAGAACAGAAAGTAAAAGTATTTTGTCCAACATCCTGACCCTACAGATGTGGAAACCATATACAACATGATCTCATGTCATCATCGATTCACCTTCGCCACCAGTAGCATCTTGAGAAATGTGAAGGTCTTCAAGCATCTCAGCCAGACTTATTCGAGGTGCTCCTTCATCGTCTGTGTCACTTTCCACAGGAATGGCTGAATCTAAGACAAAATATAAAGAGAATTTCAAATAAATACAAATATGGAAATATGCAAACACCTGCCCTCCCCATCATTACTATTTAACCATATTGTATCTGTAGCACTTATATCACATCCAGAGCAGGCATTTAAATATACATTAAATGACTGAACTTGCATAAATGTATGAACAACTACCCATTTGTATAGGGGTCAGCATACTGAGGGATCATGCTAGGATGCAAATTACATAAATGTAGCAAAGTAAACAATATTTTACTGTTGTGAAAGTTTGGGATTTTCTTTTAGGGGAAGATGGGTAAATGTTTAGAGTAGTTTTAGAACATATAATAAAAGTCGTTTATGGAATCGAAGTTTAAGATATCAAGATACTCATACTGCAGTAATTATTTATTTACAGAAGATACAACTTAAATACTCCTTATTCACCAACCTCTATAAATGTTCACATTTTTTCTAATTGCTTCATCTTCTTCAAGATCTTCAAGGAAATCTTGGTATTGCCTACAGAAGGATAAAGAAACATTTAAGTATCTCTCCTTTACCAAAAAGTGTGACGTTAATGTCTTCTTCATTTTCAGCATTACAAGGTAAGTGTGTTCCAAGTATTAAAATCCTTAATAATAACAACTGAAGGTCAAATATGGATCTTAAATAAATACTGACAGGTTTTTGAAAAATATTTTCCTTCAAAATTACCTGATTAATAAAAAACAATACACACCTGAATATAAGTGAAAGTCGCTCAGTCGTGTCTGACTCTTTGTGACCCCAATCACTATACAGGCCATGAAATTCTCCAGGCCAAGAATACTGGAGTGGGTAGCCGTTCTCTTCTGCAGGTGATCTACCTGACCCAGGGATCGAACCCAGGTCTCCCACATTGCAGGTAGATTCTTTACCAGCTAAGCCACAAGGGAAGCCCAAGAATACTAGAGTGGGTAGCCTATCCCTTCTAGAAGATCTTCCTGACCCAGGAATCGACCAGGGTCTTCTGTATTGCATATGGATTCTTTACCAACTAAACTATCTGGGAAGCCACACTTGAATATAAGGGGACATTAAATATAAGACAATGAGAAGACCCCTTCATACTTTACCCTCTCCCCCCAAAAATGTATAGCCAAGTTGAAATACAAACATTTTCAAGACTATAGATGAAACAGTCAAATATGTACTTATAGTATCTATTTAATATTATATATTTATACATACGTACTTATTTTAAACTACACTGAAACTATTTTTTTAGAAATACTGCTGTCTCCCACTCACATTTCAAGACACAACTTCATTTAAACTTTTCATTTTCGTAAATATCAATATTATTAATGTCATCCTTAAGGCCACTCTTCCAATCATCCAATAAATTTTTCTAGAACACAGCATCTTCATTTCTCCTTAAACTGAAAACAGCATATTTGGTATCAGAGAGCTGTTTTTCTTTTACACTAAGTCATTAAGTACTCATTTGCTCTCTGTGATATCCACAAGGTTATCATTATACCTTGTGGATTATACTCTGGACCCACAAGAACTCATTATATTTTGAAATGAATCATCTAGAACACCGCCGCAATTGTCAGGTCACAAATTAGGAAAAAATAACTAGATCTATGGTAAAGGTCATTATTATCTGCTCATCCTGATCCAAACAACATATTGATAAGAAAACAAAATTAATATTGAGTGCAAGAAGCAACTGTGTGCTAACTATTTCCTGATGATATAAAAACCATAAAGATTTATCAAAAGGATTTCCTTTGAGACAACATAAAAAGTATAAACAAAGGGGGACCTTTCATCATCTGTGTCCATGTTTTCTTTATCTCTTGCAAGCTCTTTCAGTTTCCAGTTCCTACGACGCTGACGTTTGGTACGGTCATAGCTCTTCTTGATTAATACCTACAGAAATATTTGCAAAATTACAAAAAATGAGAACTAAGTAACAGGACCTCAGAAGCCAATAAAATTTTTTAAATGAAAGATTATGGGACTGTCAGAAAGACCGCCAACTGATGATAGTGGTTATACCTCAAAGGAAAGGAGTACAGATCAAGCAGCAGTGTCAGAACTTTCAACGTTTTTATTAATGTACTTAATATTTTATGAGAATGCATTTAGCCTCATGAGTGTAACTGCTAAATTTACTGAAATTTTCCAGTGACCGAGACTTTTTTATACTAAAAATTTCATGTTTCTGGTGGTTTTTTCCTTCTGTTACATCGAAGTTCAGTTTTCCGCTACCATTCAGGTAAATCATTCTGAAACATTATCAAAGGAAGACAATTTGTCTCCCTCATATTCCTACTAATAAATACTTATAGACTACATATATATATTCACAACTATATATCCTGGAACAATTTCATAAAGTGGAGATAAAATAATTTCACAAAATCTTATAAGACCATTTTAATCTTCTCTTTATGACCTCTCTGAGAAATACCTATTTATAGACTTACACCTAAACCATGCTTCTATTTCCTAATTTATTAATTAATAAAAGCACAACTGGGTGATGAGGGGTGTCCTTCTTATGCCATGACTTGCTTTCTGCCCACAGCTAAAGAGATCAAGATTTATTTTAAAACATTAAGTTAAGCAAGCAGGAGATAGCCTTTCACATTTCACATTCACTGTTGCTCCTGATTCTTATAAACTCATGTTAAAATTTAACAATGTTTTTTTTCCTGGAAGTAACATCCTTTTCTAAGACTTAATGCTGTGAAGATTATTTTCAACTAATAATTATATTCAAACCTGAATGATGGTGTTAACTTTAAATGCCTTCTTAACAATACATGAGGGACTTTCCTGGCAGTGGTTAAGACTCCACGCTTCCACTGTAGGAAGCACGGGCTCGATCGCTGGTCAGGGAACTAATAAGATCTATATGAGCTGCCGCCAAAAAATGAAGAAAAAAAGCATGAAATAAACTGAGCCTAAAAGAATGAACAGAATAAAGGTCATCATTTTTAGCTGTAAATTTATTTTTGCTCTATAGATACTATCAAGCAATTTGAAACAATGAAAATTTGGTAAGAGAAAACAAAAAACTCAATAAATCTTGGATTTTGAGATTAGCAAAGAATAATTATCTTACATAAAGATTTTGCTATTATAACTTAACTGCAATTTCAAAAGAAACCTCTAAGTTTATTACTTTCAAAAAGTGTGATTTCGTGCATCTTCCCCGTAACAGTTACATTAATCCTCATCAACACAAGAAAAGGGGGAAAAATCTAAAGCCTTACCACATCTGGGACTCTATCTGATTTCATTTTGTTGACATACTCATCATTTAAGTTACAGTTGACCAAATCAAACCTGAAATGCAAACAAGGAAACAATTAATGACACACTTACTCTTTCCATGTTGTTTTATAAATGATCACCTAACAGTTCCTCCTAAGATCAAGCATTCAATATGCTTTCCCACTTCAGAAGTTGTGCGGTGAATAGGCTTCTACAGATCATAGTAAAGATAATAATGCATTCTATCTCTGAGTTTCACAAGTCATCCACTATTGCCCACCTTACCATACTCTTGTAAAAGAACAAAACAGATATCTGTCAGTCTAATGTAAGGATTCAGTTAGATGGCTCCATTTTATTTATAAACAACAAAAACAAAACATCCTTTATTCTCTAGTAAAATGAACTGAAACCCCAAGAGCAAAAGTAATGTTTAAGGCAAGCTTATTAAGTTCTGCATCAGAATGGGCTATCCTATGCCCATAAAGACCCCTTACATATATAGCTGCCATATTTTAAAAGTGAAATTTATTTTAACAACAGCATATGCCTAAGAAAAAACCACTTGCTCTCCCAAAAAACCACTTGCTCCCCAAAAAACTATACACATAATCTTATCATACAATTTCAGGGATCAATTACTCAAAATCTTGTAACAAATGACTCTAAGATAATGGCCAAAATGGAATAATTATAAGCTTCTGTCCAATCAGTAATTTAATTTATTTATCAGTAAAAAAGTGAGCCATATGGCTCCTAAGAATTCTTAAATTCTTTTTAGGATAAACAACTTTATTTTAGATAGCTCTGCTGGCTCCCAGAGAAAATCTGCAATGCTAGTGGGCAGTTTAAAATAACATAAAATAATACAAACCCCAACACCAGGTCTCCAGGATTTAGAAGATGTCCCAAATGAGTGCGACAAAAATACTGTTTATCTGTATTCATTTCAGATGTTTTCTGTACCCAGACTTCCCCGAGGGTATGCTTAACAGAGAAGAAAATGAACTCTTCAATAATCTAGGCATAACTTACAAAGCATCTCATAGAAAAGTTAAATACAAATGTTGATTTTGGTTTCTGATTTTCATTTTAAATTAGAAGTGTTTGACTTTCCAGACCTCTGAAACACTGTCAAAATTAACCAATTACTGAACTATGAGTAGAGAAAAACTCATAAGTAATCATAAAATAAATATTTTTGTTAAGATTTTATTCAAGGCTTCTAGAAAACATTAACACTGTCACCTAAAAACAGACACATATGTAGAACTTTCAAAAGAAATGTATTCACAGGGAGATCACCCAACAAACACTGAGCAAAAAGAATAAATCACGTGCGTCCGTGCATGTGCTCAATCGCGTACAACTCTCTGCGATCCCGTAGACCGTAGCCCCCAGGCTCCACTGTCCATGGGATCTCGAGGCAAGAATACTGGAGTGGGGTGCCATTTCCTTCTCCACAGAATTTTCCCAACCCTGCATCTCCTGCATTGGCAGGGAGATTCTTTACCACCGCACACCTGGGAAGCCACCTACTAAAAAAGCAGGGGAATCTTCATTTAAATACAGTAAATATCTTAAGTTACACCTTATGTTTTACACATAAGGTTAAAAACACCAGAGTTCATAGAAAATAATCTAACAATCCCAGCAGCACCACTGCCACAACAGCACCCAATCTTCATCAAATTAATTTTCTGAATGTCTACTATTTTGAGGCATAACTTTTTAAAAGAACTATCATGGAAACATCATCTCAAGTTTTAACTTTTTAAGCAAAAAACCACTAAAGGCCCTTTCCAACACAGAATTTTACAAGCAATTGTAAATGACATTTCAAATTTCCTGGCTGAGTTAAGTATAGCCATGCCAATGCCTTTTACTAACAAAAACAAACCCAGGTAAAACGGGATTCAGAGCAAAACACTAAGAATTATAGATAGCATTAAAGAATCTCAAAGAGGTAAAAAGAAGAGGTAAAGATAGAGGAAAAAAACCAAAGTTAACAGACAGGTCCTGGATTTAGGGGAAAATTGGGTGGGGAAAGAAAGAAAAGCAAACTACCAGGGAAACACTAAATTCTAACTATGTATTTCCTGAAAACAAAAAAAACATAATATCTAGCTTTATATATGTTGGAGAGGAAGTGGTGGTGTTTAAATGGTAAGTGTTTGCTCTTAAATACTACTTTCATAGTAGAAGAAATCAGACTGACATGCTTGAAGAAATACCTGATTTCAGATATTGGGGTAAGAACTACACAATGTGATTTTAGAATACCTAAATGTTGTGTTATCCCAAAACGTAAGGATGCTTTCAAAGACTAGTAAAGAAAGTCATGGCAAAGGATATAAGAATATACCTACAGCTATTAAGAAACTGAGTCAATAATTAATAATCTTTCAAAACAGAAAGCATCAGGCCCTGATGGATTCACTGGTGAATTCTAGCAAACAATTAAGGGAGATACACCATTCCTCTAGAATCTTCTCCAGATGGTGGAAGCACAGGGAACACTTCCTAACTCATTGACAAGCCCAATATTACCCTAAAGTCAATACCAGACAAAGACATTACAAGGAAAGTAAACTACAGACCAATCTCTCATGAACATAGATATAAAACTCCTCAACAAAATATAAAAGAACTGTACACCATTACCAAGTGGAATTTAACACATGTATGCAAGGCTAGTTCAACATTTGAAAATCAAGTTAATGGAGCCCATCAGTCATTAACAACAAGCTAAAAACAAACAAAAAAAAATCACACAATGATATCAATAGATAAAAAGCATTTGACAAAATCCAACACTCATTCATGATAAAAATGCTCAGTAAACTAGAAATAGAGGGGAAACTTCCTTCACTTGATAAGGAGTATCTATTTAAAAATTACAACTAACATTATACTTACAACTTCCATAAAAACTAACTCAAAATGGATCACAGACCTAAGTGGAAAACATACAACTATAAAACTCCTAGAAGATAACAAAAGAAAAAATATAGCTGACCTTGGGTTTGGCAATGACTTTGTAAGTAAAACAAAGGCATGATCTATGACAGAACAGTTGATAAACTGGACTTCATTAAATTAGAAACTTCTGCTCTATGAAAGACAATGTCAAGAGAATACGAAGATAAATTATACTGGGAGAAAATATTTCCAGAAAACACATCTGACAAAGGACATCATCCAAAATACATAAATAACTCTTAAAACTCAAAAATAAGAAAAAAACAATCTGATTTAAAAAATGGGCCCAAGACCTTAACAGACAACTCACAAAAGAAGACATACAGATAGCAGATAAGCATGAGCAAATACTCCTCATCATGCGTTATCAGGGAAATATAAATTGACAATGAAATACTATCATATGCCTATTAGGATGGTCCAAATTCTAAACATGGATAAATCCAAAATCCTGACACCACCAAATGTTGGTGAAGATGTGGAATAACAGGAACTCTCATACACTGCTAGTGGGAGTGCAAAATGATACCATCACTTTGGAAGGCACTTCGGTGGTTTCTTACAGAATTAAATATGCTCCTTGGTATTTACCAAAAGAAGCTGAAAACTCATGTCCACACAAAAACATGCAAAGGAATGTTTACAGTAACTTAGTCATAACTGCCGAAACTTGGAAGCAACCAATATGTCCTTCAGTAGGTAAGTGAGTAAACTGGGATATCAAGACAATACTTTGCATTACCAAAAAAAAGCTATTATAAGCCAAGACATGGAGGAACCTTAAACACACATTACTAAGTGAAAGAAGCCAATATAAAAAAAGACTATACAGGTACAATAGGAGAAGACCATATGACATTCTGGAAAAGGCAAAACTATAGAGACAGTATTAAAAAAAAACAAAAAAACAGTGACTGCCAGGGTTTAGGAGGGAATAGAAAAATGCATAGTCAGAGCACAGTAGGTTCTAAGGGGAATGAACTATCCTGCATGATACTATAATGATGGATACATGTCATTATATTAATACATCTGTCCAAACTCATAGACAGTACAATACTAAGAGTGAATAGTAATGTCAAATATGTAATCATTTTGTGTGATTATAACACATCAATGTGGACATAAATTGTATGTCCATAAATCTATTCATAAATTGTAACAAATGTACCACTCTTTTGGTGGGAGAAAGGCAATGACGATGGAGGAGGCTACCAATGTGGGAGGCAAGGGGTATACAGGAAATCTTTTACCTCCTCTTAATTTTGGTATGAACCTAAAACTGTTCTAAAAAAAATCTTTCTCCAGGCGATCTAGACCCAGGGATTGAACCCTGGTCTCCTGCATTGCAGGTGGGTCCTTTATCATCTGAGGTACCAGGGGAGCCCCTCTCCCACCCACCCCCACAAAAAAGTAAAAGTTATTTAAAAAAAAAAAAAAACCTTTTTTAAAGGACAGAAACTATTCTGAAGAGGCTGCTACTGGCTACATTTGAGGCAATCTGAGGAGAAGGGAGGGAGGCAGCGAGGGAAGGAAGGAGGAGGGAGAAGGCAGGAACAAAGGGAAAAAAATTCAAAAATCTCAACGGAGGTATCGGGCTATCAAACAATCAAACATTACTTGTCTCTTGATATATCACAAAAGGTACATGTATCACCTCTGAAATGTTCTGACCAAAAAAGAAATTAACCTAAATTTAAATGAGACTTCAGATCCACTTTTAAAGGAAATATAAGAGACTACAAAGCAAGTTAAATAACATCATGAGGAAATGAGAATATAAATCCACAAAATAAATGCCCTAGTTGCCTTAGAAAGTTGGTATCATAAAAAAAAAATAAATTAGAAAAAAAGAGCGGGTACTATTATTAATATTTAAGAGGTACAATATTCAAATTTAATGTACAGTCAGTCCCCAATTACGTACTGGTTTGAACAAACCATAAAAGACACTTTGGGAAAAATGAAGAAATTTGGCAAGCTATCTAGTTGATATGTATGATAATACTTTGATTATGTAGCAAATGTTTCTAGGTTTTATAGATGCATATTGAAATATTCAGTATTTAGTGATAATATATATATATTTAATTCAAAATGTCTGAAATTTTTTAAAAAGTGAAAGAGGGTTAAGCTTCTCATTTGCTCCTTCTATATGAAAAGTAAAAGAATACTTTTTCATAATAACATTTTAAGATTAAAGAGAAAGAAATAACCTACCAGACAGTATGTCTGATAGTTCTCACCACAATGGCCACGTGTTAAAAGCAGATGGCATACAAACACAAAACGCATTTTTACCTGAATGTGGTGTCAGCTTATTTGGAACCACATTTTGGAATTACTAACAAATTAAAAAAAAAAAAAAAACATTGAGAGAGGGGGACTAAAATAGTACGTCAGGATTAGAGGAAGGTGAACAGGATGGAACTTACCTTTTTTGATATCATTCCAGCACCTGCACTGCGTTTTATATCTCGGACTATGCTGCATTCCATAACAATAAACTCCTCTAGCTGTTTGGGATGGCATAAACTATTGAAAGGGTGACTCCAGAAGGTGTTCCCATCAATATCTGCAACTAAGAGGAAACACAGAACATTAAAGAACGAAAGAACTGAAGTATTTCAAAAGCCATCCAATGTGTTAACGAGGAAGAAGTCGATACAGTGACTGTGGAGCATCAGGTCAACAGAAACCAGAGTGGCAACTCACACTGCAGAGGACATCGTTTACTCCTATCCATCAACCCCAGGTTTCCCAGCGAGTCAGAGAAATACCAGGTGTCAAAAATACGAGCGCCAAAAAATTGATGCTTTTGAACTGTGGTGTTGGAGAAGACTCTTGAGAGTCCCTTGGACTGCAAGGAGATCCAACCAGTCCATCCTAAAGGAGATCAGTCCTGGGTGTTCATTGGAAGGACTGATGCTGAAGCTGAAACTCCAGTACTTTGGCCACCTCATGCGAAGAGTTGACTCATTGGAAAAGACCCTGATACTGGGAAAGATTGAGGGCAGGAGGAGAAGGGGACGACAGAGGATGAAATGGCTGGATGGCATCACTGACTCAATGGACATGGGTCTGGGTGGACTCCGGGAGTTGGTGATGGACAGGGAGGCCTGGCATGCTGCGATTCATGGGGTCGCAAAGTCGGACGCGACTGAGCAACTGAACTAAACTGAACAATGAACAAGTACCTTTAAAATAAGATCAGATCCAATCAGCTGTATAGCTGTTTCATGTGCTGGCATTTTATTTGACACATTATCAGCCATCTTAGGTGTTTAGTCTATGGGAAATAAATTTCTACCTGACAGATGTTCATCCCAATACTGCACACAGAATTTTGACTGATGAATTCTAATTGATAAGGATAATAAATGACTTTCTAGAAAATATCAAAATAAATTCAATGTTTTATAACAGAAAACTTGTATTACAGTAAACATATGAAAAAGATCAAGGAGATGCAACCAAGTACTGAGAGACACCTATCAATACAGGGTCTTCTTTTAGGTCGAATGCTCCAAACTTTAAAACATATGCTCTACACTAAAATTTGACAATGAACTTAAATAATTAGTCATAAAAAATAAAAGAGGTAAATAAGTCCAGCTCAGTAAAAATAAATGGGATAAGACTAATAAAAACTTAAAAATGCAAGGAAATTTTTCTTCAAAAAAAAAAAAAATACAAGGGCAACTTACCAAAAGTATTAAAAAATTCCAGTGTTTTAAACACTGTACAGTATTGATTTTAACTAATTTTTTAAAACAATATCACTTCCCGGGTTCCAGCACCAAAAACAAACAAAAAAAAAACCAATATTACTGAGAATACTTGATAAAATTAACATTAACAATTTATTACTGCTTTTTAAATAGAAGTGTCAAGGCAGTTTCTAAAACTTACCTTGTAGGGTATTTGGATCTATGAGGTGGATGACACTCGTTACTCGAATACACACACAAATCTGGTTCATGTTTCCCAGGCTTTGTGCCAGTTTTGGAGACAGACAGACAACATTATCCTAGGAATAAGAACTAACATTTAGTGGGAAGCAAATTTTAAGTAGGAGTCTTTGATAAACACTCATCAGTGTAAACCTGATCAAAGTGCATTTGATCAAACCAAAATGTCATTTTTAATTCTATGTATCAACAAATGGCTTAAGAGAATCAGATCATGCATAAACAGAAAATAAACTATACCCTCTTAAGATGGAGATAACTGTCTTAATAAAATGGCTGTAAAAAGTAATTTAAAGATTCTAGTCACCAAGCTGTTTGGTTCATTTCAATTTTATTGAAGTGTGAATGCTTGCTTATTACTCTGCATTAATATAGTGTGACTTCATTTACTCTCCATAAAAATTTCAGAGGAGCCGTTATGTTCCTCCTTGTCTGCATGGACCAATGTGTAATCAAAGATCTAATGCCCCTTCAAGAGCACATATGCCTATGTGTGCACCAGGACATACTAACACCGATGTGGCTATCTGTTTTTAGGCTGTTATTAAAATATAAAAGGGATCTGGATTATATTTTAAACTATATCTATTGACAATCATAGGTTCCCTCACTGCAAGGACATTCTGCACATCCTTACTGGCACCTAGCTCAGTCCATTTTTTTCCTGAAACTTACTAAGATTCTCCAAAGATTAATGGGAAAACTTCTTCACACTGTGTATTCATTCAGATACCTATATGAATCACTGAAAGCACTTAATACAAAAGGCCTAAATACGTCCTCTCACCTAGATTCACTGTTTTATTTAAACTGGGGGTCTGCAAAGTAAGACCCTGAGGCAAGTATTTGTAAATAAAGTTTTGCTGGGACACAGCCTCAGCCCTTCATTTACCTATTATCTATCGCCAATTTTGTGCAACAACAGCACAGCTGAGTAGTTGCAAAACAAACTATACAACCTAAAAGCTGCAACTATTTACTATCTGGCTGTTTACATAAAAAAAATTTGCTGACTCTGTTTGAGCCATCATTTCATGGTTCTGTACTAAACCATAATGATGACAGACTTAAAGTCTTAGAGTCACAGACCTAGGTACAAATCCTGGCTTCCTTCTGTTGTTAACTTTGGGCAAATCATCCAACCTCCCCAGGCTTCTTACTCATCTTCAGAATGATGGTATGATTTACTCCAGTTGTCATGAGACTAAACAGGTGAAACATCCTTAGGTACTCAGAAAGTA
This sequence comes from Cervus elaphus, assembly GCF_910594005.1. Classification (NCBI taxonomy): domain Eukaryota; kingdom Metazoa; phylum Chordata; class Mammalia; order Artiodactyla; family Cervidae; genus Cervus; species Cervus elaphus. The sequence continues at coordinate 15,086,616 of NC_057833.1, read as the reverse complement.
CCTTTACGGAGAATGCTCACAACAAATTATAGGACTTATATCATTAGTGATTTAAACATGGACATGCAAGTTCCTATGTAGCAGAGACATCTAGGACACAGTCCTTAATACACTCTTCTATACAACAGATCCCCAATAACTATTTGTTGAATTTTAATTCATCTATATTTTTTGAAGCAGAGTTTTACCTTAGTACAATTAATGAAATGACAATTTTTGTCTTTAGAAAAAGAGATCAGATGTGCAACTACCAGAAGGGGTGGGGGTGGGGGCAAGGGGAAAGAGGAATTGGATTACCATAGTCAAAAGGCACAAACTTCCAGTTATAAGATCCATGACTATGAAGGATATAATGTACAACATGATAAATATAATTAACACACCTGTATGTTATGTATGAAAGTTGTAAAGAGAATAAATCCTAAGTTCTTATGAGGAGAAAAATATTTCCTTTCTAATTCAACTTTATATCTATATAAAATAATGGATGGTCATTAAGAAAATGATAATCTACATCTTAAGTATTATTCAGAAATTTTTAAAATCACAAAAATAATTCAAAGCTCTCCTTCCATAATATTCTTTAATTTTATCATGCCAAAATCCAGTTTGCACACATTCCACAAAGTGGCTCCCTGATAAGTAATTTCCTATATTCAAAGTTTCATAGAACTAGCATGTGTCCACTAGGACTGCAAAGTTTAAGGAGTATATGCCTTAAAAACTGCAATGAGGCCTTTTAATTAGCACACCAAAAATTTATAATTTTAAGCATGATTACTCTTAAATCTTTTTAACATGACTAAAATGTGTCAGAAATCATTAAGAAGTTATTCTAAATGTTTAACCAATCCCAGAAGGAAATCAGGAGCTAATAATTACATATAAACCAATTAAGGACATGGATTAATTAAATGAGAAAAAGTACCTTGCATATTGGAACAATTTCCACAGAAAAAGTGCTTTTGTAATTGTATGTATTACTATGGATATCCTGAGAGATCAGTCTCTGTGAGGCTTTGTATCTATTAAGAGAAAAAGTTAACCATTATAAAAAGGCAAAGGTTTTTATTTGTCTAATCTTGGGAATATAAATTTTCATTAAATCATCACTGTCCAAGGTCTGAAACAGGTTCGTGATGCCTGTTATGGTGAAGTCTCAGCTCATGCACTTCATTTATAAACTTTCACCAGTCTGACTGCACTCTATCTGTTCTCAAGCTTATCTACTGAAAACCTCCAAAACATGCCCATGGCTTAGACCAAGCAAGTCTACATATATCGTCCATTAAAAGCTACACTAATGTCCACTCCAAGTCATTGTTCACACTAACCTCACCCTTCAGTACAAACTCTACTTTTGAAAATTTCCCATTTTAGGAGCTTAAGTCCTTACGCCTCCATAAAGTTTCTCCCCAAAGTTTTTTTAACCCTCTTCTGCTTTTTTCTTATTTAAATACATTGAATCAGTGGTTCAGGACTACAGTGCTTACTATCACAGACTGAGTCTAGCTCCCCAAAGATTCTTAATGCTCTTTGGCTAATACTTCTGTTAAAAGTAGCTAATCCAACAAATGCTTACTAATTGTGTAAGTAATCCTACTATAATTTTACATATTTTAAGGTAAGTTGCCTAAGCCTGAAGAATGGATGTGACCTACGTTCATTCCCTGTTGCCTGGATTTAATCACATGTAGGATTCAGAACATACCTAGTGGGGACGGTACACTGAAGAAATTCTACCATCTTCTGAGCATGTTGTTTTGAGGAATAATAGAAATCCAGACCATCTTTTAAAGAAAAAAGTCATATTAAAGTAATACTGCAAAGATTTTCTTCTACTAATATGACTATATCACAAATAATTAAATGCATATTAAATAACTAAATTATAATTTTCTCACCATAGTACACTAGGAATGCCGTATCACTTAAGACTTGTTTGATAAAAGGATAGATTAATCAAATGCAAACAAAACAAAACAAGATTCATAACTTAAACTTCAGACAAAATTCAAGGTCAAAAGGGAAGAGAAAAATATTAAACAGAACAAAAAAGGGTATTTTATGTAATGAATGGAAGAATCCACCACGAAAACAAGAGAAATGCATGTAATAGCACAGTGCTGAGATACAGAAATCATAAACTACTAAAAAGAAAAAACTGACAAATGTTAACACATGTAATCACTGAGGGAGACCAGTATAAGACTAACAAAACCAAAATGGTCAAAAAATGAAATGTGCGGTACCAAATCACTCAGTCGTGTCCAACTCTTTGCAACCCCATGGACTGTAGCTCACCAGACTCCTCTGTCCATGGAGACTCTCCAGGCAAGAATACTGGAGTGGGTTGCCAAGCCCTCCTCCAAGGGATCATCCCAACCCAGAGATCGACCCCAGGTCTCCCACACTGCAGGTGGAATCTTTGCCATCTGAGCTACCAGGGAAGCCCAAACTGACCCAAAATAGAAAGGATACACAGAACTTGAATAACCAACTATCAAGGTTGATTTAACTGAGATTATAGAATGTGGTCCAAGAAAGAATACCTATTATTTTCAAAAAGTTGATAGAATATTCATAAAATATTCACATACAAAGATTAAATTTTAAAACTTTCATGATTCAGAAGACATTATTACAAGTAGGCACCACATATCCTAATTTCAAAACATATTACAAAGTTACAGTCATCAAAACAGTGTGGTATAGACAAAAAGGCAAGTCTATAGAATCAATCCACACATACACAGTCAACTGATCATGAACAAGTGTGCCAAGAATACACAGTAGGAAAATGATAATACCTTCAACAAATGGCATTGGGAAAACTGGATATCCACATGCAAAAGAATGAACTGAACTCTTGTCTTACATCATTAACAAAAATCAACTCAAAACAGATTAAAAAGACTCAAACGAGGACCTGAAACTGTAGAACTTCTAGAAGAAAATATGGAAAAAGCTTCATGACATCAGTCTTAGAAATGATTTCATGGATGACACAAAAAGAAAAATAAACAACTGAGGCTACATCACAGTAAAAAAGCTCACACACAGCAAAAGAAACAATCACCACAGTAAAAGGGCAACCTACAGAATGGGAAAAAATATTTGCGAACCATGTATCTGAAAAGCGGTTAATCTCCAGAATCTATCAGGAATTCCTATGACTCATCAGCAAAAAAAAAGAAAAAAAAACCTGGTAAGCCAATAAGAAATGAGAAAGGAATAAGACATTTCTCAAAAAAAGATGTACAAATGGCACAGATATATGAAAAAAGTTCAATGTTGCTAGTCATCAAGGAAATGCAAATCAAAACCACAATGAGTTTACACTTCACTGCTTTCAGGATGGCTATTATCAAAGAAAAAAAAGGCATCCTAGTGAGAATATGGAGACCCTGGAACCCTTGTACACTACTACTAAGGCAAACATAAAACAGTACAGCCACTACGGAAGACAATGCAGACGTTCTTCATAAACTTAAAATCAGAACTATCCAATGATACAGTAATCCTTCTTCTAGGTGTTTATCCACAAGAAGTGAAATCAAGATCTCCTGTGTTTATTGAGGTATTCTTCACTAAGCTATATAGCTAAGCTTATATAGTCAAGAAAATGGACATTTAGGTTGTTTCCACAACAGATGAATGGATAAATTGTGATATATACCTCCAATGGAATATTATTCAGCCTTAAAAAGGAAGGAAATTCTACAACGTGCAACAACATGGATGAACGTTGAGAACATTGTGCTAAGTGTAATAAGCCAGTCACAGAAAAACAAATACTGCATGATTCTATTTATATGAGGCACCTAAAATAGTCAAAATCATAGAGTAAGAGTAACTACGGTTGCCAAAGAGAAAGGAGAAATGAGGAGTGACTAAGTTAATGGGCATAAAATTTCAATCAAACAAGATGATTCAGCTAGAGATCTGCTATATAAACACTATACTTACTCAACTATAAGGTATTACACACTATCATACACTTAAAATTTTAAGAGGGTAGTTTTCATGTTGTGTTATCATAATTAAAAAAAAAAAAGAACGAACGAACCCATTAAGAAAATGAAAATTCAGACCAGGAGAAAATATTAACAACTCATATGTGAAAAGGGGCTTATATCTAGCATATATTTTAATAAATCGTATAACTTAAGACAAACAACACAATCAAAACTGGCAAAAATTTAAACTGCTGTTTCACCAAAAAAGATATAGAAATGATAATACAGTCATGAAAAGACAATTAAGATCATCAGTCACTAGGGAAAAGCAAATTAAAACCACAATGAGATACCACTTCATTCCCTAAAATAGCTATTTATACAAAGAAACAATAGCAAGTGATGTCAAGATGTAGAAACTGGAACCCTCAAAGACTGTTGACAGGAATATAAAACGGTACAGCCACTTTGAAAATGGCAGCTTCTTAAAAAGATAAATACAAATTTACCATACGACTCAGCAATTCTACATCTAGGTAGGCATTCAAGAAAATAAAACAGTTTAATGCTTGCTGAGAAAAAAATGGAAAAATATAGCTTTAAGTACCAGCTGCAGAGCCAATATGATACTCAGAAGAAAATTTATTAACTTTAAATCTATATATTAGAAACTTAAAATACGCTAAGCTTTCAGTTAACTTAAATAAAAAATACTAAAGAAAGTAGAAGGGAAAAAAATTGTATAGCTATGTATGGTGATGCATGTTAAGTAGACACAGGGTGATCCTTCAACAATATATACAAATATCCAATCAGTATATACCTGAAATGAATATAATGTTTTATGTGAATTTTGCAATTCTATTTCAATAAAAAAATTTTAAGTAGAAGGAGTTAGTAATAAAAACAATAAATAAGAAAAAAGTAAGACTTTGTTTTTTTAATAAAACTAAAACTATCTTTAGAAAAAACTACTATAATAGACAAAACTCTGGCAAATCTGATCTGAGTGGGGAGAGGGAGGAAGTGAAAGACGATGAGAAAAGACAAAGATTAGCAACAATGAAGAAGATATAATGATGAGTTATGGATGAGATTTAAGACACAATAAACACACATGTCCACACACACACCCCATGTTCAATTCTATGCCGAGTATGTGAAAAGCCAAATGACATGAAATTCCTTGGAAAATGCTATTAAAATTGATTCAAGAAGCAGTATAGTACCTGAAAAAAATTAACATTCTAACAAAATGATTTGAAAAGGTTTTGCTTCCTCCCTCTCCTCATACCAAACTGAATGGCTTAATGGGCTGGTTCTTATTAAACTTAAAGATGTTGATTAAATACCATGCAGAAAGAAAAAAAACTCTGACTGCTTCTACATCACTAACATAACTAATAGCAAGATTAGAGAGAACAGTTTAATATAATTATGCATGCATACGAACCAAATACAAATCTCAACAAATATTCTATTTAGGGATGAAACACAGATGGACAACAATGCCTGTTACATTATCACTCAATGCTATTCTCCACTCCTAGACACGGGGGAAAAAAGGGGAGAAAAAGAGGGAATGATACTGTAAGGGAAGAAATAAAACTATCATTGTATACAAATAATTATTTACCTAGTAAACCAAGAGTATTATGTAAATGACGCAAGAATATAATGTAAACCATTAGTGATATTAAGAAATTTCAGAAAGATCAACCTATAAAATCAAGAGCTTTCCGAAAATATCAGCAATAATGACTTAGAAAATGTAGTAAAAAACCACCATCCCCAATAACTACAAGTATAGAATAGTCTGGGGAAAAAAAGTGAGAATCATTCAAAATCTTGATGCGGGAAACAAAACTATGTCAAAGAAATACAGAAAAGAACTGAAAAAACATGATTATGCACCAGGTTGTCAGTACTTTACACAATTTAATTCTCACTGTAATCCTATGAGACAGGTGTTATTATCATCCACTCCATTTTATAGACAGGAAAACTGAGGCTCAGAGAAGTTAAATACCTTGCCTAGGGTCACACAGCAAAAACATGGTGGGAAAGAGATTCAAATTCACAAAATCTGGTTCCACAATTCATGCTCTTACTATTAACCAAGTTTTACAAAAGAATTAATAAGAGGGTATATATTATGAAGTATAATTTATACACTGTAACAAAAGCAATAAGACAAAATAAAATAGAACTGTGGGATGTGTATAAAGGAATTTAGTATATATAAGAAAGGAGAAATTTTAAATCTGTGAGTAAAGAAGAGACTACTTGGTAGGTAAGTATTGAGACAATGCAAGTTAACTTTTTGGGAAAAAGTCATACCAGGTAAGATTAAAGATCCAAAAGTAAAACAAAAATCTATTTTTTTAAAATAATCTTGAGTATAAAGATAGATTAAAGAAAGATAGAAATTCTATCCTATGTAAGATAGGAAGTCATAAGCCATAGCTATATGACTAAAATGGGATTCCCTAGTAGCTATATGACTAAAATGGGCTTCCATAGTAACTCAGTTGGTAAGAATCGGCCTGCAATGCAGGAGACCCCGGTTGGATTCCTGGGTTGGGAAGATCCCCTGGAGAAGGGAATGGCTACCCACTCCAGTATTCTGGCCTAGAGAATTCCATGGACTGTAAAGTCCATGGGGTTAAAAAGAGTCAGACACGACTGAGTGATTTTCACATGTCTTCATATGACTAAAATATGAACAGCTTAGATAAGAGAAGACATGAGACAGTATCTGCTCTCTCAGTTCACACTCAAGGGCATGCTCTATATGCTTCTCTCTGTATATAAATACACACATGAGACTGATATCCTCTGTAACAGGAAATAAATAAGGAAAAATTAGATATATAAAGAATAATTTACACTAGATAAAACAGCCAATACATATGAAAATGTTAACCCTCATTAGTAATCAAGGAAATGAAAACAGCCTTTATTTTCTTCATTAGAACAGCAAAAATTAGAAAGCCCAACACAACTGTATGCAGTACTGGCAAGTGTTTGGTGAAACAGAAATTCTCACAAGTGATGGGACTGTAAACTGGTACTATTTTGGAAAACAATCTAGTTGCACATGTAAAAATTTAACATTTGCATACTCTTGTTCAGTAATTTCAATTCTCGAACTCAGTCCCAAAGAAAAATTACTGGCTATGCACAAACATAAAGATGTTTGCTACAGTACTGCTTGTAGTAGCAAAAAACTGGAACATCTTGTAAGCCAATTAATACCAAACAACTAAATAATCAAAAACACAATGATTAACAAATATATAACCACAGAGTTAAAAATAATGAAACAGGATTATATGCAATGATGTGGAAAGGTTTCTAAATATAGTAAGATGGCAAATCACAGAATGTTACAGAACTACCTCAAATATGAGGAGAAACCAATGTTATCACATTTGCTACACAGAATAAACACTGTAATATCCTGCTTTAAGGGGCTATATCTGGGAATAACAAATGGATAAATGGGACAGAGGTCCTTTATTCATAAAAGCTTGTTTCTTTTATAATTTTTCTAATTTTTAGAATTTTAAATTTAAAGTTTTATGATTGTTTATAATTATGATGATTCTAAAAACACAGTTATAAGCAAATTAACAAAAGATTAAATTACATCAAACCAAGAACCAGTAGGAAAAAAACCAGATTTAATTCTGGATGAAAAAAGGGATTGTTAAACTTCCAGCATTTTTGGTTTTGAAAGTGACTGCAAAAGTATGTTTCAGAATGTATGCAAGTGTTTTGCTACAAAAAATTCGGTGAGGGTATTTCTGCTACAGTGATGAACAATAATCAGAATTTTCTGTTTCCTTTGCTAGAATATTAGGATCCCAATTCCCAAGTTACTCAAAACAAAGTTACTCAGAACAAAAGTACATTTTTGCCTGATGGCTAGCCACAAATAGCAGACACCATATTAAACAGGTAGTAAAGTACTTTACCTACAGTAAGTATTCAGTAAGTTTCATGTCACAGACTTTGACTATTAACCTTATGTCTACCGGTAATGCACTCAAATCAGATACAAAGTTTAAAAGAGTTTCTCCAGGTGACAAAACTGATATTTTTCCCTCCATTTAAGAGACCCCAAACCACACTTATAAGTACTTTCTTGAAGACATATGAAATAAATGAATAACACATCAGTAAGTAAAAGAGGAACTTACACTTTTAAAATAAGTAGCACAAGAATTTGGTCATTCCTTCAAGAAAAGCTATCTCTAAACCTATACTGTAACAATCAGGAAAACTATGTACATGTCCTACAACTAAAAACATTCACTTTTAGCAAGAGACTGAAGTATTTGCTAAAGAATATTTTTATTTTCTATTATTAAAGAAATATTCATCCATCAACTAGTATATGTAAGTATGCTAAACTAATAAATAATAAGTGCTAAGACAGAATACACTCTGAGGAGCCATTATGAAACTACACAAATATTTTAAAATTCCATCTTCAAGAAATCTAATTATATCATTTGTATATCACTGTTTATTATTACTGAGTTTACCCTTCTGATTCAAAGTATGCATCACAAATGCCACTAGGCATATGAAAAACAAAAATATTACAACTAACAGATCTCAAAAATAATTTCCTTTCAATAAGAAACTGAATTCTGCGTAAAACAGTTTTTGATAAATTTCTACCACTTTACATTCTGTTAATGCAGTTACTGGTTTACTCATTTGGTTAATTTAGTGTAAATATAAACTATAATAGAAAAAAATTAAAAATTTTTATTTAAAAAATTAAATTAAAAAATTAATCACATTTCAAATATTCAACAGCTACTTATGGCTAGTGGCTACCATATTAGTTGGATAATGCAGAAAAAGAACCAAGATTTTTTTTCTTCCTAACAGAAAGTTCTTTTGGACAGTCCTATTCTAGATACTATTACTAATGATAAAAGACTCCTTAAGATAGTTAAAATAAATCTGAAATCATTTCAAATGCTTTAAATTTTAACTCACCATGAATCTCTTTGATACGAAGTGTATTCTGGTGCATCCCATACTTCAAAATCAACTGTTCCAGATAGTAGAAAGTTTTTTTGTGCAAAGTCTAAACTTAAATGAGTTATTAGATCAACAGATGAAATGCAAAATAAAAGAAAAAAAAAAAGGCACCGACAGACACAGCACACTCATTTGTTAAATTTCTATTGGAGCACAGGTGCTTCACAATGCTGTGTTAATTTCCCCTGTACAGCACCGTGAAACCGCTATGTGCATACATGTATCCCTTTTGTTTTCCAGATCTCCTTTCCATGTAGGAGAGCACAATAATTTTTTTTTTTTTTCACAATAATTTTTAAAACAAAAACAATATAAAGATTATCTAAAACGTGGCAGTGATCTGTTTCTAAAGGTGAATGTCCCAAAGCCCTGGAACATCCTTGGTGCCTAAACTACTCGGAAAGAAGGGAAAGGAGGAGGCTTTACCCACTACTTATAATGGACAAAGGCAAAATACAGACGGAGGACTCACACATCACCTTTCTCTCATCACCTTTTGCCTGACTTGAACCACGGCCTTCCAGAAATCCTTAGCTTCCACTCTGTGGCAATCTCCACACATCTGGGGCTGAACTACATAATCCACCACAAACACCTGCTGAAGGATGGCACCATTCATCACCTGACAAAGAAAACAACCCAGTCCTTCATTCTTCCCTTTCTCAAAAGAAGATCCTTTAATATCTAACTCAAAATCTTTTTCCATGAAGGCTTTGAGGACATTAGTAATAAATAAGTTACATTTAATGAGTTATACTATTTCCAGAAACATATACAGGTTTAATTCATAGGATTTATTAGATTAGATTAACATTTCAAACTTACCTTTAGTTGAAGTGGTTGTAAGATATTCTTTGAAGATTTTTTATAGCTATATATACATATATATGCATGTGTGTGTGTATAAAATTCATCCTTAAGGGACAAAGAAAACTCTCAAAGAAAGAAGACATTACTTAATTGTTCCCAAACTTAACCCACCATCAGAAATCACCCAGGAAGTTTTACAGATTCCTGGATCTTACATCCAGGTGAATCCAGTTTGATTCAGTCACTGTGAGTCATAATCATCAGCCGAGTTTGAGAAGCACTGCCGTAGGTCATGTTTTTACTTCAATCTTATTCCAAATAAAAATGACTTTGAGAAAATTAACTTAGCCCACTAATCATGAACAAAGGCTGGTCTTACTAGTGACCTGATCATTTCTGCAGATGATCCAAAAGAAAACAAAAAATTAAAATTAATAATGTTATTTATTTCTCTTTAAGCTGTCGAGCCCTAATTTACCAATAGCCCCTTACTTTCACTACCTACACTTTAACCATGCCAAAAAATTATGTATAGCTTACCTCCTTCTGAATAGTCAGTTTAACTTTAAGTCTCTTAGAATGAGGCTCAGTCCAAACAAAGCTTGCATCTACAAGCCGTACCTTCAATAAAACACAAACAAAAAGAAACATAAGTTCCCTTCAAAAAAGAGAAAAAAGATGAAAGAATAACTCATGATAAAGAGATTTCACAGACGCTCAAGCATCTGTGACTAATCTACCCAACATCATCAATTTTTTAAAAAGCTATCAGAGGTATGGCAACAAAAACAGCAAGTAAAGTGAAAATCTAATGACTATATTAAAGCAACTGGTATAATTCAAGCAAAAATTAAAAAGGAAAAAAACTCCTTCCCCTTAAAAACAGTAGTTTCTCTATTTCAAAGGACACTTTTTAGGAGAAAACAAAGACCTGATGACTTCATCATCTACTAGAAAACTCATGAACAAAGGTTTCTACTTTTATTATTCTCTCTATAGTAAGTTTGTGGCTTAAAAAATATATAAGGACATTCATTCTTCAGAGGGAGTCTCATGCACTGAATACTGAATTCACAATGGTAACTCACTGCTAAATCAGCAGAGTCAGCAGAGGCCAAAAACAGTTTGCCCTATGTGACAAACTCAATGCAGCTCATATGGCTAAAACGAGTGTTTCAAGAAAGGAGGTTGGAGAACAAAAAATAGAGGTTGTTTCATTAATTTGAGCAGGAGTTTAAGTAACCTGAACTGAAGGGCTGGAAATAATAGCAGCAGAAGGATCCAAGCCAAGAGATATTAGGGAGATAAAATCTATAGGATTTAATAACAACTAGATATGGGAAGATTTTAGAATGATAGTCAAGGATCCAGCTTGGACACCAAGGTAACACTATTTTTCTGACACAATAAAAAAGAGATTAAATGCAGAGGAATGTGCTATATTTGGTTTCAGACACTTAAGTTCAAGAGGATTTATCTGAGACATCCAACTGAAGCTGTTCAGGAGACAGTGAGATATACACATTTGGTCTAGTGCTCTATGGAGAAATCTGAGTTAGAGATAACAGGTTTGGGAGACATCAGCAGGCAGATAATAATTTTATCAAGACCTGTCTGGTGAGAAGTAGATAAGCTAGTGTAGATACAGCAGTCTAGAGTAAAACCCTCCTCATATGACTGGCTCCCCTAAACCAAAGCCTAGTAGTCAGTCAACAAGTCACCAGGTACAAAGGGTGACAGAGAGCTGTTGATTCCCTCAGCCTCCATCTGCGGTGGTCCGCGGAAGCTCCGTGGGCCTGGATGAGACTGGCCTCTCCTCAGCCTCCAGTCTCCATCTGTAGGACTGGACCTATTTCACTATTCCCCAGCTCGGGCTCACCACACTCTGTCCTCAGACAACCAGGACTAAGCCAACTTACTGAGCCCTTCAGCCTTCTTTACCATTGCCTCGGCCACCGGCTCATCTCCCACACTCCAATCTCCATGCCTAACACATACGCCCTTTTCTGTCCTATCCAACACTCCTCCCCAAATCCTGAAAACCTTCTTATTGTGGCCTCTGGAATTCAACATTCACTAACAACAAAACCTTCTAAATCCTCAATCTTTTTCCTGAACATTCCCTTCACCTTCTAGATCTCCTGATTTTATACATATATATATATATATATATGTATTGCTCTCCCTACAGCTAATGAGGCTGCAACAGTACAGAGCGGCAGCTATGGTTTTTCCAGTGGTCATGTATGGATGTGAGAGTTGGACTATAAAGAAAGCTGAGCACTGAAGAATTGATGCTTTTGAATTATGGTGTTGGAAAAGACTCTTGAGAGTCCCTTGGACTGCAAGGAGATCCAACCAGTCCATCCTACAGGAGATCAGTCCTGGGTGTTCACTGGAAGGACTGATGTTGAAGCTGAAACTCCAATCCTTTGGCCACCTGATGCGAAGAGCTGACTCACTGGAAAAGAGCCTGATGCTGGGAAAGACTGAGGGCAGGAGGAGAAGGGAACAATAGAGGATGAGATGGCTGGATGGCATCACCGACTCGATGGACATGGGTTTGGGTGGACTCCAGAAGTTAGTGATGGACAGGGAGGCCTGGCGTGCTGCGGTGCATGGGGTCCCAAAGAGTTGGACATGACTGAGCAACTGAACTGAACAGCTAATGAAAAGTAATGACTGATTGTTTTTTCATCTTCTCAAACGTTTATCATCAAAGGATCCTAGGATTCAATCCTCAAATTTCTCCTTCTCTAAACTCCCTAGGAAATCTCATCCAATTTCATAGCTTTAAATACCATATACATCCCCAAATTCATTATCTGCAGTCTAGACCATGCCCTTGCTTATTCATCAAGCTCCCCACTATTTCTGCTTCCATGTCTAACGTACAGCTAAGTACCACCTGAGATGAGCTCTGATTTCTCCCACCTAACCTCCTCCTTTTGAAGTCTTTCCTACTTCACTGCCAGCAACTTCCCCCTGGTTGCTCAAGAACCACAGAAGTCACCCTTGACTCTCAACTCAAGCATACATCCAGCTTCATCAATAAAGTCTACTGACTACCTTCAACAACAGAGCCAGAATCAATCCACTTCTCACTACCTCTACTACTGATTCAAATATCATTTCTCATGATTACTACGATCACTTCCTAAAGGCCTCCATCCCCCTCAAATCTATTCTAAAACACATGGAATTCTCCAGGCAAGAATATAGAAGTGGGTTGACATTCGCTTCTCCAGGGAATCCTCCCGACCCAGGGATCGAACCCGGGTCACCTGCATTGCAGGCAGATTCTTTACCATCTAAGCCACCAAGGGAGCCCCACTCAGAGTAAAAACCAGTCTGCAAAAGGGCCCATGAGGCCTGACCTACTCGGACTTTCCGTGTCTTCCCTAGTTCACCCCCAAGTGCTTTCCCCTCCCAGTTCCACTCTAACCATACAGGTATGCTCCGGTCCCTGGCCTCTACACTTGTTTTGCTACCCATAGTGCTCTTCTCTAAACTGTGGCCTCCTCCCTTACTGCTTTTAATGTTTATTCTAGTATCACCACCGGAGAAGGCAACGGCACCCCACTCCAGTACTCTTGCCTGGAAAATCCCATGGATGGAGGAGCATTGTAGGCTGCAGTCCATGGGGTTGCTAGGAGTAGGACATGACTGAGCGACTTCACTTTCACTTTCCCTTTCCTGCATTGGAGAAGGAAATGGCAACCCACTCCAGTGTTCTTGCCTGGAGAATCCCAGGGACAGGGGAGGCTGGTGGGCTGCCATCTACGGGGTCTCACAGAGTCGGACATGACTGACGTGACTTAGCAGCAGCAGCAGGATCACCTCACTGATGAGGTCTCCTCTAACCACTCTATTTTGAATTGCAACTCTTCCTGAGAAGTTTTTATCCCCTTCCTCAATTTTTCCTCCACAGAATTTTTATCTTTTAATATACCTATTTATTTTGCTTACTGCCCACTCCACACCCTCCCCTCCTATCAAAATAAAAGGTCTCTAAGACAGAGATTTTTCCTCTCTCATTTACTGCCATGTTTCTGACACCACAAGCAGACTGGCACAAGGTTGACACTTAATAGACATCTGTGAAATGCTACTGCTACTGCTAAGTCACTTCAGTCGTATCCGACTCTGTGCGACTCCATCCCTAGGATTCTCCAGGCAAGAACACTGGAGTGGGTTGCCATTTCCTTCTCCAATGCAGGAAAGTGAAAAGTGAAAGTGAAGTTGTTCAGTTTTGTTCGACTCTTTGCGACCCCATGGACTGCAGCCTACCAGGCTCCTCCGTCCATGGGATTATCCAGGCAAGAGTACTGGAGTGGGGTGCTATGAAATGCTAATGAATTATTAATGAACATTTGACAAAAGCCTGAAGAATCAAAGCAAAAGACCAAATTACACACGAAACTGACTCCAGGAGGGAAAAAAGAGAAAAACTTGAGACACATCAGGGAACAGAAGGAAAGTATAAAAACAACAATTAAAACTTTCAGAAATATTCAACAGACTGAATCAAGAGCATTAAAAATTCTAAACTTAAACTATTAGTACTGAAAAAATTCATACAAAAATTAGAAGATAAAAGAAACTGCCAGGAACACACAGAAAAAAAGAATTAAAGACAATACAAGGGCAAAAAGGCATTTCACAAAGTCTTAAGCCGGTAGGGCCAACATTTGACTAGTGAGAATTCCAGGCAGAAAGAAATAAGGAAAATAGAGAGAGAAACTTTAAATAACTATTACACGAAATTTTTTCAGAGGATAAGAGAATCAGAAGACCTTCAAACCAAAAGAGTCCATTTCAATTAAAAACATAGCTGGTGGAAATAATTCATAGAGCTTAGCATAAAGAAAACTCAAAGTGTTATGTAGAGAGGCTAACTAAACTAACAAACCCTATTTGGTTTTTGGAGATGTTTATGTACTGACTTTAAATAATAAGCACAGGTATCTTCCTTCCAGAGAGTGATGAAAATTTTTTAAAAAACTGAAAACCATAGCCCTAATATTATTATAGCCTCCAAAATTATGTTTAGTGATGCTTGTATATATCTATTTTCATAAAAGATTACTGCACAAAAGAGGTTCTCAAATAATTAACGAAGTTTGATTCTATGCTAAATCTTTTAAAGCAAAAGGTCTTTCATTTCCATTAAAGAATATATACAACTTTAAAGATGAAAACAGCATGTGTAGTAGTGTGCTTACCAACAGCAGCATTTAACAGTTATTTTGTAAAATCTACTCATACAAGGATTATCTGAAAATGAGACATTAAATCATACCCACACCCACATACACCTACAAAAACTGATTTTAGCTATTTGACCTACCTTACTCAGAGGGGCTTTGATTTTTTTCAAACACAAAGCAAGAAGATCTCTGGATTCTAATGCACACTGTACCCAAGTTCCTGGTGGCTGAAAATACCTGGGAGAAAAGGTACCATATTGAAACTCAGTATCTCTCAGAAAAAAAAAAAAATTCCACCTAAATATGAAGACACAACAATGATTATTAACCAGATATAATAATACTCAAGGTTGATCTGAGGCGCTTAACCCAAATATATTTTAATAGGTTCAGAAACTTTCAATTAGACCAGTAGTTTAGTTAAAAAGGTGAAATTCTGAGTATTTGAGAAAGTCAATCTGTAATAACTTATTAAAAGGTCTTATTACTTCAAGCACCAATAAGAATTACGATGACAAAATGCAAAGAATTTCCTGAAGCTATGTTCTGAAATATGGATGAAAACTCATCTCACAATAGCATTAAAATGGTTTATGGTGTACAAATAAAATGCTTAAGAACTGCTTATTTCTCACACACACAAAAATGTAAATTAGTACCTAATACTATGTATAAATAAGAGCTCAAGACTACTCACGTACTTCAAATCCCTTTTCAGGCTTCCCTGATGGCTCAGACACTAAAGAGTCTGCCTGCGATGCAGGAGACCCAGGTTTGACCAGTGGGTAGGGAAGATGCCTAGAGAAGGGAATGGCAACCCACTCCAGTATTCTTGCCTAGGAAATCCCACGGAGAGAGGAACATGGTGGGCTACTGGCCATGGGTTCACAAATAGTCAGACATGACTGAGCGACTAACACGCGAATCTTAGTTTTAATTTTCAAATTTGAACTTGTAAAATTTAAAATCTTATATAAAACCTGACTAAATTAAAATCTTTTATATATGTACTTGAAGTCTTGTATCCCAACCAAGCATGGAGTTAGGTCAGTGCTTAGCATATAGTAAACGCTCAACAAATGTTTGTTAAATACGTAATACTTCTAAATGTATTACGTGAATACTTTGTTCATACTAGTTAAGTAAATATTCTGATTTTCACTTTTAAAGGTTCACTGAAAAACCTTACTTACACACTGCTAAATAACTTTTAAATATAAGGTGGTTTTATCATATATGGCTTCAAGTGGTTGAAGGGAAAAACAAAAACTTCATGGTAATTGGAACAGTTATGTCTTTAAAATCTGCTCTCACTCCTGAAAATATGAACTTTTATGTATTAATTATACATATCAAACCTTTTAATCCCTTAACAGAAAAAAAGAGATTCAATCCCTTTATACTAACTTTACCACATTAGCAGGGAAAACTAGGAAAATTACATTACAAAATTGCAAATTCTATAATCTCTAGCTTTGACGCCATAAATAAAACTTAAATCTCAGTTACGTGCACTTTAATATATGTATCTTAATCTCACTATATTCTAATAGCTCTCCTATATGTGAATTTCAACTTTAAGTAGGATAAAAAAGTATCACACTATACCTTTGGCATTGTTTGCAGAAAGATATAGAGACTTGTTTCGGAATGCCTTGGCTGATGTCTACTTTGCTTCGCAGACAAGCCACACAAATGTTAGCAGGATTTGGACTAATTGGGACACCACAGTCGCAGCACAAGCTTAAATAAAGCATACATTTTTTCCAAGTTACATTTCATAAGTGTACTAGTTAGATTAAAAAACTATCAAACAGGGATTAGCAGATACAAACTACTATATATAAAATAAACAAGGTCCCACTGTATAGCACAGGGAACTATAATCAATATCCTATAAGAAACCATAATGGAAAAGAATATGAAATATATATATATATAACTGAATCACACAGTTTATATATAAAACTGATCACACTGCTATAGAGCAGAAACTAATACAACATTGAAAAATCAATTATACCTCAATTAAAAAAAATAATAAAATTAACAAACAAACCAGTCTTCAAGTTAGGCCATAGTATCTCTGCCCTTTTAAAAAACCTGACTTTGAGCAATCTTCAAAGATGCACTAGATTTTTAAAAACCTTAGATTATTGAGGAAAACAAAAAGGATGGCCACAATTCCAAAAAGCCTCAAAATATGACTGACACACAAAAGGTTAAAAAAAAAAAAAAGGGGTCTAGAGAATCTAAATAACTGCTAATAGTAATCACTATCAGCAGTAGATAGATAGCTTTATAAATAGCACTATAGATAGCTTTATAATCCACAGGCAAAAATTTTTTAAAGCCTCAATGTAGCACGGGACTGCCAAAATGTAAAAAGGATGGAAGAGTATCAGCATAACTGATGGCAGTGTCATAACCCTAGGTGTATTGGGAACAGAAAGTATTTAAAAACCATTGATGCTACCCAAAATAAGAGTTCTATAATCACTAATGTCCACTATGGTAGCCACCAGGCATACGTGACTACTGAGGATTTGAAATATGGGTTATAGAAGAACTGAATACTTAGTTTTACTACATACTTGAAATTTAAAAAGCCACATATGGCCAATGGTTGATGCCAATCTAGAAGAATGTACAGAGACTAGACTATTTTAACACTTTTAAAACAGTATTTACCACAACAAACTTTCCAGCGAAAAATGAACTCGTTTTTTCCAGGAAACAAGGCTTTTCATTTTTCCCACTTAAGACAAAAGAACCCCCCTAAAAGAAAAGCTTTCCCCACAGTAAATTTTAAAGACTCATTTTTAAGTTTTTAAATTTAATGGGGATAGGGGAAAAGGGACGCGACTCACATATGTCCAGGTGTGTGCTTGACAGGTTCTGTCATATACTCCATTTTTCTGTACACCTTGATTTCAAGGACAGAGAACAGTGAGATTTAGACATTTTTCTATTCACCCCTTTATACAAATCTTCCTTCTGCATTTTCTGTATAAGACAGCCAAGCCTCGTACAGCAACAAATAAGAAAAACCCATTCCACCTGCAACCTCTGGAAGAAGTAATTTCCTTAATAACAGAAGGAAGCGACCCTCGGAGCCACGAAACTGGGCGCTGACCTCAGGTGTCACTTAGGCGCCAACCCCGGCAAACTCAAGAAGGGGTCAGAAACGGCCGGGGCCGTCCCGGACACCACCAGCTCCAAACCCTGCTGCGGACGCGCTTAGAACCCACTGCAGAAGTCCGCGGGCGGTGTCACCGGGCCTGCGGGCCACCCACCCCGACCTGACCCCGCACCCCGCGGATAAGACCTCATGCGAGCTCCTGCTGGCCGCCCACACGCTGCGCCCAAGCGGCCCGAAGTCGGCCCACGACCAGGGAGTCCGTCCCGGTCTCTTCTCAGAGACCCCCGAGACTGCAGCGCGGGGCTCGGCCACCAGAACTTACTTAACACCGCTGGGCCGGGCCCAAACGTGCTCAAAATCTGGAGCAAGACCAGCTTCAGTAGCCCAGTGAGCCGCCGGCAGAGCTGACTCCGGTACACTGCAGATCTCGCGAGAGAAGGGTTCGAAATCCCGCGAGTCGCGAGACGAGACTCACAGCTGCGGGTGGGGGCGGAGGAAGGGGAGGGCGCTGGGGAACGTCGGGCCGAGCGGAGGCCGAACGGGTGGGATGGATCCAAGGGAGAAGTTAGCGGGCTCTTTCGTCCTGTGGCTCCTGAGATTTAACACAGACTACAGCTCTTCTATTGGGTTATCATCCTTCCTTGGCCAGAGCTCACTCGAAGCCGCTATTTAGATATCCCTATTGGGAGCTTGCTTCTTGGTTAAATGATTATATGAAAGTTATCCGTTCACGGCACCACATTACACAAAGAAATTAGAGTAACTTCCATCGAGGGCAGTGCCTTTGTCGGTTTTGCTCACCGTTTTATGCCTAATGCCTGTCACATCATAACCGCTCCAATGAGTATTTGTTGAATGAATGAGAAAGAAATGTAAGAATTATTTGTGAACTCTATGTTAGTTTAAGACCACTCATTATTAGAAAAGAAAATCGCTCAGTCCTGTCTGACTCTTTGCGACCCCATGGACTGTAACTTACCAGGCTCCTCTGTCCATGGGATTTTCCAGGCAAGAGTACTGGAGTAGGTTGCCATTTCCGTCGCCAGAGGATCTTCCTGACACAGGGATTGAACCAGAGTCTCCTGCATTGTAGGCAGACATTTTACCGTCTCAGCCACCAGGGAAGCACATTATTAGAAAGTGCTCCCCAATAGTGCACTTAATGACTTTATACCTTGATCCTAGAGCAGCTCAGAAAGAATCTAATCACTCTTTCCTATGACAGCATTTCAAATATTTGAAAAGGGCAACCATATTTTTTTTTCTGTCTTCTCACCCCAAATTTCAAGGAATAAGCAAGGTCACCTTGTGATCAGAGATGGCCTCCCTTGTCTTGTGTAGGGAACTTAAGTAGTCCCCCATTCCTTCTCCTTATTTCCACACCCCATCCTTCCAAGGTATAAGTTTGATCTTGTTACACTCCCCTGCTTTTAATCCTTCAAAGGTCTCTGCTCTGGATTATTCAGTTCAGTTCAGTTGCTCAGTCATGTCCAACTCTTTGCAACCCCATGAACTGCAGCCTGCCAGGCTTCCCTGTCCATCACCAACCCCTGGAGTCCACCCAAACCCATGTCCATTGTGTCAGTGATGCCATCCAACCTTCTCATCCTTTGTCGTCCCCTTCTCCTTCTGCCCTCAATCTTTCTCAGCACCAGGGTCTTTTCAAATGAGTCAGCTCTCTCCATCAGGTGGCCAAAGTATTGGAGTTTCAGCTTCAACATCAGTCCTTCTAATGAACACCCAGGACTGATCTCCTTTAGGATGGACTGGTTGGATCTCCTTGCAGTCCAAGGGACTCTCAAGAGTCTTCTCCAACACCACAGTTCAAAAGCATCAATTCTTCGGCGCTCAGCTTTCTTTATAGTCCAACTGTCACATCCATACATGACTACTGGAAAAACCATAGCCTTGACTAGACGGACCTTTGTTAGCAAAGTAATGTCTTTGCTTTTTAATATGCTGTGTAGTGTAGGGGGGGTCATAACTTTCCTTCCAAGGAGTAAGCGTCTTTTCATTTAATGGCTGCAATCACCATCCGCAGTCATTTTGGAGCCCAGAGAAATAAAGTCAGCCACTGTTTCCACTGTTTCCACATCTATTTGCCATGAAGTGATGGGACCAGATGCCATGATCTTAGTTTTCTGAATGTTGACCTTTAAGCCAACTTTTTACTCTCCTCTTTCACTTTCATCAAGAGACACTTTAGTTTTTCTTAAGAACTATAAGGGTGGTGTCATCTGCATATCTGAGGTTATTGATGATTCTCCCGGCAATCTTGATTCCAGCTTGTGCTTCTTCCAGCCCAGCGTTTCTCATGATGTACTCTGCATATAAGTTAAATAAGCAGGGTGACAATATTCACCTTGATGTATTCCTTTTCCTATTTGGAACCAGTCTGTTGTTTAATGTCCAGTTCTAACTGTTGCTTTCTGACCTGCATACAGGTTTCTCAAGAGGCAGGTCAGATGGTCTGGTATTCCCATCTCTTTCAGAATTTTCCACAGTTTGTTGTGATCCACACAGTCAAAGGCTTTGGCATAGTTGATAAAGCAGAAATAGATGTTTTTCTGGAACTCTCTTGCTTTTTTGATGATCCAGACGATGTTGGCAATTTGATCTCTGGTTCCTCTGCCTCTTCTAAAACCAGCTTGAACATCTGAAAGTTCACAGTTCATGTATTGCTGAAGCCTGGCTTGGAGAATTGGAGCATTACTTTACTAGCGTGTGAGATGAGTGCAATTGTGCAGTAGTTTGACCGTTCTTTGGCATCACCTTTCTTTGGGATTGGAATGAAAACTGACCTTTTCCAGCTCTGGATTATTACCCATATGGAAAATTCAAATTTCTCTGCATAGCAAAAAGACCCTTCAGGATCTGGCCTGGACATAATGACCTGTCATATTCCTAAGCACACGGCCATACAAGCCAACTGGCAGGACTTGCAGGAACTAATCTTCCTTTTCTGGCCTATCTGTGAGTACAAGCCACGTTCTGAATGTCTGGAGCTGTTCCTTTTTTCTTTCTCAATACACTGCTTCCATAGTGTGTTTGATTTGTCACCAAGTGCCATAGTGCCAGGTTTGTTAGGCATTAGATCAACTCAGATATGGTCCCTGCCCTCATGGAGCTTATGTGTTATAGGTGAGGCTGATATTTCCAAACAACTAGGTAACTTGTTGACAGTGCCGTAGCAAGTAAGTGGCAGAACCAGGACCCAAACAACAGTTTGTCTAAGTCTATGTCCATGTGCCACTATACCAGGCTCCCAGCCCATCTGAGGCTCAGATCAGCTATTCTTATTCATGGCCTTTTTTTTTTTTTCCAAGAAACTATTTATTTTCCATCGACCTTATTTACATTTTCTGTTAAAGAGTATGTGAAGGAGCCGTGTAAGCCCACTGCGGTTGTTCCTCCTGGGTCAGTGGCCTGAGCCGCGGCAGTTATGGACCAGCCTTCAGAGGCAGGTGGAGCGCTGTGGTCCTCCAGGAGGAGCTGCCGGCAGGCACCGAGGCCACCTGTGCCTACAGACCCTGTCCCTGAAGGCCCGTCTGCAACTTGGGGTTGAGTAGAAATAAACTCAGGACCTGGAGTGATTCATTCACCCTGAAATTCCTCCTGAGTCTCAGCCTTATCAGCGCCACCTGCTCCTCCTTTTCAGGCTCTTCAGGATCCCTGGTGAAACAGAGACAGGACCTGACCTCGCACAAGTGTGCGCCCGAAATGGATCCTCACAGGCGCAGAATCCCCGGGCCGGCATGGCCACATCAGACCCCAGGAGCTCCTCTCTTGCTGTGGGGTTGGCAGTGTCCACACAGCACCGGGGAGAGTCTGTGTGACCTGGCGCAACAGTAGGCAGGTTACTGTAAGACGCCTCTGTGAGACCGGTGGTCAGCCCTGGGGTCTGTAAGCATAGCAGACAGGGCAGAAGCTGCCTATATCAGGTTACTGATGCTTATAGGAGTGGATGAAGCGCCCCACAATGGAAGTAGCTCCTGTGGCAGCAGCAAACGTACACAGCTTGGCTGAATGGCCAGCATTCCTGGAGCACGTGATTCTGGCATCAGCTGGGTTTTCAATGTCAGCAAGGGCATGAGCTGCCAGCAGAAGCTTCTCCCAGGTTCTCTTCAGATTCACAAGGTAACGCCATCACTTTTCCTTTTGTAGATGTGCTGTCCCGTTGGGAAGTCACGTTGGCACCCCCTAACTGGGCTCTGCTGTGAGGGATTTGAGGACATTTTCCTCCTTCGTTTGCAGGCCCTCAAGGGCTCCAGATATTGTGAAATTTTCCCTCCCAAATTACAAGGGGGAGCATGTAACCACAAACCACAAACATGACATTGATATAAATATTAAAAAAATTATATCAGAATCCATAAAATCTCTTTCTTGACCAATTAAGGTGAATATAAATATTTTCATCAGTTTTCTTTTAGCTTACAACATTACTTTCTTGGAGACCCTGGTTTGATTCCTGGGTCAGAAAGATCCGCTGCAGAAGGGTTAGGCTACCCATTTCAATATTCTTGGGCTTCCCTTGTGGCTCAGCTGGTTAAGACTCTGCCTGCAATGTGGGAGACCTGGGTTGGGACGATCCCCTGGAGAAGGGAATGGCTACCTGCTCCAGTATTCTGGCCTGGAGAATTCCATGGACTGTATAGTCTAAGGGGTCACAAAGAGTCTGACACGACTTTCACTTTCACTTTTCTTGAAGACAAATTGAATTAAGTGTTTAAAAGTAAAGTTTTCTTAATTTTAAGTATCTTGTATACCTAGCAAGTAATAAATGCTCAATAGCTGTTAGTGAAATTCTATACAGAATTTTCGAGTGCAGAGTATGGCTATTTTCATACCATGTGATAGCACATGTGTCTCATTATCCAGAGATTAGCGTAGGAGAGGTTTATTATGGAGCACACTTAGAATCAACACCTGTGGAAGGGGAGGAAGGGACCCATAGTTGAGTAGGGAGAGAAGCCCTGATGCCCTGTGCTCTGATGGAGGCCTCACCAACCGTAATGCCAGAAGCTCAGAGGCTGAGATGACTGTTCAGTTTTCCCCAGGGTGCTGGGCCATGGTTCATTGAAGAGTCATTGGATGTGACTGCCCACTGAAGAAGGCATAACCTTGGGTGAGGTTTCTTCTTCAGCCAAGGGAGTCCCAGCAGTGGGTGAAACTCAGAGTTTTCCACCAGTAGCAGGGATAAGGAATAAGTAGAGGAATAAGTCCTTCATTCTGAAGGGGTATCTAGGAAGCGCCTCACAGCATGCCTCACACAAGAGCAATTGTCTACAGAACTGCTACTAGACCTGGACTCTCAGGAGCCACTCAGGTGGTGGAGTGGTAAAAAAAATCCTCTTGGCAATGCAGGAGATGCAAGAGATGCGAGTTCAATCCCTTGGTCAGGAAGATTTTCCTGAAGTAGGAAATGGCAACCCACTCCAGTATTCTTACCTGAAAAATATCAAGGATAGAGGAACTTGGTGGGTCCATGGGGTCAGACATGACTGAGCATGCATAAATTCCCTTCCATGCTGGACTCTCAGGGCCTTGCTTCATGTCCCACGGCTTTTAGACTCTCTGCCCCCAAGGAATTGCTTCACCTCTTTGAGCCTCAGTTTCCTTCTTTTTTAAAAAAAAATTTTTTTTATTGAAATATAGTTGATTTAGAGTGTCATGTTAGTTTCAAGTGTACAACAAAGTGATTCATTTATATATCCATATTGTTGTTGTTTAGCTGCTAAGTCAAATGCGACCCCTGCAACCCTGTGAACTGTAGCCCACCAGGCTCCTCTGTCCATGGGATTTCCCAGGCAAGAATACTGGAGTGGGTTGCCATTTCCTTGTCCAGAGGATCTTCCTGACCCAGGCATTGAACACATGTCTCCTGCATTGCAGGCAGATTCTTTACCACTGAGCCACCAGAAAGCCCATGTATATATATATGTGTGTGTGATACATGGGCTTCCCGGTGGCTCAGTGGTAAAGAATTCTTTTTAAGATTCTTTTTCATTATCAGTTATTACAGTATATTGAGTATCGTAGTTGCCTGTGCTGTACAGTAGGTCCTTGTTGGTTCCTTCTTTCTAAAACTGTGTAATTGTTTGTCCCTCATAAAGTTGTTATGAGAAATGGTTAAGATAAGGTACGTGGAAATATTAGTAAGCTGTAAGCTCCAAAAGGAAGTGTTTAGTAAACTGCAAAAACTGTTATGGACAGAGTTATGTCATTCTTAGGCAAAGTTCCTTAACAGCAATTGAGTTAAATGGCATGAAATGGTTAGTATTTGATACATCCATTGTATAGAATTTCAGATATCACACTTGTGATCTTGCTTTACTATTAATTTACAAGATAAATTATAAACAAAATAAAATTTGAGTGTTCATTTTGTGAAATTCATTCAGCTATAACATCTATGCATATGTCTGCATGTGCATTTTACTTCAACAAAAAGTTTTAAAAAATACAAATAAACTTGTTAAAATCCCAGTTTAAAAAAAAACAGATAAAATGATAAAATCAAAATAATAATACTTGAGAAATTTTCCCACTTTTGCAAAGTTGGAAAATAGGTATCCTAATAGAGAAGATGAACAAAGAAAAAATAGAAGTGAACAAGTTTAGATGTACCAAAATAACTTTCAACAACAAAACAAAATAGATAACTAGTAAGGACCTGTTGTATAGCACAGGGAACTCTACTCCATGCTCTATAATGACCTATATGGGGAAAGAATATAAAAAGGGGTATATTATATGTATGTAACTGGTTCCCTTTGCTGTACCCCTGAAAGTAACACAACATTGTAAATCAACTAAACTCCAATCAAAATTAAGAAATAAAAAAAATAAACTTCACTGGGCCCCAAAGAACTAAGAATTTGGGGATATGAAACTTTTTCCTCTCATCTTTCTTTTCCAGTAATTGCTACCATGTCAGTGTCTCATTCATCCTAAAAGCCTCCTCACCTCTTCCTCTCAGATGATCTCAAAGATGCTTGGTGTCTGTTTTTTATTTCACTTCAGTAGCAAGAATTCAAAGGACACACAAAACTGTACTTGTAATGACCAGTCAGTCTGGAGGTGATGGGGAGAATTTTTCTGCCAAAACTGTTTAGAAGTAAACGTACGTTGCCTATGTGGGCATTTTATATCATCTGAAGTAGAATTTCAGGGGAGGTTTCAAGGATATACAGGGAGTGTATGTAGGCAAATTTGGATGTTAGATAAAAGTATTTTCTAAAACTTCTGGGCTGGGTAGCTGGTTTACTTTAGGATACTTTTCTGTTAGTTGAACCATGGCCTCCCAATTGGTGATAAAAAAATCCTAAAAGTTTCCAGGTAGGAAAAAACAGGTCTACAGAGGCTCAAGATCAGAAGAGCTTCAGACTTCTCAATAGCAACACCAGATACAAGAAGACAATGAAGACATACTTTGAAAATTTTGAAGAAAAATTGTTTCCAACCTTGAATTCTATACTAGACTGAATTATCAATAAAGTGTGAGAGTTGAATAAAGATAGTCTCAGTTTCACCCTTCTGAGGAAGTTACTGGTAGATATAAACCAAGAAAAAGGAAGACACGAGACTCAGGAAATAGGGGGAAAGCAAAATTCCAAGGTGATAGTTATATGCTGTACAAAGGGGACTTCACTCTGGATTGGAGCAATCAGATGACTCTGAGAAAGATTTCTACAAGAAACTACAAATTGATGACATATACAGTGTTTCTGAATATCTTAAAGAATTTGATAACTGGCAAATAGTTGGATATTGATAAGGGAATACTATGATAAAATTCCACACAAAAATTTGAAGACTTAATGATAATAGATCAATATCTCAAAAAGCGCAAACTACCACAACTCACCCCAAATGAAGTAGATAGTTTAAATAACCTGATAACTACTAAGGAAATTGAATTTGTAGTAATTTTTTTCACAAGGCTTCAACACTTTTCCTCATCATCAGTGAACTGACTAACCCCATCCCCGTTCCCCCTCTCGCTTCACCACTAGGAGCAACCTGGAGACAGGAATTTGGCCAGCAGATAACAAGGGGAAGCCTATTGGGCAATCTTCCAGAAAACTTTAGCTTTCTTAATAAGAAGGCGCAGACTCAGTGGGTATGCCATTTTGCCCTCATTCTTTGCTCCTTTGCCCTTTTGTCTGCCTATTGTCTGAAATGCAAATGTGATGCATGGAGGCACAGAAGCCACCTTCTGACCATAGGCAAAGAGCAATAAGGGCAAGGACCAACAAGCAGATGGTGAGGCAGGAGAGAGCTAGAAAGAGCCTGTGTCTTGGCTGTGTTATTATGTGGTGGCACCAACCCAGGAGTCCTTTCCCTTGAAGGAGAAAAAAAACACACCACTTTATTTGTGTAAGCCGCTTTTGGCCAGATTTTCTAATATTTGTCACCAAACACATTTCTAACAGATTCTTCACTCACAGGAGATTCTCAGCAGGACTAATACACTACAGCTACCTTATGAGACTATTACAAGGATGAAAAGCAGGATAGCTGCTTAATATTCTCTGTTTCAGAAACCCAATTGCTGACACTGCCTTTTCCTTTCTCCTTTCTCTACAATATTTTCTATTTCTTATTCTTCTCAGCTTGGCCTGAGTTTGTATTATAATCAGACTCTTGCCAGTCATTCTCCTAATTGGATTGGGCTTTTGTTCTAGCTCAGACAGCTCAGAATTTTTTAATGGTCTTTCTAAGCCATTCCAGCCCAGGGCAGTCACTCAATTCTTTGACCTCATAGCTCTTACTGTCTGCACTTCCCAACTGCCCATTCATCATGCACCATCCCGTGACACTTCTCATACAGCTCGTATAGAATAATCAATGTTTAGAGCTGGAAGGGACATTAAAAATCATCTTCTCCAGCCACCTCAGAGAATGTGAATTGTGGCTTAAATCTTGAATTTTTCTTTACCTCGTCGTGGTTTTACCACTGATCATCCCAACTAGATCTTAAGCTCCAGGGGAAAAGAAAAATGAATAAATATTTGTTAAGTTACCTGCTATAAGTCAGACACTTTACACTCACTGTTTAAATTTAATTTTCACAGCAGTCCTATGAAGTAGGTCTTAATCCCCATTTGCCAGGTGAAGGAACTGAAGCTCAGAGAGGGGTTACTTAGCAAAAGTACCATTAGTCTAAATTTTAGAAACTGAGACCTGATTGAAATTTTTAAAAATATTCATTTGGGATTTGTTAGGACTGCCTCCCAGAACACACAGATCCAGGATGCACTTGAATTGTGTTCTGCCAGACTACAAAATGAGAGAGACTGATAAAGGCAAAAACTGCAGGGTTACAGTTAATTACATGAGTTACTTACTAAGAATTATAATTGGAGCTGGCAAGAAGTAAGGGTGATTGTTAAGTACGGATTGGTTGAGGTCTGAAATGGTTGCCTAGCTATAAGGAGAGACCTTGAGAACATAAGATTGCAGTTGGCTGGGTTTGTTTTAAATGCATCTGCTAGTTGTGTGCCTGGATGTGGTACAGTTTAAAGAATGTCCAATTCTCAGTAGTTTAAGGGACCTGTCTCAGTAGTTTAGGGACATGGCCACCCAACTCCATTTTTGTATACCTGAACTGTGATCACGCCACTATAATTTCAGGTTGTCATCAGTACAATACCTAGAAAGAGGGGAAGCCCATTCTGGCTCAGGTCTTAAGAAGTTTACATGTCTTTAACCTCCCTCTAGGCTGCTAAACCACTTGATTGGATTTTGTCTTTGGGGGTTCTTCAACCTTTAAACTTCAAGAAATTCTGCATTTTCTTCCCAGGCTTTCTCTCTAATAAGAGATTTGAAATATATCTGTGATATTTTGCCATATAATAAGAAATATATATTTGGTCTTTATCTCAAATCCCTGACACAGGACTCCTGAAACCTTTGTAAATTCCTAAGTGGTAAGAGCACAAGCAGCAACTTTTCTCTAGGAGACTCTGGGTGGGCTCCTGGCTGGCTCCTGCATGAAGGATGATCGCCAGAAAGACCAAGCCATGATTAGAATTTCTGAATTTTCATCTCTACCTCCCATCCTCCAGAGAGGGGAGAGGGACTGGAAATGGATTTAGCAATTGACCATGGCTACATGAGGAAGCCTCCATAAAATCCCAATAGTTAGGGGCTCACAGAGCTTCCAGGGGGGTGAACACCCACACACCGGTAGGTGGACACGCTCCACTTCATGGGGACAGAAGCTCCTGTGCTTAGGACCCTTCCAGGTTTTACCCTGTGTATCTCTTCATCTAGCTGTTCATCTATATCCTTTATTGTATGCTTTAATAAACTGGTAAACGTGTTTCCCCGAGTTCAGTGAGCCATTTTTGTAAATTAATAGTACCTAAGGAGAGAGCTTGGAGAAGGGCATGGCAATCCACTCCAGTATTCTTCCCTGGAGAATCCCACAGACAGAGGAGCCTGGCAAGTAGCAATCCATAGGGTTGCAAAGAGTTGGACACAACTGAAGCGACTTAGCACACCACAGCAAGGAGAAAGCTGTGAGAACCTCCTGTTTGTAGCCAAGTCAGAAGTTGTGGGTAACCTAGAGACCCAGGGACTTAGGACTGATATCTGGAGTAAGTTGGGAGCAGTCTTGTGGGATTGAGCCCTTAACTAGTGGAATCTGACACTCTCTCCATGTAGACAGTGCCACGGTGAATTAAATCATCAATCCACCTGGTTTCCTGGAGAATTGCTTGGTGTAGGGAAAAAACCTTCACATTTTGTGACCAGACGTGTCAGGCATGTTATGAATGTGACAGCAGTGTGAGAATAAAGAGAAGCACAGGAGAATTATAGTTTTCTTCCAACTCAATATATCAATATATCATAGCCAAATAAGATATTGGTTCTTTGTATTTAATGTAACATGGTTAAGATGCAGTGCTGATAGAACAAAAATATTTTACTGTTTTGTTTTAGTGAAAAAATTGTTAGCTATCCATCATGATAAAATCTTATAACAAAAATACATAAATTGTTAATGCAGAAAAGTTTTTGTTCTATCTGAACAGCAGCAAACAAGAGTGCTTTGTAGAGAATAACTTTGTAAGCTATTTGAGATAATTCATGCCACTAAGAAAAAAATAATGGAAATATTTAGAGAAATGAAATTTAGTAGTTCCAAGGTTCAGAGAAATGTCAGCTATGTTTGATTCCATTCAGTAAACCAATTGTATCTTTATTTTTATCTGCAGTATTCCATACTTTAATCTGGGCCTCTCAGGTTTTTGATTTGGAGATTGGAAGTCTTTCAACTGCGTTACATTTTTGCAGAACTACCTTAATGCTAGATTGGCAATTAAAATGCAGGTGTTCAGTTCAGTTCAGTTCAGTCGCTCAGTCATGTCTGACTCTTTGCGACCCCATGAACCACAGCACACCAGGCTTCCCTGTCCATCACCAGCTCTCGGAGTTTACTCAAACTCATGCCCATCGAGTCAGTGATGCCATCCAGCCATCTCATCCTCTGTCATCCCCGTCTCCTCCTGCCCCCAACCCCTCCAGCATCAGGGTCTTTTCCAATGAGTTAACTCTTCACATCAGGTGGCCAAAGTATTGGAGTTTCAGCTTGAGCATCAGTCCTTCCAATGAACACCCAGGACTGATCTTCTTTAGGATGGACTGGTTGGATCTCCTTGCAGTCCAAGGGACTCTCAAGAGTCTTCTCCAACACCACAGTTCAAAAGCATCAATTCTTCAGCACTCAGCTTTCTTACAGTCCAACTCTCACATCCATACATGACCACTGGAAAAACCATAGCTTTGATTAGACAGACCTTTGTTGACAAAGTAATGTCTCTGCTTTTTAATATGCTGTCTAGGTTGGTCATAACTTTCCTTCCAAGGAGTAAGTTTCCTCTAATGCCATCGCTATTGTTTAGGTAACAAGAAAAATCTTAGGTAATTGGCTTTGAAGAGTGCAATCCTATATCTGTCTTCTGTCTCTGACATAAAACACACTTGATTTTTAAAGTGCATAGATAATCTCTTCATTTTTTAAAAAAGTGTAATTTTACATTTCTACATTTAAAAAAAATTTTGGTCATAATTTTAGATGCCTGATTTAATTAATGTACATGCCACCTTTGGGAACATACCTTTGCCTTTATGAGTTTATTTCTAACTTTCTGATTATATTATATACTGCTTAAGTCTATACACTCAAGACATGCAAATGAGTATCAAGCTTTTGAAAATACCACAGGTTATGGTAATCGGTTGTACATGCTTAAAACGTTAACCAAAAATAAATAAGCTAAAAAATATATATACATATATCTAATAGGTGTCTGTGTGTCACAAGGCCACACAGGCTTCTAGTCATGTGGATGATTATTCCTATTAACCATAAACCTCAACAGACAAGGACTATACCTTGCAGATCTTTATATCCATCAGGTATAATATAGGAGAGTCTAATAAACATTTGAAAGATGAATAAATGTGTTTCCCTGAAGGCCAGTCAGGTGATCCATACTTCTTTGAGTTTCTTCAGATTGTTAGCACCTGTTTTGTCCAAAGTAAACAGCATTTACTAATTAGCATAAGTGTTAAAAGAACGAAAGGGGAAAGTCTCCTTTGTCTTTCTCTCCAGGCTACCTGATTGTTCTAAATATTATGGAATATACATTCTCCCATCAGCATGTTATGTCAGGGATTCAGGCAAACTAGGTGTGCACTATGACCCAGCCATTTTACCCCTAAGCTTTGTCTTTTCTTTGATCCTGTAACAATTTGTTAAAGAATACTTAATAATTATTACTCTGTTAAATACTCTTTTAAAAAGATAGGATGCTGGGAGAAAATGAAGAAACCCAACTTGTATGAATTATGTTCATATTTCTTTTCCCCCACTTTGTTTATGAACAAGTTTGCTATTTATTCATTTATGTATTTAGCAACACCACGTGGCTTGTGGAATTTTAGTTCCCTGACCAAGGATTGAACCCTGGCTACGGCAGTGAAAGCAGAGAGTCCTAACCCCTGGACCACCAGGAAATTCCCAGGAGCTTATAGTTTATAAGGGATGACTCGAAGTGATGTACCATCACAAATCCAGTTCATGGGGATTTTTTTTTTTTTATGGGGATTTTTGATATTCTAACATTGGCTTTTAAAAAATTGAATGAATAGCTTTATCATGTAATCAGTTCAATTCAGTTCAGTCACTCAGTCGTGTCCGACTCTTTGTGACCCCATGAACCACAGCACACCAGGCCTCCCTGTCCATCACCAGCTCCTAGAGTTTACCCAAACTCATGTCCACTGAGTCAGTGATGCCATCTAACTATGTCATCCTCTTTCGTCCCCTTTTCCTCCTGCCTTCGATCTTTCCCAACATCAGGGGCTTTTCAAATGAAATACTATGTTCTTAATTATAAGCATGAGAAATTGACTCTGGCTTAGTTAGCAAAAGGAATTCGTGACATGCTCTTGAGAGGCCCCTGAATCCAAAGGAAGGTGAAAGACAAGACTGAGGGCCAGGCAGCCAGGAACACCACCCGAAATCACACAGCAGAGCCAACATGTCCAGTCAAAACCACATAGATACCACTATCGCAGTATCTACACTGCAGCCTGCCCTGCAGATACCGCTATTGCTGCTAGAACCTCAGTCCCTGCTTCCCTAGGAACTCTGTGTGGCCATAATGAGGCTTCCTGCCATCCTTGATTCTTTGCATCATTAACTCAGAAGTTAAGGGCTGGCACCTGTAATCAGCAGAGCCTACATCATGTGAGCAGATTGAGACTGGGCAGTAACTAAAGATGCACAGGGAGTGTGAGCCACTGACCACTGTAGTCCAGTCCTATTCATGCTAATTTTCCAAGAACTACCTCCTACTCTCCTACCTTTGCCCTTTCCAAGTTTAGAATCCCTATACCAGCTTAGCAATTTTCACATTCATTGCCAAAATTAACACAGTTGGGTGCATTCAGTTAAGAAGTCTAATAGCCAGATATTCTTGGTAAATGTTTGCTGGGCTATTTTTAGACAGTGGCGATGTTGTCGATTAATATTTGTGAATGTAAAACAGAAAGCCCTAAGTGGTCATGACTGCAGCCTTCCAATATTCTTTTAAATTTCAGAACTAGCTCTTGAATAGAGTCTGTAAGTGCCTTGAGAAACCAATTAAAATCTTAATCCCCGTATGGAGTGGTTTTCTTTCTCTTCATTACTGCGCAGTCTCTCTGCTTGCTAATCCATCAGCAGCACTGTCAATGACGGTCCCTCACTAATAACCTTTAATCCATCTAACAGACTGAGCAAATCAAACAGCTCAGTGAAAATTTACTTGAGTTCAACAAATTCTTGGTTACACTTACTAATTTTTTCAAAAAGCTTCTAAGAGGGTATGTGGTGGCCCAGAATATGATATTGATTCATGAGTTGCTTGGCATGTAGCTGCAAGTCTTAATTTCACATACAAGGAAATGCTTTTAGCTGCAGGCACTTTTACATCTGTTCAGAACACAACAAACTTATCTTCTAAAATCCTAGTGATGAATTTATTGCTGAAGTTTAGAGACTTTTCAGTAAAACCCATCCATGTCAGTAAAATCTATACACAATAAACAATTTTTTGCACATGTGATATTTCAAGAGACTAAACTGTCAGATTTAGACTCAATTTATGTTTATCGATCACAGACTATGTGTCAAGCACTGTTTAAGGCAAAGTTACAAGCATTCTCTACACTGTTGCTGCAAACTCATAAAGTGGAATAGATTAGATCCCACTTCACTGGTGAGGAAAACAAACTGGAGCCCCATGGGACTTACTGGCGATCACAAGTGTAGTAGTTGTTAAAGCCAGGGTTTGAGCCTGGCTCCTGGTCTAAATCAGCTCTCTGCCTCAGTGGAACCATCCAGGGTGAGTAAGGGTTTCAGCGTGACAGAGTGGTTAAGGTAGATTAAGCTTTAGGCAGAGATGTGTAACATCTAGCAATTCTTCTCTGATTCAAATGCCATGGGGGCTTCCCTGGTGGTCCAATGATGAAGAATCTGCTTGCCAACGCAGGAGACATCAATCCCAGGTCTGGGAAGATTCCACATGGCATGAGGCAACGAAGCCTGTGCACCACAACTATTGCAGCCCAGGCACCCTAGAGCCTGTGCTCCGCAACAAGAGAAGACACTGCAATGAAAAATCTGAGCACTATGACAAAGACCCAGTGCAGCCAAAAAAAAAAAAATAAAAGTCATGGATTAAGCCAATGATGAGCCCAAACTGCTGGGATCTCATCGTGGCACTGCAGTTTGGCATCCTATTATTCAAAACTGAGTTGAAAGGAGGGACACCATCCAAAGCAAATGGATGTTCCACCTGGTAAAAGGATGCGCCCAGATGATGGAGGATGGCTAAATAGAAACCTCCTCACATTTCAATAAATAGGTTTAGAAGGCAACAAAAATAAGCAAGATAAAAGCACATATAAAATAATGATATAGAGTGAAGTAAGTCAGACAGAGAAGGACAGATATATGACATCCCTTATATGTGGAATCTAAAAAGAAAAGACACAAACGAACTTAAAAAACAGAAACAGACTCATAGACTTAGAGAATGAACTTTTGGTTGCTGGGGGAAGGAATGGTGGAAGGAATAGTGAGGGAGTTTGGGATGTACATGTACACACTGCTGTATTTAAAATGTATAACCAGCAAGAACCTACTGTATAGCATATAGAACTCTGCCCAGTGTTATGTGGCAGGCTGGACGGGAGGGGAGTTTGGGAGAGAATAGATATATGTATATGTATGGCTGAGTCCTTCACCGTTCACCTGAAACTATCGCAGCATTGTTAATTGGCTATACCCCAAGGCAACATAGAAAGTTTAAAAAAAAATAATGATGTAGAAAATTGTCTTGCAATGTTTAGTGACTACGTGATTGGATAGTCTATGGCTAGGGCATGTATTTTGCAGTCTTTTTTTCCTTGTTTAATCTCATGATTCCTTGTCAACATAAGTAACTCTGGACTTGTTGATTGGATCCTAAAACTGGTCCAAGGGTGCTTTAGCATGACTCCCAGAGCCATATGGGTAACAGATTACCCAGTACTCTGGTTCCATGGCATGGAGTTCAGAATTACATCCAGCCCATGCTGTCATAGTTTGGAGGGGTTAAAAGCAATAAACAAAGAGTTTATTTAGCAGTACAAGTACTATATTGGAGAAGGAAATGGCAACCCAGTCCAGTGCTCTTGCCTGGGAAATCCCACGGACAGAGGAGCTTGGCAGGCTACAGCCCATGGGGTCACAAAAGAGTCAGACATGACTTAGTGATTAAACAAACAATATGAGTACGATGTACTCCTGCAAATCTGGCGTGTGTCCTATGATTCCCTGATGGTTGTGGTATACCTGGCCAGGGTGCAGTTGCCTCCAGCATGTACCCAAGCAAGACCAAGACATCCTGGACTGCTTTAGCATTATGTATACGAGACTAGGTCTGACAGTCCTAGTCTTTGAAAGGTCTGATGGGAGCCTCATTTGCTCAGACTTACCATCCCCAACTGTGTGTCTGCTCGTGTGGCCCCCTTGATGGGTTCTCAAGTAAAAGCACTTCTGACTGTTAATAGGAAATGAGAGTTGATGCCTCTACTGCCCAGCTAATCTGTTCTGACTTCATGCCGCACCTTCAAATACGTAAGCCGTGTTTGATTTACCCAAGTGTTGTCTGCTTCTGACTGTCCAGTCAGTGTGAGCCTATTATTCACATTTGTCAAGTTGGTGTGTGTGCAGAGCTAAATGTCTAAAATAATTCCCAGTTCACTGATTTGCTGATAATAGACTCTTTGCAAAGGAGATGGGTAGATTTATGGTGAAACTGATACTCAGTTATGGTTCTTATCCTTACAAAATGTAATGAATGAACCTTCAAGAAAAGATTTCTATCACGTCCATCTAAAATGAGTACTCTTTTAGACGTATCACATAACCTTAAACTAAGTTCTGCTAAATAACTCACATAGAAAGGAAAGTCTAGGGCAAAACAGACATCAAAATTTATGAAATGTGAAATGTGCTGTAGCAGTAAAGCTTCTAGAAGGAGAGTCTTCCAGTAGCAACAGAGTCTAATGTATTTTTGTATGTGATTTTGTGATATGGAAGGAGAAAGCTTTCAAAAGTAATTTGAAAATAATTTGAAGATCTAGGTATAGATCTGTAGGAATTAATAATCTCTGGCAAACATTTTTATCTGCAACATACAATGTTAAATTAACTTCTACTCAACAAAAATCTGCTCCTTCCACTGGGTTTATGGCTAATGGAGCCCTCACTCCATTTCCAACATCCATTTAACCATTTACCCATATCTTTTACTGAGAAGTACTCCTTTTTATTTTATTGGCTTGTGGCTGTTTTCTCTCTGTGGATCCAGGCCAAATGGGGAAAAAAAGGTTATTATGTCTTTGAAAAATCTTTAAAAGGCTATATGACTCTTAACAGAGTCGTATTTTCAAGGACCAAGTAAATTATTTGGGGATATATTACTCTCTGTTATAAAATAGCTTCATAGAGTTTAGCTATTTTGAAGGTTAGTATAGAGATTTGGTAACCTTTGTGTTTCATTGATTTTCTGACTTTTGTAATCCACTTCTATTTGTAGTAGAAAGTATTGAGTCATGAATAAAAATTCTTTCAGAGGCTTTCATGATGAGACAATGGGACTCCATTAATTAACCTTCTGGTTTCTACTCCCCTACTCCTTGCGTGGCCTTCCCATGTGGCTCACAGTGATAAAGACTCTACCTGCTAAGCAGGACACTTGGGTTCGATCCCTGGATCAGGAAGACCCCCTGGAGAAGGAAAAGGCAGTCCACTCCAGTATCCTTGCCTGGAAAATCCCATGGACAGAGGAGCCTAGCGAGGCTACAGTCCATGGAGTTTGCAAAGAGTCAGACGTGACTTGGCGACTAAACAACTCCTTCAGTTATAGATAATTAAATTAGCCAACTTAATATTACCCTGGAATTATCAGTTAGGTCAGTTTTGCCTTTTTAAATCTAGGGAGTAGAGTTTTTTTTTTTAATGTTTTAAACCCTGAAATGCGACATCCACGGAAAGTCACACGGATCTTAAGTGGTACAGTTTAATGAGTTTTCACAAACTGGACACAACTATGGAGACCGTGCCAGCAGAGAAAAAGAACACAGGCAGAAAACCGGTTGTCTCTCTCGCGCCCTTAACCCATTCTCCTGACTTTGACCCTGTAGACTACTTTCGTCTCTTTGAATTTATATAAATGGAAACAAACAGCATGTATTCTTTTGCTATGCTATGCTTAGTTGTGTCTGACTCTTTATGACCCCATGGACTGTAGCCAACCAGGCTCCTCTGTCCATGGGGATTCTCCAGGCAAGGATACTGGAGTGGGTTGCCATGCCCTCCTCCAGGGGATCTTCCCAACCCAGAGATTGAACCCAGGTCTCCCGCATTGTGGGCGGATTCTTCACTGTCTGAACCATCAGGAAAGCCCATGTGTACATTTGGGTCTGGCTTATTTCACTCTGGTTTATTTCACATTTATGAGATTCATCCATGTTGGTACATGTAACAATAGTGTGTTCATTCTCATTGAATATTACATGATTTATTTATCTACTCTATTATTGATGGACTTTGACGTTGCTTTTCATTCAGGGCTATTATGAATAGTGCTGCTATGAACATTCTTATACATGTCTTTGATGAACCTAGGTGTTCATTTCTGTTGGGGATTTATCTAGGAATTAATTGTCATAGAGCTCATGTAGTATTGGCTATCTTTTCATTCTGGTAGGTTCAAAGGTATGTCGGAGTTGGCTCAGACCAGCTCTCAGGGACCAAAGGTTAAATTGGTAGTAATTTTGACAACTGGTTGTTAAAAATAACCATTAGTAAAAATTAACTTACATAAACATAAATAAGTTATGTTAAAACAAAAGTATTCAAAATTTATCACCTCTTACTGTACTACATTTGACTATCATTCTATGCTATTGAGTTTATTTATAGTAATGTTATCCATATGATGGAAATACTATATAATACATAATATTATATGCATCTCTTTAGCAATATCTTCTAGGTAGCTTGAGGTTGACCACAGTGGAATATTTATACTATGAAAACTGGGACATGCCACTAATCAGGGCTTGATTTATATAGACTTCAGAAAGTGATGGGGGAAATATTAATAATGCAGATTAAACTTAAAAGTTTCATGTATGTAGTTGGTATCTTGTGAATAGCTAAAAAAATTATTAAAGCATGGTTGAATTACAGCCTTAGATAAGGATGCAAAAGTTCAGCAAAAATCAGAAAGAATTCTGTAAGAATCAATTGGCTGTATGGAAATTACAGTAAAGAGTATATCTTGTATATTTTATTATTTGTCAATTTGTGACACACACACATACACACTTTTCCTCCTTCTAGAAAGCCAAATGTCGAACATTTACCAGGATACCTCTGGTCATAGTGCTATCACATTGTGATTTAATGTTTTCTTTCCCTGATGACTAAGAAAGTTGAACACATTTTCATAAGTTTATTGATCAGTAGAATATCTTTTTTTGGTAAAGTCCCTATTAATTTTAAGTCATTTTTCATCTGTGTTCATTTCTCTATTGATTTGTAGGAATTCTTTACGTATTCTTGATAAAAGTCCTTTATGGAACATACATATTGCATAGGTCTTCTAGTGGTGTTTTTAAGTAGAGAAGTTCTTAATTTTCAGTTAGTACGGTCTTTTGCTTTGTCGTTAGTGCTGTTCACATCCAGTTTGAGAAATATCTGCAATCCCTGAGGTGGCCGTGTTTTCTTCTCAAAGCTCTGATGTTTTACCTTTCACATTAAGATCTGCAATCCACTTGGAACTGATTTTTCTTTAAGGTATAAGGTAGAAGCTAAGATTAATTTTTGTGTGTGTGCAGATGGACATCCAATAAATTCAGAACCTTTTGTTGAAAAGATCACATTTTCACCATTGTATTTTAGTATTCCTTTTGTCATAGCCAAGGGACTGTCAGCCTGTAAGTCTTACAGGACAGTTTTAAATCAATGGAACACTGAATTTTGGCATTTGCCAACCATCTTAGCAATTCATCCAGAAGAGATTTTATTTCAGTTTGTTAGGGAACAACTTGTCTCACCTCCAATCAACAATGTTTATTGATTTTCACTGTGAACAAGACTCTGGGCTGGCCTCTGAGAGCATAATCTCCTGCTCCCCGTGCCCATTAACTCTACACACAGTCCCTTTATTCTTTTATCTCTTTCTCAAGCACCTTGACCCTGAAAGTCATAAAATAAGAATTTCTGTCAACATCTTATTTTTCTAGAGATTTGTCATTAGATCTTTTTGCTTTAGGTAACTTTCTTTTTTTATCTCTGGCTGTTCTGGGTCTTCAGCGCTGCATGGACTTCTCTCTAGTTGCGGAGATGGGAGGCTACTCTGTCGTTCTGCTGCATGGGCTTCTCATTGTGGTGGCTTCTCTTGTCGCAGTGCAGGGTCTCTAGGGTGTGTGAGCCTCAGTAGTTGTGGCATGTGGGCTCGTAATTGTGGCCCACTGGCTCTAGAACACAGGCTCAACAATTGTAGCACACAGGTTTAGATGCGCCACGGTATGTGAGATATTCTCAGATCAGGGATCAAACCCCTGTCTCCTGCTTTCTCAGACTCTTCACCACTGGGCCACCAGGGAAGCTCTTTATCATTAGATCTTTTGATAACTTTGCAATTTACTTTCTCTCAAATATTTCTTTTATAAAATTAAAGCAAATTCTGATAACACATTCAGATTATCTGTTGAACAAGTCAATATTTATAAACTTGTGAGAAAGAGTATATTTGTCAATAAAGAGTAACCCTTTCTTTTTTTTTCAAAATAGGAAACAACAGATTTCCTCGACCTAATGACAATTTGGTTATTCGTATTTACAGAACAAAACAACTTAGAAGTAATTAAAATAAATAAAATTCATTCGGGAAGAACATATGAATGAGAATATAATTTATTACGTAAAGGAATTAATTTATTAATTCTGTTATTGATTTTATTGTTCAGAAAGAAAGCAAAAGCTCCACATTGCAATTGCCTTGTAATTGTGAATAGATTTTCTGTTCTTTCAGTTTGATTGTAAAATGTACCTGACCTTTCACTAGAGGGCATCTTTACTCCATTTGGTCTTTTCTAAAAATAAACAACAGCAACTAATATTTTGCTTAATGTTGTCATATTACCTTTTAACCTCTCCTGATCCTAAGGAGAAAGTTGTGGCTGATCCTGAAACTAGAAGAACTCTGAGAAATACACACACTCTCTTTTTATTAACAGTTCTAGCATTAATACCTCTTACTATTATGAATAGTAATTTTCCTTTACCCTTCTAGGTTCTGTGATCAGACCCCTTGTAATAAAAGACAGATTAAATAGAGAAAAACACACAGAAGTTTATTAACACATATATATCATGTATACATGGGAGATACCCATGAAAACTGAGTAAAATACCCTGAAATGGCCCAATCCATCACTTGAAATACTATCTTCAGCTAAAGACAAAAGAAAGATGTTGGGAACTAGCGGGGACAGTTACAGGAGGTTATCAGGAAAGACACAGTAAACAGGGTAAGGTTGTTATGCAGATTTAAGCCAGCACCTTCTTCATGGATGAGTTTTATGATTTAGAGTCATTCTCTTCCTGGTACAGAGAGGAAGATAACATAATCAATGGAGATTTCCCTTAGAAAAGGGTAAATTCAGCTCTTTTTTGGAGCTTCTCCTGTGTCTGCTGTTTCTTAAAAAATAATAATAATAATCAGTTCAAAATAATCCTTATGCCAAAGAGGTATATTTTGGAGTGGGATATTCTGCTGCTTTTCATTCCATCCTTTGAAAGTTCTCTGCTAAGTTTCATAGTCTTTGTGAAGTTGGTAGTCTCACTGAACTAGTCTCTTAGTACTGAGAACAGGTCAGTTCAGTTACAGAGCTGTGTCTCACTTCAGAAGGTGGTATAAGGGAGGAAAAATAATTTCCCCTCTATCCTCCCAGCTTGTTGGCTGAGACCCACCTGTAATAAAAAGACTAGCTCAGGTGACTGTGGCTCAGACAGTAAAGCGTCTGCCTGCCATGCGGGAGACCCGGGTTCGATCCCTGGGTTGGGAAGATCCCCTGGAGAAGGGAATGGCAACCCACTCCAGTACTCTTGCCTGGAAAATCCCATGGATGAAGGAGCCTGGTAGGCTACAGTCCACGGGGTCGCAAAGAGTCAGACACGACTAAGCGAGTAATAGGAGATAATCAACATAATTATATGAGACCCCCCCACTGCCCCCCGCCCCGCAAAGACATGAGACTCAAAGTGAGCAAAGCAGGACACTTTTATACTGTTGCAGCTACGTGTTCCAGGAAACAAACTCACTCAGAAGAGCAATGCAGATAGTGGAGTGCAGTTTATGACACCAGTGGGCCCAAGGCAGAGTCTCCTCTTAGCCAAGGACCCCAACCAGCTTTTGTGAAAACTTTATATACCCTAAGTGTACGTGCTCAAACCCACCTCCCCAAATGCTCTGAAACTAGTCTGAACAAAGGAAAAGAAAGATACACTCAAAGTTAACCCGTGATTCGTATGCCTTAAGCCTAGGTAGTTAACAGTGGACAATTATCAATAGGCCTGTGGTCCTACCCCAATAAGCATACTAGAATTTATGATTCTATGTGGTTACACAGATAATTAGGGTGTTCTTTTAGGTGACGGAGAGTCTAGGTACGAGCCCTGGGGCTCTTCCATCTGGGGGTCTGCTTTTCCAGGTGGTATGTCCTTTCCATAGATACCAGGCATAGAGCTCAGAGTCCACCGTCCAGCCCAAGATGGAGTCCTGCTTTCAAGATGAAGCCTGTTCCATCTGTTTCCTCCTTCAGTACATTTTAGACAAAGTAACAATAAACATGTGAAGAATTGACAAGATGAGGGTTTTGGCTTGGGGTAGTAACATGATGAAGTAGCAAGCTTTGTTTCTACAGCTTTCTTGGCCCTAAATTCCCTGTCTCTGGTGATAAAAATGCCTTCTAATTTCTTAAAAAACTGGAAATAGAACTGCCATATGACCCAGCAATCCCACTTCTGGGCATACACACTGAGGAAACCAGATCTGAAAGAGACACGTGCACCCCAATGTTCATCGCAGCACTGTTTATAATAGCCAGGACATGGAAGCAACCTAGATGCCCATCAGCAGATGAATGGATAAGGAAGCTGTGGTATATATACACCATGGAATATTACTCAGCCATTAAAAAGAATTCATTTGAATCAGTTCTAATGAGATGGATGAAACTGGAGCCCATTATACAGAGTGAAGTAAGCCAGAAAGATAAAGAACATTTCAGCATACTAACACATATATATGGAATTTAGAAAGATGGTAACGATAACCCTATATGCAAAACAGAAAAAGAGACACAGAAATACAGAACAGACTTTTGAACTCTGTGGGAGAAGGTGAGGGTGGGATGTTTTGAAAGAACAGCATGTATATTATCTATGGTGAAACAGATCACCAGCCCAGGTGGGATGCATGAGACAAGTGCTCGGGCCTGGTGCACTGGGAAGACCCAGAGGAATCAGGTGGAGAGGGAGGTGGGAGGGGGGATCGGGATGGGGAATACATGTAACTCTATGGCTGATTCATATCAATGTATGACAAAACCCACTGAAATGTTGTGAAGTAATTAGCCTCCAACTAATAAAAAAATAAAAAATAAAATAAAGTTGAGAACACTTTCATAGAAAAAAAAAAATACCTTCTACCCTCCTGGTACAGGGCGGATACCTTGTACATGAGAGTTTTATCTCCTACTTTTAGGGGGGACAAAGTAAGGTCAGAGTTCTTACATCAGCCATTTCTAAAGTAACTTTAATTCAAAATAATCAATATACCAATGTGGCATATTTTAGGGTGACATATTCTGAACCCCTATAGCTATAGATGATACAGCTGGGCTCCAAAAGTGAGGCATATATGGTTCAAGCCATTAGGTATTTAATAAGAGGCATTTCTAGGGAAACAAAATAGTAACAAAGGTTAGTAATTGAAAGAGACTGTAAGTCTAATTTCTGAGTTCTGAGGGGAACCAGTGATTTTGAGATATTTGGGTGTGAAGCATCTTTTGTGGTTTGAATCTCTCTGGTGATGTCATCAGGTATCCAAGGAACTTTATGTGTGGCCCACACAGCAACAGGCATGAAGGTTGGCCACACATGAACTGTTGCAGTGATTCCTCTGAAGTTTATATCAAGTTGTCCAGCTTCAGTTTGCAGAGAAAAAGGCAGTCTCTGTTCTCAGTGGCTTTAAATCAGATGAATGGAAGAAAATTAGAAAT
The DNA here is from genome assembly GCF_910594005.1 of Cervus elaphus. Classification (NCBI taxonomy): domain Eukaryota; kingdom Metazoa; phylum Chordata; class Mammalia; order Artiodactyla; family Cervidae; genus Cervus; species Cervus elaphus. Next base: position 15,044,023 of record NC_057833.1, on the reverse strand, counting down.
GTTAGCTTGGAGAGTCATCACCAGATACCTGAAATTAGAAGAATTCAGTATGCAGCCTAATTTACAGGTAGATAAAAAATCTCAAAGACAGTTTACAAGACTAGATTCTGGTATCCACTGAACGTGTGCTGTTGAATAATAATTCTCACAGTTTGCTTGTAGGTCATGAGAGTAAAAAACAGCTAACTATATGAATAGTACCTTGACCGGAAGATCAAAATGAGCACAAATTATCACAAATGAGGGACTGAGGACACATTGCCACTAATGTCGCCAGGATGCAAAATCTGAAACTAATGATGAGGAAATATTAGACAAGCTCAAAATAAGACGAATTCCACTTTTTTATTTTACAGGGTCTATATTTTTCCCAATTATTAAGGTCATAAAAGACAATGAAAAGCCAAGGAAATGTTCCATATTAAGGGAGACTAAAGAGATGTTACAGCTAAGTGCAGTTGTCCCTTGAACAACGAGGGAATTAGAGGTACCAGTCTTCCTCACAGTCGAAAGTCTACATTTAGTTTTACAGTGGTCTGTGCATATCTGAGGTTCAGTATCCTGGGATTCTGGTCCACCAAGTGTGGACCATGCAGTACTGTAGTGTGTATTCAGTGAAAGAAAACCGTGTATACGTGGACTCACAAAGTTCAAACCCCTGCTATTCAAGGGTCTGCTATGTAATAACCTAGTTCTAGATTGGACCCTCTGCTGGAAAGGAAATGTTTGTTATAAATATATTATTGGGTCAATTGACAAAACTGGAAAGTGGATGGTAGATTTAGGAAATATAATTATATCCAGATTAAGTGTACTAAAGTTGATAATGGTGCTGTGATTATGTGAGAGGGATACCTTTGTTCTTTGTAAGGTTAAATTAATTAAACAAGGGAACCATTAGACTGAGGTGCTTTGCCTGCATAAGTAAACCACAGCCTAGGTCTATAAATGCTTCAAGGTGAAGAACTCAGAATCAAAGGACAACCAGTCACCAGCAGCAAACTAGGCTTTCATAAATGAAGCAATTAAATAATTTCCTTGTTTTGTTTCTACCTGTTCTCTATAAAAATCTTTCCCTGAGTTCTTGTTGGCGGAGTGCTCCTTTCTCCTTCTTGTTTGGTGTTGCCTGATAGGAATAGTTCTTGTTCACATAAATTCTTAATATTTTTAATATGCCTCGGTTTGTCTTTTAATAATTCATACAAACTGAAGTATTAGGGGTAAATACAGTGGGGAAAAGGTGGTTCAGAAAATACACACATTCAATGAGTTTATATCTGTATATCTATCTTGATATTGATATAGATACATAGAGAGATGAGGGGACTAATAATCTACCAGAATGGCATAAAGATTACCTTCAATGATAAAAATTTGAGCGAAATATGCATTAGGATATCTTATCTGAATTGCCCTTATCTGGCTAAACCAGAGCCCCCCCAAAATGCAGCTGCCATTTAACACCCCTCCAAGGGAGTTGCATGTTTGGGAGAAAATGGAATTCTAGCACCAGGAGGTGAGAATTCAGCTGCCATAAGCTCCCCTCCGGGAGAGCTTCCAGCCAGAAAGGAGGCTCCCCATTAGCATCAGGATGAAACAGCCCAGTAGAATCTTTTGTACTTTCCAACTAAAGTCCTTAACCACCCCCAACTTTTTCCTCTATTAAGATGCTATACAAACTGTTATAAGTGGTCCTACAGGTTTGTAAATAATTGTCCTTCCTCCTGGAATGTGGCTATTGTCAGTTAATTCACAGACCTCCACCACCCCACTCTGAGGTGGTAGAGGAACAGTTCTTCCCCCAATAAAGAACAAAAGATAAAGCAAACGAAGCAAAATGTAAATAGCAGGGGGATCTGATGGAGGGCATATGGTCATTCTTTGTACTATTCTTGCAAATTTTCTGTGAGTTTGAAACCACATCCAAATAAAAAGTTTTAAAAACTAAAAAAACAGAGATACACATTGAAATGATATCTGTAATAGCAAAAAAAGAAAAGAGAAAAATTCTTAAATAATTTTTATGTATCCATTCAATGTCATCATCAAAGCTGATGTTTTTAAAATGTTCTTTAACATGGGAGAATGTAATATAAATATTCCTTTAAGAAAAAAAGAAATGAAAGCAATCTATACAGGAAGATGCCAGTTAGGTCAAACACTAAATGGTTTATGTATTTATACAGGATATTAAATAATGTAAGAAGAGTCTCATGAAATTGTTTTCAGCTTCATAACTGGAAAACCAAACTTACTCTGAACAGCTCTAGCAGTTAAGATATGTCTAGGGGGGGAAGTAGAAGAGCAGTACCATATTTCTCCTTGTCTCTCTAGTTCCAAATTTCTGCTTTTGATAAATAAGTCCCATCTCTATTCTCTAGAGCATAGTCCCCAATATAAGGCACATCTTTTCCTTGCTTTATTTCTAAAGGATAAAATAAATCATTTGCATGTACTGGGGAAATAAAAGTCCTGTAAATGAAGGGAGACCCCTCCACATCAATGCAGAAAAGAAAACTAATTTAGTACTTGAGATATTATAATTTATGAGAAATATATATTTGGTCAGTCAAATGACCAGAATATATTTCTCATGTATATTTCACCTCTATCCTCAGGTCCTGGCTCACTGGCCCCAAAAACCTTGGAATTTCATCAGTGTGGAGAGTGATAAAGGTATCTTTTATGTTAATGAGGTGACAGTGGAACCAACCATGAGATTAGAGGGTTAGAAACTTTAATCCTACCCCCAACCTCCAGGGAGGGGAGAAGGGCTAGAAGTTAAATCAGTCACCAATGACTGGTGAGTTAATCAATCATGCCTATGTAATGAAGCCTCCATATAAACCTAACAGAATGGAATTTGGAGAGCTTCCCAGTTCTGCACATGTGGAGATTGGCGAGAGCGTGGAGCCTGGGGAGGGCATGGGAACTCTGCGCCGTTTTCCTGTGCTGTGCCCTACACATCTCTTCCACCTGGCTGTTCCTGAGTTATATCCTTTCCTAACAAACTGGTAATCTAGCAAGTGAAATGTTTCTCTGAGTTCTGTGAGCTGCTCTAGCAAATTAACTGAACCCAAGTAGGGTGTCATGGGAACTTGTGATTTATAGCCAGTTGGTTAGAAGCTCGGGGGTACAAGCCTGGGCTTGTGACTAGTGTCTGAAGTGTGTGTCTTATGGTGGGGAGGTGAGGCAGGGATGGGCTGTCTTGTAGGATTTGTTAAAACACAAAACTCAACTGAGTAAATGTAAGGGTTTAATTGACTCTTCAGTGTTTCATGCAGCAGCTCATCTAGCAGACAGAAAGGAGCTCCAAGGAGCTATACAAAATGAAGCGCTTTTATAGGCAAAAGGGGGCTGGAAGAGGAAGTTTCTAGCAACGAGTAGATTATTTCAGGCAAGGTCACCTTCTGGTGTGGGAAGGTGGGCTCTATCAGACAGATTACCTTACTAGTGCCGACCAGGTACAGACATACCTCAGAGATACGGTGGTCTGGTTCTAAACCACTGCAATTAAAGGGAGTCACACAGATTTTTTTTTTTTTACTTTCCAGTGCATCTAAAAGTTATATTTGCACTCTACTGTAATCTATTAAGTGTGCAATAGCATTATATCTGAAAAAACAGCATGCATCCTGATGCCTGGTATATGTATTGTGTACTGGTACCAAATCAAATCTCAGAGACAGAGTTTTGAGTGAAGCAGAAAAGAATAGCTTCATTCAGGCAAAGGGGGATACAACGGGCCTGTGCTTGCAAAAACTGTGTGCTCACCAGGGGGAATTTGGTGAGGAGTTTTATAGCAGGGGTTCAAGGGTAGGGTTGCTAATAAGGGTGTGTGCAGGGCCTCCAGGGCTTTAATCTTGCTTCAGGCTGTCTCCTGTTGAGTTTCTGTGGATCTCAAAGTTATCAAACTGTGACCTTCTTTCTGGAATAAAGAATGCCTCATCAGGAGTTAATGTCTTTTTTTTGTTGTTGGGGGGTTAAGTTCTGCAGGAGAACTCAAAGATATTGTTATGTGTACCCAAGCCCATGCAACAGCGAAGACCCGGGACAGTCAAAGCTGCATAGATAAATAAATTAAAAATTTTAAAATACTTTATGGGCTTTCCCTGGCGATCCAGTGTTAGGACTCTGCACTATCACTGCTGAGGGCCTGTGTTCTACCCCTGGTTGGGGAACTAAGAACGCACAAGACGTATGATGTGGTAGGGGAAAAAATAAAGTACTACTAAAGATGATCCAGATACCCACGATGGTGTGATCACACACCTAGAGCTAGACATTATAGAATGTGTAGTCAAGTGGGCCTTAGCATCACTATGAACAAAGCTAGTGGAGGTGATGGAATCCCAGTTGAGCTACTTCAAATCCTAAAAGATGATGCTGTTAAAGTGCTGCACCCAGTGTGCCAGCAAATTTGGAAAATTCCACACTGGCCATAAGACTGGAAAAAGTCACTTTTCATTCCAATCCCAAAGAAGGGCAGTGACAAAGAATGTTCAAACTACCACACAATTGCACTCATCTCACACACTAGTAATGCAATGCTCAAAATTCTCCAAGCCAGGCTTCAACAGTACATGAACCATGAATTTCCAGATGTTCAAGCTGGATTTAGAAAAGGCAGAGGAACCAGAAATCAAATTGCTAACATCTGCTGGATCATAGAAAAAGCAAGAGAGTTCCAGAAAAACATCTACTTCTGCTTTATTCACTACACCAAAACTTTTGACTATGTGGATCACAACAAACTGTGGAAGATTCTTTAAGAGATAGGAATACCAGACCACCTGACCTGCCTCCTGAAAAACCTGTATGCAGGTCAAGAAGCAATAGTTAGAACCAGACTGGTTCCAAATTGGAAAAGGAGTATGTCAAGGCTGTATATTGTCACCCTGCTTATTTAATTTATATGCAGAGTACATCATGAGAAACACTGGGCTGGAGGAAGAACAAGCTGGAATCAAGATTGCAGGGAGAAATATCAATAACCTCAGATATGCAGATGACACCACCCTTATGGCAGGAAGTGAAGAACTAAAGAGCCTCTTGATGAAACTGAAAGAGGGTGAAAAAGTTGGCTTAAAGCTCAACATTCAGAAAACTAAGATCATGGCATCCTGTCCCATGACTTCATGGCAAATAGATGGGGAAACAATGGAAAGAGTGAGAGACTTTATTTTCTTGGGCTCCTATATCACTGTGGACAGTAACTGCAGCCATGAAATTATTATTATTTTTTTTTTTTGCAGCCGTGAAATTAAAAAACACTTGCTCATTGGAAGAAAAGCTATGAGCAACCTAGACAGTGTTTTAAAAAGCAGAGACATTACTTTGTCAACAAAGGTCCATCTATTCAAAGCTATGGCTTTTCTAATAGTCATGTATGGATGTGAGAGTTGGACTATAAAGAAAGCTGAGCGATGAAGAATTGATGCTTTTGAACTGTGGTGTTAGAGGAGACTCTTGAGAGTCCCTTGGACTGCAAGGAGATCCAACCAGTCCATCCTAAAAGAGATGAGTCCTGGGTGTTCATTGGAAGGACTGATGATGAAGCTGAAACTCCAATACTTTGGCCACTTGATGCAAACAACTAACTCATTTGAAAAGACCCTGATTCTGGGAAAGATTGAAGGCATGAGGAAAAGAGGACAACAGAGGGTAAGATGGTTGGATGGCATCACCGACTCAATGGACATAAGTTTGAGTAAACTCCGGGAGTTGGTGATGGACAGGGAAGCCTGGTGTGCTGCAGTCCATGGAGTCACAAAGAGTCGGACACGACTGAGTGACTGAACTGAACTGAGCTGAACCATCATCTGAGCCTTCAGTGAGTTTTCATAGTTGCTGGTTGAAGGTTGGAAGTATTGCAAGGATAAACAAACTGTGACAGACAGATACCAAGTGAGCAAATGCTATTGGAAAACGGTGCCTATAGACTTGCTCGGTGAAGGACTGCCACAAATGTTCAATTTATAAAAAATGCAGTATCTGTGAAGCACAGTGAAATGAAGCATAGTAAAATAGGGTATGCCTATAATTCCAGATTTGTTAAAAGTCATATTCCTGGGAGAGGCTGAAACTGCAGCTGGGTTAGATATTATGATGTCTTGGTCTGGTGATGTGGGGCTTAGCACAAGAAATCTCATTTTATTAACAGAGTGAAGTTTAACCTGTGGAATTGGATGCTCTCTCCGGGTAGATAGTGTCAGAATTGAGTTGAATTCTTGCACACCCTACTGGTGTCTGAGAATTGCTTGGTGTTGTGAGGGCAATCTTCCCCGGAAACACCACACATTATAATTGGGTCTAGGAACCTGACTGGGTGCTGAGTAAGCCCAGCAGAGCAGTGCTGCACATGGGTAGCCTGTGAGTAACTACGAAGCCAGGATGAAGTCTCACACAAGTGAGTAAAGCAGAGGAAAGACTGTTTAAACTTCTCTTTCCCTGAGAGGCAAAGAGTTACTCCAGACAGCCTGCTGGGTTAACTCCAGAATTGCGTGTGGACATTTCAAGGGGTGTGAAGCCCAGACCTTGCAGATAACTCTGCATAGGGAAACAGGAGTTGGAGCTTATCTGGAGAGATCTTCCCAAGTTCCAAAAAGTTAAAGTAGGGGCCAAGGACTGTTCTGTTTCTGAAGAGATTGTTTCAAAAGCAAAGGTAGAGAGAAAGCTCTTCCTCTCCTTTACAAGCAGAGGAAAATGATTTTCATCTATCCTCACACACGGGCAGCAGCTTTTTGCACTTTGGGGACTCTGTGTATGAAGTGTGGGGCCAAATGAGAGTGACAACTGGTGAACAGCTGAAGACTGAAGCTCCTGTTTCATATATCCTGGTTATTAGTCTTCTAGCCTCCACAGTTACTGGAATTTTGCCCAGAGCACCTCTATCTCAGCAGGCTCTCGCCTTTCCCGTGTTTTCTTATTCCATTTCTGACTCCACACTCTACTTCTCCCCCTTTAGCCACCTTCCTCCCCTAGCAAGGTGAAACTCTGTTTCCCTGGTATTTTTATGCAGAGTAATTTTGTTTCCTATCCACTACTAGTCTCTGGAGCATCAAAGGCATTTCTACTCCCTAATGCTTTCACAACTCAGGCATCAACTCCAGATCCCACTCTTTATCGGCAGAGAAAGATGGGCAGAGGCTTTGCAACTTCAGATTTCCCTTCTTCTTTATCAGGGTTTGAGGAGAAGGAAGAGAAAAGGAGAGATGTGTTGCCCAACTGCTGATATGAATTATGCCATCCTTTCCCTCCATACTTCCCCTCAGAAGGCAACAGTGAACAAGAAGGGAAAAAACAAGAAACAGCAATAGCTAGACTCAGGTTTAGTTTTAAATTAATATTTTCCTCTGATTTTTTCAATTTCCTTTGCTCTAGGATATCTATTTCTCTTCATGTCATCTAAAAATTGAGATATATCATATATATGTGTGTGTGTGTATATATATAATGCCATCAAGTAATAAGATAGCATTTTTATATATAAAATTAGTGAAGATTTTTGGTTTTGTAGGACCAGAGGAATTAAAATTATATTGTCAGTAGCAAGCTGCGTGGCAAGTTGGCATCGGTAATCATATTCAAGGTTCAGTTCTGGGGCTTCCCTGGGTGGTACAGTGGTAAAGAATCTGCCTGCCCATGCAGGAGACACAGGTTTGATCCTTGGTCTAAGAAGATCCCACATGCTGAGGAGCGGCTAAGCTCCGCAACTGCTGGGCCTGTTCTCCAGAGGACGAGAGCCGCAGCTACTGAAGCCCGAGAGCCTAGAGCCCGTGCTCTGCATCAACAGGAGCCTCTGCAGGAGGAGCCCAAGCACCGCAATGCTTAGTAGCCCTGCTCGCTGCAACTAGAGAAAAGCCCGAGCGGCAACAAAGACTCAGCACAGCCAGGAGATAGTTTAAAAAAAAAGGTCAGTTCAGTTCTAACCTAGGTTTGGAGTCCTAGTGTTCTTAAATTGTCTTCAAAAATCGTGCACAGAGCAAAGAGTACAGAGATAGAGCTACAGAAATTGTACCACATGTGTAGCAAATATTAGCCACTGAGGAATAACCGCAGATAGACAAAGCTGTCTCTCTTATTGTCACTGTTCCAAGTACAAAATGACTGCCTGTCACATGCCGGGAAATGCTGTCAAAGGCTGGACAAATTGTCAGAGCCTTTGGAATAGATCACAGATTGTTCAAGCCTAGGGGAGTTGGTGTGACTCACTCATCCAGGCTTCAAGGACTCTCAGTAAGATGTTGACCATCAGCTTGTCAAAAGTCTTCTGCTGACTTTCAGGAGACACTATTTATCTTCCTTCAAAATACAATTCACTCAGGAACGCAATAAAACCGACGAGTTGAACCAAAAGGTAACAGTCAAAACCCTTAAATTCCTTGATTAACCTCAAAATAAAACCATCTGCAACTGTGTACCTAAAGGTTGCTAGAGAAATCATGATCAGGTGCACATATTCCAGACATTATCATGTCTCCATGAAGATCTGCAGGGAATCTTCATATTCAAAATGTGGGGAAGTCCTGGACTCAGACTTCCATTGCAATGCTGAAAAGTGACAATTAGGTAGATGCAGTATATTAGTGTGCCCAGGCTGCCATCACAAATACCATAGACTGGGTGGCTTAAGCAACAGAAATTTATTTCTCCTAGTTCTGGAGGCTGGATGTGCATGATCAAGGCATTAGCAGGTCGGATTACTCCTATAGTTTCCCACTTTGGTTGCACATGGTTGCAACCATCCTCATCTGGTCTTTACTGTCTGTGTTAACCTCGGGTGTCTCTTTGTGTGTCCAAATATCCTCTTCCAAAGGACACCAGTCATATTGGATTAGGGTCCTCACTCTACTTCCTTTTAACTTAATCACCTTTTTAAAGGCCCTATCTTCAAACGCATGACTTAAGGTCTTCCCACCTTAAAGCATATGTGGTTTAAGGTCTTCCCACCTTAAACCATATGTTAAAAAACTCCATAAAAATCCTGCCTTTGTCTGCCCCACTTTGAAACACTAGGACTTTTCACAGTAGTCTTCTCCTTTATCATTTTGAGCAATAAATAAACTGTACTTTATCAGCAGATTATTTTGGTGGTATTTTCAGGCAGTCAGTTCTCAACATTTAGAAGACTCTTGACAAACTGTGTAGTTCTCCTATCGATCACACCTGAGTCTCTCATACATTATCCCTAACAGATAATATTCTGGTTTCTACTTGGCCCTGGAATCCAGGGCCTGGGAGTTCACTATCTGTAAGTCATGACCCTTTAGACAGTGACATTTTTGGAGCTGGCCAGGTATTTAACAGGAGGTAATAATGTGATGGTAGTAATAAATGTCATTTCAATCAGTGAAAGGATAGATGGCCCGTGTCAGGCTTCACTGGTACTCCTTTAGTTAGCTGAAAAAACTAGGATTAAAAATTTTACTTACCTCCTTTCAATCTCCTTTATTTTTCTGTGTTTTATTTCTTCCCTACTCCATCATTGTAAAATGATTTTAAAATGATTTTTGTGTGTGGTTATAATATTCTCTTTGTAAGACATTGTTGGAAACTTTGAGAAGAAATAAACAGGAAAGTAAATCTTTGGAGGACTTCCCTGGTAATCCAGTGTTGAAGACTCTGTGCTCCCAATGCAGGGGGCTTGGGTTTGATCCCTGGTCAGGGAACTAAGACCCTACATGCTGCACAGTACAACATAAAAAAAAAAAGAAAGAAAGAAATCTTTGGAAACTGGGGGGATAAAAGCTCAGGTAATAAATTTTTGAAAATATGTTTATTTTCAGAGCTTCATAATTATTTTCTCTAGATTTCTTCTTTGTTATGCTCTTAATTCACTTTGAATTAATGAAGACATAGTCTCCAATAGTATTCATTTTAAAGATTAATAAAACTAGTTTATGGAAAAAGAGAAGAAAAAATGAGTAGCTCCCAAAAATCTATTAATTAGGAAAAATATAAACTGCTGACATATATACAAAGAGAACAGCATTGCTGATTATCATTTTGATACAGAAAAACAGACACACCTGCCAAAAGTTCTTGCCCGTAAACAAACTGAAAAGAAAATATTGAAAATTTTTCTGAAGTTCTACTTACCAATAAAAACTACTTAATGATGTAATTATTTCAAGGAGGAAAAAAAATTAAGAATCACTCTGAATTAATAAGATGTTAGTAGTCAGAATATACAGAAAAGATGTGTATGCATATCTGGAGTGTTTTCCAACACCAACAGCCAGTTCTCTGATACTCTGGACACCAGTTGAATATCCTTTAATTCAATTAAAAAAAACAAAACAAAAACATTTTTCTTTTTTGGCCGCAGGGCATGTGGGATCATAGTTCCCCAACCAGGGATGGAACCTGCGTCCCCCTGCAATGGAAGGGTAGAGTCTTAATCTCGGATCACCAGGGAAGTCCACCTAGAATTTCATTTTGATATGAACTGCTTAGATTTAGCACAGATACCACAAGATTAAGACTCAGTCCTCCATAAAACTACCCCCACTTCCAATGCCAGTCTCAAGTCTACCCATACTTCCAACCTGCTGTTACGAACTAGAGGTTCCCATGATCCCATCCTAAAGTTTGCTAATTTGCTAGAATGGGTCACAGAACTTAGGGAAACACTTTATTTCTATTTATCAGTTTATTATAAAGGATATAACTCAGCAATAGTCAAATGGAAGAGATGCATAGAGCAAGGTACAGGGGGTGGAGGCAGGCATTGAACTTCAATGCCTTCTCCTGGCTTGCCACCTTCCCAAAACTTTTATATATTCACCAGCCAAGAAGCTCATTAAATCTCATCATTCAGGAGTTTTTATAGACTTAACTTTCCAGACCCAACATGCAGATGATACCACTCTAAGAGCAGAAAGTGAAGAGGAACTAAAGAGCTTCTTGATGAGGGTGAAAGAGGAAAGTGAAAAACTTGGCTGGTAACTCAACATTCAAAAAACTAAGATCATGGTATCTGGTCACATCACTTCATAGCAAATAGAAGGGGGAAAAGTGGAAGCAGTGACAGACTTTTTTCCTTGGGCTCGAAAATAACTGCAGATGGTGACTGCTGTCATGAAATTCAAAGACACTTGCTCCTTGAAAGAAAAGCTATGACAAACCTAGGATGTGCATGTTCAGTCCTGTCTGCCTCTTTGCAACCCCATGGACTGTAGCCTGCCAGACTCCAACATCCATGGAATTTTCCAGGCAAGAATAGTTTAGTGGGTTGCTGTTTCCTACTCCAGAGGATCTTCCTGACCCAGGGATCAAACCTGCATCTCCTGCATTGGCAGGTGGATTCTTTACTACTAACACCACCTATTATGTCAAATGCTTTTTATGCATCTACTGAGATGATCATATGATTTTTATCCTTTATTCTATAATTGTAGTATATCATAATGATTGATTTGCAGATATTGAATCATCCTTCTGTCCCTGGAATAATTTGATCATGGAGTATGAACCTTTTAACATACTGCTGAATTTGGTTTGCTGACATTTTGTTGAGGATTTTTGCATCTATGTTCATCAGGGATATGGGCTTGCAATTTTTTTGTGGCATCCTTATCTGCTTCTGGTATAGTGGAAATGCTGACCTTATAAAATGAGGTTGGAAGTGGTCCATCTGTACTGATGTTTTTGGGAAGAGCTTGAGAAGGTCTAATATTAACTCTTCTTTAAATGTGTGGGAGAACTCATCAGTAAAGCTATCTGGTACTGAAAAATGATAGATACTTACAGTTAAGATATATGAACAATGCTTAAATTACTTCTGGGTAAATACTACTCACTTGTACCCGGAAGACTACTATGATTAGTTTCACCTCTATATTATATTTATATAATTATATTCATATAATATTATACAATTATATTTATACTTTAATTATAATTATATAGTTATCTATAATATATATTATATTTAATATTGTTCCAATATTAAAACCCTGTGCAACCCTCTCAAATGATAGAATCAGGAGAGCGACAGCCGAGTCTTCCCCAGTCCTGTTCATTCATTTATGAATAATAACGTTTGATCCTATTTGTTACAGTTTGGCTAAACTTCTATTGTTGTTGTTCAGTCATTCAGTAATGTCTGACTCTTTGTGACCCCATGGACTGCAGCACGCCAGGCTTCCCTGTCCTTCACCATCTCCCAGAGCTAGCTCAAATTCACGTCCATTGAGTCAGTGATCCTATCCAACCATCTCATCCTCTGTCCTCCCATTCTCCTCCTGCCTTCAATCTTTTCCAGCATCAGGGTCTTTTCCAATGAGTCTGCTCTTCGCATCAGGTGGCCAATGTATTGGAGCTTCAGCTTCAACATCAGTCCTTCCAATGAATATTCAGGGTTGATTTCCTTCAGGGTTGACTGGTTTGATTTCCTTGCAGTCCCAGGGACTCTCAAGAGTCTTCTCCAACACCAGAGTTTGAAAGCATCAATTCTTGAGCACTCAGCCTCCTTAATGGTCCAACTCTCACATCTGTACATGACTACTAGAAAAACCATAGCTTTGACTATACAGACCTTTCTCAACAAAGTAATGTCTCTGCTTTTTAATACACTGTCTATGTCTGTCATAGCTTTTCTTTAAAGGAGCAAGCATTTTTTTAATTTCATGGCTGCACTTACTGTCCACAGTGATTTTGGAGCCCCCAAAAATAAAGTCTCTCACTGTTTCCAATTGTTTCCCCATCCATTTGCCATGAAGGGATGGGGCAGGATGCCATGATCTTTGTTTTTTGAATGTTGAGCTTTAAGCCAGCTTTTTCACTCTCCTCTTTCACTTTCATCAAGAGGCTCTTTAGTTCCTCCTCGCCTTCTGCCGTAAGGGTGGTGTCATCTGCATATCTGAAGTTGTTGATATTTCTCCCAGCAATCTTGATTCTAGCTTGTACTTCATCCAGCCTAGTATTTTGCATGATGTAGTCTGCATATAAGTATTTTGCATGATGTAGTCTGCATATAAGTATTTTGCATGATGTACTCTGCATATAAGCAGGGTAACAATATACAGCCTTGACAAACTCCTTTCCCAGTTTGGAACCAGTCTGTTGTTCCATGTCCAGTTCTAACTGTTGCTTCTTGACCTGATTATAGGTTTCTCAGGAGGCAGGTAAGATGGTCTGATATTCCTATTTCTTGAAGAATTTTCCACAGTTTGTTGTGATCCACACAGTCAAAGGCTTTAGTGCAGTCAGTGAAGCAAAAGTAGATGTTTTTCTGCAATTCTCTTGCTTTTTGTATGATCCAATGGATGTTGGCAATTTGATCTCTGGTACCGTTGCCTTTTCTAAATCCAGCTTGAATATCTGAAAGTTCATGTTTCACGTACTGTTGAAGCCTCACTTGGATGATTTTGAGCATTATCTTTCTAGCACGTGAAATCAGTGCAACTGTGTTGTAGTTTAAACGTTCTTTGGCATTGCCTTTCATTGGGATTGGAATGAAAACTGCTCTTTTCTAGTCCTGTGGCCACTGCTGAGTTTTCCAAATTTGCTGGCATATTGAGTGCAGCACTTTCACAACATCATCTTTTAGGATTTGAAATAGTTCAGCTAGAATTCCATCTCCTCTACTAGCTTTGCTTGCAGGGATGCTTCTTAAGGCCCACTTCACTTTGCACTCCTGGATGTCTGGCTCTAGGTGAATGATCACACCATCATGGTAATCTGGGTCATTAAGATCTTTTTTGTATAGTTCTTCTGTGTATTCTTGCCACCTCTTAATATCTTCTGAATCTATTAGGTCCATACTGTTTCTGTCCTTTATTGAGCCCATCTTTGCATGAAATGTTCCCATGGTATCTCTTATTTTCTTGAAGAGATCTCTAGTCTTTCCCATTCTATTGTTTTTCTCTGTTTCTTTGCATTGTTTATTTAGGAAGCCTTTCTTATCTCATTGCTATTCTTTGGAACTGTGCATCCAGATGGTAAATGTTTCCTTTTCTCCTTTGCCTTTTGCTTCTCTTATTTTCTCAGCTATTTGTAAGGCCTCTTCAGACAATCATTTTGCCTTTTTGCATTTCTTTTTCTTGGAGATGGTTTTGATCACTGCCTCCTGTACAATGTCATGAACCTCCATCCATAGTTCTTTAGGCATTCTATCACATCTAATCCCTTGAATCTATTTGTCACTTCCACTATATAACTATAAGGTATTTTATTTAGGTCACACTTGAATGGCCTAGTGGTTTTCCCTATTTTCTTCAATTCAAGTCTGAAAATTGCAATTGGGAGTTCATGATCTGAGTAACAGTCAGCTCCTGGCCTTGTTTTTTCTGACTATATAGGGTTTCTCCATCTTTGGCTGCAAAGAATATAATCAATCTGATTTCGGTGTTGACCATCTGGTGATGTCCATGTGTAGAGTTGTCTCTTGTGTTATTGGAAGAAGGTGTTTGCCATGACCAGTGTATTCTCTTGGCAAAACTCTATTAGCCTTTGACCCCCTTCATTTTGTACTCCAAGGCCAAACTTGTCTGTTACTCCAGCTATCTCTTGGCTTCCTGCTTTGCATTCCAGTTCCCTATGATGAAAAGGACAACTTTTTCTTTTTTTTTTTTTTTTTTGGTATTAAGTTCTAGAAGGTCTTATAGGTCTTCAGATAACCATTCAACTCCAGCTTCCTCAGCGATAGTTGTTAGGGCATAGACTTTGATTACTGTGATACTGAATGGTTTGCCTTGGAAACAAACCAAGATCATTCTGTCATTTTTGAAATTGCACCCAAGTACTGCATTTCAGACTCTTTTGTTTACTATGAGGGCTACTCCATTTCTTCTAAGGGATTCTTGGCCACGGTAGTAGATATAATGGCCATCTGAATTAAATTTGCCCATTCCCATCCATTTTAGTTCACTGATTCCTAAAATGTCAATATTCACTCTTGCCATCTCCTGTTTGACCTCTTCCACTTTACCTTGATTCATGGATCTAACATTCCAGGTTCCCATACAATATTGTTATTTACAGCATCTGGCTTTACTTTCACCACCAGGATCATCCACAACTGGGCATCACTTCTGCTTTGGCTCAGCCTCTTCATTCCTTTTGGAGTTACTTCTCTGCTCTTCTCCAGTACCATATTGGGCACCTACTGACCTGGGGAGTTCATCTTTCAGTGTCATACCTTTTTGCCTTTTTGTACTGTTCATGGGGTTCTCAAGGCAAGAATGCTGAAGTGGTTTGCCTTTCCCTTCTCCAGTGAACCACATTTTGTCAGAACTCTCCACCATGATACATCCACCTTGGGTGGCCCTACATGGCATGACTCATAGTTTTCTTTGAGTTAGACAAGGCTGTGTTTCCATGTGATCAGTTTGATTAGTTTTCTGTGATTGTGGTTTTCTGTCTGCCCTCTGAACAGAGGCTAACGCACAGTGGGTTAAACTAAGTTAACTTACTTCTCTCTCATAGAACAGTAATGCTAAGTGTGCTCACCTCCACATTTGGTTCCAGCCTGCTGGATGTGGGGGTTAAAGTCCATAGCGAGTGGCTTCATATTTTAGGTGATTATATAAAAATGGCACACAGCACCTGTGCACATCCCCATCAGGCAAAACCTAAGACACAAAGCGCCATCCACTGCAAGGCAAACTGAGATATAAGGACCAGCCGGGCTGCCACGCATGCACACAGTTAAAACTTGGGGTTCTCTTTCCAAAGGGAAGAGTAAAAATTGAAATGCAATTTGTACTCTAACCTATGCTGTCCTGAAAATACTCTGGAATATTATCTCCAAGTTCTGTCTGTCTAGCCTACCTCTCCTTCGTCCTACACCACTCTTTCCACTCTACCATTCTGCCTTTACATTCTCTCGACATTATTTAAATGCTTGATTCTCCATGGGTCTGGTCTAGACAGCATGTTAAAAAGCAGAGACATCCCTTTGCTGACAAAAGTCCATATAGTCAAAGCTATGGTTTTTCCAGTAGTCATGTACAGGTGTGAGAATTGGATCATAAAGGGGCTAAGCAGCGAAGAATTGATGCTTTTGAACTGAGGAGTTGGAGAAGATCCTTGAGAATCCCTTGGACTGCAAGGGGATAAAACCAGTCCATGCTAAAGGAAATAAACCCTGAATAATCATTGGAAGGGCTGAAGCTGAAGCTGGAGCTCCAATACTTTGGCTACCTGATTTGAAGAGCTGACTCGTTGGGAAAGTCTCTGATTCTGGGAGGATTGAAGGCAAAAGGAGAGGAGGATGGCAGACGATGAGATGGTTGGATGGCATCACCAACTCAATGGACATATACCTGAGGAAACTTCAGGAGATAGTGAAGGACAGAGGAGTCTGGCATGCTGCAGTCCAATGGGTCACAAAGAGTTGGACAGGACTTAGTGACTAACCAACAACAACAGTTCCAGACCCAGCTTCTCTCCCGGGAAGTCATTGAGTGGGACTCAAAGTTTCAGCCTTCTAATCACTTGCTCTTTCTGGTGACCAGCCCTCTCCTGAGGCTATCAAGAGGCCCCACCCAAATTATCTCATTAGTATAAATTCAGATGTATCCTAAAAGGCTAATTATGGATAACAAAGATACTCCTGGCTGTTGTTCAGTCAGTCACTCATGTCCAGCCCTTTGTGACCCCATGGACAGAAGCACCCCAGGCTTCCCTGTCCTTCACCATCTCCCAGAACTTGCTCAAACTTGTGTCTGCTGAGTCAGTGATGCCATCCAACCATCTCATCCTCAGGGTTTTAGGAGCTGTGTCTTCCACTTCCACCCTCTTTCACACCTGTTGGGCCTGTAACATACTCCTCTGGTTCAGTTTCTCTGGGATATAAGCCTGTGACTGCTGCCTGGGGATAGTTACTAGGCACACGGGAGTGGAACTGGGGATCCAGCCTCTCTTAATACTGACCTAAGGAGATCCCTCTGCTTTCAATACCACACCTTCACCCCTGCTGTGTCCAATATGTGAATCTTTCAGGAATTTTCTAGAGCAAACCTATCTCTCAGCTAGTCTTTAGCTTGTTTTGACCACTAGCATATGGTAGAAGTGATCCTATGTGACCTCTGAGCCTCACCCTCAAGAGATGCTGCAGCTTTTTCTCTCATCCTCTTAGAAATATGCCCTAACACTGCCATGGAAGAGAGCTGATGTCACCTGCTGAAGAACGAGAAGCCACATGGAGAACTGAGGCCCCCGTCAGTTGCCAGACACATGAATGAGGCCATCGAGAGCCAACTATTCCTCAGCCAACCTCAGTTCAGTTCAGTTCAGTCACTCAGTCGTGTCCGACTCTTTGCGACCCCATGAATCGCAGCACACCAGGCCTCCCTGTCCATCACCAACTTCTGGAGTTTACTCAAACTCATGCCCATCGAGTCAGTGATGCCATCCTGCCATCTCATCCTCTGTCGTCCCCTTCTCCTCCTGCCCACAATCCCTCCCAGCATCAGGGTCTTTTCAAATGAGTCAACTCTTCACATGAGGTGGCCAAAGTATTGGAGTTTCCGGTTCAGCATCGGTCCTTCCAATGAACACCCAGGACTGATCTCCTTTAGGATGGACTGGTTGGATCTCCTTGCAGTCCAAGGGACTCTCAAGAGTCTTCTCCAACACCATAGTTCAAAAGCATCAATTTCTCGGCGCTCAGCTTTCCTCACAGTCCAGACAAACCCACGTGGAACAGAGAAAAATCACTACAGTCACATCCTACTCAAAGTTTCAAGCCACAGAATCATAAAAATAAATGGCTAAATTTTAAAACTCTAGGTAATTTGTTTCCTAGCAAAAGTTAAACTGATACAGTGGTAAAGTATAATGATGTCTGGTACTTTCAAATGTTTCTGAAAAAAAAAAATACATATACATACACATACATACAAATATCTATATAAATATATTTGAGAAAGGTAAAGCAAATATGTCAACATATTTGTTATTTAGTCACTAAATTGTGTCAGATTCTTTGTGACCCTAGGAACTGCAGCACACCAGGCCTCCCTGCCCTTCACTATCTCCCTGAGTTTACTCAAACTCATGTCCATTGAGTCAGTGATCTCATCCATCCATATAATCCTCTGTTGAGCTCTTCTCCTCTTGCCCTCAATGTTTCCCAGCATCAGGACATTTTTCAATGAGTCTGCTCTTCACATCAGGTGGCCAAAGTATTAGAGCTTCAGCTTCAGCATCAGTCCTTTCAATGAATATTCAGGGTTGATCTCCTTTAGGATTGACTGGTTTGATCTCCTTGTTGTCCAAAGGACTCTCAAGAGTCTTCTCCAGCACCACAGTTTGAAAGCATCAATTCTTGAGCACATAGCCTTCTTTATGGTCCAACTCTCACATCCATACATGACTACAGGAGAAACCATAGAAGACAGTATGGACCTTTGTCAGCAAAGTGATGTCTCTGCTTTTTAATTCCCTCTCTATGTTTGTCAAAGCTTTTCTTCTAAGAAACAAGCATCTTTTAATTTTGTGGCTGTAGTCACTGTCAGCAGTGATTTAGGAGCCCAACAAAATAAAATCTGTCACTGTTCCTATTAGCAATTGTTAAATCTAAGTAAAAGGTATGTTAGTATTTATTGTGCTGTCTTTTCCATCTTTATGTATGTTAGAAATTATTCAAATTAAAAGTTGAAGGGAAAGAAGATCTAAAATACAAAGGAAAATAATATTGGCAAAATGTTGATAATTTTTGAAGGCACGTAATGAATATGCAGGGATTCACAATGCCAATTTTTGCTTATGTTTGATATTTTCACAGTAAACAAGCTAAAATATACAGCAGGCTTGATTACTAGGCAGGGAGTTAAGATTTGGTTCCTAGTCCGCTTTAACGGGCCTGCTTCTGTTGCCTCTACAGAACTGTTGCCTTTATCAGTTTTGCTAAAGTTTCAGACTCTCTAGGTTACCTACCTACTTTCCAACCCTCTCCTTCCTTTCTGGCAGAATCTGTTTCCTGCTGAAGAAACTGGAAATGGCAAGCTGTCACTTCCCTGGGCTTCCCAGGTTGCACTCCTGGTTAAGAGCCTGCCTGCCAATGCAGGAGGCATAAGAGATTTAGGTTTGATCCCTGGGCCAGGAAGATCCCCTCAAGGAGAAGGCAACCCACTTCAGTATTCTTGCCTGGAGAATCCTATGAATGGAGGAGCCTGGTGGATTACAGTCCATACGGTCACAAAGAGTCAAACACAACTGAAGTGATTTTGCACGCGGCACACACAGGCTGCTTATAGCCTTCCCAGAGCACGGATGGTTTAGGGCCCAACCAGAGGTTTGGGGTGAAATTTATATGCAGAGTTTGGGGTGCCCCTCTATGACTCTGTCCTTTCTAGGATGTTCCCCTTTATTTTCCTGCTTTTGTGGTCCCTGTGAACTCTCTCCCCTGGTACTTTAATTCAGTAAAATTGTGGATTTCTGTGTACAGGGATTCAGCCAGCCCTCCTAGGGTTTGTCCTCAAGCTTAGAATTTTTAAAAATGGGGAAACTCACTGAGTGCATTTTTCCTTTTCCAACTGCAGACCCTGTTTCTACCCACTTTTAGTCTCCAACACTTCCAGGGAGTTGTTTATTTTTGCCCAGACTTTATATTTGTTATATGCAGGAGGACTGGACTAACAAAAGGTTTTTGTTGTTCAGTCACTAAGTTGGGTCCAACGTTTTGTGATGCTATGGTCTGCAGCAGGCCAGGTTCCTCTGTCCTCCACTATCCCCCAGAGTTTGCTCAAACTTCTGTCCATTGAGTCAATGATGCCATTAAACCAGCTCATCCTCTGTCACCCCCTTCTCCTCCTGCCTTCAGTCTTTACCAGCAACAGGGTCATTTTCAATGTGTCAGCTCTTCGCATCAGGTGCTCAAAGTATTGGAGCTCCAGCATCAGTCCTTCCAATGAATATTGATACTTACTTCACAATTCTCTTCCAGAAGACAAAAGAAATATGACAGTAAACTCATAATTTTTAGATATTCAACCTTAGTGAATGCATACTACAAAGAGAATCAGAATCTGTGTAGAAATTGCTTAATCTTGCTTTTTACAAAATATCCCAGCTCTTTGAAGAATTGCTAATATTAAATATGTTCATTTTTTAAAATAGGCTAATGAAAAATATCTGTTGTCTTAACATATTAGCCAGATAAAACTATTGGTTTTTCTTATATATAAAAGGAAATAGTGTTAGTGATCATTTGACTTTTACTTCTACTGACCTAATTTAAAATGTTGATTTGCTCAACACTTTATTCTCAATAGCAGTTTGAGAAAGTATAGCCACTCAGTAAGTTGTTGAAATAACTTATACAGTGACCAATATATACAATTAATGGAGTCAATCTCTTTGTGGTTTTAATTGGGAAAGTATATATTCCAGATCAAAACTTAAAATGCAATAAAATTTTACCATAAAGACTTACCAGAAAAGCAAAGTACTCTGGTTGGTCCAAAAGTTCACTCAGGTTTTTGCATCTTATGGGAAAACCAGAACATTTTGGCCATCCCAATATATTACTTTTTTTTAATATACAGAAATCAATAGGGTCCAAAATAGTAGCCATAGGGGAACAATACATACGTTAGAAAAAGCAGAATGTGAACCAATCTGGAAGAGGCTAAAGATACCATCTTCTCTCATTTTTCAATAATTCAAAAGGTACCTCCTGCTATGCAATTAGGTGTTTATAATGCATAATTGCATTTATATGCATTTATAATGTTCCTAGATTATGATTAAGGACAACAGACTCACATTTTATATGCATGGCAGTATAAACCTTGTAAAAGTGAAAAGA
Organism: Cervus elaphus; assembly: GCF_910594005.1. Lineage (NCBI taxonomy): Eukaryota > Metazoa > Chordata > Mammalia > Artiodactyla > Cervidae > Cervus > Cervus elaphus. Next base: position 15,023,262 of record NC_057833.1, on the reverse strand, counting down.
GAAAAGGTGAACAGCACACTTATTTTGGACCCTTCAAAGTGCTGACTTAACTGAGGTGATTGTGATGGAATCTCAGCTTTCCTGATGCTTATGATGAATCAGAATCAGCCAACTGACAGATAACCTTTTCTGGATCGGCTTCCATTTATTGTTTTTGCAACTGGTTAAAGGATAATGTCATCACGTAGACCGCTGTGAATCCACAGGAAAGTGATTACAGACACAGGGAAATGTCTTTCTTGGAAACTCTAACCGGTTTATCTGTGTGAATGAAAACCCTTGATGAGAAGATTGTAAATACCACATTTGTCTTATGATGCAGTATCAGCCCGGGGCCTCTTTAGAAACCACGCATTATTTATCCAACACCTGTTGTTGTTTAGTCACTAAGTCGTATCAACTCTTTTGTGACCCGATGGACTGTAGCCCACCAGGTTCTTCTGTCCATGGGATTTCCTAGACAAGAATACTGGAGTGGGTTGACATGCCCTCCTCCAGGGGATCTTCCCAACCCACAAATTGAACCCGTGTCTCCTGCATTGGCAGGTGGATTCTTTACCACTGAGCCACCAGGGAAGCCCTATCCAACACCTGGGAATGCACGAAACACAAGCTGCTGAAACTTCGAGGAGATATAGGCTTTGTCCACAAAACAGTAACTTTTCAAGCCATATTCTGCTTCTGTCTCACATCTTGGTACTTCAGGAAATGACTACAGTCTCCAGATATATTTTGTTCAATCTGCAAGTATTTTTAAAGAATGAAACAGTATTTTAAAATATGGAGAGCTTTGTTTCTCAAAAAAAATTTTTAAGCATAAACAAAAATCCAGATTTCCATCTTCTCTTGAAACTTGGAGGATGTGGCAACTCAACATTCAAATTCCTGCATGAGAGCTGAGTATTTGCATCTCCTAAGGGGCCTGGGCTCTCAGTTCACTCCATCCTTTCCTTACCTTCTCAGCTCTAAAGGATTTGAATTTGAGATCTTTCCCTTAAACGATTACAAACTATCTTGTAGGCATTATTCACCAATGTATGTAAAACTGAAGTTGTTGCTGAGGAGGCCCAGTGGTCTTTGAGAATCAGGCCCAAATACAGGATATTATAGGAGTCATCTCTCTAATCAAACCCCTACAGAGAATATACAAGCTTTGCTAAGGTGACTTTTCAGCATACAAGCCAAAAACTATTTTTTTTTTCTGCATTAATCTATACATACAGGTTTTTAAGAGAGTTATTGAGCATTTTTTCAATGTGATTTATATCTATTACAAGATGTAAAAATTCGCTACTTTTGCCAAACACATATTTCCAGCATGAAGTAGAAGTAAAAACTGTCTATAACCTCTAACTTAAGAGTGATGGGAGGGGAATTCCCTGGAGGTTCAGTGGTTAGGACTCTGTGCTTTTGCAGGGGTTTGATCTCTGGTTGGTGAACTAAGATCCTACAAGCCATGTGGCAAAAAAAAAAAAAAAAAAAAAAGTGATGGAAGAATTTAAAGAAACTGAAAACAAGTCCTAAAAGTTGCTAAAACTTCAGAAAATTGAACTTGTCCAAAGAATAAGCATAATCTATAAAAAAGAAGTAAATTCCTGACCCAAATTCTGATAGACCTTACTAATATGTATATTCCACTTGACCTCATTTACTCATCAAGACAATCGTAGATTGTGGATTGTATTCATTATTTATTGCTGGATAAGAAATTGCCCCATAACTTAGAAACTAAAAACAGTAAACATTTATTGTTTAATTAACCATAGGTAAGACTTAGGAAAACCTGTATGATTACGAAACTAAAATGCTGATGGGTACTTTTCCTTCCATTTATTCAGATGGTGGTTTGTACAAAAATCCTCCTCAATATATACATACCCATGAAAATATATACATTTGAGAGAAGTTTTTGAACAGTGCGTGCCTGCATGCTAAGATGCTCAGTCATGTCCAGCTCTTTGCAACCCTATGGACCATAGCCTGCCAGGCTTCTCTGTTCATGGGATGCTCCAGGCAAGAATACTGGAGTGGATAGCCATGCCCTCCTCCAGGGGATCTTCCCCACCCAGGGATCAAACCCATGTCTCTTACATCTCCTGCATTACCACTAGCGCCACCTGGGAAGGCTTTTTGAACAGTAACATTATAGTAAAACTAGAAATGTTTTCCACGTGAACAGCTTCCACCACCCCCACCCCACCTGTTCTCACAGTGGTTGTGGATCCTTAGCTAACTGAGAGGGACATTGTTCAGTTTACTTCCCTTCTTTCCCTTGCTTTAGTTTTTTTCCTCTGTTTCCCTGATTCCTTCTTCAAACGAAACTACTTTTAAAATATTGCTTGGATTTTATGAACCCAATCTTGCTCTTGGGACATTCTACATGAATTAGCAAATAAAATGTATCCTATTTTTATAGTGACATTTTGGAGGAAATTAAAACCACACTATAACAACGACAAACAAAACCCCTGCAAAATTGCTATTATGGGCTCTTCCATAATGCAAATTAAATAGTTGACTGCAATACACATAGAACATCTGCTAACTCAAATTAAAATGAATGAGGAAATAAATTAGAATTGCTTTTTCCGTCTAATCATATAGAAAACTAAATGTATTATGAGCCAGATATTCTCAGTGTTTTAAGGCATTACCTATTAGTGAGCTTAGTACAGTAAATTGAAACAATAACTAAATAGTAGCCTGGAGACCTTCACTGAAAGAGTTAATGACAGTGGCTGCCTAAGTGCTTAATTAACAGCTGTGTAGAGCCACCAGGCAACTCTAATTCAGTAATAACAACAAAAGGTACAAATTTATTCTATATCTCAAGCCAGTATAGGTCATGGTTCTTTTTCCTTGAGTTGAACAATTTTATGCTCTTTTGCTTTAATTACTTGTTATCAAATGTATTATCTTGGTATGCATATAGTATAAAACAGTAGAAAATAGAAGACAGAAAACAATGTTTTAAAACATCTCATTGTCAAAATTTTTGAAAATGATCATTTGAAAGCCTGCCAGAAGGATACAAAATATAATGTCCATTTCTCTAAGAACAACCTGACTTCTTTCTTTTCAACATTTTTTCATCACTAAAGAAAAAATAAATCATGCTTCTTTCAATAGCATATATATCAAAATCAGAGCAAATCCCCAAAATGAGATTAGCATGACACTAGCTCCCTATGACATGAAACCTACTAAAGTATCCACATTTTTTACATTGCTTAAAGTTAAATGAATTACTTAAATTATTTGAATTCATTAAAATTAAATGAATTATAGCTGGAATGACTTTCAATTGTACCTAATGAGAAACAAACAAATACTTGTTTAAACAAACTATGGTAGCTATTCTCGTTAATTTTTCAAAGGAGCTATCAAAGAACCAGTTAGCTTTCCACGTTAGCATTTCTTCTTTTTTTTTTTTTTTCATTTATTTTTATTAGTTGGAGGCTAATTACTTTACAATATTGTAGTGGGTTTTGTCATACATTGACATGAATCAGCCATGGATTTACATGTATTCCCCATCCCAATCCCCCCCTCCCACCTCCCTCTCTACCCAATACCTCTGAGTCTTCCCAGTGCACCAGGCCCGAGCACTTGTCTCATGCATCCCACCTGGGCTGGTGATCTGTTTCACTATAGATAATATACATGTTTGGATGCTGTTCTCTCAAAACATCCCACCCTCGCCTTCTCCCACAGAGTCCAAAATTCTGTTCTATACATCTGTGTCTCTTTTTCTGTTTTGCATATAGGGTTATCACTACCATCTTTCTAAATTCCATATATATGTGTTAGTATGCTTTAAGGTTCTTTATCTTTCTGGCTTACTTCACTCTGTATAATGGGCTCCGGTTTCATCCATCTCATTAGGACTGATTCAAATGAATTCTTTTTAACGGCTGAGTAATATTCCATGGTGTATATGTACCACAGCTTCCTTATCCATTCGTCTGCTGATGGGCATCTAGGTTGCTTCCATGTCCTGGCTATTATAAACAGTGATGCGATGAACATTGGGGTGCACGTGTCTCTTTCAGATCTGGTTTCCTCAGTGTGTATGCCCAGAAGTGGGATTGCTGGGTCATATGGCAGTTCTATTTCCAGTTTTTTAAGAAATCTCCACACTGTTCTCCATAGCGGCTGTGCTAGTTTGCATTCCCACCAACAGTGTAAGAGGGTTCCCTTTTCTCCACACCCTCTCCAGCATTTATTGCTTGTAGACTTTTGGATAGCAGCCATCCTGACTGGCGTGTAATGGTACCTCATTGTGGTTTTGATTTGCATTTCTCTGATGATGGGTGATGTTGAGCATCTTTTCATGTGTTTGTTAGCCATCTGTATGTCTTCTTTGGAGAAATGTCTGTGTAGTTCTTTGGCCCATTTTTTGATTGGGTCATTTATTTTTCTGGAATTGAGCTGCAGGAGTTGCTTGTATATTTTTTAGATTAGTCCTTTGTCTGTTTCTTCATTTGCTATTATTTTCTCCCAATCTGAGGGCTGTCTTTTCACCTTGCTTATAGTTTCCTTTGTTGTGCAAAAGCTTTTAAGTTTCATTAGGTCCCATTTGTTTATTTTTGCTTTTATTTCCAATATTCTGGGAGGTGGGTCATAGAGGATCCTGCTGTGATTTATGTCAGAGAGGGTTTTGCCTGTGTTCTCCTCTAGGAGTTTTATAGTTTCTGGTCTTACATTTAGATCTTTAATCCATTTTGAGTTTATTTTTGTGTGTGGTGTTAAAAAGTGTTCTGGTTTCATTCTTTTACAAGTGGTTGACCAGTTTTCCCAGCACCACTTGTTAAAGAGGTTGTCTTTTTTCCATTGTATATCCTTGCCTCCTTTGTCAAAGATAAGGTGTCCATAGGTTCGTGGATTTATCTCTGGGCTTTCTATTCTGTTCCATTGATCTATATTTCTGTCTTTGTGCCAGTACCGTACTGTCTTGATGACTGTGGCTTTGTAGTAGAGCCTGAAGTCAGGCAGGTTGATTCCTCCAGTTCCATTCTTCTTTCTCAAGATTACTTTGGCTATTCGAGGTTTTTTGTATTTCCATACAAATTGAGAAATTATTTGTTCTAGTTCTGTGAAAAATACCATTGGTAGCTTAATAGGGATTGCATCGAGTCTATAGATTGCTTTGGGTAGAATAGCCATTTTGACAATATTGATTCTTCCAATCCATGAACAGGGTATGTTTTCCAATCCATGAACATGGTATGTTACGTTAGCATTTCTTGTGTTTAGCTTTCACCCTGTGAATGCATCTTGATACCAAAATAGCTCTTCTCCCACCCTGCACTTAGATTCCAGAAGGAATAATGAGAAGGAAGAAAGACAAGATACATGTACCTGCTTAAACCCTTTAAAGAGAGCTTTTCTAAATATCCCACATGGTAGACATAGCTCCTAGGCCAGACCTGTACTATTTGTCCTATGTCTACCCCTAGCTTCAAGAAAGTCCAATAAATCAAGTTTTGAGCTATACATATTACCATCAAAAACAAATGGAGTTCTGTTAGTGATGAAGAAGAGAGAAACATATCATGTAGTGATAGTCTATGGTGGACAATGTCAGATTTATGATCTCTGAAGGAGAGAATTTTGTTCAGGACCAAAGATAACGGCTTCAGTCATTCAGAGCTTCATGTGGCAAAAGTTTTATTACAGTGAAAAAGATATAGAAAAGGCTTCTGACATAGATATCAGAAGCTGGCAGAGAGTGCCCCACTGGCTATTCTTATCAAGGCCTTATATACTTTTTTAGTTGGTTGCTAAAGGTCTTACCAGACCCACTGCCACAATATACACCTCAAGATAACAGGATTAGTCAGAAGGTTCTTGTTAAGAAGGAGAAACATGTCCTTGAGCAAGATACATTGTTGGTATATAATCATTAGTACAGAGCTTAAGGAAAGACATGCCTTTGAGCAAGAGGTGTTGTTTTGCTGTGTAATCATTATTTCTGGGCTTAAAGTTAGTCTTAAAGATTGTTGTCATAACAACTCAGAGTTTAAGAAAAAACATCTTATGTGATTAAGGAATGTTTAAAAAAAAAAAAAAAAAAAAGCTTGTCCCTTTCTCCTCCTGGGTTATCATCCTACCTAAGAATTAGGTCTCTCAGTAGGCAACTACCACTGTCTCCTAGATGGCATAAAAGGAAGACTTAAGGATACCACAAAGATTGCAGAGGAAAAAAGCAAAGAGATTAAAAGTTTCAGAGAACGTGATAAACTGAACAGACAAAGATGACCTATCCAATAATTGATATCCCTGAGTTAAAACTCAACAGGGAAACTGTAAAAATTTAAATGTAGAAAAATTTTACTGAAAAAATACTGACCCCTGAGTTAGGATACATTATACATAAGGGGAAAACTGGTATAGATCAAGATATGCTGCAGTTAAGTTACTGAACTTGGAGAATTAAAAATATTAATGTCTTAAAAGGAATTTAAAAATATTATTCAGGCAAAACAAGTCCTTTATAAGAGAAAAAAGGATGTCTCACTGAGTCTCAGATTTTGATAAGGCAAATATCCATGCTAGAAAGGAATGGAGTGAGCACTGTCTTCTAAAGGCTGAAAGAACAAGCCCCACAAATATTATATCCAGCCAAGATATCACTCAGTCATACAGCAAAGCAGCAGACATTTTCAGGGACTAAAAACCTTAGAGAATATAGCAACCTCTAATTTCCAGGGGCTCTGGGTGTTGCAGACTTGGGTATGGCATAAGCCCTTTTGGAGGAGGTCGCCATCAACCCCACCATAGAGCTGCCAGAACTTACACAGGACTGGTAAATAAACTCTTGGAGGGCACAAACAGAACACTGTGCACCAGGACCCAGGAGAAAAGAGCAGTGACCCCATAAGAGACTGACCCAGAGATCCTGTGAGTGTCCAGGAGTCTCCATTGGAGGTGTGGGTCGGTGGTGGCCTGCTGCAGAGTTGGGGGCATGGAGTGTAGCAGTACATGCATGGGATATTTTGAAGGAAATTACCATTATTTTCATTACCTCCACCATAGTTTAGCCCTGGGTAAATAGCAGGGGCACTGATGAGTTTTCTGACTTTGCTGGCATATTGAGTGCAGCACTTTCACAGCATCATCTTTTAGGATTTGAAATAGCTCAACTGGAATTCCATCACCTCCACTACTTTGTTCGTAGTGATGCTTCCTAAGGACCACCTGACTTCATATTCCAGGATGTCCAGCTCTAGGTGAGTGATCACACCACCATGATTATCTGGGTTGTGAAGATCTTTTTTGTACAGTTCTTCTGTGTATTCTTGCCACCTTTCCTTAATATCTTCCACTTCTGTTAGATCCGTACCATTTCTGTCCTTTAATGAGCCCATCTTTGCATGAAATGTTCCCTTAGTATCTCTAATTTTCTTGAAGAGATCTCTAGTCTTTCCCATTCTATTGTTTTCCTCTATTTCTTTGCATTGATCGCTGAGGAACGCTTTCTTATCTCTCCTTGCTATTCTTTGGAACTCTGCATTCGAATAGGTATATCTTTCCTTTTCTCCTTTGCTTTTTGCTTCTCTTAACAGCTCTTTGTAAGGCCTCCTTAGACAGCCATTTTGCTTTTTTGCATCTTTTGGGGGGGATGGTCTTGATCCCTGTCTCCTGTGCAATGTCACAAACCTCCGTCCATAGTTCTTCAGGCACTCTGTCTATCAGATCTAGTCCCTGAAATCTATTTCTCACTTCTACTATATAATAGTAAGAGATTTGATTTAAGTCATACCTGAATGGTCTAGTGGTTTTCCCAACTTTCCTCACTTTAAGTCTGAATTTGGCAATAAGGAGTTCATGATCTGAGCCATAGTCTGCTCCCGGTCTTGTTTTTGCTGACTGTATAGACCTTCCCCATCTTTGGCGGCAAAGAATATAATCAATGTCTTATGGGAACTAAAATGATATCTGATTGTTTTCAGATCTCTCTGTCTGGCTTTTTATGACTGTTTTAGTCATAACATTCAAGGACATTCTACTAATTCTTTGGTGTTATTCAAGTAAAATTAAGCACTTTTTAATAGGTTCTGCTTTTGTGATCTTACTTCTTTCTCTATTCCCAAATGAACTGTTGTATCTGTGTGTGTGTGTGTGTGTGTGTGTGTGTGTTTGTGTGCACGTGCAGGTGCACACACTTGACTGTGGGCTTCCTAATTGGTGCTAGTGGTAAATGACCCACCAGCCAATGCAGGAGGTGTTAAGATACACGGGTTCAATTCCCGGATCTGGAAGGTCCCCTGGAGGAGGGCATGGCAACCCACTCTAGTATTCTTGCCTGGAGAATCCCGTGGACAAAGGAGCCTGGAGGGATACAGTCCACAGGGTCACAAGGAGTCGGACATGACTGAAGCAACTAGGCACAGATGCACACATGTGGTTGTTTGCTGTGCGTCTGTGTGTTTATCTGGGTATACTTGTGTGTATGGACTTGTGTGTGTGTGTGTGTGTGTGTGTGTGAATATGTACACACATACATGCAGGTGGTAGTGGGAGACAAAGACTCCCAATATTTTCAAAGCGAGTTGATAGCAATCATGTTCACCAACAATGATACTAGTTATTTCAGGATAGTAAGATTCAGAGATGTTTGCTGCTTTTTACTTTAAATCTTTCTCTATTGTTTGAATAAGCAAGTGTCACTTTAAGAGGGTAAAAAACTCTTTTCTTTAATATTTTTTTAGAGGATAACTTTTCTTGTATTGACATAGAAATATGTCTAATATGTCTAAACCATATTACTGAGGGAAAAAGGGGAGTTTTGGAATAATAAATATAGGTTTATATGATTTTTTTGATAAAAATTTAATGTGCTATTAATATAGGTGGGTCCCAAAAGATACATAATAAATATTAAGAATGTTTATCTCTGGGAGTGGGGTTGGAATTGGGATTGGAAGTATGTCATACATAACTTCCTAGAACATTGATGTAAACAAGAAAGGGGGTTATTTTTGTTCACATAAGTCCAGAGGTAGGCTATCTGCGGCAGGAGTGGAGGGAACCTCAAGGCTCTAGGCTCTTTCTATCTTTGGTCCCACCGTCTTTTGGGTGTGTTTTCCACACTCACAGTTATGGCATTATTGATCCACTTCTAGGCATTGCCTCCAAATCCAATCAGGAAAAAGATGGAAAGATAGATAAAGATGTGTGCCAGATGAGTTTACCTCTTTTTCCCAGGGGAAAAAAAACAAGTTTCCCAGAAGTCTTTCCTAATAAGACTTAAACTTCTGTCTCATTAGCAAGAATTATGTCATGTGGACACGTGTGGCTGCTAGGAAGCCTAGGAAACCTAGCTTCTCAGTTGTCACACTGTTAACCCCAAACATAATCCAAATATTTTTACATTAAGGTAAAAGAGATTTATTCTATATGCGTGTCTATGTGGTTTCCACTTTTATGATTTTTTTTTTATTTTTTAATTTTTTTCAGCCATGCCATGCAGTTTGTAGGATCTTACGTCTCTGTTCAGAGATTGAACCTAGGCCCTCAGCAGTGAGAGCACAGAGTCCTAACCACTGGACTACCAGGGAAAAAACGGCCCTGTTTTCACTTTTATAATAACAATGAACTTAATGCAGTGTGTGTGTGTGTGTGTGCGCACACGTGTGCACTTAACTTAGGAAGAATTCATATATATAAGTGAAGGGAGGACATTTCAGGTAGAGAAAATAGTCTGGTTTAAAATTCTTTAAAAAAAAAATTATTTGTAAATCAAAGCTTGAAAACAGAAAAAAAACTTACCTTCACTTCCTCGATGAGTAGTTTTAATTTTAAAACATCCTCATCTTTCTAGTCCTGACCCTTCCGTGTACATGTTTTACTAATCTCTAATTTCAAATGACTTTCTATTTGTAAACTGGAAACCAATTACTGCAGAGAAGAATTAATGCAAATACTTTTCTCATTTGCATAAACAAAGATGACATCAAAGCAGTGAGATCTGAGAGAATAAATAGTGCAAGGTGTTATCATCTCAGTGAGCTTTTTGTTTGTTTTCTATATTTGGGAGCACGTGATCGGGGTTTTTCTGCATTTTTAAAATCACTGTCTTTTTTTTGTGTGACACTTTATGTTTAATTGAAGGATAATTGCTTTACCGAATTTTGTTGTTTTCTGTCAGACATCAACAAGACTCAGCCATAGGTACACCCAAGTCCCCTCCCTCCCAAACCTCCCTCCCGTCTCCCTCCCCATCCCACCCTTCTAGATTGTCACAGAGCCCCTGTTTGAGCTTCCTGACTTATACAGCAAATTCCCATTGGCTATCTATTTTACATATAGTCATGTAAATTCCCATGTTACTCTCTCTGTATATCTCACCCTCTCCTCCCCTTTCCCCATGTCCATAGGTCTGTTCTCTATGTTTCTCCACTGCTGCCCTGCAAATAAATTCTTCAATACCATCTTTCTAGATTCCATATATATGCATCAGTATACAATATTGATACTTTTCTTTCTGACTTATTTAACGAAAAGGGAACCCTCTTGCATTGCTGGTGGGAATGTAAATTGATACAGCCACTATGGAAGACGGTATGGAGATTCCTTTAAAAACTAGGAATAAAACCTCCATATGACCCAGCAATCCTACTACTGGGCATATACCCTGAGGAAACCAAAATTGAAAAAGATACATGTACCCCAGTGTTCATTGCAACACTATTTACAATGGCTAGAACATGAAAGTAACCTAGATGTCCATTAACAGATGAATCACTGTCTTTTTAATGAAGAGTGCTTCCTAGGCATTAGAAGAAAGATTTCAGAAGGTGTGCTTGTGTGTATTCTGTCACTTAGTCATGGCGGACTCTGACCCCATAGACTGTAGCCCAGGAGCCAGGCTCCTCTGTCCATGAGATTCTCCAGGCAAGAATACTGGAATGGGTTGCCACTTCCTGCTCTAGGGGATCTTCCGGCTCCAGGGATTTGAACCCATGTCTTCTGCATTGGCAGGTGGTTTCTTTCTCCACTGAGCCACCTGTGAAGCCCTTCAAAAGGCAAAGCTCTCCAAGTAGACTGTGGGCTCTGGTTAGCAGGGAGCAGCTGCCTGAGGACAAGAAACTACAGCCTCTCAGGAGGAGCTTGAACACCCTGGAGAGGAGACAGAGCCCAGAGCTGATGGGCTGATGAGGTATTGAGGTGTGAGGGATGAGTCAAAAGCCTGGGCTGAGTGCAGGATGACATGGGGATGAGGCAAGTTTCTCATCTCAAATATTGACTTCTGGAGGGAAGCAGTTCCCTACCCCGCCATCCCCCCCACCCCACCCCCGCCCCCAATCTTGTGTGTCTGGGGAAAAGGAATCAGTTCTAGAGTATGGCACAAAGGAAGCAAGGGGACTGGACAGAGAAAAAGACCTACTAACTGCAATAACAATTTTAAAGGTCTGGAAGTTTAAAAAGAATTAAATATTATCTGCAAAGCCTCCAGTGATACAGGCCCTCGGAAAAATGTTAGCCCCTCTGCCCCACTGACATTGGAGGTCCCTTGGTGCCTGCAGGGTGATTTGCATTTGCTGAGTGCTCGCTAAGAACCTACTGCAGGACAAGATAAGGCTGATGGCCACAGCCTATTCATCCCAGGAGATATTTGTGCAAGATTTATAAGATTTCATATTTATAAGCCTGAATTTCTCTATATCATAATCCTCTCTCAGCATCCCCTGAGTCCAATTGCTCTGTCTTTACCACCTTCCAGAGAACTAGGAGCCTATTGTTATATGGAACTCTCCAACCTGTAGCCCTTGGGACCTCTTTCCTGGTCAGCATTTTAATCCAAAATTTAAGCTTCATCTCTCCCACACTGGTGGCCACACAGTACCTCTGTTCCTCACACCAGTTCAGGCACTAACTGTGCTGCTCCATGTCCCCGCCGGGACACTAGCCATGGCACCCTATCATGCCAGGCTTGGGTTCAGCAGGGGAACCCATCTAACCACTGGCCTGTGCATCTGCAGTCCTCCAGGGATGACAGAAAGCTTTTTTTTTTTTTTTTTAAACTAAAAACAACCAACTTAACAGTTTTCCATTTTCACATGCCTCTTATTTCTGCACTTAAACATTAACTATTGAAAAATCATGCCAGATTTTACTAGGAATATTTAACACCTTGCCAGTATTTCAACCTTCAGTTATGATTCATACACTCCACAGCAGTTACATCATCTTTGTTCAATATAATGATTATTCATGAGCACTCTTTTCCATTAGCTTTCCTCCTAATTCAGACCATTAATATACCTCATGCAGCTTCACTGCTCTGCCTAGCTCCTGGAGGAGGACAGGGCCTCCAGGCCCTCCATCACACCCAGTTATTCTAATTACCGTGTCCTAAGACATCTTTGTGAAACACAGACATGATCATGCGATGCTCCTGATCAAAAACCTTTGATGATTTCCTGCTGTAGAAGAGCTAACACCTGCTGCTTCTCAATCATGCCTACCTCTGCAACACGTCTCTTTAGGTTTCATTCCACACTGCTCATCTTCAGGGCTGTTGTTCAAGGTATTCTTGGTACACTGAGTGTTCACTAACTATAGAAGTTTTCTTGCAGCCTTGTTTTCTGTCTTTCCCTCCTCCATACTCCAAGAGCTTTTTGAACCTCTTTTACGATATGTCTTATGTTGAAATGATATATGTATTGCCCACTTCCATAAGATTGAGACCAAGGGACTAGAACTGGTGTTTCATTTATCCTCCTCACTCCCATTTCTCCTTGGGTAATTGACCTGTGTGTTCCAGAGTGTAAAAGCAACATCACCAATATACATGATTCTGGAACCCTCCTTCTTATAGCAGAATCTGATTGGAGCAGAATGGATACTTAGGCTAAGCCAAACAGATTCTCTCCTGAATTTGGAACTAGATAGAACACATGCACAAAATCTAGGAAAGTAGGTGGGCTTAGTGTCTGAAGCTGTAATTTGGGGTTATCTTGATGGGCCATCTACAAACAGGTCAGAGAGCAGAGAGGAGGCTTACAGAAAGCAGAATGAAGCAGAAGCATTGCAGAGGCAGGAAGTCATGCAGTAAGAGAGAAGAGGGCAACAGAATTGTTGTCCGAAAACAAATAGATCGCCAGATATTTCTCCACTAAAAAAAGGAGGGGGGGTGGTTTCTTCAGGATCAGCAGAGAATTGCAATTTGGGGTCTGCAGGGCATGAGCTTGAGTAAGCTCCAGGAGCTGGTGATGGACAGGGGAGCCTGTCCTGCTGCAGTCCATGGGGTCGCAAAGGGTCGGACACGACTGAGTGACACTGAACTGAACTGAGGGCTTCCCTAGGGGTTCAGATGATAAAGAATCTGCCTGCCGTGCGAGAGACCCAGGTTCGACCCCTGGTTCCAAAAGATCCCCTGGAGAAGGAAATGGCTACCCACTCAAGCATTCTTTCCTGGGGAATTCCGTGGACACAGGAGCCTGGTGGGCTACAGCCCATGGGGTCACAAACCACCTGACATGACTGAGAGACTAACGCATACACAACCATGGCAACCTCCTGCAAGGTCCCCCACAACAAGGGGAGGAGAACACTTAGAAAGGGGAAAGGTGGTGGGAGGGGCTAGAGCCAGCAAAGAGTCCAGTGGCTTTTCATTGGCTGAGCCTTGGCGGGGGGCGGGGGCTGGGTGCGGGAGTCGGGGAAGCAGAGTCTCTGCTTCCGGCTTGGCTGTTTTGCAGGGCATGAGCGCTCCAAGAGGAGAGTGAAAATGCAAGCTTAAAACTCAACATTCAGAAAACTAAGATCATGGCATCTCGTCTCATCACTTCATAGCAAATAGATAGGGAAACAATGGAAACAGTGACAGACTATTTTGGGGAGGCTTCAAAATCACTGCAGATAGTGACTGCAGTCAAGAAATTAGAAGACGCTTGCTCCTCGGAAGAAAAGTTATGACCAACCTAGACATCATATTAAAAAGCAGAGACATTACTTTGCCAACAAAGGTCCTTGTAGTCAAAGCTATGGTTTATCCAGTAGTCATGTATGGATGTGAGAGTTGGACTATAAAGAAAGCTGAGCACTGAATTATTGATGCTTTTGAACTATGGTATTGGCGAAGACTCTTGAGAATCCCTTGGACTGCAAGGAGATCCAACCAGTCCATCCTAAAGGAAATTAGTCCTGAATATTTATTGGAAGGACTGATGCTGAAGCTGAAGCTCCAGTACTTTGGCCACCTGATGCAAAGAGCTGACTCATTTGAAAAGCCCCTGAGGCTGGGAAAGATTTAAGGCGGGAAGAGAAGGGGACAATAGAGGATGAGGTGGTTGGATGGTATCACCGACTCAATGGAGATGAGTTTGCGTAAACTCCGGAAGTTGGTGATAGACATGGAAGCCTGGCGTGCTACAGTCCATGCGGTCACAAAGAGTCGGACACAACTGAGCGACTGAAATGAACTGAACTGAACTGAGAGCTCCCCATTCTGGTCTCCCAACTCTTTTTTGTTTTTTGCAACATTGCACTGCTTGCAGAATTCCAGCTCCCCATTCAGGGACTGAACCCACACCCTCAGCAGTGAAAGCTGAGTCCTAGGTACTAGAGGCCGGGGAATTCCCTCTCAACTCTCTTTAGTTGAGGTTTCTGTGTATTAAATTTTTACAGAGGACAGGACCAAAGAGGGTGTGTGGGTCAGGGCAAGGGAAAAACGAAGATGTCTAGCCATTTTCCAGTTCCAATGGGGTCTGACTATCTTCCTAGCATAGGCGCTAAGAAGCTTCTCTGCACCCTTACCCTTCATACAAACAAACCTGAGTGAGAATGGTCTTTCCTTACAACTAAGGGATCCCTTACTAACACAGCCTAGCATTGTGCTTTGCTTATTAAATGTCTATTAAATTGAAGTGTTAAAAAACATTACACTGATTAGAATTTCCTTCAGTTGAATTGGGACTGGGCAGCCTCAGGAATGCAGGACATAAGTGGACCAATGTGCCATGACTGGTGGTTGCTGATTGTTCCTATGGAGCTTAGCCTCCAACATGGAGGAGAGAGGGCAGGACTCTCTCCACTGTCCCAAACTGTCTCATAAATTTTACATTAAAAAATTATGAGTCATTTCTCCAGAGCAACACACATTTATTACCTATGTTATAAAAAATGAATGATTCAATATTTTTATTTTATTCCAGATTTTCAGTAATCTTGGGGTTAATTTGATATTGATTGATAGAATGAACACTTTTACTGGAAGCTACAAATAAAATATTTACAAGCACAATCCTACGGACTGAACTAGTCACAGGAGGTTTGATTAAGATGTATAGAATTCTCTATTTGCTGACCTTAACATGAGGGCCAAAGGGCAGCTCCCATCACAATTAAACCCTGCAGCCTGTATCAGAATTAACCTGTAGGAAAATCTGACCATTATTTAGACATTTCTGTTCTGAAACCCCTTCCTGAATTGGAATAAATAAATTATATGCCAGTCAGCGCTAAAACAAAAAATATTTTAAACATGAAATTTAGCTTGCATACAACATAGAGGCTATGTTGCTAGAAATGAATTTTAAGAACAGATTTTACACATTTATACCTCATAACTATTACCCTTCTCATGTGTGCAGTTAAGGATGTGACCAGAAAGGTAAGAAAATGCCTGCATGAGGATGTATGCTTTTTAACACAGTGAGAAATATTTACAGAGTAGCTTGATTGCTTCATCAAATAAAACAAAAAGCGGTGTTTTATATGTTTCCTTTCCTATCCTCCTTCAGTTTTATCTTTTATAGGTGCATGTGTGTAGCTAGTTATGCAGAACAGAGTAAAATGCAAGATCTAGGTCATTTTGGCCAAAGAAATGGAAAATGTTAACTGTTTTCTCAACTTAGCTTCACCTCTGGCAGAGAAAAGGAATTTGCCAAGAAATTCAATGCTAGTGCAGACTGAAGGAGATGCTATTGAATAAGAAATTAAGCAATGCTACTCACATTGAAACTATTCATATATAATCTCCTTATGAAATTCATTTATGGAAAGCAATCTGGGTAGATTGTATGTGCTTTACAATGAGAAAAAAAATCACAATTCTCCAGCATTCTTCAGTCTTTTCAAACTCTTCCTGTGAACTTGTTTGCCTGAAAGTTTATAGTGCAGACCTGGCCAGTTTTAATGCAAGTGGAGCAGAGCTGGTATCCAGTCCACTGACCCGCAGGGTACCGAGTCCAAGAATTAGCGAAACAGTCCAGGGTAGCATGAGCTGGGGACAGACACTGTGCATTTACCAAATAACTCTCCCCTGATCATTTGATCCAACCTTGTCAAACCTGTCATATGACAAGTTATTTATTGCTGAAGCACATAAAACTTCACTTTTAGAGCTTATTAGGTGCTTTGGATGAATATTTCAACTTGATTCATTATAAACCAAGATGTAGTTCAGCAAAAGGATTTGGACAGGATAAGAAGTAATTTAAATTATTCTGTTCTTTTTATGTACATTTCATGATAGATATATTTTTTACTTTTTCCATTTCTTTAAGGAACTTAATACAGTATTAAAAGATAAATTAAGTAAACTCTGGGATATTATGCAATGGAATATTAATAGAATAATATAGACTCATTTGAATTATATGTATAGTCTATGGCCATATCACCCTGAACGCACCCGATCTCATCTGAATTATATGTATAGAGATAAAGAAAAGTTCTTTGATGTAATAGACAATAAAAAAGATATCTACATACATAATATGATTCTATGTAATGAAAATCTACACATAGAAAATAATGCTAGAAGGAAATATATAAAAATATTTATAGTGACTGTGTTCGGGTGCCACTGAGAGTCATTTTTCCTTCTATTTTCAAACTCTGCAAGTTTTCCTTTATGAACACACAACATTTGTTAATGGTAAAATAAGCTTAACAGTGTGGTCACAAGTTTATACATTTTATGATCAGATATTCAGTGAAAATACAACCTTTAAAATTTTCTCCATAACAGATATGATCCCTTTTTTTTTTTTAATTTACTTTTGTCTGTGCCGGGTCTTCATTGCTGTGAGTGGACTTCCTCTAGTTGTGGTGAGCAGGGGCTGCTCCTCATTGTGGTGTCAGCTTCTTACTGCAGTGGCTTCTCTTGTTACAGAGGTTGGGCCCTAGGCATGTGGGCTTCAGTAGCTGTGTCTCACGGGCTCTCGAGCACAGGCCAAGTAGTTGTGATTCCTGACCCAGATATTGAACCCGCATCTCTCATATCTCCTACACTGGCAGGCATGTTCTTTACCACTAGGGCCACCTGAGAAGCCCCTGGTTTACAGAGAAGGCAAAAGAGAGAATGGATACACAGAGGAGACGTGAAATAATAGTTTAATCTGAGGAACTCCTAGTAGTTGGGCATGGGGACATTGTGTAAATGTGGGGAAATAAGATGAGACCGAGAAAAGAAAGTGGGGTTCTCTTTGTGAAGGTCCTTGCTTGATAAGCCCAGGATTTTTCATTTATGCAGCAGGTGATGAGATAGCATCAGAGGATTTTAAACAGAGATTACATTGCCAGGTTTGCATTTTCTGAAGAATACTCTAAGGCCAAATAGAGAAGTATTGGGGGGAAAAGAAGCCATAAAGGCTAGAATATAACCTATAGAAGAAAGGGTGAGGGTCTGAACCGAGGCAGGGCTGGGATGGGAAGGGAAGACAGGATCCTTAGGAGGTGAGGTGAACTAGAGCTAGTGATGGATTTGATACAGAGCAGGAAGTGTCTAGGCTGAGTCCCCATTTCTTTATTTTACAACTAATGACTAGTGACAAGACAAGAGGAATGTTTGGAGACTGGACAGAAGAGGAAGGTATTTTCCTTTAGAGTTGGGGTTTTTTTTTTCGGCCATGCCATAGGGCTTTCAGGATCTTAGTTCACTGACCAGGTATCAAACCCAGGCCCCCGCAGTGAAAGTTCTGAGTCCTAACCACTGGGCCGCCAGGGAATTCTTCATTAAGAGTTTTTGAGACATCTAGGCAAACATGTCCAGTGCCCAGTAGGATGGTTGGGTGTAGAGGAAAAATGAGGACTGAGAGACAAATTTTAAAGTCACAAACAGAAAGCTATTATTCATGGGAGAGATGATCTTGCTTAGAGAGATGCAGAGATTATGCCTTGAACCTAAGAATTTCTTTAGTGACACAAGGAAATCAGGAGTTTTACTGCAAATACATGGGTGGCACTTTCTTTATGAAACCTTCACAGACTCCCAGGCAAAATTAAGCCTTTCCATGTGTTTGGAAGGGATACCGTAATAAAATATTTACCACAGACTGGGTGGCTTAAACAACAGAGATTTATTTTGTCACAGTTCTGGAGACTAGAAGCCCAAGACCTTGTGTTGGCAGGTTTGGTTTGTTCCGAAAGCCTCTCTCCTTGACTGTGGATGGCCGTCTTCTCACTGTTCTTCACATGGTCACGTCTCTGAGAACATCTGTGTCCTAATTTCCTCTTCTGATGACACCGGTCACATTGGATTAGAGCCCACCGTAATGACCTCATTTCAGCCTAATCACTTCTTTAGAGTCCCTGTCTCCAAGTACGGTCACATTCTGAGGTTCTGGGTTAGGACGTCAACAAATGCCCTGAGTGAGCAGGGACACGATTCGGCCCACAAGAGTGCGGCTGGGCTAACACTGGACTTCCCAGGAGGCACAGTGGTAGAGAACCTGCCTGCCAACGCGGGAGACGCAGCAGATACTGGTTCCATCCCTGGGGAAGAAAGATCCCCTGGAGGATGACATGGCGACCTACTCCAGGATTCTTGCCTGGTGAATCCCATGGACAGGAAAGCCTGGTGGGCTACAGTCCCTGGGGTCACAGAGAGTAGGATGTGAGTGAGCACGCATGCGCAGGCTCACACCGCATCCGTCCCTGATGCTCCCTGCATGCCCTTAGCTGGTGCTCTAAGCCTTTGCCTATGTGCGCATCCCCTGCTGAGACTCAGAGCTCCTTTGGGGCAGTAGCAATATCTCACTTATCTCTGTGTCCCCAGACACTGAGCCATTGCCGCTGGTTTCCAGAAATTATTTGCAAGCTTGAGCATACTCTGAATTTGGGGGAAAACACCTCATTAACATAACAGGCTTTTCCGAGACCAGAAACAGAATGCCCTAGGACAAAGTGCAGCCCATAGATGTGTGTGTTTGGCCACATTGTTTTTGTTTTATGAAATCAAGAGTTTTTACTTTTTTTAAATCTGGTATTTTCACTTCTTTTGAATAATATAGAGATTTGGCAACTTGTAGCTTTGTTCCTGTGTGGCCATAATCAGCCTGGGTTTATTAGCAGCTGCCACATTTATTTCCTTTTCTAATTTTTATTGTGAATATTATAATGAATCCTCTTGTACCTTTCACATAACTTCAGCAATTATTATAGTTTTCACAATCTCATTTCACCTGTTTAGAGCAAATTCCAAATATTTTAGTATGCCTTTGTAACTGAAAAAAAGTATATGTTTTATATAACCACTATGCCATTATTATATCTCTGAAAATTAACAGTAATTCCTTAATAGCATCTAACATACAGTCTGTATTCATATTTTCCTGTTTCAAAGCTGTCTTTTTATACTTGGTTTGTTCAAACTGGGACTCAAAATTACTCATCACATTTGATTGTTTTGTGTCCTAAAACCTTTAAAAAATATCACCTAACTGTTTTAAAATATAAGTCATTTGTCCCATAGAATGTTCCAGATTCAGAATTTGGCGGGTTGTGTCCTAACAACATCATTTTATTTGTTTTTGTAGCTCTTAAAAAAAAAAAAAAAACTGTCTTAATTGCCTCTAGTTGTGGTGCATGGGCTGTAGAGCAAGCATGTGGGCTCAGTAGTTGCACAGTTGCAGTGTGTGGGATCTTAGTTCCCCAACCACGGATCAACCTGTGTCCCCTGCATTGCAGGCAGATTCTTAACCACTGGACCTCTAGGGAAGTCCCTCTTCTAGCTTTCATACCTCCTATAAATGGGTAGTTAAATCCAAAGCAGTACTGCTCAATCTCACTGTTCATAAGGGATAAGGATTTTCTATGTCTGTGCTATCCGATAGAGCAGCCATGATCAATATATGATGAGACAGTCCTTGAAATAACAGAGGAACTGAACTGTCCAGCCTGTTTTCCAGCCATCTATAGCTGTGAACTAAGGTTTAGTGCATAGGAAATAGAAGAAAGTGATGGCCTCAACTGCTGGGTCTTGTCTCTAAAAGGAAGGGGACTAGCTTTCACTGTCCCCTTCTTCAGACTTCAGATTCCTGCCTGTGTGAGTGCAGAGATGAGTCTTTCCCACCATGTAGGAAATATTTTACACACGACAGAGTGATAAGATAGAATGAACCTGGACTCCCAATACCATGCCACCCCCAGATTGCTTATGTTTAAACTATCATGGGAGAGTTATGCTCTATCTTTTAAGCCACTGTTAAATTGGATCTGACTACAAAGCGAACAGATTCTCTAATACATGTCCCATTTAACTTAGCACAGAAGCCTCCTGTAGGAGGAGAACTGTTTCCATGAATGTTAGTCATCCTTCTACTTTAACCTACTGTGTGTGTCTCTATCTAATGAACAAGGTACTGATAGGCACTTGCAGAGATGGCATACACATGGGCTCAATAAGGGATTTTCCCTCCCAAAGGCCCTCCCTGCCACTACTGAGTACTTAATTTTCCAGATGATAGCAAACCATAGCACCAAAATATTCTAGTTGTCTGGGGTCCTGACAACTAGCTCCATCACGTAGATGCCTGTAACCTTTCATCATGTAGATTGAGCTTCCCAGGTTGGGCTCGTGGTAAAGAACCTGACTGCCTGTGCAGGAGACTTAAGAGACATGAGTTTGATCACTGAGTCAGGAAATCCCTTGGAGGAGGGCATGTCAGCCTGCCAGGAGCCAGCACACGAGACCCTACCCATGACAAGGCCATAAGGGAGAAAACCTGACGGGCAAGGCGGATCAGGTTTTCAAGGATTCCAAAAAGGCTAGCTCACAAGATCCCACCCATGACAAGGTCATGGGGAGAAAGCCTGATGGGCAAGGCGGATCAGGCTTTCAGGGATTCCGAAAAGCTGCCCCAAAGCTGCCCCCGGCTCTCACCTTAAAGATGATATCTGTCTTTCTGATGCCTGCCTCAATGGACTACTCCCTAATTTCTCTGACACAGGCAGGAAGGCCTTCCCCGATCTCTTTCCAAATAAGAATTAATTTAGAACTTTATAAGTTTTTAGGGTGGTGGTATTTTATGAGATTATTTAGGGTGAAAGGAGTGTTTTAATTTGAGCTCCTTTGCTGGTAGTTTGTTAGTCAAATGTATTTATGCCCTTGGTACTAATATGCATGATTGCTTATGATATTTTAATCATAGAATAGCATAAAGAACCTGATTATATAAAAGCCCTAATAGATATAGAGCATTTTTGAGGGATGAAGGAGTTTAATTAAAAAATATAAGAAAAATTATTATAAAAGTGGTTTTTAGAAAAAAAAAAAAAGAAGTGGTTTTTGGGTTAACGTTTGCTAGCTGTGTTTTTGCTTTTAGTGTGCTAAGGTTGTGCTATGGTAACCATTGTTAATATAGTTATAGATCTAGAAAAATAAGAGCTTAGCCCTAGTATTGTAACAATGAAATAGTTGTTAATTATTAACCAGGAGTGCTAGGCAGAGGCCGTCTTATTAGAGCCACAGAGTCTGTATGGGGTAAAACTTTTAGATAAATTTAACTGACAACTTTTGTAGAAGAATTGATGTTGGTATTAACAGGGTCATATTTTTATTATGTTGTGACATGCTGTCCTGTTGCCCTATGAGACTGTAACTCTTCTGTTAAGGTCACCACAGAAACAGAAAACAGGCCTACATTCACCTGACTTACATAAAATGTTAATAATCCCTAAGGCCAAAAGGTAATGTGTAAAGATTTATTATAGAAACGAAATGCAGAAAGCGTCTTGTTCTTCCTTAAGGACAAACTGACGTAATGTAAACTAACCCTGTATAGACATGAGTGAGCATCTTGTATCCTGGATACACTCTGAGTGAGGGTATAAAAACTGTTGTCAAAAAATAAAGACAGACTTGGCCCTATCAAGGCTGGTCTCACGTGTCTTCTATCACTCGCCGACGCCGTTCATCCTAAGGGAACCCCCTGGATCCTACTGGGGCTGGACCCCGGTATCAGCCCACTTCAGTAATCTTGCCTGGAGAATCCCATGAACAAAGGAGCCTGGTGGGCTATAGTCCAAAGGGTTGCAAAGAGTTGGATGCTACTAAAGTGACTGAGCACACACACATCATGTTGACCATAAGAACAGATGCTTAATTCTGCATTTGCCAGGCTTCCTTTACCCATCATTCTTCTGCCAGAACTAACATCATTTGTGTTGTTTATTGAATATCCTAGACACCACCATGCTTTCTTAGTAAATGTTGCTTTCAAACAGGATTTTTATCAATGGCAAAAAAAGGTGAAGCCGTGGTATAATGCTCCAGCTGTTCCTATCATGGACTGTATCCTTAAAAGGCAGAAAATGGAATGGATAAAAGAGAGGGAAAATCATAAATGCCAAACTAAAGCTGCATGACCAGTCGTAAAAATGAGAACAAAACCTCTACTATACTATCTTAATTGGGCATCTGGCCATCAGAATAAAATTTACATTTTCCAGCCTCCCTTGCATCTATCTGTGGCTATGAACTAAGGTTTATGGAAGTTGAATAAAGTGGTAGATTCAACTTTTAGATTGCGTCCCTAAAGAGAAGGTAGTAGCTTTCACATTTCCTTCTTTAGACTTCAGGCTTCTGACTGGTAGCTGAATGTACTGCAAGAAGCTTGAATAATTACTCCTCCCCCCTATTCTTTTTAAGAAATAGCATTTGAACAAAAGTCTTTATCCTCTTTGCTCTTCCTTTTTCCCTATTGTTGTTTCATAGCAGTAGTCTGCAAATTTCTTTGCCAGTAGTTCCTCAAAAGAATTTTTAAAACATTTGTTGCACAATTTTAAGTT
The DNA here is from genome assembly GCF_910594005.1 of Cervus elaphus. Classification (NCBI taxonomy): domain Eukaryota; kingdom Metazoa; phylum Chordata; class Mammalia; order Artiodactyla; family Cervidae; genus Cervus; species Cervus elaphus. The sequence continues at coordinate 15,000,240 of NC_057833.1, read as the reverse complement.
ACCTAAGATTTTTCAGCATGTTTTAAGTGGATATAATGTGGAGTATATTATAAATATTGACATTTTAAAATAAAATACACCATTCCTTCAAAGAAATGCAAGAGAAACTTAACAATATAGCAGTTTAAAAATAATTAGCATTCATTTAAAAGTTAGAACAAGTTCTTTTTCAACAGTCAAAAGTTTTACACCATTTTTTAACTCCTTAAACTCCTATTTGCATTCCATGTCCTTCACAGAATTCCATTCTAATGTATTACATTCCTTTGTTTGAGTGTCTTTTATTGACCATTCTCTCATACTCTGTGTAGCAAAAATATGCATATATATAAAATTAATGTTTTTAGACTCTCTGTGAATTTGACTCTAAGATTTTAAAAAATGTCTTCTAGATTGGATCAGCCATACAATATTATGTAAACACAAATGATCAAAACAATTTCCATATAAAAACATTTGATCAAAGAAAATAAATATAAAAGTTAAAACTCAGATGTTTGTCACTTTCTGAATTAGATGGAGCTTTTTAAAATATATAACTTTATGGGTGAATAATTAGTAGAATGAGACAAGGTAAAGAATTATTTCCAATCTTCACATTTTTATAGATTTCATTTATGATAAATCTTATTCATATAAATAAGTAGTTGGGAATAAAAGGAGTTTCAGGCTAATGGTATCATTTGGCTCTTTGAATTCCTTCTAAGTCATTTTTTTAAAAATATAAAGACATGTTATTTAGCATCAAAAATATATTTACGAACCTGATAGTTTACAACACAACTGGGTTCTCCTTCAATTTTATTGTTAGCAAAGAATTAGAAACCGCTTGACTTGCAAAGGATTCAGTACAGAAAAAAAGAGTTTGGACCAGGACCTGCACTTCTGGGAGAGAAGGTTCCCATGGGTAGATCCTCACCCTGGGGAATGAAAAGGGCGAGCCACAGTCTGGATATTCCAGTCCTGGAATCCTGCACGGAGGAGGCAAGACCCCTTGCCTGCTGGGAAATGCAGAGAGCGTCTAGACTCTGCCTGGGAGGCCTGGCCATGTGCTGGCTTGCCAATAATCAGAGGGTATTGTGCTCTAGCCACTGCGCAATCTGAGGGTGTGAACACCCCGATCCTGCTCACTCTACACCACAGCCTGGTGCAAGATCTGGGACCACCACGCCGTGGGGAATGACTCAGTCACGAGACAGAGCGGGGCACCTAGAGTGTAATTTGGATGGCGCCTCAGAAGCCACGGACAGCACGTGCGTGAGGTGACGTCACACGTGTGCTCAGCAGCCAGGCGCTGGATCTTCGGCAGACAGGACCCGGGAGAGGCCAGCCTGGAGGGCCGGGGCGCGGGCTGAGTGTGGCCGCGATGGCCGCTGTCAGCACGCTCGGGGCGGCGAGAGTGCCCAGCTCTGCGAGCTCCACGCTGCAACTCAGCGCTGGCTCTGAGGCAGACGGGTCCTGGGAGAAGACCGCCACGGAGGCGGCCCAGATCTCAGGTGGCTGCAGACCACCGCAACTCCTGCGGCCACAACACCCAGACCCGCAACCTCAGCCTGCTCCACACCACCGCCCTGAACTAGACCCGGAACAAACACAACAGAGAAAGGGATGCAACCTTCAGCTGCTTCCGAGCGGAACTGAGCACATAGATCCTCCATGATCGCACAGGCCTCACTTCCTTCAACAATCACCGCCTTTGGCGTCAGCGCATGCACTCCAGGGCAATGGAACCTGCTCAAACCTGACCCTCGGGGGTTCTAATCCAACAACTAGGGAGCGGCCTCACCCTGTCAGGGTGACAACAGCCGTGGAGCGGAGAGGAGGCCCCACACAACATCCAGGGCAGCCTCTGGGCACCAGGGCACCAACCACGTGCCCTGTCAAGGTGATATCAGCCAGCATACCCTGAGGAAAGGCGTCACTGGTGTCCATACCAAAATCAGCCCTTACACCAGAAGCATTGGGTACACACAGCCTACACAGGGGCGCTCCCTCATAATAACACCACTTCAAGACCACAGTAATAACTCTTCCTCCTAAACTCGTAGAGACAACAAATTTAGTAAAATGAAAAGGCAGAGGAACTACTCCCAATTAAAAGAACAAGAGAAATCCCCTGAAAGAATAAATGAAGCAGATCTCACCAATCAATTAGAACCCAAGTTCAAAAAAAGTGGCAATAAACGTGCTAACTAAACTGAGAAAGATTATTGGCAGAAATATAGAGATCAGTGACCAAGGAACTAGAAGCTATAAAAATGAGCCAGACAAAACCAGACAATTCAATTGCTGGTACAGAAATTGATCTAGAATCAAAGATTAGCAGACTAAGTGACAAAGAAGAATGAATAAATGATATGGAAGCTAGATAATGGAAATCACCCCCATCAGAACAGCAGACAAAAAGACAAATTTTAAAATATGAAAGCAACATATGAGATCTATGAGATAATATAAAACATGTGCTAGCCTATGTATAATAGGATCAAACTGGTCTCATCAAATCCTTTATTTTCCTTCCAGTTTTATTGAGATACAATTGACATATGACACTGTATGAAAGTGAAAGTGAAGTTGCTCAGTTGGGTCTGACTCTTTGCGACTCCATGAACTATAGCCTACCAGGCTCCTCAGTCCATGGGATTTTCCATGCTAGAGTACTGGATTGGGTTGCCATTTCCTTCTCCAGGGGATCTTCCCGATCCAGGGATCAAACCTGGGTATCCTGCATTGTAGGCAGACGCTTTACCGTCTGAGCCACCAGGGAAGTCCATGGCACTGTATAAATCTAAGATTTATAGCATAATGATTTGACTAACAGAAATCATGAAATGATTATCACAATATGTTTAGTGAATATGCATCATCTCATATAGACACGAAATTAAAGAGGTAGAAAAAAATATTTTTCCTTTGTAGTAGAACTCTTAAGATTTATTCTCTTAACAACTTTCATATATAATATATAGCAGTGGGTTTTTTTTTTAAACTGAATATAGTTCCCTGTGCTATACAGTAGGTCCTTGCTGTTTACCTATTTTATATATAGTACATTTGTATCTGCTAATACCAAATTCATACTTTATCCCTTCTCCAACAGTTAATTATATTTATCATGTTGTACATTAAATCCCTTATAACTGGAACTTCATATCTTTTGATTACCTTCATCCAGTTCCCCCACTTCTTGCCTCCGGTAACCACAAATCTGAACTCTTTTAATATGACTTTGTGGTTTTTAAAGTACAACTTATCTAGAATGCTGTTAATTCCTGTTATACAACAAAATGATTTGGTATTTCTATTCATTTCAAAATAATCATGATAATTCTAGTTAGACTGTGTTACCATCCAAAGATATTACAGTTATTTACTATATTTGCTGTACTGTAGATAGCCATACTTTTTTAAAAGTTGCTAATCTCTTAAGCTCAAACACATTTTAACAACCCTGAATTTTTACTCCCCCCCTACCACCAGCACATTACTGATTTTGACATCATATTTTATTTTTGTTTGGGTGTTCTTACTGCTGATACAGATTATTTTACCACTATTATCTTTTAATCTTCCTATCAGCTTTATACATGGCAGTTTTGTTACCTTTACTGTATATATTTGCTTTTGTGTGTGCGTGCTCAGTCTTATCTGACTCTTTACATCCCCATGGACAGTGGCCTGCCAGACTCCTCTGTCTGCGGAATTTCCAGGCAAGAATACTGGAATGGGTTGCCATTTCCTTCTCCAGGAGATCTTCCCAAACCAGGGATCAAACCTGCATCTCCTGCATTGCAGGTGGATTCTTTATCTGCTGAGCCATCAGGGAAGCCCATATTTGCCTTTACCCAGTGGGATTTTTCCTTTCTTCATTGCATGTTTCTAGAAGTGGTCTTTTTTTTTTTTTTTTTTCCCTTCTTCTTAGAAAAGTCAACATTTCTTGTAAAGCTGGTTTGGTGGTGCTGAACTCCTTTAGCTGTTGACTAAAACTTGACCTCTATCAAATCTGAATGAAACCCTTGCTGGGTAGAATATCTTAGTTGCAGGTTTTTCCCTTTCATCACCTTAAGTATATTGTGTCTGCAGATTGTCTGCTGTAGTTCCCTTGTAGGTAACTTGTTGCTTTTTCACTTGCTGCTTTTAACTTTCTCTATCTGTAACTTTTTCTGTTTTAATTACAATGTTACTGGTGTGGTCTGCTTTGAGCTGATCTTGTTTGGGACTCGGCTTCTGGGACAGAGAGTTCCAGCTTGCTGATCCATTCCTCAGTTATCATGTAATCTATTAATGAGTCCTTCTAATATGTTTTGCATTTCAGTGATTATATTCTTCATTTTCATTCGGTTCTCCTTTATATTTTTCTAATTCTTTGTTTAAAATTTCTAACTTGGACTTAGCTGGGGGCAGTGGTTATGAATCCACCTACCTATGCAAAGGGTATGGGTTCAATTTCGGCCTGGCTGCAGGGCAGCTCAGCCTGTGTGCCACAACCACTAAGCCTGCTCTCTGGAACCCACGTGCCTAAAGCCTGTACTCTGCAACAAGAGAAGCCACTGAAATGCAAAGCCCTTGCACCACAACCAGAGAACGTCCACATGTAGCAATGAAGACCCCAGCACAGCTGAAAATAAATAAATTTTTAAAAATAATAAATAAAACTTCTAACTTCTCACTCAGTTCATCGAGTCTTCTCCCAAGTTCTTTGAACATCTTTGCGATCATTACCTTGAACTCTCTATGAGGTTGACTGCCAGTCTCTACTGCACTTACTTCTTCTGCGGTTTTGTCTTGTTCCTTCATTTGGAAGATCCTCCTGTGTAGCCACATTTTGTCTAAGTTGCTGTTTTTAATCTCTATTTATCTGGTAGATCAGTTATATTTCCTGACCTCGGAGAAGTAGCCTTTTGTAGGAGATGTCCTGTGCATCCCAGCAGTACACCTCCCTTTGGTCACCAGAACTGTATGTTCTATGGGTGCCCCCTATTTGGGTTGCATGGGTCCTTCTGTCGTGGTGGGCTGACTCTTGTGGGTGGTCTGGTCAGCATGGCTGGCCCTCAGTCTGGTTTGTTGCCTGGCCCTGCCTTGTGTGGAGACAGTCAGCCACTGATTCTAGGGCTGGGTCTGGGAGTTCCCTGGCAGGGCTGGTTAGGACTAGTTAGGACTCAGTGAGTGCTTTCACTGCCAGAGCCCAAGTTCAGTCCCTGATCAGGGAACTAAGATCTCACAAGCTGCACAGCATGGCCAAAAGCAAAGAACAAAAATAGCCATAAACAACAACAGCAACAAAGATGCTGGCTGCAGGCCCAAGGAGGACCCTGGCCCACTGGTGGTGGAGCTGGCTTCTAGAACAGATGGTTGTAGAGCTGGGGTCCCAGATCTAGTGTTGGCCAGCTGTCGGGCGGGGCCAGTTCCTGACACAGCTGGCTATAGGGCTGGCCATATCCCAAAGCTGGTGTTGGCCTGGTGGTGACTAGGGCTGGACCCTACGTGGGGCTGGTGTCCAGGAGGTCTTGGGCTTAGTGCCAGCTTACTGGTGAGCAAAGACAGGTCCCCAGATCTGTGGCTGCAGGACCCAGAGCTAATGCTGGCCTGCTCATGGTTTGGCTGGATGCTGGTTTGGAAAGCTGCCAGGCTGTGGTGGTTCTGAGGCTGCAGCCTGTCCACTGAGGGTGGAGTCAGGCCCCAGGGTCTCTGGCTGCAGGACCCTGGGGCTCCAAGGGCGAGTGCCGACATGTTGATATGCATGGCAGGTCCTGGGCTCTCAGGTGGAACTTGTCTGGGTCCTGGGGTGACTGAGAGCTCAGGCAGTCTTAAGGTAGCAAACCTGCTGGTGGGTGGGACTATGTCCCTACCTGGCTCATTGCTTGGCCTGAGGCATCCTAGTACTGGTGCCAAAAGACTGGTGGGCAGACCCAGGTCCCCAGGCTAATAAGCTGGAGGGTGGATTCTAAGATTGTTCTTGCCAACATCATTGTCCATGTGGTAGCATGAACACCTAAAAATATGAACAGCTGCTGCCAACATCTCTGTTCCCAGGGTGAGCTCTAGTTGCCTCTTGCCTCTCTGGAGACTTTCCAAGGTCAGCAGGCAAGTCTGACTCAGGCTCCTTTCAAACTACTGCGAAGCCCTGAGATTTTGTGTGTTCCTTTTAAGAGTGGAATTTCTATTTCCCACAGCCCTGTGGGCCTCCTAAAAGTAAATCCCACTGGCCTTCAAAACCAAATGTTCTGGGGGCTTGTCTTCCAGGTGCAGGACCCCAGGATTGGGGAGCTGGGTGGGGGTTCAGACCACTTGTTCTTTGGGGAGGACCTCTGTGACTGTAATTATTTTCTCCTTTGTGAGTCACTCCTTGATGGCTCAGTCCGTACAGAACCAGCCTGCCAATGCAGGAGACACAGGAGATGTGGATTCCAGCTCTGGGCGGGGGAGAACCCTGGAGGAGGAAATGGCAACCTACTCCAGTATTCTTGCTGGAAAATTCCATGGACAGAAGAGCCTGGTGGGCTAAAGTCCATGAGGTCACAACACCACTGCGCATGTGGTGTATACACACACACACCTCCCAGGGATATGGGTCTTAATTACACCATGCCTCTGCCCCTCCTTCCCATCTCATTGTGGTTCCTTCTTTATATCTTTAATTGCACACAGTTTTTCCTGCTAGCCTTCCAGTTTACATAGTTGTAACTTTGGTGTGTCCCTGGCAGAAGATGAGCTTAGGGCCTTCCTACTCAGCTGTTTTGGCCCCACCTCTGGTCTCATCAAATCTTTTGTGTCCAAGTTAGACAAGATACAGATCCTGTCATAGGTTTATCACCTGGGTGAGATAAGGGACCAGAGCCCCCATTTTCTACCAGTGGTCTTTGCTCTGATTTTTAGGGGTCCTTTCACAGAGGAATACTTCTTTAACAAGAGTCAGGGGGGTAAAGAGACTAAGTCATTGATGGGAAACTGTCATTTCTCATACTGTGCCACTTCCTGCATGCTCAGTCACTTAGTCACGTCTGACTCTTTTATGACACCTATAGCCTGCCAGGTTCCTCCATCCGTGAAATTCTCCAGGCACAGACACTGCAGTGGGTTGCCATTTCCTTCTCCAGGGGATCTTCCCAACCCAGGGATCGAACCAGCATCTCCTGCATTGGCAGGTGAATACTTTACCACTGAGCCACATGGGAAGCCCTGTGTCACTTCCTAACATATCTGAATTCAGAATATCCTGCTACTAATGTTTCTCTCTCAACCAAAAAACATGTTAGACAGCAAAAGACACCTGTGTATTTATGATGCCTTGATTAAAGAAAGCTTCTCCAGTATGAATGGCGTAAGATAGCTTGTTGTTCAGTCCTCCTGGGGTTTTGCACCCTGATAAATGAACCAGAGTAAGATCCATGATCTGGGGAAAGTACACTTGTAATAAGTTAGAGTCTATTGTAAAAGAGGAGATAGGGAAGCAGAGACTCAAGAGTCCTTAAACTGAAACACATCTCGGAGGGATCGGTTGTAGGAAGCTGAGAATCTGGACACTGATTCCCTCAAAACTTTCCATGCTGAAGTACCCCTTGGAATGTTTTTATGTACCTCTAAATTTACTGGAGTAACAGGCAAATTTGGCCTTGGAGTACAGAATGAAGCAGATTAAAGGCTAACAGAGTTCTGCCAAGAGAACACACTGGTCATAACAAACACCCTCTTCCACAACACAAGAGAAGACTCTACACATGGACATCACCAGATGGTCAACACTGAAATCAGATTGATTATATCCTTTGCAGCCAAAGATGGAGAAGCTCTATACAGTCAGCAAAAACAAGACTGGGAGCTGACTGTGGATCAGATCATGAACTCCTGATTGCCAAATTCAGACTTAAATTGAAGAAACTAGGGAAAACCACTAGACCATTCAAGTATGACCTAAATCAAATCCCTTACGATTAAACACTGGAAGTGCAAAATAGATTTAAGGGACTAGATCTGATAGACAGAGACCGTGATGAACTATGGACAGAGGTTCATGGCATTGTACAGGAGACAGGGATCAAGACCATCCCCAAGAAAAAGAAATGCAAAAAAGCAAAATGTCTGAGGAGGCATTACAAATAGCTCTGAAAAGAAGAGAGGTGAAAGGCAAAGGATAAAAGGAAAGATATACCCTTTTGAATGCAGAGTTCCAAAGAATAGCCAGGAGAGATAAGAAAGCCTTCCTCAGCATCAATGCAAATGAATAGAGGAAAACAATAGAATGGGAAAGACTAGAGATCTCCATAAGAGAATGAGAGATACCAAGGGAACATTTCATGCAAAGATGGGCTCAATAAAGGGCAGAAATGGTATGGACCTAACAGAAGCAGAATATATTAAGAAGAGGTGGCAAGAATACACAGAAGAACTATACAAAAAAGATCTTCACGACCCAGATAATCTTGAAGGTGTGATCACTCACACTCACCTAGAGCCGGCATCCTGGAATGTGAAGTCAGGTGGGCCTTAGGAAGCATCACTAGGAACAAACCTAGTGGAGGTGATGGAATTCCAGTTGAATTCCACCCTAAATCCTATTCCTATTTCAAATCTTAAAAGATAATGCTGTGAAAGTGCTGCACTCAATATGTCAGCAAATTTGGAAAACTCAGCAGTGGTCACAGGACTGAAAAAGTTCAGTTTTCATTCCAATCCCAAAGAAAGGCAATGCCAAAGAATGCTCAAACTACCACACAATTGCACTCATCTCACACGCTAGTAAAGTAATGCTCAAAATTTTCCAAGCCAGGCTTCAGCAATATGTGAACCGTGAACTTCGAGATGTTCAAGCTGGTTTTAGAAAAAACAGAGGAACCAGAGATCAAATTGCCAACATCCACTGGATCATTGAAAAAGCAAGAGAGTTTAAAAAAACACATCTATTTCTGCTTTATTGACTATGTCAAAGCCTTTGACTGTGTGGATTACAACAAACTGTGGAAAATTCTGAAAGAGAAGGGAATACCAGACCACCTGACCTGCGTCTCGAGAAACCTGTATGCAGGTCAGGAAGCAACAGTTAGAACTGGACATGGAACAACAGACTGGTTCCAAATAGGAAAAGGAGTGCATCAAGGCTGTCTATTGTCACCCTGCTTATTTAACTTATATGCAGAGTACATCATGAGAAACGCTGGGCTGGATGAAGCACAAGCTGGAATCAAGATTGCCGGGAGAAATATCAATAACCTCAGATATGCAGATGACACCACCTTTAAGGCAGAGAATGAAGAAGAACTAAAGAGCCTCTTGAAGAAAGTGAAAGAGGAGAGTGAAAAAGTTGGCTTAAAGCTCAACATTCAGAAAACTAAGATCATGGCATCCGGTCTCATCACTTCATGGCAAATAGATGGGGAAACAGCGGCTGACTTTATTTTTCTTGGCTCCAAAATCACTGTGGATGGTGACTGCAGCCATGAAATTAAAAGATGCTTACTCCTTGGAAGCAACGTTATGACCAACCTAGACAGCATATTAAAAAGCAGAGATATTACTTTGCCAACAAAGGTCCATCTAGTCAAGGCTATGGTTTTTCCAGTAGTCATGTATGGATGTGAGAGTTGGACTACAAAGAAAGCTGAGTGCCGAAGAATTGATGCTTTTTAACTGTGATGTTCGAGAAGACTCTTGAGAGTCCCTTGGACTGCAAGGAGATCCAACCAGTCCATCCTAAAGGAGATCAGTCCTAGGTGTTCATTGGAGAGACTGATGTTGAAGCTGAAACTCCAATACTTTGGCCACCTGATGCGAAGAGTTGACTCATTTGAAAATACCCTGATGCTGGGAGAGATCGGGGGCAGGAGGAGAAGGGGACAAAAGAGGATGAGATGGCTGGATGGCATCACCAACACAATGGACATGGGTTTGGGTGGACTCTGGGAGTTGATGATGGAGAAGGAGGCCTGGCGTGCTGCAGTTCATGGGGTCACAGAGTCAGACACAACTGAACTGAACAGTTTGAAAAACCACTATAATTTAGGATATGTTAATGATTAAATTTTTCAGCCAACTGGTTTACTATAGAATATGAAAGGTTGTTTTGACAGAACTGGCGGAGTAAGCGTGCTGTAGGAAATCCCTGACTTGCAGCTGTATGATCTTATGCCATCGGTCAGTACAGGGAGGAGTTTGCGTCATCTCCCACTGGAAAGGGGTGGTGCAGTTGTGTGTGGGAGAGATGAACCATGCAGTGACAGGAAGGCTTCAGATGTATGAGATGGGCAGGTGGGCACAATGGAGTGGACAGTTTTTGGAGTACTGTTCAGCTCACCACACTTTGTTTCTTTGCAACCTTCCACTGGTACACAGGGCTGGGCAGTCATGTCTGTAATACATGAATCTGTCCCCCTAAGAATAGATACTTGATATGGAGATTGATACTCAACCTAAGCTAAACCAATCAGATTTTCCGAGGACTTTGAAATTTTGGACTAAAAGTCACTCAGAATATGAATTTTAGACCTGAGTTACACTAATAGCAGAGTTCTAGAAAGAAGAACTCCTATTCTTTGAAGTTTCCTGATTTCTGACATTCCAGAGGCTTAGGTTTTTAGTAGTGCCTTATATTTCATGCAATATTATAGCAGCATCATAGTACCATTTTTTTCATTTGGTAATACTACATAAATAAGTAGGTCAATGAAACAGAATGAAATCCAGAAATAGACCCACATACATTGAATTTAATGAGAATATGACAGTGTTAATAAATACAAGACTATTATAAAAGTAGTACTCAAAACTTAGTGGAGAAAGGAATTGTTTGACAGATGGAGTTGAGAGAATCTCATTTCTTTTCCCAACATATACTTAAGATATTATTTTTTATCCCAAATATCTCAATGAAAAAAATTACATAAGGTATACAAAGAGAATTTTCCTGGCCTGTTTTCTTCGAAGATTGCATTCAAATCTTTCTTGGAAATGTACAACTTTGGGAGCTGACTTTATGCTGAGTGCAGATTTGGGGCCTGGGATTATTTTAAGGATTGAAGTTCGTAAGCTGTTGCTTTGAAAATTTTTTTAAAACTTTGGCTATGCCAAAACTTAGTAGATGGCTGGTCTACTAGCAAGAACCAGAGCCAAAAACTTCATCCAGACATGATTTTCAGTGTATCTGCCTGTCATTTACTTAGCTGGCCCCCCCCCATTCTGCATCCCTCCCATCCACAGCTCGCTTTACCCCATCTGGAAGATAACGCTCAATCTGAACTTCTCTAACCAGTTTGCTCCTGTTTTCTGGCTGAAGATTCTGATCAGAATGGAAGGAATAGGCATTAAGGTACAGTCTTCAGTAAGGCTTCCGTTTTACAGCCACCAAATAAACAGCTCTACTACAGGACACAGAAGGAGTTAGCTTTTTCAAGCTCCAAGCCACAGTAGTCAGGACTTTTCACTGCAGGGTGCAACAGAAAGCAGCGTCCTATATATCCAGGCTGAACCATACTCAGGTGTGATTATTATTAAAGGGGAAGGGATCAATATTATTTTATAAGAGGTGTTGTGGTCTTCCAGGCACAAACTGTTTACCTATCTTTTCCTGAAGCTAACAGCCATAGGTGCTCAATACTTACATTCAATAATTCATTAAAGATTGTCAAATACTGCTCATATTCAAATTCTGTTTCTTCTTCTGTTATCTGATGGACTGCTTCCATAAAAAGAAACTTCACATCATCTACTATTTGGTTACCTACTATTACAGTTTATACAGGAAAGGCAGGCTAAATGCTTGAATGTTTTCTTTTATTTACCAGTTTTCAAAATAAAGAGATAGTTTCTAAGCATCCTCCAATGATGACCAAATGACCAAGTAGTTTTCTGTATTAAGATGAAATCATGGTTTTAAATATATTTGATGTGTAGTATATTTGATTCATTGTAGTTATCTTCCTCAGTAATACTCAAATTATTCCATCTTTAGTCAGTAGGAGCCAATAATGCTACCACCAGTGATTACTGGAAAGAGTTACAAATTCTTTTGAATGTGTTCTCCATCCTCACCCCACTTTTCTGTAATTGTTGTTGTTAAGTTGCTCAGCTGTTTCCAACTCTGTGCCCCCATGGACTACAGCATGCCAGGCTTCCCTCTCCTTTACTATCTCCAGGAATTTGCTCAAATTCATGTCTGTTGAGTCAGTGATGCTATCCAAACAACTCATCCTCTATCACCCCTTTCTCCTCCTGCCCTCAATCTTTCCCAGCATCATCGTCTTTTTCGATGAATCGGCTCTTTGCATCAGGTGGCCAAAGTACTGGAGTTTCAGCTTAAGCATCAGTCCTTCCAATGAGCATTCAGGGTTGATTTCCTTTAGGATTGACTGGTTTGATCTCTATGCTGTGCAAGGAACTCTCAAGAGTCTTCTCCAATACCACAGTTCAAAAGCATCAATTCTTCGGTGCTCAGCCTTCTTTATGGTGCAACTCTCACATCTGTACATGACTACTGGAAAAACCACAGCTTTGACTATACAGACCTTTGTTAACAACTGTACTACACCTATATTGTCAGAGCACTCAGCTACCACTCACTATAGACTCTTCCTTATGTCTCTTATTTCAGTTCAGTTCAGGTCAGTTCAGTCTCTCAGTCATGTCTGACCCTTTGTGACCCCATGGACTGCAGCACACCAGGCTTCCCTGTCCATCACCAACTCCCAGAGCTTGCTCAGACTCTTGTTCATCGAGTCAGTAATGCCATCCAACCATCTCATCTTCTGTCGACCCCCTTCTCCGCCTGCCTTCAATCTTTCCCAATATCAGAGTCTTTTCAAATGAGTCAGTTCTTTGCATCAAGTGGCTAAAGTATTGGAGCTTCAGCTTCAGTATCAGTCCCTCCAATGAATACTCGGGACTGACTTCCTTTAGGATGGACTGGTTGGATCTCCTTGCAGTCCAAGGGACTCTCGAGCCTGCTCCAACACCACAGGTCAAAAGCATCAATTCTTCGGTGCTCAGCTTTCTTTATGGCCCAACTCTCACATCCATACATGACCACTGGAAAAACCATAGCTTCGACCATATAAGACCTGTGTCGGTAAAGTAATGTCTCTGCTTTTTAATATGCTGTCTAGCTTGGTCATAGCTTTTCTTTCAAGGAGCAAGTGTCTTTTAATTTCATGGCTGTAGTCACCATCTGCAGTGATTTTGGAGCCCAAGAAAATAGTCTGTCACTGTTTCCATTGCTTCCCCATCTATTTGCCATTAAGTGAGGGCACCAGAAGCCGTGATCTTAGTTTTCTGAATGTTGAGTTTTAAGGCAGGTGTTTCACTCTCTTCTTTCACTTTCATCAAGAGGCTCTTTAGTTCCTCTTCAATTTCTGCCATAAGGGTGGTGTCATCTGCATATCTAAGGTTATTGATATTTCTCCTGACAATCTTGATTCCAGCGTGTGCTTCATCCAGCCCAGGATTTTGCATGATGTACTCTGCATGTAAGTTAAATAAGCAGGGTGACAATATACAGCCTTGACATACTCCTTTCCCAGTTTGGAACCAGTCCATTGTTCCATGTCTGGTTCTAACTGTTGCTTCTTGATCTGCATACAGATTTCTCAGGAGGCAGGTAAGGTGGTCTGGTATTCCCATCTCTTTAAGAATTTTCCACAGTTTGTTGTGATCTACACTGTCAAAGGCTTTGGTGTAGTCAATAAAGCAGAAGTAGATGTTTTTTAATTTAGTTTTTTTCATTTAAAATCTCTCATTTAGTCTAGTTTACATAGAAATTATGCATTCATCATCAGTTATTTATCCTGTCTCTTAAGAATTCTGCTTCCTTCAATCCCCTTTCCTTTTTTTTTTTTAAAAAAGTACTTGTTTAATTACTTATTTGGCTGTATCAGATCTTAGCGAAGGATGCAGGATTTTTTAGTTGTGACATACACACTCTTAGTTGCAGCATGTGGGATCTAGTTCCCTGACCAGGGATCAAACCTTGGCCCCTGCATTGGGAGGTCAGAGTCTTAGCCACTGGACCACCAGAGAAGTCTCTCAATCCCCTTTTCCAGTAGATTCATAATGAATACTATTCCCTGAGTTCTTACATGTTGATGACAGCTGGTAAAGATAAAAATTCCTTGCCTCATGTTTTCTTTCTTTGAGTATCTTAAATATATTGCTAAAGTTTCTTCAAGCATAAAGCACTGATGTTAAAAAGTTTAAAGACAATATTATTTTCTTCCCTAAGTAAGTTGGACTTTTTCTCCTAGTCCCTAAAGTATCTTTTTTCTTTCCCTTAAAAGTCCATGATGGTAATTCTGGGTTAGTTTTATCAGATAAACTAAATGTCCTCTCAATATTTGATTTCAATTTTCATTTTATTTCAATTTCTTATTTCAAAGAGGTTTCATCATGGTTTTCTTCTGATATTCCATATATATATACATGTATGTATATATATATGTATAATCGTCTCTGCCTTTCTTATTGTTCCTTGAATCCTCTTCATCTCTCTCTTCTTCCACTGTATTTTTAAAAATTTCCCTTCTTTTTATATTCCATTGAGGCATTATCTTGTATTCTTTCTAATTTTGCTTTTATTTTAGTTCTTCTATTTCTTAATATTTTTGCTTTAATTTTCTTTTAGTTCTGTCACCTCAGATAAATTCTAATTTATTTGTCTAATTAACTTATTTGATTTCTTTGTGTCTACTAGCTTGATTTGAAATATTAGCTTTTAATCTATTTTATAGGAATTTTTTTGGACATTATTTCATCATCTGTAGGAATATTGTTTTTTTTTCTTTAATTTTAATGGAGTTTTATTTCCATCTTTTCTGATGCTGAATTTTTATGTCAAAATCATTTAGAAAGCTCCTAAGCTTCTAGAAAGAAGATATTGTTCTGGATAGCTTTTTCAGTTTAAGTTTCTATCCAAACTTTGATAGCACTATAGCCAAACCTTATACTTTTGAGTTTTTTTGCGCTGATATTTTTTCAAAGCATTCAAGAACATGTCAGGTTACATTTTGAAACCTCCTGAGTGTTCCCTCCTGCCTCCACCCCACTGTTCATCTGGATGTACCTTTTCTTTTGCCCTTGGTATCTGTGTCCTGCTAAATTTTCGATTTTATTCCCAGATGTTTCTCCTCTTTGAGGAATTTTGTCCTAGAAGGGAGTTTACTTAGAGAAGGTATATGGCCCGGACAGCCTTTTCAGTTTCTGCTAAACTCCTATCACAGAAAGACATGTAATATTGACTTCAGCAAGAAAAAAATAAAGAAAAATTAAGATATTAAAAATGTACTGATTTAGAAAAAGTCACGAAGTTCTCTGAGGAAAGGCCTTTTCCTGACCATTAGAAAACTAACAAAAATAATTTTAAAGTAAGAGAAATTCCTCAAAATTTCATGCAGAAATCACCATATATTTAACATTTTTCTTATAAGTAACAGAAACCACTTTTAACTAACTGAAACAAAAAAAGGATCATTTACCCTAAGGAAGAAGAGCTGATTCAAATAGCCTGAGAGTAGGGTGCAACCAGGCCAGGAAGTCTTCCTGCCCCAGCATTCAATTCTGCTTTAATCCTTGGGTGGGGAAGTTCCCCTGGAGAGGGAATGGCAACCCACTCCAGTACTCTTGCCTGGAGAATCCCATGGACGGAGGAGCCTGGTGGGCTACAGTCCACGGGGTCGCAAAGAGTCGGACACGACTGAGCAGCGCTCACTTTCTTTCTTTCTTTCCGCTTTTTTCTCCTCTCTTACCACACACTAGCTTAGGCTACATCCTAGTTCACAAAGTGGAAGTATCTACTGACATCTTCTGAGTTTCCATCTCCTTTGTTCCAAAAAGCAGCAGAATAGGGCTAGGAATTGTTAGTCTAAGTCCTGAGTGTCTGCAGAGGGATTATGATTGATCCTGAGTGTATTACTGTGACCAAGAGAGTGGGGTCAGGTTGTTAGAAAAAGTGTTCTCACTGTGATCAAATGATGGCACAGGATCAAGCCTAGTGATGAGATGGAGGGGCAGGGCAAATGGAAAGATGGGTTAGTTCCTGGGAAAAGGGAGTCAAACAATAAAAATGGGTATGAAATACAGATTTCCATTTTCACCAATATTAGACATGTATATTGCACACATGTGGTATGGCTATAAAGACTCAGGGGTTAAAAAAAAAAAAAAAACTGGTTCAAACACTAGGAGCATGAGTAAAAACTAAGAGAAGCATGAGTAAAAACTAAGAGATCTTTTCTACTCCATCTCCATCTTCAACATTATTTTTTGAAACAAAATCAAGACTGTGAGAACTAAAATTGATGCCCAGGAGGTTAGAAACAACAAAAACAACTTAAAACTAAATACCCAAACTGAATCTTGAGTTTTAAGCAAGATGTTTGCTGAGTACTATTTTGCTACCTTTTCAGAAGCAAATTTAGACTCTCCAGTAATGTCAGAGTTATAGGAGCTTCTGAACTTAACATAAGCAAAACTGCATAAAATGCATATTTTGGAAGCAAATACTTTATAAGCTTAGCTACGGTCTCCACATGAGAAAGGTTAGCTATCTGAAATAACTTTGGTCAGTGACAGTGTAACTGGAAGCAACAGTGAGAAGGTTTGAATCCTCAAAAGATGCATTTTCAGAGGAAAACAAGTTTCGGATCCTAGAATCAATTTACTGTCGGCTGTCACTGAGATTTATTATATACTGTTTTACCTTTTTTTTTTCTTTCAGTTTAGATGAACAGAGCGATAAATCCTCTTAGACATTGGAAGCAAATAATTTGAAGATAAAACTTTCAATTCTTTTGTCATATTCTTGATAAAGTCTTCTTGGGGAAGATACATACCATTCTTATGTTTAAGTATGTACGGTACCTAATTTTTAAAAACAGATTTCAAACTTAAAATACAGGTATGAATTTACACTGTGTAAAAAGTTATATGGGTTTCCCAGGTAGCTCAGTGGTAAACAATTCACCTGCAATGTGGGAGGCTTGTGTTTGATCCCTGGGTCGGGAAGATACCCTGGAGCAGGAAAATCCAGCCCAGCCCAGTATTCATGCCTGGAAAAATCCATGGACAGAGGAGCCTGGTGGCCTATAGTCTATGGAGTTGCAAAGACACAACTTAGCAACTAAACCACAACCAAATGTTGTATACCTATTCCTGAGGTGGGCTCCTTATCATAAGAAAATCCTTCCAGACAGTGAATTGTGTTTGTTCATTTGTGGTGAGGCAAGTTGGCACCTGCTTCTCCATTTTCAAAGACAAAGAATTATCCTGCAACTGTGCTACTCCAGTGGTTCAGTACAGCTCAGTCACTCAACTGTGTCCTACTCTTTGTGACCCCATGGACTGCAGCACACCAGGCTTCCCTGTCCATCACCAGCTCCCGGAGTTTACCAAAACTCATGTCCATTGAGTCGGTGATGCCATCCAACCATCTCATCCTCTGTCATCCCCTTCTCCTCCTGCCTTCAATCTTTCCCAGCATCAGAGTCTTTTCAAATGAGTCAGGTGGCCAAAGGATTGGAGTTTCAGCTTCAACATCAGTCCTTCCAATGAACACCCAGGGCTGACCTCCTTTACGATGGACTGGTTGAATCTCCTTGCAGTCCAAGGGACTCTCAAGAGTCTTCTCCAACACCACAGTTCAAAAACATCAATGGTTCGGCACTCAGCTTTCTTTACAGTCCAACACTCACATCCATATATGACTACTGGAAAAATCATAGCTTTGACTAGATGGACCTTTGTTGGCAAAGTAATGTCTCTGCTTTTTAATATGCTGTCTAGCTTGGTCATAGCTTTTCTTCCAAAGAGGAAGCATCTTTTAATTTCATGGCTGCAGTCACCATCTGCAGTGATTTTGGAACCCCAAAAAATAAAGTCTCTCACTGTTTCCATTGTTTCCCCATCTATTTCCCATGAAGTGATGGGATGATGCCATGATCTTAGTTTTCTGAATATTGAGTTTTAAGCCAACTTTTTCACTCTCCTCTTTCACTTTCATAGAGAGGCTCTTCAGTTCTTCTTTGCTTTCTGCCTTATGTGGTGTCATCTGCATATGTGAAGTTATTGATATTTCTCCCGGCAATCTTGATTCCAGCTTATGCTTCATCCAGCCCAGCATTTCACATGATGCACTCTGCATATAAGTTAAATAAGCAGGGTGACAATACACAGCCTTCAAGTACTCCTTTCCCAATTTGGAACCAGTCTGTTGTTCCATATCCAGTTTTAACTGTTGCTTCTTAACCTTCATACAGATTTCTCAGGAGGCCAACAAGGTAGTCTAGTATTCCCATCTCTTGAAGAATTTTCCAGCTTGTTGTGATCCACACAGTCAAAGACTTTGGCATGGTCAATAAAGCAGAAGTAGATGTTTTTCCAGAATGCTCTTGCTTTTTCTATGATCCAGCAGATGTTGGCAATTTGATCTCTGGTTCCTCTGCCTTTTCAAAATCCAGCTTGAACATCTGGAAGTTCATGGTTCACAGTTAAACTGAAGAAAGTAGGGAAAACCACTAGACCATTCAGGTATGATCTAAGTCAAATCCCTTACGATTATACAGTGGAAGTGAGAAATAGATTCAAGGGATTAGATCTAATAGACAGAATACCTTAAGAACTATGGATGGAGGTTCATAACATTGTACATGAGGCAGTGATCAAGAGCATCCCCAAGAAAAAGAAATGCAAAAAGGCAAAATGATTGCCTGAGGAGGCCTTAGAAATAGCTGAAACAAGAAGAGAAGTGAAAGGCAAAGGAGAAAAGGAAGGATATACCCAGTTGAATGCACAATTCCAAAGATTAGTAAGGAGTGATAAGAAAGCCTTCCTCAGTGATCAGTGCAAAGAAATAGAGGAAAACAATAGAATGGGAAAAACTAGAGATGTCTTCAAGAAAATGAGAGATACCAAGGGAACATTTCATGCAAAAATGGGTACAATAAAGGACAGAAATGATATGGACCTAACAGAAGCAGAAGATATTAAGAAGAGGTGGCAAGAATATACAGAAGAACTATATAAAAAAAGACCTTAATGGCCCAGATAACCTCAATGGTGTGATCACTCACCTGAAGCCAGACATCCTGGAATGTGAAGTCAAGTGGGCCTTAGGAAGAATCATTATGAACAAAGCTAGTGGAGGTGATGGAATTCCAGCTGAGCTATTTCAAATCCTAAAAGATGATGCTGTGAAAGTGCTACACTCAATATGCCAGCAAATTTGAAAAACTCAGCAGTGGTCACAGGACTGGAAAGGGTCAGTTTTAATTCCAATCCCAAAGGAAGGCAATGCCAAAGAATGTTCAAACCACTGCACAATTATACTCATCTCACATGCTAGCAAAGTAATGCTTAAAATTCTCCAAGCCAGGCTTCAACAGTATGTGAACCATGAACTTCCAGATGTTCAAGCTGGATTTGGAAAAGGCGGCGGAAACATCTTTAACCCTCTTTTATTAGACTGTGATCTCCCTCTTCAAAAGCAAGAAGTTCTCATTCTAGTTTGCTTCCCAATTCTTTGTTAATCTAGAAATCAGAAAAATATCAAGGCAGTTGCTTCTAATGCGGATGGAAAGTGAAATAGGCAAGTGAGAGGGTTTTCATCTGTTGACACAGAGAAAGAAAAATAACAGTGCTGTATTGAATATTCACATTGAATTTTTTTTTCACGTTGAATATTGAATAAGGTTGAATTTATCCAATTTGACCATCCATTATTCTAAGGTTGTCTCTCTGCTTTTATGTTAAAATAACTTTAAAAAAAAACTAATGATAATAATGGGTAGGAAAAAACAACTAATGATGATAATGGGTAGAAAAATTTTTGTTTTATTTTGATATTTTGATATTTTAATAATGCCCTTTGACACTGGCTTGTGGGTTTTCCTGGTGACTCAGACGGTAAAGCATCTGCCTGCAATGCGCAAGACCCGGGTTCGATCCCTGGGTTGGGAAGATTCCCCTGGAGGAGGAAATGGCAACCCACTCCAGTACTTATGCCTGGAAAATTTCCAACGACTGAGGAGCCTGGTAGGCTACAGTCCATGGGGGTCGCAAAGAGTCGTACACGACTGAGCAACTTCACTTTCTTTCACTTTTGACACTGGCAAAATAAGGTCACAAAATCACAGGATTGGGAGCTAGTTTCCTGACATACAGGATAAACAAATCTCCCTGTGGAAGATATTTCCATTTTCCTCTCCTGTGTGTTCCACCTGTGGCCAGGGCTGATTCAGCAATTCTCAGTCTGTCACTCTGCCATGACACTGTGACCAGTCACTCTGAGAACAGACTGCAAAAAGAACTTAAATAATCATCAAAAGGGAAACAGTTAAGAATACCATAGTGCTAGGGACATCATGCCGCAGTTATGAAGAATGAGGCCGATGTAAGTGAATGACAGATAAAGCCCTCCCTGACCACATATTTTATGAAAGAAGGGTGTACTGTTTATCCAGTGTATAGTCTGGGTTCACCAGAGAAATAGAACCAATCAATATATATTCTCTAAATACACAGACAGATACATATATCTATATATCTGTATCTGTTACTGCTGTTCGGTCGGTAAATTATGTCCGACTTCTGCAGCCCCATGGACTGTAGCCCACCAGGCCCCTCTGTCCATGAGATTTCCTAAGCAAGAATACTGGAGTGGGTTGCCACTTCCTTCTCCAGGAGATCTTCCCAACCCAGGGATCAAACCCATGTCTCCTGTATTGGCAGGAGGATTCTTGACCACTGCGCCACCTGGGAAGCCCATCTGTATCTGTATCTTACATGGTAAGAGAGAGATTACTTTAAGGAATTGGTTCACACAATTATGGAGGCTGATAAGTCCAAGATCTGAAGCTGGCAAGCGATAGACTAGAGAGAGCCTGTAGTGAAAGTGCCAGTCCAAGTCCAAAGGCCTGAAATTCAGGAGAGCAGATGGCATAGGTTCAAGTCCAAGTTAAGAGTTCAAAGGCAGGAGAAGACTGATGTCCCAGCTTGAAAACAGACAGGCGGAGGAAAAGCACTCTTTTGTACTCAGCTTTTGAGTCTATTCAGGCATTCAGTGAACTGGATGGAGTTCATCCACATTGGGAAGAGCAATGTGCCTTATTCAGTCTACTGATTCAGATGTTAATCTCATCCAAAAATGTTTAACCAAATATCTGGGCATCCTGTGAATTACTGACACACAGAATTAATCATCACAAGTCTACTCCTTGTCAACTTGTCACTCATGCAACTATACATACCTAAAGCCTCCAAAAAAAAAAAGACATTAACAAGATCCTAATTCCATCTAACATGATACAACTGTTCTGTGTACAATCAGAAATGTACTGATCCTTTCCCCAAAAGAAGTAATGTGATGTCCTTAAATGATGTTTACTCTTCTCCTTGATATCCTGTAACTTAAAGACTATGACATAAAGTCAATACAGCTACGTTACACGATTAGGGAGTACAAAGGGAAAGAAAACGAAGATACTTGCTTTATACACACACACACTCACACACATTCATAACAAAATAAGGAGGAATACTCATGACAATTGCAGTCCCTATTTCTGTAACTGGTCATGTGGTCACAGCTAGTATTTATAACTACCTTCTTCCACCAAGGGCTTCCCTGGTTACTTAGATGGTAAAGAATCTGCCTGCAGTGTGGGAGACCTAGGTCAAGTCTCTGAGTTGGGAAGATACCCTGAAGAAGGCAATGGCTACCCACTCCAGAATTTTTACCTAGAGAATTACATGGACAGAGGAGCCTGGCAGGCTCCAGTCCAGGGCGTCACAAAGAGTCAGACACAATTAAGGAAATAACACTTTCACTTTTCTTCCACTGCCCATTCTCTATTCCCTTTGCCTTTGGTAAATACCTCAGCTGGTAGTGACTCTTACCACACTGAAGTGATCAAACCTTCATTCCTGAAAGATCTGGGCCACAGGTAGTCCTGCCTGGATTCGGTTATTGTTTGCTACTGACCTTAATCACAAGGCATGGTAATATTGATACCTCCTTAAGGGATCTTCTATATTCCAGACACACTCTTCCATATCTCTGTTGTGGAGTAAAGTCCATCTTTCTCTTGGTAATCAGGACTAGTCATCTCAGCCAGCATAGTAACACACTGCATTTCCTGTTGAGTCAGAGGCTTGAGGAGTCCAAAGTAACCAGACAGCAATTTTAAATTTCAGTTCAGTGAAATCACTATTCTATCTCCTGATGAAAGCATTTTTATCTTTGGCCTAAGATTTCTAAGCCAGTAGAGCATAAGGTCATGGGAGCAAGAAGCAAAAAAAATTTTAATGTGGTCCATTTTGTTAAAAATTATTTATTTTTAATTAAGTATAATTGCTTTACAATGTTGTGTTGGTTTCTGCGATACATCAACATGCATCAGCCATAGGGATACATATGTCTCCTCCCTCTTGAATCTCCCTCCCGCCTTCCACCCCATCCCATCCCTCTAGGATGTCACGGAGCCTCAGTTTGTGTTCCCTGAGTCATAGAGCAAATTTCCACCGGCTATCTATTTTGATGCGGGCCAGTTTTAAAGTCTTTATTGAATTTGTTGCAATATCACTTCTGTTCTTTTATGAAGTTTTTTTGGTGTTATGGCCACAAAGTATGTGAGATCCTAGCTCCACAAACAGGGATTGAACCCACACCTCCTGCATGGGAAGGCAAAGTCATAGCTACTGGACCACCATGGAAGTCCCAAGAAGCAAAACTTTTGCCAGTGGGTCACTAGGGGTCGTAGTGATTAGGTGCAGTCATGTCTGACTCTTTGTGACCTTACAGACTGTAGCCCACCAGGCTCCTCTACCCATAGGATTCTCCAGGCAAGAATACCGGAGTGGGTAGCGATTCCCTTCTCTAGAGGATCTTCCCAACCCAAGGATCGAACCAGCGTCTCCTGTGTTACAGGCAGATTCTTTACTGAGAATCTGAGTAAAGAATTGTCTGAGCCAGCAGGGAAGCCCACAGTGAGTAGAGCCACTTTCACTTCCACCCTTGATTCACGAATCTCAGCTTTGGGAGACACAGAAAGAAACAGTGCATTCAGGGCCTTCACAGCCTTCTGGAGAAACCTGACCCAGTCCTGCAAGGTACTGCCATCTGCTGGATGCTGTAACTGATTCTTCAAAAGGACATCCCACTATTCCACCACGCCAGCTGCTTCAGAACAGTGAAGAACAGGTAAGGCAGTGAACTCCATGAACATGGGGACACTGACACACTTCTTTTGCTCTGAGGTCAGCTCCTTGACCAGAAACAGTGCTGTGTAGACTGCCATGATGGTGGATAAGGTGTCCTGTAAGTAAGATGGTAGTTCTGGTAGAAGCATTGTGTGCAGAGAAAGGCAAGTCTTATATCCAGAGAACAGATCTACTCCAAGAACAAGATACTGCCCCCTCCATGATGGAAGTGGTCCAATGTAATCAACCTGCTAGCAGGTAGTTGGCTGATCACCCTGGGGGACAGTGCCCTATCTAAGACTCAATGTTGGTCTCTGCTGCCAGATTGGATACTCAGCAGTGGCCATAGCCAGGTCAGCCTGGTTGAGTTGAAGTCTATGTTGCTGAGCCCATGCATAACTTCCATCCTTGGCACTATAGCCACTTTGCTCACAAGCCCACTGAGTTATGATGTGGGTAGCTGGGAAGGAGGCTGACTGGCTTCCACAGACAGGGTCATCCTACCCACTTGGTCATTAAAATCCTCCTCTGCTTAGGTTACCCTAGGGTGAGCATTCATATGGGACTCAAATATCTTCATGTTTTCAGTTATTCAGAGACATCTATCTATATACCTCTTACCCAGATTTCCTTGTCACCATTCACGTTCCTTCTGAGTCCCTGACCATCCAGAAAAACCACTGGCCACAGCCATGAATTAGTACATAATCACATGTCTGGTCATTTCTCCTTCCAAGCAAAATGAACAAGGGCACAATGCTCAAAGTTCTGTCCACTGGGAGCATTTCCCTTCAGCTTCAGGGATGTCCCAGAAAGGGGCTGTGGTCTGCAGCTGACTACATTCCAGTGATGTATGCATACTGTGTAGAACCATCTGTAAATCTAAGTCTTCCTCTGTCAAGTGATCAGTCATAGAGAACTCTCCATGAGGCCATAGGTACAGGCAGGGAGAGAGAAGAAAGTGTAGCAGAAATGGGGACCATGGGCACTTGGGCCACTTCTTCAAGTAACTTACACGTGCCCTCAG
The DNA here is from genome assembly GCF_910594005.1 of Cervus elaphus. Lineage (NCBI taxonomy): Eukaryota > Metazoa > Chordata > Mammalia > Artiodactyla > Cervidae > Cervus > Cervus elaphus. Next base: position 14,976,044 of record NC_057833.1, on the reverse strand, counting down.
GGCCTACTTGGGTCCATCCCCTGTATACCACTTCCGTTTCATGATAGAGTGCTGCCATACAAGCCCAAATTAATGGCTTGGTGAGTCAGATCACACCTAGTTTGTGATGAGCATCTTAGGTCTTACGGCTTCTTGGTGGTGTGTGGTCAAGCATTCAGTCTCTACTAAGGCCTAGTATCAGGCCAAGAGCTATTTCTCAAAAGAAGAGTAGTTTTCTGCAGAGGTTGGCAGGGCTTCACTGCAAAATCCTAAATGTCTGTTCTGTGGTTTACCTTTAGGGGCATTCCTGGTGGTTCAGATGGTAAACGACCTGCCTGCAATGCGGGACACTGGGTTCAATCCCTGGATTGGGAAGATCCCCTGGAGAAGGGAATGGCTACCCACTCCAGTATTCTTGCCTGGGAAATTCCATGGACAGAGGAGCCTGATAGGCTGCAGTCCATGGGGTCACAAAAAGTCAGACACAACTGAGTGATCAACACTTTTACTTTCTTTAGGGACCTTCCAAAGGCTTCAAATCACACCCCCATCTGCCACTGACACTTCAGATAATGTTGGATCTGCTGGATCTTGTGACCCAAGGATCAGAGCAGCTTGTAAATCAGCCTAGACCCATTGCAGAGTCTTCTCTTTTTTTGGATCCACTTAAAACTGGTCAGTTTTCAGGTCAGTAAGAAATGGGCTGGAGTAATTCACCTAAATAAGGATTATGTTGCCTCTGAGATCCAAGGAGGCCCACTAGGCATTATGTTTCTTTCTTGGTTTTAGGAGCAGCCAAATGCAACAACTTACCCTTCACATTAGAAAGGATACCTTGACATGCCCTATACTACTAGACCCCTACAAATGTCCCTGAATATAGAGGGCCTCTAAATTTCTGTCAGATTTATTTATCACCTTCTGACATGCAAATGTCTTGCCAATAAGTCCAGAGTACTTGCTATTTCTTGCTCACTATGTCAAAGCAGCATAATATCTTCAATGTAATGCAACAGTGTGACACCTTCTGGGTTTCCCAGGTGGTACAAGTGGTAAAACATCTGCCTGCCAATGCAGGAGATGCAGGAGATATGAGTTCTATTCCTGGGTCAGGAAGATCCCCTGGAGAAGGAAATGGCAACCCACTCCAGTATTCTTGCCTAGAAAATTTCATGGACAGAGAAGCCTGGTAGGCTACGGTCCATGGGGTCACAAAGAGTCAGACAGGACTGACTGGGCATGCACGCACGTGACATCTTGTAGAAGGGAAAGGCCGTCAAGAGTCCTAAGACCTAAACTAAGACACGGGGTGAAAGAGTTGATACATCCCTGACACAAGAGAGTGAAGATGTATTACTGGCCTTGCCAGCTGAAAGCAAACTGCTTCTGGTGGTCTTTACTAACAAGTTAAGAGGCAAGCATTTACCAGATGAATCACTGCATACCAGGTAGTAGGGGAGGTTCTAACTTGCTCAAGCAGTGAAACCACATCTGGTACCGCAGCTGCAATTGGAATGACAATCTCATTAAGCTTGCGATAGTCCACTGTCCTTCTCCAGGGCCCATCTGTCTTCTTTACAGGCCAGATAGGTGAGCTGAATGGGGACATGGTGGAAATCACCAGTGTGCATCTTTCAAGTCCTTAATGGTGGCACTGACCTCTGACATTCCTCCAGGAATGCGGTATTGCTTTTGGTTTACTGTTTTCCTAGGTGGAGTTCTAGTGGCTTCCATTTGGCCTTTTCCACTATCACAGCCCTCACTCCACAGGTCGGGGAACCAATGCGGTGGTTCTGCCAACTGCTAAGTATATTTACTCTGATTATGTTTTCGAGAAGGCTTCCTAGGTGGCACAGTGGTAAAGAACTTACCTGCCAATGCAAGAGATATAAGAAATGCAGGTTCAATCCCTGGGTTGGAAAGATCCCCTGGAAGAGGGCATGGCAACCCACTCCAGTATTCTTGCCTGGAGAATCTCATGGACAGAGGAGCCTGCTGGACTACAGTCCTTAGAGTCACAAAGCCTTGGACATGACTGAAATGACTTAGCATTCACATGTTTTCTAGAACTGGAGAAATAACCACAGGGTGGATTTGGGGACCCACTGGGCCCATGGTGAGATGGACCTGAGCTAAAACTCCACTGGCCACATCACTTCCATAAGTCCCCTACTCTGACTAGTTGACCTCAAGGACATTTGGATCTCCTGGAATTAGGGTCAATGAAGGGCCAGGTCCAGTAGTCCCTGAAAGGTCTAATTATTTCCTTTTCCCCAGTGCACAGTTTGCCTGGTAAAGGCCACAGGTCCCTCAAGGAAGGCTAGGAGAAAGATCAACAGTACAAATGTTTAACAGTGTCCAAAGGCAACTGGTCTCCCCTTCGTTCAAGGGGTTCTGGGTCTGTAAGCTGGCTCAAGGCTGAGAATTGATTAATGTACTGTTACTCCCCATTTTTATGATTCAGATTTGACTTTCTTTAACTTGACCTCGAATTTTTCTGTTTATACAGATCAAGGAAGTATTCAGTAGGCTTCCAATCTATTTCCTATCTACTACTTCCTATCTACTTTCAAGAACACTGGTGTCAATGCCATAGGTCTGTGGGAGTCAGACTGTTCTGATTGCTGCTTTGACTCTGCTGTCCATCACTTGACCTTTGGTGGTTGAATGTGGCCATTTGGCCCTTGTCATCCACAGATCCTACCACACTTAGGTTTTCCAATTCAATGCCTCCAGTCCCCACTGTAAGGTCTGGTATTAGAGAAGAGCAGTCACAGAACTCTTAAGAATGCTGGGGCTCCTCTCACAAATTTATTTCTCACAGTAGAGGTGACTGGTATATCTTCTGGACCCTCCGGTGGGTGGTTAAGTAGATCTTAAAGGACAAATTCAATCTAATATTGCAAATTCCCTAAGCCGTTGAATCCCTCCCTACATTAAACCAAGGCATGTCTACTATTTCTAAATTCTAATTTGCCCACCGTGGGCCCCTTTTTGGTCCATGTTTCAGCCAACAAACCAAACAAACCACTTGAGCCCTTCCTGACTCCTCAAGCTGCAATATTCAATGCAGCATCTCTGCTTAGAGAGCCCATATCAATCCACTGGCTCCATCCAACTTTATGTTCCTTCCATCACTACCCCACACCTCAATATCCAATCCCACACATATTCTCCAGATTTGTTTCTGTATAAATTATAAAATTCAAAGTAGTTCTTCTAGAGTAGAGCACACCTCCTCATGGGTCTCACTCTGTATCTCTGTGTTAAGGCTTCTGGGACTTGAGTCTAGTTTTAGGTCTCAAGGGCTTTCCTGGTGGCTCAGACAGTAAAGAACCTGCCTGCAATGCAGGGGATGTGGGTTCGATCCTTGGGTCAGGAAGATCCCCTGGAGAAGGGAATGGCAACCCACTCCAGTATTTCTGCCTAGAGAATTCCATGGACAGAGGAGCCTGGCGGGCTACAATCCATGGGGTCACAAAGAGTCAGATATGACTGAGTGACTAACACTTTCACTTTCATAGGTCTAGAAGCAGACAGGGTTGAATTATGGAGAGAACCAGCACTGTCTTCTTTGGCAATTGCCTCAGGAGAGGCCATTACAGTTTCTTCAGACTAGAGGAATCCCCTCAGATAGAGGTAGACAGACTGCTACCAGTGAGGGTAGGGAAGCCACTTTTTTTTTCCCTTTTGGCCTTGTGGCATGCGAGATCTTAGTTCCCTGACCAGGGATCAAACTTGTGCCCCCTGCAGGGAAAGTGCAGAGTCTTAACCACTGGACCACAAGGGAAGTCCCAGGGAAGCTAATTCCAAATGGCCACATTCAGCCACCTAAGCTCAGGTGATAGAGAGCCTGCTTTCATTCAGAGTTGGGGGGCCTCTTCCAGGCAAAAGTGACATTAGAATTTAGGTGCTCAGTGTCTCCAGCTTCACCAGGGTCTTACCACATGTCCCCATTACAGCTTACAGAATTCCCACCCAGTCAACACCTTCGCTGTAACAAGGGACACCTACCATGGCTGGGAGCTTAAGTTGTGCTGTCATCCAGCCAGTCACAAGATAAGATTCTCTGTTTGGATTTAAAAAACCTCAGCCCTGAAGCTACAGTAGTGAAGGGTCCGTCAGGACACTCAGAGATTTTCAGGTCATGCTGTGTGGTGCTTGTGTTGAGAATCTGAATCCCTGAACTCAAACTTTTCCTTCACCACTTATCTAGTGGCCTGAGGACCAACCAGCCATTCTCACTATATTTGTTAGCTTTCCAGCGATGTTTTGAAAGTATCATATTCACCGTCACTCAGTTCTCTGATTCTCATAAGTTGTTGATTTAACAGTATGCAATGGAGATATTTTCCATATCTCTATTGCCAGATCATGCCACGGACTACAAGTGCTCTCTTTACTACTGGAAATAGTCATTAATGTCTTTTAATCTAATCATATGAGACATTCAAGTCCAAAAATCCCAGCGCCCAATTAAGAAAACTTCCTTAACATTCTGTTCCTCTAGAGCCACTCTCGGTACCTAAATCTATACTAATCTGGGTTCTCCAGTGAAATAGGACTACCAAGTACACCATGGCCCAGTCAAACTGACACATACAATTAACCATCACATGTACTGATGCATAATAAATTATTCCATAACATAGCGGCTTAAAAGAGCAAACATTTATTGTCTCACTGCGGTATGTCAGGAATCAGGTAACAGCTTAGACTCTCTTAGGAGGCTGCAGTCAAAGTGTTGGCCACAGCTACTGTTATCTCAGGGCTTGAGGGGGAATGGATCTGCTTCTAGCTCACTCTTGCTGTTTTCAAGTCTCAGGTCCCACCTAACTGTTGTCCAGAGATTAATATTTTTTTTTGAAACATAGGACTAGTCCCAACATGGCAGCTTGCATCCCCCAGAGCAAGGGCTCAGAGAGAAAGAACAAAACAGAATCCAATCTTCCTGTAACCTAATCTTGGAAGTAACATTATTGCTTTTGCCTTATTCTATTGGTTAGGAGCAATTCATTAAGTCTAGCCTACTCATTTGTGTGCATACATGCTAAGTTGTTTTAGTCACGTCCATCACTTTGAGATCCTATGGACTGTAACCGGCCAGGTTCCTTTGTCCATGGGATTCTCCAAGCAAGAATACTGGAGTGGGTTGCCATGCCCTCCTCCAGGGGATCTTCTCAACCTAGGGATTGAACCTGCATCCCTTACGTCTCCTGCATTGGCAGGTGGATTCTTTACCACTGAGCCACCAGGGAAGCCCAGCCTACTCATTTTTGTATAAGTAAAAATCTAGCTCCCAAATAGCTTGTGTGCGGAAAGGAACTGGAAAGCTACAGAGCAGGCCAACATGGGTGGTTGGTTCTTCCTGTAAACGTAGTGGAATTCTGGTGTAGGGGAAGGCCAGGTGAGATGGGGATGCAAGGGAGGAAATGGTGTTAAGAAGGGCTTTCACACTTCCATTTTATTTGCATTGTTTGAGTTGTTTTACCAGAATATATTAAAGTATTACATGTGTAATTGAAAATAAATACAAATCCAGAGAAATCCTCACTGAAGTCAATAAAGTACTCCTATTTGCTGTTGAAGGAAAAAAAATTTTAAGGAATGAAATGTCATAATCACTGAAATGTTCTTATATTGAAAGAAGCGCTTCAAGAATATCTGCAGCTTACATTATGAGCTATATGCAAAGGTACAATAAAGCGGTGACCTTTTAGTTTGGACTTGATTTTCCTAAGTTGAATGGAACTCTGGCAGTGGCTTTTAATTGTTTTTTGATTAAATACAACTGAAAATATCTACTTAGGTTGTCAGTGGGAACTAGGAGGGCAAAGGGCAAGAGTTAAATAGACTTGTTCATAAGCTAATTTTTGAGAATGATTTTTTTTTGCATATTACTGAGATGGAATGTAATTTTTCCATGAGAGACCATTATGCTAACAATGATAAAGCTATATGACATCTTTTGAATTTTTAATATGTGCCAGGTTCTGTGCTAAGAGCTTTTCATACATTATCTCATTTAATCCTGACACCCCTATGCAGAATGCACTATAACTGCTCTCTTTTTCAGGCTAGGAGAGGCTCAAGGTCACACAAGAGTAAGAAGTTAATATGGAGCTCTGTTCAATGTTATGTGGCAGCCAGGATGGGAGAGGAGTTTGGGGGGAAATGGATACATGTATATGTTTGGCTGAGTCCCTTCGCTGTTCATTTTAAGCTATTATAACATTGTTTGTTAATCAGCTATACCCCAATACAAAATTTAACGTTTGAAAAAAATTTTTTTTTTTTAATTATGATGTGAAAAAAAAAAAAGTGGTTAAGCTGTGATTCAGAGGTCTTTGTTTTATGACTTCCCTGTGAGGAATGAGGCCCATCTCTGACCCTGAGAACAGGAGCACCCTACCTGGCTCGTGCATGTCCTTGGTCTTCTCAGTCGTGTCCGACTCTTTGCAACTCTATGGACTATAGCCCACCAGGCTCCTCTGTCCATGGGATTCTCCAGGCAAGAATACTGGAGTGGGGTGCACTTCCTCCTCCAGAGGATCTTTCCCACTCAGGGATCGAACCCAAGTCTCTTGCATCTCCTGCATTAGCAGGCAGATTCTCTACCACTGTGCAACCTGGGAAACCCCACTATCTGGCAGAAGATGTAAAAAGTGATGATGAAATTAAATGACAACTCTTTCTTTCTGCTGTTCTCCAGAGCACTTGCCTGACCAGGATTTGATCTCAAAATCTGGGCCCCAGCTCTTCCTAAATGGTAGATCTGGTCTTTCTCAGGTCATGTGTCTGGGCCCAGGAGAGAGGTCAGTTGTGGAGTACACACTTTATATTATCATGTGAGAGATTCTTCAGGCACCAAATAAGGAGATGAATGTTTTCTTCCATCAAGACCAAAGTTTTCTTCCTCCAACCAAGACCAGGAGGGAAAAAGGGAGCCTCACAGAAATAAATCAAACATGTCTTATCTGCTAGGGTCGAGGGGGAGGTGTGTGCCTGGTAAGCAGGATTACGAGGACATTGAGTACTGGTACAGCTTAAGTGCCTCGTTACACAATTGAGAAATCCAGGGGCCAGAAAGGAAAGTGATTCATGGACTTTCTACCAACAAGGGGAAAGCTGGTAGTAGAGGCCAGATCTCCTGGCTCCCGGCTCAGTGCTCTTTTTCTATCATGTGCCAAGATGAAGACCTCACATCCTTCTGGCTGAGATATGTGATGGGGTTAACAAAAGTGTAGATAAACCGCACACAAAGAATAGGAAATCATCTAGGAGCATGGAGGATCTGAATGAGATCAGCTCAACACAGCCAGAAACGCGGGAGAGGGTCGCTCTCCAGCAAGCCATACGCGCTGGGGTCAGGCCACAGTGTGAAGTAGTAAGAATGTACCAGCTGGCATAGGCTGAAAGCCAAAGGGCAGGTGGAAAAGACGTGGAAAGGGCTTCAGTGAAGAGAGGCAGTTCTCAGAAAGCTATTCCAGGCCTGGAGAAAGGAACAGACAAGGAGTGAGTCAGTGGGGACTAAACCTCCTATGGAAAATGCCCTGGACTCCGTCAACTTAAGGTCACTGGTGAGGCAGCACTATGGCTAAGATGGTAACCCAGGTTGGGTCCTGGGACTTTGATGAAAAAGTTTTGACTCTGGGATACAGAAGGGATCAAATACTGAAATGCCGTCAGTAGCTGGAGGGATAATGAAAATAAATTATATGAGCAGGGAGAAGTGAAGTCTTTGCCCCACCACCTCTTTTCATCCCTCTCAAACCAGTTTTGAAAAGATCATCAACAGTAGGGATTGGGTCACTTAAGGCAGAAATTTGATTTTTCATATGGTTCATCAAATGTGTTATATTAGAGTTCCGAAGAATAGCAAGGAGAGATAAGAAAGCCTTCCTAAGTGAACAATGCAAAAAAATAGAGGAAAACAATAGAATGGGAAAGATCAGAGATCACTTTAAGAAAATTAGAGATACCAAGGGAACATTTCATGCAAAGATGGGCACAATAAAGGACAGAAATGGTATGGACCTAACAGAAGCAGAAGACATTAAGAAGAGGTGGCAAGCATACACAGAAGAACTATGCAGAAAAGATCTTAGTGACCCAGATAACCACGATGGTGTGATCACTCACCTAAAGTCAGACATCTTGGAGTGCTAAGTCAAATGGGCCTTAGGAAGCATCACTATGACACAAAGCTAGTGGACATGATGGAATTCCAATTGAACTTTTTCAAATCCTAAAAGATGCTGTGAAAGTGCTGCACTCAATATGCCAGCAAATTTGGAAAACTCAGCAGTGGCCACAGGACTGGAAAAGGTCAGTTTTCATTCCAATCCCAAAGAAGGGCAGTGCCAAAGAATGTGCAAACTACCATACAATTGCACTCGTTTCACATGCTAGGAAGATAATGCTCAAAATCCTTCAAGCCAGACCTCAACAGTATGTGAACTGAGAACTTCCAGGTGTATAAGCTGGATTTAGAAAAGGCAGAGGAACCAGAGATCAAATTGCCAACATCCGTTGGATCATCGAAAAAGCAAGGGAATTCCAGAAAAACATTTACTTCTGTTTCATTGACTACACTAAAACATTTGACTGTGTGAATTACAACAAACTGTGGAAAATTCTTAAAGTGATGGGAATACCAGACCTCCTTACCTGCCTCCTGAGAAATCTGTATGCAGGTCAAGAAGCAACAGTTAGAACCAGACATGGAACGGACTGGTTCAAAATTAGAAAAGGAGTATGTCAAGGCTGTATATTGTCACCCTGCTTATTTAATTTATATGCAGAGTACATTATGTGAAATGCCAGGCTGGATGAAGCACAAGCTGGGTTCAAGATTGCCGGGAGAAATATCAACAACCTCAGATATGCAGATGATACCACCTTTATGGCAGAAAGCTAAGAGGAACTAAAGAGCCTCTTCATGAGGGTGAAAGAGGAGCGTAAGAAAGCTGACTTAAAACTCAACATTCAAGAAACGAAGATCATGACATCCAGTCCCATCACTTCATGGCAAATAGAAGGGGGGAAACAGAAGCTGTGATAGATTTTCTTTTCTTGGACTTCAAATCACTGCAGATGGTAATTGCAGCCATGAAATTAAAAGACACTTGCTCCTTGGAAGGAAAACTATGACAAACCTAGGCAGTGTATTAAATAGCAGAGACATCACTATGCCAACAAAGGTCCATACAGTCAAAGCTATGGTTTTTCTAGTAATCATGTACAGATGTGAGAGTTGGACTATAAAGAAGGCTGAGAGTCAAAGAACTGATGCTTTTGAATTCTGCTGGAGTAGACTCTTGAGAGTCCCTTGGACTGCAAGAAGATCAAACCAGTCAATCCTAAAGGAAATCAACCTGGAATATTCATTGGAAGCACTGGTGCTGAAGCTGAAGCCCCAATACTTTGGCCACCTGATGCAAAGAGCCAACTCACTGGGAAAGGCCCTGATGCTGGGAAAGATTGAAGGCTTTTTGGAGAACGGAGCAGCAGAGAATGAGATGGTTAGATAGCATCACTGACTCAATGCAAATGACTGAGCAAATTCTGGGAGCTAATGAAGGACAGGGGAGCCTGGCATGCTGTAGTCTGCTGCTGCTGCTAAGTCGCTTCAGTCGTGTCCGACCCTGTGCAACCCCATAGACGGCAGCCCACCAGGCGTCCCCGTCCAGGGATTCTCCAGGCAAGGACACTGGAGTGGGTTGCCATTTCCTTCTCCAATGCATGAAAGTGAAAAGTGAAAGTGAAGTCACTCAGTTGTGTTTGACTCTTAGAGACCCCGTGGACTGCAGCCCACCAGGCTCCTCCATCCATGGGATTCTCCAGGCAAGAGTACTGGAGTGGGTCGCCACTGCCTTCTCCCATGCTGTAGTCTATGGGGTTGCAAAGAGTCGGACACAACTTAGCAACTGAACAACTTTTCTTTAGGCAAATTAGATTAGAGCTCTTTTACAAATTAACCTCAGTAATATTATCCAAAGACAAACTCACATATTGAGACATACATACATCCAGACAGACACAATGATATATCTAGTTTTATTTTCTAAACTTAGTCATGAATCTGATATCACAATATAAAACTTACTAATTATAAATAACAGTTGGAATAAGACAATTTTTAAATGTTTCATTCCCCCCCTTTTTTTTTTTCTCTCCTCAGTCTCAGAAATTAGAGATGGTCCAGATACAATAAGTGATCCAGAGAGCTCTGGTCTCAAGGCACAGGAAGTAAAAATCAGGTTCTCCTAGTAGGAGTTGTTCCCTCAGGGAAAGAATTCTAAAGAGAGATATATGTCAGGAAGTATTTAACAAGAGGCTTCCCGTGTGCTGTTTTGGGTCTGTCAGGAACCCTCTGGCCCTTATTAAGTCCTGAATATTCGGGAATTAAGAGGAGAGGCACGCCTTTCCCGGGGCTGAGGAATCCAGGCATTTCTCATTACAGTGATAAGTACCCTCTTCCTTTTTATGAGCCAAATGGTAAGGGGTGATTGTTTGCAACTCTCTCTTTGATAGGGATCATCTTATGTTTTGTAAATCTGGAATTTTAATCTTTGTCTTTGCTGAGAATAACCACCTTGTAAGACAGTATGTATGCCCACGCCATGTTAATTAAAACACCTTTGCTCCATCAGAACTTTGGTCCCTGTGTCTTTCTTTCTTTCTATTCTTCCTGTCTTCCTCTCTCTCTCTCTCTCTTTCTGGCTAATTCCTTGGAGCGCGGAGGCCCACTGAGCTCACTTTCTTGCCCGGGCTTCTAAGACCCTCTCGAGAAGGCGCACTGCGCCTTCACCCACTCGAGAGGGCGCCCGGTGCCTACGTGCAGCCGCACGAGCCCCAAGAACAGGCCTCTATTGGCTTTCCGCCTAAACCAGGGGATGTCAGCCTCTTTCTCTCTCTCACTTTCTTATCGTCGACTCCGGACCACCAGGTTCCGGTCCATTAAAGGACCAACAGATATATATGTTTTTTCTTCAAGCTTTCTCTACTGTTTGGGAGTTAAACTGATTAGGGGCCGGTTAACCTTCTACTCAACATTCAATAAACTAAGATAATGGCATCCGGTCCTATCACTTTATGGCAAACCAATGGGGAAAAAATGGACACAGTAACAGACTTTATTTTCTTGGACTCCAAAATCACAAAAGACTCAGACACGACTGAGTGACTGAATGACAAACCTTACTGGCATTGTGTAATTAATTGGCAGAGGTGAATATTCATAATTTTCATAGATACCCCCTTTTCTTGCATTTTAATGGTTTTGAAAAGTTGGTCAGCCAGTATAACAAGGCCATTTTGTGTATAACTCAGACCAACCTAAGTGAAGTGAAGTCGCTCAGTCGTGCCCGACTCTTTGCGACCCCATGAACTGTAGCCCACCAGGCTCCTCCATCCATAGAATTTTCTAGGCAAGAGTACTGGAGTGGGTTGCCAGTTCCTTCTCCAGGGACCAACCTAAATTTTCTTTTTTATTAAAAGTAGCCAAATCCTTATCTAAGTCTTCTTTAAAGGCAGAATTAAGCAAAGGATCATTTTGGTAGTTAGAGAATGATTCAGGTGTCAAGCCAAAATACTGCTTAAAAGTTTTTTCTTTCCAATCTCCCACAGTAGTCTGGATTGATTCATCTGATCTTTCTTTGCATTATTGAACCTTTGTCCAATTTACAGTTTTTGGAGGAACCTCTGGGATAGTTTCGAGTAATTTCCGAGCTAATTCCTTGCATTCATTGTGATCCTCTGGACTATGTGATTTAAAGTCCATTAAGGGGCTTTTCCTTCCTGCTTTCTCTATTCATTCCCTTGCTTTGCTTTCAGAATGTAACAGCTGTATTAGTTGATACAGATCAAAAAAACCTGGCTCATAGGACCAGATGGTTAAATCAAATTCCTTAGCAAATCCCAATGGACCCTGACTTGGATCAGGAAATTCTTTAGCTAAGGCCCTAAGTTCTGTTTGGGTCCAGGGTATATAGATAAACACTGAGGATGGTTCACTTCTCCCTGTAATAGGTTTCTCCTTAAAAGAGCTATAATCACTTCTGATTTTTTTTTTTTTTTTTTTTAATCCTCTTTTGCTGGGGAAAAGGGAGCAGCAGGAAGCAGGAGAGTTGGAAGAGAAAAAGTCTGGGCCAGGCAGTTCAGATGGAAAAGGATATATGGGAGGAGCAGAGGGAGAGGGAGAGGCAGTGCTGGTGGCCTTTTTTAGTTCTGATAGAGTTTCAAGCAATTTCTTGTTAATTTCCTGCAAAGAAGTTACTCTATCATTTCCTGTTTTAGAAGCTTCTAGATACCAAAACATTCCATTCAGTCTGTTTGATCTTATGATTGGCTGTTTTTTTTTTCTAACTGTGCACACAAAAATATCAATTTTGGAGTATCCAAAGCACCCCGATTTGGCCATTTTAGTTGAGATCCCTTTAGTATAATTTCCAAGTTAAGTAGGTACTTACAAGTTTCACAAGTACATAACCCTGGCTGGAGTGTTAGAAGCTGGTTTCTGATGGCCCTGGTTTCTGTGTTTGAGCGGGTCTATTTTCCACTTTTAGTTGAATCTGTCAGAGATAACAATGGCTGGTGAAACTGCGTGGTGGGCCTGTGTGGTGGGCCATGTGCCATGTGTGGCACACGACTCCTCTAGGAGTCGCCCCCGAGTCGTTTCAACCCTCTTATGTGTCTCAGTTAACGCCCTTCAGCACCCTAAGATCACTAAGTAGCCAGTTCTTTTCTGTGACACTTGGATGAGCAAGCATTTTAATTAATAAGTATGGGGGTGGAGAGTCCCTATGGGACCACCACATAGTATAAGGACTCAGCCTCTACCGCTTCTATAAATTTCTCAGTCACCTGAGAAAACTGTAACTGGCTGGGAGGAGTCTCATACCTTTCCTTTGGAACGAAGTTCTCATGTAATATCTTCACTTTTATCCTGACAAATTTTAGGGAAATGTAGGGAAATCTGAGGGGGGAATTCTGATGAGGAATTTTAGGGACATCTGATGAGGGAAAGCATCAGATCAGCCTCTCACCTAACTACTCAGCACAGACCACTCTGACTCCTACAACTAAGCAACCTCCGTGTCTTTCAACCGAACCCCACGCAGTGTCTAGACGATGAGTGGGTACACCTCCTTATCTTTCAACTGCCCTGCTCCAGTATCTTTCAACTGAGAGAGGGCAGGTAACCTGCTCCACCACTAAATAAAACTCAGGATCATCAACCAAAACAAGAGTTTGTCCAGACTCCCCAAAGAGGAAGATGGACACAAGGGGTGACTGCTGGTACCAGGAGCTGCTGGTTCCTCACACAGTTCAGGTCAAGGAGGGAAGTCCACTCTGGGTCACTTTGTCAGCTGCCGTAACTGTTGACTTTAAAAAGATGCACAAATGTGAGAATTGCAAATTAAGTTTTATTTAGGGCTAGCCGAGGTGCTGTCTCCCCAGCTGCAGTCCTCATTTTGCCCCAAATAAAACTTAAATCACAACTCTCATATTGTGCATCTTTTTTAAGTTAACAGCTCTTAACCATTTCTGTTGTGTGCTATGGCTATGTCATTCTTTCTTTTTTTTTTCTTTTTTAATTAGTTGGAGGCTAATTACTTTACAATATTGTAGTGGGTTTTGTCATACATTGACATGAATCAGCCATGGAGTTACATGTGTTCCCCATCCCGACCCCCCCTCCCACCTCCCTCTCCACCCGATTCCTCTGGGTCTTCCCAGTGCACCAGGCCCGAGCACTTGTCTCATGCATCCCACCTGGGCTGGTGATCTGTTTTACTATAGATAATATACATGCTGTTCTCTTGAAACATCCCACCCTCGCCTTCTCCCACAGAGTCCAAAAGTCTGTTCTGTACATCTGTGTCTCTTTTTCTGTTTTGCATATAGGGTTATCATTACCATCTTTCTAAATTCCATATATATGTGTTAGTATGCTTTAATGTTCTTTACCTTTCTGGCTTACTTCACTCTGTATAATGGGCTCCAGTTTCATCCATCTCATTAGAACTGATTCAAATGAATTCTTTTTAACAGCTGAGTAATATTCCATGGTGTATATGTACCACAGCTTCCTTATCCATTCATCTGCTGATGGGCATCTAGGTTGCTTCCATGTCCTGGCTATTATAAACAGTGCTGCGATGAACATTGGGGTGCACGTGTCTCTTTCAGATCTGGTTTCCTCAGTGTGTATGCCCAGAAGTGGGATTGCTGGGTCATATGGCAGTTCTATTTCCAGTTTTTTAAGAAATCTCCACACTGTTCTCCATAGCGGCTGTACTAGTTTGCATTCCCATCAACAGTGTAAGAGGGTTCCCTTTTCTCCACACCCTCTCCAGCATTTATTGCTTGTAGACTTTTGGATAGCAGCCATCCTGACTGGCGTGTAATGGTACCTCATTGTGGTTTTGATTTGCATTTCTCTGATGATGAGTGATGTTGAGCATCTTTTCATGTGTTTGTTAGCCATCTGTATGTCTTCTTTGGAGAAATGTCTGTTTAGTTCTTTGGCCCATTTTTTGATTGGGTCATTTATTTTTCTGGAATTGAGCTGCAGGAGTTGCTTGTATATTTTTGAGATTAATCCTTTATCTGTTGCTTCATTTGCTAATATTTTCTCCCAATCTGACGGCTGTCTTTTCACCTTGCTTATAGTTTCCTTTGTTGTGCAAAAGCTTTTAAGTTTCATTAGGTCCCATTTGTTTATTTTTGCTTTTATTTCCAATATTCTGGGAGGTGGGTCATAGAGGATCCTGCTGTGATTCATGTTGGAGAGTGTTTTGCCTATGTTCTCCTCTAGGAGTTTTATAGTTTCTGTTCTTACATTTAGATCTTTAATCCATTTTGAGTCTATTTTTGTGTATGGTGTTAGAATCCTTTAAAGGTTGTGCCTTGCCCCATTCCCTCCTACTTCTATATGATAGTTGAGAGTGGTGGGAACTGTGGCAAATAGACAATCTTCCCATCTAAACAAGCAGCCTGCTATTCAGGGCCAGCAACTATCTGATCTGTCAGAATTCAGACTCAGTACCGCTAGCTTTCCAGCTTCCCAACAGACACTAGAAATCGAGACATTTTTGTGTAACCACCTGAGTTTTACTATTGGCAACACACTTCAGATAGTTTAAACCTGTACAGACAATGTACTTTTTTTTGTAAGGTATAGCTCTGGCCAAGGCAGAAAAGGAGAGATGACCTCAACGGAGGTCGGTTACCTTTATTCAAGGCAAGGAGGGGCGACAGTCGGCCTAATGACCAGGCTGAGCTCGAGAGGGATCAGGGAGGCTTCGTATTTAAAGGGAGGTTTGTGGAAGCGATAAGGGAAATGTTAGTTAGTCAGGTGGGACGTTTTGGGTATTCTTTAGTTGAGATGGCATTTGTAGTTGAACAGGGGGGTGGAAGTTTTCGGGGCAGGGGGTGATAAGTCCCAGGTAGATGCAACAGGCAGGGAGCATCAGGGCAGGACCTAAAGTTCGGTTTTGTTTTCCCCGAAGTGAGATGATTCAGCAAGGGCCTTTGAGACCATTGTTTTCTTTTCTAGGCCCAAAGAGTCCTTCATTTTTATCTCAGAACCGCAGCAGGAGGTGGGATGGCGTTTATATCTAAAGATCAAGGGAAACAGGCTCTGCTTCCCCAAGGACTCCGAGGCCAACTTCCAGCTTGAATGAAGTTTCATACAGCTGCAAATTCCTTATCTAAGTCTAAATCCTTATCCCTTGTGGCCAGACAGGGTTTGAAACTCAGCAGTTTTCAGATTTACAGGGCCCTTGCCACAGAGCTGACAGAGAGAAGTCTGGGGCAGTGCCCTACTGACAAACACATCCATTTTTCTGCAGCAAAGCATATAAATATTCAGAACTCAAGTGACATACACAGTATAAATAATTTCACGTAAGTTCTAGTCAACCTTTGCCACCAAATGAGATTGTTTCAAACCTGCAAAAAAAATATATTAAGTCTTCAAAGTCATTGGGATTTCAGAATTACTGATAGGAGATTGTGAACCTGCTATAAGGAAGAGACACAACCATTGAGGAAAGGCTACATAATCCATGAATTAACAGACACAAAATATGTATGCCTGATGACCTCTACCCTCTACCCTAAAGAATAATGGGTACACATTTCATTATTCAGGTAGAAGGCTGGCAGTGGAATTTTGTTTCCCTTCAAAAGAATCCCCACCCTAACCCTCAGGTTATCCTGAGCTCCATCCTCTCTCAGCCCCCAGGGAACGCAGTTGGTATCAGCACAATCTGGGTTATGGAATCTCAGTGAGTGTATCCACAATCCACTCTGTGCTGACCTGGATTCAGTGTAGGTCACTTCCTCCATGAAGTCCTGGAGGAAGATCCGGTGTGCGTATCTCTCCTACAGCTTTGGGGGTCTGCTCCCACTTCTGTGTGCATTACCCCACTAAGAAGAATATAGACACATCTCCAGTGATAACAGCCAAGTGGTACTGGGTTGGGTTTACTCACTCAGTCGTGACCGACTCTTTGTGACCCCATGGACTATAACTGCCAGGCTCCTTTGTCCATGGGATTCTCCAGGCTGGAGTGGGTTGCCATGCCCTCCTCCAGGGGATCTTCCCGACTCCAGGGATTGAACCAGGCTGTCCCACACTGCAGGCACACTCTTTACCAGCTGAGCTACCCGAGAAGCCCATCACCAAGCAGCGCACAGGCTAACTCGAAACGTGGAAAAGAATCCTTTCTCTGACGGAAGATACACTTCTGCAGGACCTTGGCTTTGTTAAAATACTGCTTTGCAGCAAGACACAGTGGATTTATATTATGAAATAAGGTACTTGGTTTAGCTTCTCAGCATCACTATTCCGATAGCCTCAGTTTACCGCAGGAACAATATTTTTGTGTCTAGAAGTAGGAGTGTTCCAAAACAACATGCCCAAAGATAAAAACAGAAGTCTCTTATTTCAATGAAGATTACTGTTGAAGATCTCATAAGAGTTCCTCCCATTTCTGGGCTACTGAAGGTTTACAAAGATCAGGGTACTCATCTTGACACATTCCAGTGTGTGTGTGTGTGTGTGTGTGTGTGTGTGTGAGTGATATTATAATTAATAGGTAACTGTGGGATGATACATGATAATGTGTGAATACCTATTGCTCAATAATCCTTGAAAATCTTTCATTCAATAATTTCAGCATCTAAATTTATGATCCTTGCCTAAATTATTACAATGTTGGTGGCAAAAATGGTAATTTTTCTGACTCAATATTTTCTTTTTACATTTACTAGTTAGCAGCCTTTGAAAGAAGAAAGCTCGTTTCCACCACCATTTTTAAGTGTCACTATGAACTATTGGGTTATTTTCTGATTCAACAGAATCATTATCATTCTTCATGTTTTATTTGACTCAAGTATAATTGCTGTGCAATATGTTACTGGTATCCAATATAGTTATTCACAATTTTTAGACGTTATAATCCATTTGCATTTACAAAATATTGGCCATATTCTCCATGTTGTACAATATATCCTTCTAGTTTATTTTCTGCGTAATAGTTTGTACGTCTTACTCCCCCATCCCTTTATTGCCCCTCCTGCTTTGTTTCCCTCCTTGGTAAGCATTAGTTTGTTTTCTCTGTGAGTCTGCTTCTTTTATGTTATATTCAGTAAGTTATTGCATTTTTTTAGATTCCACATCTAAGTGATATCATACAGTATTTGTCTTTCTCTGTCTGACTTACTTTACTTAGCATAATGCCCTCCAAGTCCATCAGTTCAGTTCAGTTCAGTTATTCAGTTGTGGCCAACTGTTTGCGACCCCATGGCCTGCAGCACGCCTGGCTTCCCTGTCCATCACCAACTCCCGGAGCTTGCTCTAACTCATGTCTATCAAGTTGCTGATGCCATCTAACGATCTCATCCTCTGTCGTCCCCTTCTCCTCCTGCCTTCAATCTTTCCCAGCATCAGGTTCTTTTCCAATTAGTTAGTTCTTCTCCTCAGGTGGTCAGAGTATTGGAGCTTCAGCTTTAGCATCAGTCCTTCCAATGAATATTCAGGACTGATTTTCTTTAGGATGTACTGGTTGGATCTCCTTGCAGTTCAAGGAACTCTCAAGAGTCTTCTCCAACACCACAGTTCAAAAGCATCAGTTCTTCAGCACTCAGCTTTCCTTATGGTGCAACTCTCACATCCACACATGACCACTGGAAAAACCATAGCTTTGACTAGACAGACCTTTGTTGGCAAAGTAATGTCTCTGCTTTTTAATATGCTGTCTAGCTTGGTCATAGCTTTTCTTCCAAGATACAAGTGTCTTTTTCAATTTCATGGCTGTAGTCACCATCTGCAGTGATTTTGGAGCCCCCCAAAATAAAGTCTCTCACTGTTTCCATTTTTTCCCCATCTTTTTGCCATGAAGTGATGGGACCAGATGCCTTGATCTTAGTTTTCTGAATGTTGAGCTTTAAGCCAACTTTTTCACTCTCCTCTTTCACTTTCATCAAGAGGCTTTTTAGTTCTTCACTTCCTGCCATAAAGGTGGTGTCATCTGCATATCTGAGGTTCAGGAAGATCCTCTGGAGGAGGAAATGGCAACCCACTCCTGTACTCCTGCCTGGGAAATCCCACAACAGAGGAGCCTGGCGGGCTACAGTCCATGGGGTTGCAAAGAGCTGGACACGACTCAGCACACACCCAGAACCGGATGCAGATAGGTAGTCTTATTTCCTTCCTTTTAATGCAACAATGTTTTATTATCACAACATTCCTCGAAAACATCAGTACATAGAGATTTTTGCTGCATAGTATTCCATTATTTGGATGTATCATCCTTTACTCAATTAGTTTTATATGGGTGGGCATGTAGGGCATGTATTTCTTCTATGAAAATTGACTTGTTTAAGCTTCATCCTTATTAGGGAAAATTTTGGAAATTTTAATTGTTCTATGGAATGAGTTATTTCAACCAGGTTTTCAAGTGCATGTGCTTGAAGTTGTGCAAAGTAGTCTCTTAAATGTTTAACATTTTCTTCTGTTTCAGAGCTTATATCTTGTCATTTCTTGTTTTGTATATTTTCTCCCTTTTATCATGATTAGATTAGTTGATGGTTTAATTTTTTTTCACAGAACTACTTATGTTATTTTTCCCAGATTTATTTATAAATTTTTTAATCTTTCCTAGTCTAATAATTAATTTCTCTGCTTCTTAATCTTTATTATTTTCTTCTCCTTGCTTTTTTGTTTTTTCTCCCTGCTTTCCTTTGTTTTATTTTAGTATTCTCTATCTAGGTTTGGACTTGAAATTTTAGTTTATTCATTTACATTCTTCCATTTTTACTGATGGATTTTAGGCTATTGATTTTCCTCCTATTGCTGCTTTCATTGTTCCTCTATCTCCTACATTCCTAAGTCTATAAAACTGACTTAGATCTGGAAGCATGATTAGATTTTTATTCAAGAATACTTCACTGATGGTGTTATGTGCTTCCCATTACATTTTACCATGAGGCACACATTACCAGCCTTTCCAGTTTTATTGCTGCTAAAGGTGATCATCAGGTTTTAGTGATGTTAGCCACTTTTCTTCATTTTAAAGTTCCTTAACATTTTACCTAATATTTTTAGTAGCCTTAGGTGCTAGCTTCCTTCTGCTGCTAAGTCGCTTCAGTCGTACCCAACTCTTTTGCGACCTTCTTCTGTCCATGAGATTCTCCAGGCAAGCATACTGGAGTGGGTTGCCATGCCTTTCTCCAGGGGATCTTCCCCACCCAGGGATCAAAGCCGTGTCTCTTATGTCTCCTGCATTGGTAGGTGAGTTCTTTATGATGAGCACCACTTGAGAATCTCCCCTTTATTTCATTAGAGGCTGCAAAATGGTGGTGGGCTATTCTACCATTGGTTCTATATTCATTAGCTGAAATTCATGTACAAAAAATGACTTTTCCTCATTAATTATTACGTTTATATAAGAAAGGTAGGATCCTTGATTTTTTTTCCTTTATTCATCAATGTTTAGAATAGTGACTTAGTAATCTAGTAACCACCAATGGTAACCAGTGTGTGTGTGTGTTTTATTGGAGTATAGTTGATTTACAATGTTGTATTTTAGGTGTGCAGCAAAGTGAATCAGTTATACATATATCCACTCATTTTTTTTTTTAAAGATTCTTTTTCCATATAGGCCACTACAGAGTATTGAGTAGAGTTCCCTGTGCTATATACAGAGAAAACAAATAACTATCTATGTTAGTTATGTACTTTATATATAGTAATGTGTATATATCAATCCCAATCTCCCAATTTATCCCTCCCCCCTTATATCCTGCTAACCATATGTTTGTTTTCTACATCCGTAACTGTACTTCTGTTTTGTAAACAGGTTCATTTGTACCTTTTTTTTTTTAGATTCCACATATTAGTGGTATCATATGATATTTGTCTTTCTGTGTCTGACTTACTTCACTCAGTATGACAATCTCTAGGTCCGTTCATGCTGCTACAAATGGCATTAAGTAACCAGTGTGGTTTTATTTTTTACCTTTTTAATGGCAAATACATTGAAAATTTTTCTTTAGTTTATTTGTATTCAAAAAGCAGTAGAGGTTTAAATTAAGTAAGTAAGAAGAGTTTAACCATAAAAATTGCTTCCTTAGGGAGGTAAAAGGCTATGGTAATTAAAATAACTAGTGCGTTTTTAAAGCATTATCATGAACTCAGATTTATTTATATTTGACATTTTGATCCACTGCAGTCATTATCCTGTTTTCACTTAACTTTTAAAGTTTTACACTTGTATCTATTTTACTGTGCAAATCTTAGTTTCTAATAGCATTAACACAAGTGTTTACTTGAGTTCCTTTTTTTTTCTTACATCATGTCACTGTTAGTGTTACAATAGGAACATGGTACCACTGGACCACCAGGGAAGACCTACATTTTAAATAAGGGATTATTTTCTCTATGCAGCTATGGCCAAAATTGATATATGGTTGGTTAGGTTCATTTGTTTCCAATTTGTTAGGGATTTTTTTCCCCCTATCTTTGAATTATATAAACAGCCGGTAAAGAATCCACCTGCAATGCAGGAGACCTGGGTTCAATCCCTGGGTTGGGAAGATCCCCTGGAGAAGGGAAAGACTACCCACTCCAGTATTCTGGCCTGGAGAATTCCATGGACATGGGGTCTCAAAGAGTCTGACAGGACTGAGTAACTTTCACTTTCACTTTATATGGTTCCCAAGCCACAAAATGCACCCATAAAACTTTTTCTACTCTCCTTGCCCCTTCATCCTGCACCCTCTTTCACAATCTACGAAACCATTTTTATTAGTTTTGAACATACACTCATTGTTATTTCTTGAAAAATATAACAAATATGTTTTCTTTTCCACCATTTCTCACACAAAACACTGTCTAGTATCTTGCTTTAATTCACTTAACAATCACCTAGTGATGGTTCTATACCAATACATGCAGGTCTTCCTCATTCCTTTTTATGGTTGTATGGTTCTTCACTATTTGGATGCCCCAGAGTTTACTAAACCACTTCCCTATCACTGAACATTTTGATTGTCTCTAGTTCTTAGGTTTTTTTGCTACTATAGCAAATAATGCCACCATAATTAGCTCTATGCCTACTCTAATAATTTATAACAATTTCATATTTTTGCAAGGATATCTTCAGGAGATATTCCTGAAGGTGAGTGAATGTTGGGTCAAAGGGTAAGTGCTTGTGTTATTTTTCAAGACATTGCCAAACTTGCCACCAGAGTGGTTATACTATGTTTTTTGGGGGTTTTTTTGCCTTGCCGCTAGCAATAAGAAGGCCTGTTTCCTCACAGCTTCATAGGATTAAACTCAGACTTCTGTCAATCTAATGGGTGAGAAATTACATTTCAGTGTTGTTTTCATTAACATTTCTTTCTTTCTGTTTTTTTTAACTTATTTTTGACTTTTTAAAACATTTTTCATTGTGGCAAAATATACATGTTTTATCTTTTTAACCACTTTTAAGTGTACAGTTCAGTGGCATTAAGTATGTTCACACTATTGTGCAATCATCACCACTGTCCATCTACAGAACTTTCATAAAGCTGAAGCTCTATACTTATTAAGTAATAACTCCTCACTCCTTCTTTCCCTCATCCCTGGTAACCTCTGTTCTACCTTTTGTCTCTTTGTCTCTGAGTATTTCAGATACATATTTAGATAGTATTTCAGATAGATATTCCATGTAAGTGGAATCTTAAAGTATTGATACATCTGTGTCTGGTTTATTTCACTTAACAGTATATCAGCAGTGATTACATCCTGACAACTTGATATTATTGGACTTTCAAATTTCTGACAATAAGTAGGTATAAAATTGTATCTCATTGTGGCTTTAATTTGCGTTTCCCTGATTCCTAGGAAAATGTACATCTTTTCAGATATTTACTGGCCTTGTAGATTTCCTCTTCTGTAGATTATTTCCTCATATCCTTTGTGAATTTTTCTACAGGTCTAAACAGGGCTATTTGCATGCGCCTGGAAACTACATAGTTACACAGGGCCCTGTACTTAAAAGGGCGCTGTGTTTTGTATAATGTTCTGCGGTTACTGTTTTGAAATTCTTAATAATTTTTTTACAAACAGTCCTGTATTTCATTTTGCACTGGGCTCCACAAATTATGTAGCTGGTCTTTAGGCTGAACCACGTTTGAACTGAATTTTAACAGATGAAAAGGCACTCATATAGATCTGTATTATTCAATATGGTAGGGATTCATATTATTCAATCTGGTGGCTACTTAAATTTAAAGTAAGTAAAATTAAAAATCCAGTTCCTCAGTGTCATTAGCCACACTGCATGGCTCAGTAGTTACAAATGATTAGTGCCTATGGTACTGGAAAGCAGAGAGCATTTTTATCATCACAGATAGTTCAATAGAGGATGGC
The DNA here is from genome assembly GCF_910594005.1 of Cervus elaphus. NCBI lineage: Eukaryota > Metazoa > Chordata > Mammalia > Artiodactyla > Cervidae > Cervus > Cervus elaphus. The sequence goes on along the minus strand of NC_057833.1, from coordinate 14,953,132 downwards.
ATCATCAACTCAATATTCATGAGTTTGAGTAACTCCAGGAGACAGTGAAGGACAGGGAAGCTTAGTGTGCTGCAGTCCATGGGGTTGCAAAGAGTCCAACATGACTGAGTGACTGAAAAACTACAATAAATAGTTCTATTAGATGGCGCAGTCCTAGACTTGCTGGAGTTAGAGTTGAGAAGTACTACTATAGAAGTTGTGAGCCTTGGGTGAGTCAGGTGGTGTGGCTTTGGGGTGCAGGGAATCAGGGAATGAAAGGGCATTCTGATGGGGAAGTGGGTGCCAAGACAGGTGCAGGAAAATGGAGTGAGAGCAGGAACCAGAACAGCAGGAATTTGCCGACTGAGCCAGACTAAAGAGCTTTGTAACCCTTTAGACTGTGCCCTGTGGGGAGCCGCTGACCCATTTAAAGCCAGAAGTGCATGGAAAGATGTGAGTTTAAGGAAGACAGTCCTCATAGTAATGAGGATTGGATGGGCAACTGAGAAGTCAGAGGAACAGACAGAAAGCTCTAACGCAAACCCAGGTGAAAAATGAGGTTTTCTGGGGAGCAGGAGAAGGATCAGAAGGTCAGGTCTCAGAGAGAAAGAGAATCCACAGGGTCTTGGTGACTGTTCATGTGGAGTAATGAAGAGGGAAGAATTAAGGATCAAACTGGGAAGACTGATAAATGAGGCTGCTTTGACCGAATTTGGAATCTAGGAGAATAAACAGGTTTTATGGGAAGGCACTGAGGTTGACTTGAACACATTCAATTTGAAACATTCTAGAATATTTGTTCACCAGTCTCCCCATCTGCCAAATGAGGTGGTGGTAGCATCATCCCAGAGGACCGATATATTAATAATCAACTGATAGAGTATATGTGAATATACTTTGTTCGTGTTTAAGTGTCATAGACATGTGATCTAGCATCAGTCCTGTATGTATCTGTGGTCTGATGGAAGGCAGCAGGGGAGTGCAAACTGCCTGCGTTTGCACAAAAGCAGCACCATCCATCTAGTTCAGTAAGACGGGAGACACTGAGGAAAATGCCAAAGAGAATGAAAAATGTGGACAGTCAAGTAAGAAATATCAGATAACAAATCATCAACTAGAACTACACCCCAGCTGCTTCTAAACATAATAAATTGTCAAAGCTTTCCATCAAGTGGGAGAAGACAAGTGGAGTTACAATGAGATCTTGGAGAAAACACATATTAAAAAATTCAGCTGAAAGACTATACTTTCAGGGATCGGGATCGGGATGGGGAATAAGTGTAAATCTATGGCTGATTCATATCAATGTATGACAAAACCCACTGAAATGTTGTGAAGTAATTAGCCTCCAACTAATAAAAAAATTAAAAAAAAAAAAAAATTCAGCTGAGTAATTAGTAGCAGCATTTACTGCAGATTAGATATCCTCTCCAGAATTAGTTCTGCCTTGGAACGTACACAGTCTATATATTATAAACTGCTGTTACTTTTTGATTTTCATCTGCAGACACATTTAAAGTTAAAATGTAACATGTCCTTAAAAGTGGATGCTGTTCAAACTTGTCATTAAGCATACTGCTTCCTAACACTTGAGTATATGTTTGAAAAACTGTTAGGAAGCTTAACTATCTGATTAGATAGTATTCAGGTGTGAAACGTGACTCTTTGATACATGATGTTCTTTCAGAATTTGGAGGCAGTGTAAGACTCTTAAATTAGTTTTGCTCTTGCGAAGTAAGCAAATAACTGATGTTAAACCTCAGTTAGGTTATTTAATTAAATTCTGTACCTATCTATTGAAGATACGTCACAGTAAGGCAGAGTGGTGGGGTGTGGTCCTTCCTTCACGGAGCTGGCATCTCCCAGCAGAGACACCTGTAAACTGGTACAAGGGGAAATGAGTGAGTGCTCACAGAATTCGAAACAGGCTGGGGTGATAAGGGAAAGCAAGAGCTTAAGATCAGTAGCCGCCATCAGAAGTCATAAATCCACAGTTTATGACTCAACCTGAAGTTATCTGAATAAGGCTCTGAGAGTCAATCTAATGTCAAGGTGTCAGCATCAGCCTCCCATCTCCCAGGGTGGTGCGGACAGTAGAAATCTCCCACTTAGTTTAGCTAGCTGTGGCCACAATATCCACACTGTTCCTGCTGACAGGGAAGCTAGTAGCCCATCCCTTCAATCTGCATTGGCCTTGTGGTCTCTTCTGACCTATAGAATGTGGCATATGTGACCCTGTGTGACTCCCCGGCTATGCCTTAACTCTGACCACTTCCACCTTCCACAGACAGAACGGAGCACATGGAGGATGAGAAGCCCTGAAGATCCTCCAGAAGAATCATGGCCAGCAGTGGGTGGCATCACCAACCACCAGACACACACTGAAGCCACCTTGGACTTGCAGCTTAGCTGACTCTCCAGTTCAGGGGTTGGCAAACTATGAATACAAACAGGGCCCTCAGCCTGTTTCCATGTAGGGCCCTTGAGCTAAGAATAACTTTTGCTTTTTAAAGGCTTGTGAAAAAAATAAATAACAGAAGAATATGAAGTGAAGTGAAAGTCGTTCAGTTGTGTCCAACTCTTTGCAGACCCCATGGACTGTGGTCTGCCAGGCTCCTCTGTCCATGGGATTTCCCAGGCAAGAATCCTGGAGTGGGTTGCCACTTTTTTCTCCAGGGATTCTTCCAGACCCGGGGATTGAACCCAGGTCTCCCACATTGTGGGCAGACTCTTTACTGTCTGGGCCCCCAGGGAAGGCCAATGAGACGGAACAAAAGCTAAAATGCGCACAATCTCCCACCCTTTGCAGAAACTTTTGCTGGCTCCTGGACATAACTATGTGAGTAAATCTAGATAAAACCACAGGGGAGTCAACCAACCAACACTAAGAATTGTGAGGACTATTAAATGGATATTTTCAGTATACGGGATGCAATCAGTTCAGTTCAGTTGCTCAGTTGTGTCCAATTCTTTGCAACCCCATGAACCGCAGCACGCCAGGCCTCCCTGTCCATTACCAACTCTCGCAGTTTACCCAAACTCATATCCATTGAGTCGGTGATGCCATCCAACCATCCCATCCTCTGCCACCCCCTTCTCCTCCCACCCTCAATCTTTCCCAGCATCAGGGTCTTTTCAAATGAGTCAGCTCTTCACATCAGGTGGCCAAAGTATTGGAGTTTCAGCTTCAACATCAGTCCTTCTGATGAACACCCAGGACTGATCTCCTTTAGGATGGACTGGTAGGATCTCCATGAAGTCCAAGGGACTCTCAAGAGTCTTCTTCACCACCACAGTTCAAAAGCATCAATTCTTCGGCACTCAGCTTTCTTTATAGTCTAACTCTCACATCCATACATGACTACTGGAAAAACCATAGCCTTGACTAGACAGACCTTTGTTGGCAAAGTAATGTCTCTGCTCTTTAAACTGCTGTCTAGGTTGGTCATAACTTTCTTTCCAAGGAGTAAGCATCTTTTAATTTCATCGCTGCAGTCACCATCTGCAATGATTTTGGAGCCCCCCAAAAATAAAGTCAGCCACTGTTTTGACAGTTTCCCCATCTAATGGGATGCAATAGATAGCTGAATCACAAGCTGAATAAATGCTACACAAAGAAATAGGAAACTGCCTTGAAGGAAATAATCTTTTGAAAGTTTTGGAACTTTTCTTCTCACTTATTTCACTTGGGAGGATTTCTTCCCCCCCAGTCTGCTGTCCATGGCTCCGTTTCACATCCTGGGAGGTTTTGCCATCTACGAGCACATATACCCACTCATTATTCATGGGACATTCAAAATATTTTAAAAATAGGAATTGAAATATCACTTTTCAAAAATAAAAATACAGAATTTGTAAGATACAGTATGAGTGTCCTAAAGCATCCTTCCAAATACAGAGGTTGATTTTTCTTTTTTTCATATATTAGTTTATTTGCAATGGAGCCTTTCTAGTTTTGTTACCGGTGGACTTCCTTTACTTGGTGAGGTGAACTGTCAGCCAAGGAGAGGTGAAGAATGGCTATGATAAAGGCGCCAGCAGGCAGCAATCACTTTACACTTTGCAGAGGGCACGACTACCTTCCAGGGCTGGAGCCAGGAAAAGAATCATAACCACAGCTTCTGATCTGAACATTCACACAGTGTCAACCAAGTCCAGTGCTTGGAACCACACTGCTACTATCCAAAAATAATTTTGTCATACACCCATTTTAACTCCTATATCTACCTCAAATCACCATAAATAATTTTTAGGTGTATATTTCACATCCCTATTCTTTCCTCTTCTGTAGGGAAAAAAAAAAAAAAAAAACCATTTTGATAAAGGAGAAGCAGTTCAACCAGAGAATCTGTAAACAAAAAGAAATACGGCCCCATATCTATAGTGTTGATGAAAATGTGTAGATCACAGTTGGGAATGGGTGGTTATGACTAGTGTGAGTGGGTGCTTAGTTGCCCAGTCGTGTCCAGCTGTTTGTGACCCCATGGACTGTAGCCCACCAGGCTCCTCTGTCCATGGGATTCTCCAAGCAAGAATACTGGAGTGGGTTGCCATTCTGTTCTCCAGAGGATCTTCCCAACCCAGGGGTTGAACCTACGTCTCCTGCATTACAGGTAGATTCTTCACCAACTGAGCCACCAGGGAAGCCCCGGTTATGACTAGGTTTGAAGTTAAATAGACGATCCAGATCCACCTGATTTTAAGCAAAGGACCACTATGCTCAAGACTACACATTTAAGTTTGCATTTGGCTGAGAGCAGTGTGGTAGCTCCTTTCCAAATGTGTTCCCTCCCCAACCCCACAATGAGCCTCCTCTCCTGTTGTTTATGCCTTGTCTGATCCCCTCCCCTTGAATCTTTTTTTTTTCCTCCTTGAATCTTGAACAGTCCTATGCTTGCTATTGATCAATAAAATGTTACTAAAAATGATGCTACAAAACTTCCAAGGTTAGCTTCTTTTTTTTTTTTTTTTTAATTTATTTGTTTATTTTTGGCTGTGCTCCATCTTCATTAATGCATGGACTTTTCTCTAGTTGCAGCAAGCAGGGGTAACTCTCCATTGCAGCACACAGACTTCCCATCGCTGTGGCTTCTTTTGTTGTTGAGCCTGGGCTCTAGAGCTCATGGGCTTCAGTAGTTGCAGTTCCTAGGTTCTAGACCACAGGCTCAATAGATGTGGCCCACAGGCTTAGATGCTCCGAGGCCTGTGGGATCTTCCGACCCAGGAAGCTAACCTGTGTCTCCTGAATTGGCAGCAGATTCTTTACCACTGAGCTACCAGAGAAGCCCCAAGGCTGGCTTCTGCCTTGGACTCTTAGAAAGCTGACTCTGATAAAATTCAGATCAACTGGCAGAGGGATGAGCGGACACTCATTTGCTGATGCAAACAAAAACCATTGATGTGATCCACTGACTTAGACTGACTTACTAAAAATTGTAAAAGTGAAGATACAGGCCCTCTGTTTAGAACCCTACATTTGCCTGTGGAATAGAAGATGCTCTTTGAGAGTTTTCTCCTGGGAGAAACCACTCGAAGTGGCCATTGTTATACAGCGTAAACTTGACACAGATCTCACCCTGTGGAGCTTATGAGCATAAATGGATGAGCTCACATTCCTGGATATTTATGATATGAGCCACAGACTGAGACTACATATATATATTATATATTCTTGAGGTTTGTTTCTGTTATTGGAATGGAACTGGGAGTTTAATTCAGGTTTGCTCAGTTAAATACAGGAAACTTCCCCTGGATTTTATCAAGTCTTCTTAAAACATACATCACAAGACCCGGTAGAAAGTATCACTATTTTTTACCAGTGAGCGAGTGAAAGTCGCTCAGTCATGTCCGGCTCTTTGTTACCCCGTGGACTATACAGTCCATGGAATTCTCCAGGCAAGAATACTGTAGTGGGTAGCCTTTCCCTTGAATTATCCATAAGAATGGGCTTCCCAGGTGGTGCTAGTGGTAAAGAACATGCCTGCTAATGCAGAAGACATAAGAGATATGGGTTCGATCCCTGGGTGGGGAAGATCCCCGGGAGAAGGAAATGACAACCCACTTCAGTATTCTTGCCTGGAGAATCCCATGGACAGAGGAGCCTGGAGAGTTACAGTCCATGGGGTTGCGAAGAGTTGGACACAACTAAAGTGACTTAGCATGCACACACACATCTAAAAGAACTCTAAGGTGGCTCAAACTCCACCGAGTACAGAATTTTACTGTTCTTTGAACGAAGCGAGTATGTAATTCAATGAGGCTTCTAACATTAGGTGATCTGAAGTAGGAGGTACCAGAATAATACAAATGATTACTCCATCTGCCTAGATGAGTAGATCTGTAACCTATGTTCTCCTTGCAGGGATCTAAGACTTTCTCGTCCAAACATTTCCAAAGTCTTCACCCCACTGATCACTCATTAACTACAAAAGAGTAAATGAACTTTAATAGAGAATCTGGAGAACACTTCAGATTTCAGTGACCACTGATACTGGTACAACTTAATATTATGCATATAAGAATAACAGGTGCTTAATATTTAAAATGGTCTTCCTGAAGGAAAACAATAAGAAGAGCACCTCATACTGTGTGCCATCTTAGAAGGGTTCTTGCCATCTAATCAAACCAAAGAATTGATGCTCTCAAATTGTGGTGCTAGGGAAGACTCTTAAGAGTCCCTTGGACGGTAAGAAGATCAAACCAGTCAGTCCTAAAAGAAATCAACCCTGAATATTCATCAGAAGGACTGATACTGAAGCTCCAATACTTTGGCCACCTGATTCAAAGAGCTAACTCATTGGAAAAGCCCCTGATGCTGGGAAAGATTGAGGGCCGGGGGAGAAGGGGGCAGCAGAGGATGAGATGGTTGGATGGCATCATTGACTCAATGGACATGACTTTGTGCAAACTCCAAGAGATAGCGAAGGACAGGGAAGCCTGTCGTTTTGCAGTCCATGGTGTTGCAAAGAGCTGGACATGACTTCGTGACTGAACAACAATCAAACCTCTCAACCTTCCTTCGAGCCTACAGGCAAAATGGTGTCTAATTTTTTAGAGAAAAAATTAAATGACATCAGGAGGAAAATAAAGTCAGACAAATTAAGAAAGAATCCTCTGCTTAAATAATTGGCTCACACTCTTCAAAAACTTAATACCACAAAAACAGGTAGAGGATTTATTTTCTATTTATTCTCCAATAAAACAGACAACCATAACAACAAAGGCATGTATGACTCTTTATTGGGCTATTTCTCCATAAAACCAAGACTTTTTTGACAACTGTATTAATTTGCATATGGCCTAGATATTCAGTTCAGTTCAGTTGCTCAGTCGTGTCCGACTCTTTGAGACCCCATGAATCGCAGCACGCCAGGCCTCCCTGTCCATCACCAACTCCTGGAGTTTATTCAAACTCATGTCCATCAAGTCGGTGATGCCATCCAGCCACCTCATCCTCTGTCGTCCCCTTCTTCTCCTGCCCCCAATCCCTCCCAGCATCAGGGTGTTTCCCAATGAGTCAACTCTTCACATGAGGTGGCCAAAGTATTGGAGTTTCAGCTTCAACATCAGTCCTTCCAGTGAACACCCAGGACTGATCTCCTTTAGAATGGGCTGGTTGGATCTCCTTGCAGTTCAAGGGACTCTCAAGAGTCTTCTCCCAACACCACAGTTCGAAAGCATCAATTCTTCGGTGCTCAGGTTTCTTCACAGTCCAACTCTCACATCCACGACCTTTGTCGGCAAAGTAATGTCTCTGCTTTTTAATATGCTATCTAGGTTAGTCATAACTTTCTTTCCAAGGAGTAAGCATCTTTTAATTTCATGGCTGCAATCACCATCTGCAGTGATTTTGGAGGCCCAAAAAATAAAGTCAGCCACTGTTTCCACTGTTTCCCCATCTATTTCCCATGAACTGATGGGACCAGATGCCATGATCTTAGTTTTCTGAATGTTGAGCTTTAAGCCAACTTTTTCACTCTCCTCTTTCACTTTCATCAAGAGGCTTTTTAGTTCCTCTTCACTTTCTGCCATAAGGGTGGTGTCATCTGCATATCTGAAGTTATTGATATTTCTCCCGGCAATCTTGATTCCAGCTTGTGCTTCTTCCAGCCCAGCGTTTCTCATGATGTACTCTGCATATAAGATAAATAAGCAGGGCTAGATATTAGGTGATATCAAATTATCAAGTTTCTTAGATGTTATTTAGTTTATAATGTGGTTGCACTGGAGAATGTCTTTGTCTTTATTTAGGCAAGAGACAGCATAGAAAGAAAGCAAAATGTTAAGAGCTACTCATTTCTTGGAGGAATGGACATGGGCGTTCACTGAACTATTCTTCCAGCTTTTCACACAGCGATGGTGCAGCCAAACGGTTCACGATACGACAGAATGGGAAGCAGTTTTCAGATGGCACTACTTTAGGGGTGCCCAAGAGATGAGAGGAAATACTATTCCTGGGTTAATTCAACACCCGCCACCCAGAGACCGGTACAACCAGAGGCGCGCCTCAATAACAGCACACTCAGCTCCCGCGCCTCAAAGCCTCTCCATGCCTCCCAGGGAGCAGCAGTTTGGTGGGACAGACTTCCTCTGAATTCTCCAGGGCAAAGGAAGAGTACCGAGCGGCATTTCACCAGAGCGCGCGACGCCAGGGACTTCTGTTCACACCCCGGACCACTGAAACCCCGACGTATCCCCACCCTCCGTTTTCTATTGATTCTAAAAGGAAAACGAGCATTTCTTCCGCGAGAACAAAAGAACTCCCCAAGCTTTCTTCTCTCCTTCCTAGCCCTGTGCGGGCTGCAATAAGTAAATCCCTCCCAGATTGCCTCGAGGCCGGGCATTTACGCAACTTGAAAACAGGGCTAGGAGAGCATATAGGAGCGCCTCTTAAATCGAAATCCTTCCCGAAGTCGGCCACTACATCGACTCACCCTGGCTAGGCTCAACTGTAAATTGCCTACCTAGCACCCCGGTGCGTGACATGCAAACTGATGGCGAGGATCCAGAGCGCGCGCCCGGACCAGCGCGGAGGGCTGGGGGCACATGCCCGCCGCCCTCCAGCTGGATTCGGGACCCGCGCGTGCGTACAAGCGAGCGAGCAAGGGGCTCCCGGGCGCGGCGCGTGGTCTGCGCGCGCCCGGCCGTGCGTGTGGCTGCGGGAGGCTGCGTGTGCGCGCGGGGAGGGACAGTCCGCCGCCCGCGCGCGTTGGAGCGGGGTGCGCGCCCTGCGCGGGAGGTGAGTGTGGGCAGGGGCGCTGGGCCGGCGCGGAAGCCTCGGAAAGCACTCCCCGCCTCCACTCCCCGGGCTGGGTGGCGGGCGTGGCCCTAGGACCCGCTCTTTCCGCGCCGCGCCCTCTTCAGGGACACCCGGGCCCGGGCGGCTCGGCCGGGAGGAGGGCAGGGCGGTGCCGCCTAATCCTCAGGCCCTCTCCCGGAGCGCCGCTGGGGGTGGAACCGCGATCAGCCGAGCCCTGGGGCTCTGGCCTCCGCGACGTTCAGCTGCCCCACCGGGTGAGCGCGGGAGATGGGGCCCTGTGGGGCTGTGGGCGACATCGCGGAGCGCCGGGCTGCGTGGTGGGGCCAGGCGGAGGCTAGAAGGAGCTCGCTGTCCTTCCTGACCCACCCCAGGGCGCAGCCCACCCCAGCCCGTCGCCTCGGACCGCTCCGGTGGCACATTCTGGGAGCAGCCGGTGGCTCGTTAGCCGGGTCGGCTGGGGAGGAGACGGGACAGTGTTTCGGCGTCGGATTCCCCAGCAGGCCTGGAGCATTGCCCAGACTCTGGGGAAGGGCCCAGGAGCTGAATTGTGGGAGGGTTGTTCCTCCTGGGGAGGAATTGGGAGGAATATGGACCTAAGAAGGATGGGCGGGCGAATTGGCCAGAGGGAGGAGGAAAGCTCAAGGGGCTGGGGCTTTGTGATTTTTAAGAGGCGGTCTTAGCAAGCCTACAAGTCATTTTAAAGGAAACCTTGAAGGTGTAATGGAGCCTCACTTTTTCAAGCAGTAAGGAATGATACCAGCAGGAAGCAGGAGTTACATTCCGTATTCCTTCTTTCTCTTCCGCTTCTCACTGCTTTTCTAGGAGGGAAATTTGCAAAGCAGAGATGGTTTTCTTTCCTCTCTGTGTTCTTCACATAGTACCAGCGGTAAGGAGGTGGCTGCTTTGTCAGCCACAAGTTGTTTTTTTGTTTTGGGGTTGTTTTTTTTTTTTTTTTCTTTCTTTCTGTTTTTAGAGGTAAAGAAGATTTGAGTTTGCAGTCCTCAGCTGGGAACGGCTTTGTGTTTTGGCCCTTTTTTGCCCAGGCGGCTTAGACAGAGGTAGGGAGCTAACTTTTTGCTCTCAAAATGTGTTAATGCCTGATAAAAGCATACGTTGAACCTGTATCAGTGTAGAGAAATGAACTATTTACTATTTAGAGATAAGAGTCTAAGACTCTTTTTTTCTCCTAAACTAGAAAGTTCATTCAAATGAATGGTTGTTGGGTAATTTCAGTCCTGAAAATAAAGCCTGTTATTAAGACAGTTGTTGCTCAGTTGTGTCAGACTCTTTTCGTTCCCGTGGATTGCAGCATGCCAGACTTCCTGTATTTCACCATCTCCCAGAGCTTGCTCAAACTCAGTGTCCATCAAGTTGGTGATGCCTTCCAACCATCTCATCCTCTGTCATCCCCTTCTCCGCCTGCCTTCAATCTTTCCCAGCATCAAGGTCTTTTCCAATGAGTCCGCTCTTCTATCAGGTGGCCAAAGTATTGGGGCTTCAGATTCAGCATCAGTCCTTCCGGTGAATATTCAGGACTGATTTCCCTTAGAATTTACTGACTTGATCTCCTTGCAGTCCAAGCGACTTTCCAACACCACAGTTTAAAAGCATCAATTCCTCACTGCTCAGCCTTCTTTACAGTCCAACTCTCACATCTGTACATGACTACTGGAAAAACCATTGCTTTGATTAGACGGACCTTTGTTGGCAAAGTAATGTCTCTGCTTTTTAATATGCTGTCTAGGTGTGTCATAGCTTTTCTTCCAAGGAGTAACTGTCTTTTAATTTCATGGCTGCAGTCCCCATCTGCAGTGAGCCCAGGAAAAGAAAGTCTGTCACTGTTTCCATTGTTTCCCGATCTATTTGCCATGAAGTGATGGGACCAGATGCCATGATCTTTGTTTTTTGAATGTTGAGTTTTAAACCAGCTTTTTCACACTCCTTCTTTCGCTTTCATCAAGGGGCTCTTTAGTTTCTCTTCACTTTCTGCCATAAGGGGTGGTGTCATCTGCATATCTGAGGTTATTGATATTTCTCCTGGCAGTCTTGATTCCAGCTTGTGCTTCATCCAGCTCAACATTTCACATGATGTACTCTGCATATAAGTTAAATAAGTAGTTTGACAATAATCAGTCTTCATGTACCCCTTTTCCAACTTGGAACCAGTCTGTTGTTCCATATCCAGTTCTAATTGTTGCTTCCTGAGCTGCATGTAGGTTTCTTAGGAGGCAGGTCAGGTGGTCTGGTATTTCCATGTCTTTCAGAATTTTCCACAGTTTGTTGTGATCCACACAGTCAAAGGCTTTAGCATAGTCGGTGAAGCAGAAGTAGATGTTTTTCTGGAATTCTCTTGCTCTTTCTATGATCCAACGGATGTTGGCAATTTGATCTCTGGTTCCTCTGTCTTTTCTAAATTCATCTTGAACATGTGGAAGTTCGTGGTTCACGTACTGTTAAAGCCTAGCTTGGAGGATTTTGAGAATTACTTTGCTAGCATGTGAGATGAGTGCAATTTTGTGGTAGTTTGAACATTCTTTGGCATTGCCCTTCTCTGGGATTGGAATGAAAACTGAGTCCTGTTGCCACTGCTGAGTTTTCCAAATTTTGAGTGCTGGTATATTGAGTGCAGCACTTTCACAGTAACATCTTAGCACTTTCACAGTAACATCTTTTAGGATTTGAAGTAGTTTAGCTGGAATTCCATCACTTCCACTAGCTTTGTTTGTAGTGATCAAGACAGTGGCCAAATATAAATCCAGATGAGATGCATGAAGTGATTTGAGAGCAAGGAAGAAGAGAGGATCAAAGCTTTAACAGAAATGAAAATAATGTTGATAATAGGTATAGAACATTAATTTTACTAATTTTTTAAACGTTTTGTTTTGGGGTGTAGCTGATTAACAATGTTGTGATAGTTTCAGGTGAACAAAAAAGGGACTCAGACATACATATACATGAATCCATTCTCCCCCAAACTCCTCTCCCAGGCTGCCACATACCATTGAGCAGAGTTCCATGTTCCTTACAGGAATAGGTGTTTGTTGCTTATCCAGTTTAAATATAGCAGTGTGTTGATCCCAAACTCCCCAAGTATCCCTCCCCTTCCCCCTGCAACCATAAGTTCGTAGAACATTAATTTTAGGTGTTATCATGCCCAGTGTTGTTAAGTTATGACTGTAATACATTCCTTTTCTTTTCTTCTGTTCAGTAGTTCATGGCAAATCTTATAATTAAGCATGGAATATGGAAAACAAAACACTTCAGCTGGTACTTTAGTCTTATGTGAAATTCTACAGGTAAGCCCATCTTATTTTAATTGAGAAATTATCCATATTGGTTAAAATTGCATATAATTGTCTCCTTTATAAGATTTTAAGGATCATTTATGCAGCTGCAAGTTTTGTTGTGTATTCTAATATATTTCTTTCCCTAAAAGATTCCAGGAGTTGAAAGAGTTAAGCTCAATTAAACCATTTAAGATTATATAGATATATGCGTGTGTATATATATATATATATATATATAAAATCATAAAACACCATGGTATCTCAGAAAAACATAGCTATATATACTGAAATTAGTGGTCATATTCAACTCAAGATCGGACTCAACTCTCTTTATCCCTAAAAACATACTCCATTGAATATTTCTGTCTTTTTCTTCCCTTTCACATGATTTGCCTTGTCTCTATGCCCAGTCTCCAGCTCTGTTCTGTTCACTATTGGATAATACAGGTAGAACTCCGTTTTAGGAAATGCCTTTATCCCTTCTGCCGCCATATAATGTCCAGGCCAAATACGCTTTTCTGTTGCATCTCTAACATCTATCATTGCTCATCCCTGCTCATTGTGTAGTAGGTACCCATGCTACAGCTTCATGAATGAGATTCACAATGGGAGAGTCAAACAGGGTGCTTTTAAATGGCCTGGCACAACAGATTCAAGAGTTGCAATCAGTTTAATAGCAGGCTCTTTAGCATATATCTTTTTTGAGACTATGAGCATTGATTTCGTTTTAGTAAAATGTTGCATATAATAAATATTGATTTGCTTTTGCAACCAGAGCTTTTGATACATTGTGAATTAGAAGAGAAGGGAAGGCGGCAAAGCCAGAAGTGATTTGTAGGGGGTCTTCCTCCGTCTTCTCCAGATGGGCTTTGCTCATACTGTTCAGTCTGAAACTTGGAGTTGTGAACCTTGCTCTACACTCTGCATTGTGTCTGAAACTTGAGGGCCAGGCAGCCCAGTCTCTATCATAGGTCCAGTGTATTAAATGGATGCATGAAATACATTCAAATAGCTAAGGACGAGGGAAGTGGTAACTTGGTTTGACAGACAAGAGTGTCAAGAGATCTGTTAATACTCCTCATCTAGGGCCACAGTGGGAAGAAGTATTAGCTAGAGCAGCTTTCACTGTCCTCCTCCAATGAGTGAAGCTCTAACAAAATAGAGACAGGCAGCCCAGCTGTCAGGTCAGCCTTGGCGCTACTCTGCCTGACTTGCTACTCAGCCTCTGCTGCACTGGCTACTTGCTAGTCAATCTTTGCTACACTTCCAGTTTTCCTAGCTTTTCTGGACCTGGTTATCCTGTTGCTTCTTCCCACAGGCTACTCTGTCATGTGACTCCCTCAGACTGCCTACCACTCGGGGCAGAGTTGTGTCAACTGTTTTGTACACTTTGCTCCCTGCACTGGAATCTCGAAAGGCTGTGAGGTTGGGTGTGAGGTTAGGCTCTTCTACAGGTACTGAGCTCTAGAGGAGGAACATAGCATTTAGAGTTGAACCTGAGCTTGGGTTCCAGGTCCACCTGTTCTTGGGCTGCACTGGTCTCTGAAACAATGACATGGTGACACCCATTTTACCATGTTGTGAAATGTGCTTTGTAAATTGCCCAAAAGTCCACTTAACCTTGAAACAAACAAACCCTGCTGACAACATTGTAAATCAACTGTACTTCAATTAAAAAAATAAAAAAAAATAAAAAAAGTTTTAAACCCTGCTTAAAATTCTAACATGTATTGCAAATTACAAGAAGTACATTCTGTGTGTGTGTGTGTGTGTGTGTGTGTGTTGGATACAGTTGCACATAGGGCAGAAGCAAAGAGAAAATTGCAAATGAAAAGCAAAGAGAAAATTGCAAATTGGCAGGTCCTGCTACTTCTGACTGCTCTTCATCTTTCTAAGCCTAAAGATCCTACACTCCACAACCACAGAAATCTGTAAAATATAGATGTCCTCTATCTGCAGGGGATTAGTTCTAGGGCTCCCTCAGATACCAAAATCCATCACAAGTCCTTAAGATGTCCATGCACATCCTCCATATACTTTAAATCATCTCTAGGTTACTTCTAATACCTAATATAAATGTTATGTAAAATATAACATTTAGTTTTGTTGTTTGTAAATACAAGGTAAACGATACATAAATAGTTGGCAGTGCATATGGCAAATTCAAGTTTTGCTTTTGGGAACTTTTTGAATTTTTTTTTTTTAACATTTTTAATCAAAAGTTAGTGGAGCCCATGGTTGCAGAGCGCTGTATTCCCTTCTGTTGTTATTCCTACACTAAAATACCTTGTTTATAAACAGTACATGCCTTTTTAAAATATGTTTTTAAAAGCCCAGGTGTCTTCTACCTCAATAAGCAGGCGACTGGAGGCTTCTCTAATGAGGCTGGAATAAAGGGTATTCCTCCCACACATCTGAGTATCTGAAGGTGGTACTGCTGCCACCTGCAGGGCGTGCAAGGGCAGAATGGGGAGATGCTAATGAAGCTTTAGGTGTTTATACTCACTGTCTACCTAAAACTGTATAACAACCACAGTTATGCTTAATACGAATGGTTTTCTTAAACTCATTGTACTTCTAGTCCATTCTTAAAAATGGAACAACTTTAAACTGTTATGCAAAATGCAACCTTTTCTATGTACTACATCTCATTTTATTTTTAACATTTATTTATTTATTTGGCTATCCTTGGGCTTAGTTAACGGCATGCGGGATCTAGTTCCCTGACCAGGGATCAAACCTGGGTCCCCTGCATTGGGAGTGGGGAATCTTAGCCACTGGATCACCAGAGAACTCCTCTATATACCTCATTTTAAACATGAATAGCAAAGTCATGGAATCTTGAAGTTGGGAGGGACCTTAGAAGTTATCTAAAATAACTTAAAACTCAGTAAGGAATTAATCTTTGAAAATTCCTACCTACTGCTTCAAGATTTCTGTTGGTGAGGAGCAGCCCATTCTAGTACAGTCATCTGTACTGAATCTTCCCACTGATTTTTATCCTTGGGCTTCCATCTGCCTTCCAGAGTTACACTGATGTATTGTTCAGAGTATCTGAAAGCATCTATCATGGTCCTTCTAAGCTTTTGTTTTCCCCAGAACAGAACATGCCCCAGTTCCTTCAGCCACTGCTTCATACAGTCTTTATTATTGGAGATGATAAACCCTTAACCTTCCTCTGCACTAAATCTAACTTGTCAGTTTTCCTTTTAAAATGGAACATATATATGGCTATAGGATTATGATCCCTTTTACCCAGACTTTTTCCTGTTTCTTGAACCTAAGAGTGTATTAGGGGTTTTAGTGTGTGTATGTGTTTTGGCAGGACACATTATGGTATTAACTTGTAGAATTTCTGTAAGCATTGTCATTCATTTACAAGCACTTGGGGAATGCTTTCTGTCCTAGACACTGGGGACTCAGCAGCTATAAAAATGAACATTGTCTCTGTTCTGCTGGAACTAGACAGGGCCTGAGAAGTATCTCGCCCACTCTCTTAAAGATTCTAATGAGAGAAGCAACACCCAAAATTCAGTAACTTGTCCCCTTCTTTAGCCGTTGGAACTAGAACCCTTGTGCCCTCACTATCCAATTCCTCCTTTACATCATCACCTTTCTTCATATTGAGTTCATACTCATCTAAAACATTTAAGTCTTCTTAACTTCGACTGCTGTTAAAATGATTTCCCATCCTCTCTTGTACAATTGGTTTTTTGAACTCTGACACAGATCAGTAAATTTGTTTTCACCAGATTTCATCCTGCTTTGGCTCTATTCTAACCTGTTGAAAGTTTTTTAGATTGTAATTATATCTTCTAATGAATATGCTATTTTTTCCCCTGCTTTCGCCTGTCTTCAAAATTGAACATTATCTTTCAGCTTTTATTGTCTTTGTTTTTGCATTCACAGTTCTCTGATGAACATACATTTGTAATTAGAAACATTTTATATGTTTTTTAAATAATTAATTTTCACTTTGCAGAAAATAAGCAATGTTTTTGCACCCCAGGGAAGAATATCAGATTATTTTGGCTTAAATAATTATACCATTGCCATAATGCTCTTTTCCATTTCCCTGGAACCCTTGTATTTGACCTGATCCTTCCACCCATGCCTCCAATTTATTTTCTTGTACCCAGCATGTTTCTGATGGAAAATGAAAGGTCCATACCTGCATGAATTGTTAGTTTATTATATTTGACTGTTATTAATAACTCATATGTCAGGTTTTGAGAATGGGCATCTTGAGTCTTGCTATATAAAAATGATGAGGCTGTGATGCCATTTTACTGTTTCTCTCAAGGTTCAGTGGTTAGAAGTTTCATCCCGCTCAGGGTAGCTCTGGTCATGAGGGTTGCAGCAGATGCCCTAGGATAGGAAGCGCAGTGGCCAGGAACGTGAGGTTTGGAGTTCTGTTTGATTTTGGTTCTACCTCTGCTTGTACCTGTGTTTACCTTTGTTTGTAGCCTGTGACTTTGAGCAAGATATCAACTCTCCCTAAACCTTAGTTTACTCACCTGTTAAATGTGAACAGTAAAGGTCTTAAAAGCTCCTTAAATCGTGGACTCTCTTGAAGATGACATGACTTAGTGCCCGGTGCCCTTCCCATAGCTGGGACACCCGGGGCCAGCATATCATGTGGACATCTGCCTACATAGATTGCACACAGTATCTGTATAAACAGATAACTGATTGAACGGCCAAGCTCTTCTTACCTTTCTGTTGGAGTATGGTGTACAAAAAGAAAAGTGTGCAAGCTAGAAGATAAATTATTAGAGTGACCACACCTGTAGCCACCATCTAGATATAGAAATAGCACATGGCCAGCACCACCAAAGGGCCCCTCCAGACTCTCCCAGCTGTATTTCCTCCCTCTCCCCAGGGGTTACCTCTGTCCTGAATTCTGACACCATAGATTACTTCTTCCTGCTTTTCAACTTTGTGTAAACAGCATCATGATGTCTCTTCTTCAGGTACCTGGTTTTAGCTCACCATTATGGTTGAGAGATTCTCCATGGTGTCATGGGAGGTTATAGTTTGTCTTCATTTTGCATAAAGTGCTATTCTCTGAATTTCTTTCTTTCTTCTATCATGAGTTGTTTCCAGGTTGGGGCTGTCATGAACAGTGTGCTATTAAGAACTTTTTTGGGGGGTGTCCTTAAACAGACATACACGTTGTTGCCTGTTCTGCCCGAGGTATAGTAGCCATGTCATTGGGCTGCTCAGTTGTATCTCAGTGAAGATTTTTCAATTTCCATTCATTGAACCAGTTTGTTCAGCCTTTTGTTTTTGTTTTTATTTCAACTATTTAAATATTTATTTATTAAATTATTAAAATTAGTTTCACAGTTCAGTGAATACAAGATGTTCTAGGACAGGATTTCCCGAGGTGCAGAATTCTAGTCTTGCCAGAGGCTGTGAAGTTTAAAATAGGTTCTTTGTTCAGGTAAGTTTGAGAAACCTTGCACAACATATCCTTTTCTCAGAAAATGTACAGTAGTATGTTAAGAACTCTGAAAAACTCTCCACATGTACACTACTGTGTGTGAACTTCATAGCTGGTGGGCCGCTCTGTATAGCCCAGGGAGGTCAGCCTGGTGCTCTGGGGCGGCCTCTGAGAGTGGGATGGGGGTGGGAGCGAGGTTGAGAAAGTGAGTCTCCAAGCCGTATCCAGTTCTTTGCAACCCCATGGACTGTCGGTCCATGGAATTCTCCAGGCCAGAATACTGGATTGGGTAGCCTATCCCTTCTCCAGGGGATCTTCCGGACCCAGGAATTGAACCAGAGTCTCCTGCATTGCAGGTGGATTGTTTACCAGCTGAGCTGAGGTGGAGGAGATAGGAGATGTATGTATACTTAGAGCTGATTCACTTTGTTGTACAACAGAAACCAACACAATGGTAAAGCAACTACACCCCAATAAAAAAATAGTAATAATAGTTTGAATGAAAAAAAAATAGTTTGATTTCCAGTTTTTTTTGTCACAGCCCTTTTGAGGTTCTGTAACACCTAAGGTAAGACACAGATGCAGCCATCTTTGGCTGCCATAAAGTCCTATGCTTAATAACTGAGACGCCAGTTCCTTCTCCGAGAATGGTGGTTTCATTGGATATTTAAAGCATTTGCATACTTAATAATCTAGAAGCTGACAACTGTTTTGTCTCTGGAGGTCCTTTGGGCTTTTCTGTTATTTGAGATTTTTCTTCAGCTGTCGTAGTGATGATGATGCTAAGTCACTTCAGTCCTGTCCGACTCTGTGCGACCCCATGGACTGCAGCCCACCAGGCTCCTCCGTCCGTGGGATTTTCCAGGCAAGAGTACTGGAGTGGGGTCCCACTGCCTTCTCTCTTCAACCACCAAATCAACAAGTAATTACTGGTAACCTGCTGTGTACCCAGCATTGTGCTAGACTTATGAGACAGAGAAGATGTTTTGCTTAGTGTAAATTATT
This sequence comes from Cervus elaphus, assembly GCF_910594005.1. Classification (NCBI taxonomy): domain Eukaryota; kingdom Metazoa; phylum Chordata; class Mammalia; order Artiodactyla; family Cervidae; genus Cervus; species Cervus elaphus. The sequence goes on along the minus strand of NC_057833.1, from coordinate 14,934,156 downwards.
TAGAGTCTAGTTGGTGAATGCCTGTGCAGTTAATACAATCACAAGTTTATTTTTTAGGAAATGAAAAGTATTTTAAAATTATAAATATAATTTATTTCTTGACAATGAAAAGTGGTATTATTAAGAAGTCAGTAATAGAATCCTAGTGTCCATGTTGGGCCCTTTTGTGTTTTTCTATGCACTACTATTTTAGGTTTTTCTTTCTGTCCCTCCCCTTGGGCATGGGGTTTAGAACAGTGTCAGGGTTCATCAAGCCTCCTGCTCAGCCTTCCTAAGTTGCCCCGGCTGTCACGGCATGGGCTGCTTCCAGAGCTCAGGCGAGGCCAGCTGGATTTCCGCGGCATTACAGTATGGGCCTTTGTCTGGATGTCATTCACCTTCGTGAACTGCTGAGTGCCCCAGTGCTGACTGGTTAATTTGTGTTCCCCACGTAAACCTCATCATAACCAAATTGGTATCGATGCTTGATTTATATCTGGAAGAAGACGCTTTTGAGAAGTTAACTTCTCCAAGGTCACGCAGCCCGTTAAGTGCTGCAACCAAGATGGAGAGTGAGCCGTCTAATTGCATTTTTGTTATGGTTTTTTTTTTCCTGTTTGGATAAATTTGAAATACAAAGAAAACTATGAATATAAGAGAAAACCTGCATTTCTATCACCCTGAGTTAACAACTGTTCATACTTCATAGTACTTGTGTCCAATCTCCTTTTTCCCATGTCTCCCATGTGCCTTCTTCATTCTTTCATAGTAACACCCACACTGCTTACTGTGGAAGGTGTTCCTTTAAAAAATAGCTTCATAGCTGCTTCTAAAAACTCGCTCTTTCTTGTGTACAGTTTACAATTGTTAATCTAAGTGGTATTATATATGGTGTATATATAATGGTGTAATTATTCAACTTGTATTTTGTACTCAACATTTTCATTTTGAGAACTGTTCAAATGAATACACTATGTACAAATCCAGTTCATTTCTTTTAACTGTCTTGTCGGCTTCCACTGAAAGAAGACACACGGGTTTTATTTTATCTACTGTCTTTTGTTCATTGTTTAGTCGCTAGGTCATGCTTATTGCTTTTTGTTTTTCATTATTTTCTGTTTTATCTTATTATTCCTTTTATTTTCTTAGTAGTAACATCAGAATTTTTTGAACTTTTTGTACTCAGACCATTTATTTTCAGTCTGTTTTTAAGATAGGGAAAGTGAAAGTTGCTCAGTTATATCCGACTCTTTGTGACCCCATGGACTGTAGCCCACCAGGCTCCTCTGTCCATGGAATTCTCCAGGCAAGAATTCTGAACTGGGTTGAAGTGAAGATTGTCTTCTCCAGGGATCAAACCTGGGTCTCCCACATTGCTGGCAGATTCTTTACCATCTGAACCACTATATTATCTGTTAATGATGATGAAAGAAGACAGACTAAAAAGTCTGCATAACATTATTTCATTTATGTGCTTTCTGGTAGACAAAACTATGGGATGAAAAAATCAGTTGTTGCCTGGGGGTTGGGGGAAGAATTGATTACAAAGGAACACTAGTAGATTGTTGTGATGGAGCTGTTTCGTATTTTGATTGTGTTGGTGGTTACATGAGCGTCAAAACTTACAGAGTAGTGTGGAGATTCCTTAAAAAACTGGAAATAGAACTGCCATATGACCCAGCAGTCCCACTGCTGGGCATACACACCAAGGAAACCAGATCTGAAAGAGACACGTGCACCCCAATGTTCATCGCAGCACTGTTTATAATAGCCAGGACATGGAAGCATCCTAGACGTCCATCAGCAGACGAATGGATAAGGAAGCTGTGGTACATATACACCATGGAATATTACTCAGCCATTAAAAAGAATTCATTTGAATCAGTTCTAATGAGGTGGATGAAACTGGAGCCTATTATACAGAGTGAAGTAAGCCAGAAAGAAAAACAGCAATACAATATACTAACACATATATATGGAATTTAGAAAGATGGTAACAATAACCCTACATGCAAGACAGCAAAAGAGACACAGTGTATAGAACAGTCTTTTGGACTCTGTGAGAGAAGGAGAGGGTGGGAAGATCTGAGAGAATAGCATTGAAACATGTGTATTATCATATATGAAACAGATCCCAGTCCAGGTTGGATGCATGAGACAAGTGCTCGGGGCTGGTGCACTGGGATGACCCTGAGGGATGGGATGGGGAGGGAGGTGGGAGGGGGGTTCAGGATGGGGAACACATGTAAATCCATGGCTGATTCATATCAATGTATGGCAAAAACCAATACAATATTGTAAAGTAATTAGCCTCCAACTAAAATAAATAAAATAAATAAATAAAACCCTACTAATAAAAAAAAAACTTACAGAATAGTACAATAAAAATGATGAACTTTACAGTATGTAAACTATATGCCAGTGAAAATATATCACATAGATACAAAAAATATATAAAGTAATACTACTTTTTTGGAAAAAAGTCCATTATTTTTAAAAGTTAATTTTCTGTAAGGATTGTTTTAGTTATACCCCATGCATTCTTATACGCAGCACTTTTTTAAATGGGGAGGGAAATTTTTTATTTTCCTTGTTTTGAATTGTAATGTATTCATGTATCCTAAGAATCAATATTTAAAATATGTATAAATAATGATGTAATATAGCAATATAATATTACAATTACTAATTATAATATTAGTGGTGGTGGTTTAGTCGCTGAGTCATGTCTGACTCTTGCAACCCCATGGAGTATAGCCCCCCAGGCTCCTCTGTCCATGAGATTCTCCAGGCAAGAATACTGAAGTAGGTTGCCACTTCCTTCTCCAGGGGATCTTCCCGACCCATGAATGGAACCTGGGTCTCCTGCATTGCAGGCAGATTCTTTCCCAACTGAGCTATAAGGGAAGCCCCATCATATTAGTAATTAATTGTTACTAATATTACATTGTTATGTTACATTGTTACTTAGTAATATTGAATTGTTAATGTAAAAGTAATATTACAAAGTAACACAAAGTTAGATTGAGTAATCTAACAAAGTGATAGCAAGTAGTGTAACAGAGTAATACAAAAAGGAGTGCTCTTACCTTTCTTCTCTACCCTGTTCCTCTCTGTTCACTGTATGTGTGTCTTGACTTTGTTTTTCTTATGTACATACAAATGTTTGCTTTATTTCTTCTTCCTTTCTAACACAAAAGTTAACATATCATAAACATTGTTCTATACTTCTTCCCTTGTATATATTCCATGTCAGTACTTAGAAAATATGGGCTTCCCAGGTGGTTCAGTGGTAAAGAATCCACCTGCCAATGGAGGAGACGCAGGAGACGCAGGTTCGATTCTTGGGTCAGGAAGATGCCCTGAAGGAGGAAGTGGCAGCCCACTCCATTGTTCTTGCCTGGAGAATCCCAGGGACAGAGGAGCCCGGTGGGTTACAGTCCAAAGAGTCGCAAAGAGTCAGACACAACTGAGGACAAGCATGAGCAGACAGGATATTGAATATAGTTCTCTGTGGTATGTAGTTAAGACCTTGTTGTTTATCTGCTTTACATAGAGTTGTTTGTATCTGCCAATCCCAAACTCCTCATTTATCTCATATCCCTCGTCCCCTTCGGTAACCATAAGTTTGTTTTCTGTGTCTGTGAGGCTGTTTCTGTTTTGTAAATAACTTCATTTGCATCCTCTTTGAGATTCCACGTATAAATAATACCATATGGTATTTGTCTTTCTCTGACTTCACTTAGTGTGATAATCTCTAGGTCCATTCAGGTTGCTGTAGCTAGCATTATTTTATTCTTTTTTATGGCTGATAATTTTCCACATTTTTTTTTTTATTCATTCATCTTTTGGTGGACATTTAGTTTGCTTCTGTGTCTTGACTGTTGTAAATAGTGCTGTTATAAACACTGGGCTTCAGGTATCTTTTCAAATTAGAGTTTTTTTCTGGGTATATGCCAAGGAGTAGAGTTGCTGGATCATATTGTAACTCTATTTTTAGTTTTGTAAGGAACCTCCATGCTGCTTTCTATAGTGGCTGTACCAATTTGCATTCCCACCAACAATGTTGAGGGTTCCCTTTTCTGTACACCTCTTCAGCATTTGTTATGTATAGACTTTCTAATGACCTGTTGAAGTGATACATGATTGTAGTTTTGGTTTGCAGTCTCTAATAATTAGCAAAGTTGAACATCTTTTCATGTGCCTATTGGCCATCTGTGTGTTTTATTAGAGAACTGTCTATTTAGGTCTGCCCATTTTGGGATTGGGTTTCCTTTCTTTTGTTGTTGAGTTGTGTGAGCAGTTTATGTGTTTTGGAAATTAAGCCCTTGTCAGTTGCATCATTTGCAAATATCTTTCCCAGTCTCGGGTCTGTCTTTGCATTTTGTTTACAGTTTCCTTTCTTTGTAAACACTTGTAAGTTTAATTAGATCCCATTCATTTATTTTTGTGTTTATTTCTATTGCCTTAGGAGACAGACCTAAGAAAACATTGCTACAGTTTATCTTAGAGAATGTGTTGCCAGTGTTCTCTTTTACCAGCTTTATTGTGTCATGTCTTGGACTTCTCTTGAGGCTCAGCTGGTAAAGAATCCACCTGCAGTGTGGGAGATCTGGGTCCAATCCCTGGGTTGGGAAGATCCCCTGGAGAAGGGAAAGGCTACCCACTCCAGTATTCTGGCCTGGAGAATTCCATAGATTACAGTCCACGGGGTTGCAAAGAGCTGGACATGACTAAGCAACTTTCACTTCACTTATATTTAAGTCTTTAAGCTGTTTTGAGTTTTATTTTGGTGTATGAGGGAGTGTTCTGATCTCTTTGGTTTACATGCAGCTTTCCAGCTATCTCAACACAATTTGCTGAAAAGACTGTTTTCCCTCCATACTGTATTTTATTCTTGCTCCCTTTGTCAAAGATTCAATGACCACAGGTGTATAGGTTTATTTCTGGGCTTTCTAGTCTGTTCCATTGATTCATATATGTATTTTTGTGCCAATACCGTGTTGTTTTGATTATTGTCACTTTGTAATATTGCCTGAAGCCTGGGAGGGTTAAGCCTCCAGTTTTGATCCTTTTCCTCAGGATTGCTTTGGTAATTCTGGGTCTTTCATGAGTCCATATAAATTTTAGAATTATTTGTTCTAGTTCTGTGAAAAATGTCATGTGTAATTTAAGAGAGATAACATTAGTTCTGTAGACTGCTTTGGGTAAGTATGGTCATTTTAACAATATTAATTCTTCCAATCCCAAAGTATGAACTTTCTTTTTATTTCTTTGAATCAGCCTCAGTTTCTTTTATCAATGTCTTATAGTTCTCCACATGTAAGTCTTTAACCACCTTGGTCAAAGTTTTCTTGTTTGTTTTTGATGTGATTTTAAAAGTTACACTGTCAGTGTAAAGAAATGCAGGTCTCCCGCTTTGCAGGCAGATCCCTTACCAACTGAGCCACAAGAGAAGCCCAGTGTAAAGAAATGCAGCAGATTTCTGTATGGTAATTTTGTATCCTGTTGCTTTACTGAGTTTGTTTATCTAGTAGTTTTTGTGTGGAGTCTTTAGGGTTTTCTATATATAGAATCATGTCATCTGCCTATGACAGTTTTACCTCTTCCCTTCTAATCTGGGGCCTTCCCTAGTGCCTCAGACAGTAAAGCATCTGTCTGCAATGCAGGAGACCTGGGTTCAATCCCTGGGTTGGGAAGATCCCCTGGAGAAGGAAATGGCAGCCCACTCCAGTATTCTTGCCTGGAAAATCCCATGGACCACGGAGCCTAGTAGGCTACCGTCCATGGGGTCGCAAAGAGTCGGACCATGACTGAGCAACTTCACTTTCACTTTCACATTTCTAATCTGGATATCTTTTGTATCCTTTTCTTGTCTGACTGCTGTGGGTAGAACTTCCAATACTATGTTGAATAGAAGTGGTGAGACTGGGCATCCTTGTCTTATTACAGATCTTAGTGAGGGATGGCTTTTAGCTTTTCACTGTTGAGTATTATGTTGACTGTGGGCTTGTAATAAACAGTTTCTATTATATTGAGATGTGTTCCCTTAACACCCACTTTGATAAGAGTTTTTGTCATGAATGGATGTTGAATTTTATCAGATGCTTTTTCCACCTCTGTTAAAATGATTATGTGGTTTTCTCTTTTCTTTTGTTGATGTGGTGTATCACATTGATTGATTTGCATACATCGAACCATCCTTGTGACCTGGGGATAAATCCAATATGATTATCTTGTATGATTTTTTTCTTGGATTTGATTTGCTAATTTTTGTTGAGAATTTTTACATCTGTATTCATTCAAGATGTCAGCCTCTAATTTTCTTTTTTGGTATTATCTGGTTTTGGTATCAGGGTGATATGATGACTTAAGTTCTTCTTTATATGTTTGGTAGAATTCCCCAGTGAAGCCATCTCTGTGTTCTGAATTCTTAAATAAAATGTTATATAGCCTGTGTCAGTACTTTCTTTTTATAGCTGAATAGTATTCTATTGTGTGGATTCTCCGTTAACATTATCACACCTAACAAAATCTGCAATCCTTTTTGCATCACCTAATATCTTGATTGTCTTCAGTTTCTCCAAGATCCAGTCTGGGATCGTACATTGCAGTTGTGTACATTCCCTTAATCTTCTTTACTCGAGTCATTCTTTGTTTTATGGGATTGACTAGCTGCAGACACCATGCTAGTTATCACAGAATACCCCACCTCCTGGGTTTGTTTGAGTGTTTCCTTGTGGAGTTCCTAGCTTTTTCTTCTGTCCTCTGTATTTCATATAAAATGTGATTAGATTCCTGTTAACCATTTTGGCTAGGATGTACACTTCATTGTATCTCATTGGGAAACACATGATATGTGTTTCACTATTTATAGTGCTGAGATTGATGATTGAATGAGAGTGGTAGCAGTTTGATTCCTCCATTGTGAATTTTATCTTTTTTCAGTCCTTACAAGTAAGAAGTAGTCTTTGTTGTATTACTTTGGTACCATACAATGTCTAATTCTCCATCAATCTTTTGTTTGATGATTAAAACACTGATAATCATTGCCTTAATCAGTAATTTGATGAAATATTGCAACATAATAATTTTCTTATTCTGTCATTCTGCCTACATTCATGATTGTCATTTTTCTATAAAGAAGAGCTTTTCCTTTTCACTTGGAGCTATCTGCCTCTCCTGAACCACTGATCACTCTTTGACACCAAAACAACAACAATCAAAATTTACTTGTCTTCTCCCTAATAGTTTTAAGGAAGGGGTTGATGTTATAGCTGCCTCCTTGAAATTGAAATCGCTGGCATTCAGTTGCAGATATTTTGTAGTTAGCACTATGGTGTTCTGTTTGCTGCTGCTGGTAAATTGCTTCAGTCGTGTCCAACTCTGTGCGACCCCATAGACGGCAGCCCACCAGGCTCCCCCGACCCTGGCATTCTCCAGGCAAGAACACTGGAGTGGGTTGCCATTTCCTTCTCCAATGCTTGAAAATGAAAAGTGAAAGTGAAGTCGCTCAGTCGTATCCAACTCTTAGCGACCCCATGGACTGCTGCCTACTAGGCTGATCTGTCCATGGGATTTTCCAGGCGAGAGTGCTGGAGTGGGGTGCCATTGCCTTCTCCAAGTGTTCTGTTTAAGTTTATGGATTAAACAAAAGTTGGTTTTGTGAGAGTTTTGAGCTTCCATACAGGTTTGTTTTTTTGTTTGTGTTTTTCAAGTTATGTTTTTGTAGTTAAACAATATATATGAAATAATATTATACATATAATATATATTATATTGTATATATATTGTATATTGTATTATATATTGTACATATTATAATATGTAAATGAAAATAGTACTGTGATCAGACTGGGGCCTGTGTTAAATTGAATTTTGAATTTTAGAGACAGCTTGTATAACCTAATATGATCAGTTTTTTAATTAATGTTTTCATGTGGTCTTGAAAAGAATATTCCTGTTCTTTATAATTGAATGAAAAGTCCTAAATCAAGACTATTAGTAATATTAATAATGTTATTTGAAACACTCATATCCCAGTTTTTTGTCTGCTGTAATCTATTAGCCATTTAGAGAGATTTGTTAAAAATCTCCTATTAGAATTATAGATTTTTCCATTTTACTCACACTTTTCAGGATTTACTTTATATATTTTGAGCCTATGTTTCTATCTTTAGGTAGCTTCATGATTGTTAAATTATCTTTTTGGATGGTTCCTTTAGCAACAAAATCTCCTTGTCTCTTTTTTAATTAATTAATACTCATTTTTAAATTCACTTCTGGCTGAGCTTTGTTGCTGTGGCTTTTCTCTAGTTGTGGTGTGTGGGCTCCTCTCCAGCTGCAGCGTGCAGGCTTCTCATCGTGGGGCTTCTCCTGTAAAGCTCAGGCTCTGGGCTTCAGGGCTTCGCTAGCTGCAGTGCATGGGCTCCGTAGCTGTGGCCTCATGGTTTTGGCGCGCAGACTCAGTAGTGGCTCACGGGCTTAGTTACTCTGTGGCTTGTGGGGTCTTCCTGGACCAGGGGTGGAACCCATGTCCCCTGCGTTGGGGGGCAGATTCTTTATGACTGAGCCACCACGGGAAGCCTGCCTTGTCCCTTTAAAATGCTGCTTATTTAAAATACATGGTGTTAATAAATAACCACAGCAGATTTCTGATGGGCATTTTCCTGATTTTTAAAAAATTTCCTTTGCATTTATTTCTGCCCTAATTTTTAAGATTTCTTTCCTTCTACTAACCCTGGGGTTCTTCATTTCTTCCTTCTCTAGTTGCTTTAGGTGTAGAGTTAGGTTATTTATTTGACTTTTTTCTTGTTTCTTGAGGTAAGCCTGTAATGCTATGAACCTTCCCCTTAGCACTGCTTTAAATTTTTGTATTGTTTTGTTTTAGGCATGTGTCTTATAAGCAGTATACAGCAGAATTTTAAGCCAGTCTGAGAGTCTCTGTTTTTCAGTAGGTGAGTTTACATTTATATTTACTCTGATGATACATTTGAATTTAGTTTTGCCATCTTCTCTTGTTTTGTTTTAGGCATGTGTCTTATAAGCAGTATATAGCAGAATTTTAAGCCAGTCTGAGAGTCTCTGTTTTTCAGTAGGTGAGTTTACATTTATATTTACTCTGATGATACATTTGAATTTAGTTTTGCCATCTTCTCTTGTGCTTTTCCATTTGCCATGCATTTTCTCTGCCTTTTTTTTTTTTCCTCTTCTCCTGTCCTCTGTTGAACTATTAGCTTGCTTTGTTTCTTTTATTTCTTAATCTGTGTGGAAATGTATATGTTCTGTATCTGTTCTTTCAATGGTCACTCTGAAGGTTAATATGCATTAAGTGAAACTCTCTTTACGCAACCATGTCACTTTTATATAGTATTTTGGATTCACTTTTTTTTTTTTGGATTCACTTTTTAACCACACCAAAAAGTACTTTTTGTGCTCTCCTTTACTCTGTGTATTTGTTAGTTTTCTTTATCTTTCAATAGTCTCTTTATTTACCTTTGTTTCTTGCATTCCTTTCCTTCCTCCTGAGATCATTTTTCTTCATACTAAAATACATTCCCTTGATACTTCTTTTAGCTAGAGTTTGTGCACTTTATAAGTCCTGATCTGTTTCAGAATGTTGTTAGTTCATCTTCATTTCACCTGAACTCTCTAACATTCACCTGTAAATTATGTACAATAAAACCAGTTGGCCCACAGTATAGAGTTATTGGGGGTAACTAATAATATTTGTTGAAACACTTTATAAACTGTTTTGTGTGTATATATAATGCTATTATTATTAGCTAATATACCTCCTGAAAATGAAAGTGTTAGTCGCTCAGTTGTGTCTGATTCTTTGAGACCTCATGGACTGTAGCCCACCAGGCTCCTCTGTCCATGGAATTCTCCAGGCAAGAGTACTGGAGTAATACTTCTCCAGGGGATCTTTCCACTCAGGGATCAAACCCAAGTCTCCTGCATTGCAGGCGAATTCTTTACTATCTGAGTTACCAGGGAAGCCCAATATATATCCTATTAGAGTTATATTAGAATTACTGTGTTTTGAATGGATTTTAAAAAGCATCACTTACTGTATTGAGATCATATTTTCTAAGATAAAAGAGAATACCTACTAGAAATACCATGAATTGTACTTGCTCACTCCTTGGGAGAAGAGCAGCTGGGATAAGATGAAATTAGCGGCCCTAACTGCCAACTTCGGTTACTACCATTCAGTAGAAATTTGAGACATGCAAGCATGAAGTCCAATTGTTTTACTTTGTTTTTATCTATTTGCAAAGACAGTGCACAAATGGTGTGGAAAATTCAAATGATAAGAAAAGAAGAGGAAAGAAAGAAATCTTTCCAGAAATCCCACAGAATTGAAACTGTTGACATATTGGAACACATCCTTCTAGAACACATCTTCCTCTGCATGTATAGCTATATGGATTTATAGAGACTTGTCTTTTCATGTTTCAAAAGGAATCTTACTATATATGCAGTTTTGCTACTGCATTTCTCACTTAGTAATTATTAAGGGAATTTAAATGAACATCATTGTATATAACATTGAATAGATGTATAGGGTCGAGAAGATCTCCTGGAGGAGGGCATGGCAACCCATCCAGTACTCTTACCTGGAGGATCTCATGGACAGAGGAGCCTGGCGGGCTACAGTCCATACGGTCGCAAAGAGTTGGACCAATCGAAGCAACATAGCATGCACATACTATTGTATGGATGTGTCATAATTTTATTTAATCAGTTCCCTATTGTGAGGCTTTAAAATTATTTTTATTCTATAAAGTACGCACAGTTTCCTGAAAATGTCTTTAAGATAAATTGCGTGCAGTGATATTAAAGAGCGTGCACATTCACCTTTTTTATACATATTTAATATTTCTCTCCAGAAAGTGTCCAAGAATGCCCCTTATCCTCACACAAACTAAGTATTGTCATTTTTTCCCTTTAAGTTTCCAGTTTGAGATTTTTATCAATATCCCTGCTTACTATCATTTGAGTATCTTACTGAGTTTGAGTACCTTTTCTTGTTTTATCGATCTTTTGTAACTATTTTGAAAATTTTCCTTTTGGTCATTTATTCTCTTTTTGCATTTATCCATTGCTTATTAAGCTGTGTGGACCTTTTTCTTATCTGGCTTATAAGTTCTTTATTATAAATATCCTGTTGTTTTTTTTTAATCTTTCAACTTTGTGCTTTTTATTATGTTACTGTTTTTTGATTTTTTGGTTTTCAACCTTGTTCAAGAATTTTTTGAAATTTTTATTTGATCAAAATTTCCTTTATGAGTTCTGGGTTGTTTCCTTACATGGGATAGCTGAAAGTTCTTCCCCACTTCAAAATTATTAGAATGTTCTCTCATATTTTCTTTTAATGCTCTTACCAGTTTATTTTTCTCCCATTTAGAATCTTTAACCTATTTGGAGTGTTTTTGGTATAAGGAGTGATATATATATGATATGTGTATATATATCACTACCTTCCTGTTTCTCACATTCTGTTCGGCCTTTTAAACTTGACTGATAAAAATCAAGGTACATTGAACATCCTGAATCGTGGCAAGAAGTGAGATGTGCTGTATGGTTTTCAGTTTACTAATGTGTCTTGGGTATTTGTGAGCAGAGTCGGAGGCTCAGAGGGGGAAAGAGTGGATTGGGAAGAAGTTGACAGTCTCATGTCTGGGTTACCTTGTATGTACATGCGTGAAATAGAAGTAAAGAGAGGATAGAAGCAAAATGTCTCTTAGAAGTTCTGTGTTTCACTTCTTTTAGTGACCCTGAGTTCTTTATCAGGGGAAGTGGAGCTGTGGTAAGAAGACATAAAACACCAGCTAACGTGAGGACCTAGAGGGTTTGCATCTTGAATACCAAGTGCCCTTCATGATAAATCCATGAACTTTATGAATTCTGTGAACTGGTGGGGTTTTCTTTAACTATTTTTTCAGCACATGTTTCATTTTAGAAAGAAATTGGAATAGGGAACAGGATTCCCTTTCCCTCTCTGACCTCTGATCCCCTGACCCATAAGTAAATGCTTGTTAAGCTTCTTGTATATCTTACAGAAATTGCAAGCATTATTTTGACTGCTACTTGCTATCAAATGCTCAGTTGGTGAAATTGGAGGTCTTTCACTCAGAAGAGAAAAACCAGGAAAGAAGGTGAGAAATAGAAATCTGTTTATGGCTTTGAAACATACATTTCTTCAAGTTAAGAACAATTCACAAGATAATTTCTTTAGGACAGTCCCTTTCAACAATAAAAATCAGTTTAATGAACATAAACAGGAAGTAACAGATGCCAAGGGTGGAATATGGCTCGTGATGACAGCCTCTGTTTGTTGTGTACTGACACTAGCCAGATGCTTTGCACACACTGTCACTAATTCACACCATATTGACATCTTCAGTGCAGAGATGAAGAAACTGGGGCTTCCAGAGAGAAATAACATGCCCCGAGCTTGCCCTGGTTGGTAAAGAACAGAGTTGGATTTGGACTCTAGTCTTCACCTTTGGAGCCACCTGTGTTGTGGGTAACCTGAAGTCTGTTCCAGCCAGGCCTGAAAGACCTTCCCCCCACTTTTGAAATAGACCATTCCTTTTCTTTTTTCTGCTATTTTGTTCATAGGCCCATAATAGATGTAATACATCTAATACATTACATTATTACAGTAGATGTAATAATACAGACACAATTTCACATTTGTCAACTATGGCTTGTAGAATGCCTATAGGATAACTTTTATAGTAATATTTGCTGTTTTGAATTCTTCCCATTATTGAAGAGTCTCTGGGCCTCCATTGCTGTGTGTGCATTACTCAGGATCCTTCTATTTGTCCGTAATTTGTTATAATGTGTTGATTCATTAGAATGAGATGTAAAACTGACACTTGATAACAGTTGTAATTAATGTACAGGCATCAGTGGCTGAGATTAGATGGTGCTTGCCCCCTAGGGTTATGCCCTGTCTAGTGGGCAGGTGAGGGGGGAGAGCAAGAAGATATTAATTTCTTCCATAATTCTCATTCAAGGTCTGTTCTGTTTCAGGTTTCTCTGGGAACTGGCTGGGTAAGATATTAATGGGGAGAAGGAAGGATGGGGTGGGATGGGCAGACCTATATTTTATCCTTATACAAATAGAAATGTCGTATCACACGTCATGTCCATTGCACTTCTTCCGTAGGTCTGTCTCCGTCTTGTACTTTGTTGTTGTTTGGTCGTTAAGTCGTGTCTGACTCTTTGCTCATGGACTGCCGCACACCAGGCTCCTCTCTCTTCCTTCATTATCTTCCAGAGTTTGCTCAAATTCATGTCCATTGAGTCGGTGATGCTGTCGAACCATCTCATCCTCTGCCGCCCTCTTTTCCTTTCGCCTTCAAACTTTCTCAGCATCAGGGTCTTTTCCAGTGAGTCAGCTCTTCACATCAGGTAGCCAAAGTATTGGAGCTTCAGCTTCAGCATCAGTCCTTCCAATGAATATTCAGGGTTGATTTCCTTTGAGATTGACTGGCCTGATGTCCTTGCAGTCCAGGGAACTCTGAAGAGTCTTCTCCAGCCCCCACAATTCGAAAGCATCAATTCTTCAGCACTCAGCCTTTTTTATGGGCCAACTCTCATATCCATACATGACCACTGGAAAAACCATAGCTTGGACTATACAGACCTTTGTTGGCAAAGTGGTGTCTCTACTTTTTAATATGGTGTGTAGGTTTGTTATAGTTTTCCCTCCAATGAGCAAGCGTTTTTTTAATTTCATGGCTTCAGTCACCATCCACAGTGATTTTGGAGCCCAAGAAAATAAAATCTGTCACTGCTTCTGCCTTTTCCCCTTCTATTTACTGTGAAGTGATGGGACCAGATGGCATGATCTTCGGTTTTTTTCATGTTGAGTTTTAAGCAACTACTTTGACGCTTGTGAAAAGAAAAACATCCTTTGCCAATAAGGTCATAGGATATAAGTGGAAAGGCAGGGCACATAAACAAACATGAAACCAAACTAGAGAGTTTGCTGAAGCATTCCACTGTACTATGTGACTTAAAATATAAAAAACATTAGAAATAGGAAAGATTATTGTGGCCAGAAGTAGTCAGGACAGCTAAGATATGGCCAGATGGAAAGGAGGAGTCTTGAGATCCTGTCATTTTTATATATAGTAAGAGACTGAAGAGGGGTTTCCCTGATAGCTCAGTTGATAAAGAATCCGCCTGCAATGCAGGAGACCCCAGTTGGATTCCTGGGTTGGGAAGATCCTCTGGAGAAGGGATAGGCTACCCACTCCAGTATTCTTGGGCTTCCCTTGTGGCTCAGCTGGTAAAGAATCTGGCTGCAATGCTCGACACCTGGGTTCAGTCCCTGGGTTGGGAAGATCCCCTGGTGAAGGAAAAGGCTATCCACTCCAGTATTCTGGCCTGGAGAATTCCATGGGCTGTATAGTCTGTGGAGTCGCAAAGAGTCGGACACAACTGAGCGACTTGCACTTTCACTTTCAAGAGACAGAAGATCTGTGTGTCCAAAGACCTAAGATAAACCCAAGGGTAGAACCCTTGGTAAACCAGTCTTTCTAAGTAATCACATTAATGTATGTCCTCCATGGCAAATTCTGAGTTCCCAGGAGCCCTTCCCCCAGATAATTGTAGGTGAAAGGTCATCATCAAGAAGCTTCCTCAGCCTGCCCTTTGTGTTAGGTGATCTGTCTTACTCTGAAGCCCCTTGGCACTTGCCGTAAACAGTTTGTACTCCATTATTGTGACATGTTTATGTGTTGTCTTGGAATCTGTTCTCCTCCCATTCCTTCTTCCTTTGGCCTCCTTAGTGCCTGGTGCAGTCTGCGGATGTAGAAGGTCTAATAACAGTGCATGAATGCCTTTGGACTGAGGCCCATGGTCTTGGCACCAGGAAAGCCCTGTGGGGTCCCGAATTGTAAACCAACCTCATGCTTGAGATCCAAAACAGAGCTGAGCTTGAGATGTGAACGCACCATGTCTCCTAACTCCGTTTTCTCGTCTCAGATGGAATTTCTGTGTTAAAGTGAGAGTTCTAGGAGATTCCATCCCATCCTCTGCAGGATTTCTGAACAGATTAGAATGGGAAACACATGAAAACTCCTACTGCAGACAGACCTTTAATTTAAGCACTTGCTGTCCAGACTGATCGTTGAGTTCAGCAAGTGAGTTAGAAAGGAGACAGGGGTGGTATTTGAGGCAAGAAAAAGCTATTTCATAGCCTTGTTCATTTAAAAACCCCAGAGATGGTTATTCTGTTTATGTTTAGAAGACTCGCCTTTCAGGGGAAGTATCTCCACTTTATCTCATCCCATATCAAGCAGGTCACCAAGAATAATTGTAGCCCTTTTCTTACTCTAGATTTGCTAGAATCATGTCAGATCCCACAGCTAAGAAAGACCCTTGGTCTGTCTGAAAGACCCTTGGACATGTCACTGATAATATCTCTTCACATTAATGGTTTTGTTGCTGATAATATTTCTTTGCAGTAATGATTTTATCCTGGATATCCAGAGGGACAGAAAGAGATGAGTAATGGAGGAGTGGAGTTAAAAAATAAATCTACAGTAAAAATAAAACAAATTGCTTCTCTACTGTTATAAAAAAGAAGAATTATTTCAACAGTTATTTATGTCAAGCAGGAAGTATTAATTTCCCCCAAATAATTAAGAATATGTTTTTAACATTGGTCTTGATATAAAATGCTGAAATACACTTTTGGTTGTGGGTTTCCATTTGCTTATAGTTAAATGAAGCTAAGTAGACTCAGGTCAGGGTATCTGGTTTTGCTTTGATGCATTTGTTTTCCTGATTCTTTTTCTTTTAAGGAGGTGATCAGGTATCATTTGGAAATGTGTTTCAGGTGATGGCATACTAAGCGGATCTTTGATAAATCTTCCAGAACCCGAGGCTTGCATGCTTCTGAGCGTCTGTGAATGGCCCCGGCACTCCTGACCACTCTTCCGGCTAGGATGTCACTCAGATCCCTGAAATGGAGCCTCCTCCTGCTGTCGCTGCTGAGTTTCCTGGTGATGTGGTACCTCAGCCTGCCGCATTACAATGTGATAGAGCGTGTGAACTGGATGTACTTCTATGAGTATGAGCCCATTTACAGACAAGACTTCCGCTTCACACTGCGAGAGCATTCCAACTGCTCTCATCAAAACCCATTTCTTGTCATCCTGGTGACGTCACACCCCTCAGATGTGAAAGCCAGGCAGGCCATTAGAGTTACCTGGGGTGAAAAGAAGTCTTGGTGGGGATATGAAGTTCTTACATTTTTCTTATTAGGCCAACAGGCTGAAAAGGAAGACAAAGTGTTAGCATTATCCTTAGAGGATGAACACCTCCTTTATGGGGACATAATACGACAGGATTTTTTAGACACATACAATAATCTGACCTTGAAAACCATAATGGCGTTTAGGTGGGTAACTGAGTTTTGCCCCAACGCCAGGTATATCATGAAGACAGACACTGATGTTTTCGTCAATACTGGCAATTTAGTGAAGTATCTTTTAAATTTAAACCACTCAGAGAAGTTTTTCACAGGTTATCCTCTAATTGATAATTATTCCTATAGAGGATTTTACCAGAAAACCCATATTTCATACCAGGAATATCCCTTCAAGGTGTTCCCGCCTTACTGCAGTGGGTTGGGTTATATAATGTCCAGAGATTTGGTGCCGAGAATCTATGAAATGATGAGTCACGTAAAACCCATCAAGTTTGAAGATGTTTATGTTGGGATCTGTTTGAATTTATTAAAAGTGGACATTCATATTCCAGAAGACACCAACCTTTTCTTTTTATATAGGATCCATTTGGATGTCTGTCAGCTCAGGCGTGTGATTGCAGCCCATGGCTTTTCTTCCAAGGAAATCATCACATTTTGGCAGGTTATGCTAAGGAACACCACGTGTCATTATTAATTTGACATTCTACCCAAGCCTAGAGAAGGGAGGGATACTTTGTGGAAAGTGTTAACGTTAGACTATGAAATCGCCAATGAAAAACCCATGAGAAGGTCACTGTGTGGCTTACACAAAGCTGAAACTCATGTAGAGCCTATAGACTGGAGACTGGAGGGTTGCACTTGGCCTGTGGTTTATTATGACAACAATCAAGTCAAGCCTTTTAAAAGTGATATTCAGAGGAATTAAAATCTTATAAAGGAATGGGAAGTTTTTTTTAAATAAAACTAATAGGGCCAAACAGTTTGAACATGTCATTCTACAGACTAGAGCTTCTTAAATGGGTTTCATTGAATTATAAGCTCATTTATCCATAACAACAAAACAGTGTGCAGTATTATTCATGAGGCATCTAGTCAGTTCAGGGTTTTGTGTATATCTTCATAGATTACTAGTTTTTTTAAATACACAGTTCTGTGTAAAAGAAACTGAAGTTATTTCTGAACAAAGTTTAATCTGTTTTTGGTCATTTGGAAGATATTTCAAGATGTTGCAGTATTAAAGAGTTATTAATTATTATTTAATAATACTTAGAGTTTTACACTTTATGGATGTTTGAATGTTTTGGTTTCAATACTGCATAAACAGAATAAACTTTTTTTCCAGTTACTTCAGTGATGAATTTATGGTGAATAGCTCCGTTAATGTGTTCTCATTATTGTATATCAATAATCTCTTGGACTTTGATAAATATTTCATTGTGGTAATGTAGAGAAGAATTAAAGCAAGAATAAGAAAATTATTGTCTTGTTTTTAAAAACATAATCCCTGGTATTTTTAGATGCCACTTCATTTGTCTCATTTTTCTGCCTGGAAATTTGGAGTAATATAGAATGCCAGGTAGCATGTTTCCTTTCAGAAAGGACTCTGAAGCCAAAAAAGAACGAACGAACATGATGGCCAGAATATCATGAAAAGGAGTATCGTATTTCAGTGCTTGAGTTGGAAAGAGAAGACTAATTGAGTTGCAGTTAACTGTTCCATGTTTTTTTCATTAACAATCAGTTTGAGAATAAAAAAGAATAAAGAAAAAAACACTGTTGCTGTTGTTACTGGTTTCACATCCAGAGGAAAGCCTGACTACGTGGTCTAAAATCAAGTCTGATTTCATGTCGTAGAGAAACACATTAAGTGGTGACGTAGGTCACCTTTGACTTACTAGTTGGTCCAAGAAGAGCACTCCTTGCCCCCGTATTCTTGGGGCTGTGCAGTTTCCCATTATGCCTGATATGGGAAAAGTGACTCTTTTTCTCTGGATTACATGATGGCAAAAGATCAAATCTGTTGGGAGAAAATATGAACTTGAAAGTATATAGTCAGCTCTTAGAACACTCATACATTTGTAATTTTCCTGTAAAAAAGCTTAGTTTGAATTAGAAGTGTTATAACATGTGATTCCTTATAACAAGGCTGTTTCCATTTCCCTCATCTCAGACCTGATCCAATCACAATAAAATCATAAAATAAATATTCTGTGGAATCAATCCATGCCCTTACTAATTCCCACCCATCTGGGAGTCACTTTCTCTAAGACACAGGTGGTGGTTTTTTTGTGGTAGGATTAGATTTGATTGAATTTGTGTTGTTTATATTCATGTTTGGGAAGCTAACTCAAAGAAGTTTTAAAGATAATTTGTGAAATAAAAGATAGTATCCCTTCACTTTTAAGACTAAAAACAGAAGTAAAATGTGAATAATTGCCAAGTTTTAGAAGATTTTTCCTTTTCAACTACAGATTGGTGCTTAAGAGATCTCTAAAGAATTAAATGATTATGAAAAACATTAAGAGGTCAGGTCATTTTATTTTTTTTTTAACTTCATGTTTGTTTCCAAGTAGTGTTAATCAGCTGTATTATTAAAATCTTGGCCTCTGATGTTTAACCACATCGCAGCACTTTTTATTTTAACTGATAACAAAGTTCAATACAGGAGCCTAACCTCAGGCTGCTTCTCTTCTACCATCCACAGCCCTGCCATCCCCGTGGTCTTACATATTCTCTGTCTCACTCATTTATTTGCCCCGTAAGCATTGAGTCTGGGACCCAAGCATGTTAACTTCTGCCAGATTATGCTGCAAGAACAGATCCCAGAAGTCGTTAACAACCGTGTGTTCTTTTCACCCATACCGCACGCCTCTGGTTACCTTGGCATGCCATCCTGGTTACTGTGTGTGTCTTCTCACCTCAGGGTCTGGTTGAAGGACAGCCCTTGCCTGGACCATGTCATCCTTATCAAGGGAAGGGAAAACACTGGCATCTATATCCACTGACCAAAGCAAATATCATGCCAAGGCCAGTGTCACTGGCGGCTGGGGATGGGGGGATTTGGTCTCACTGGAAATAGTCCCAAGTCATGTTTTGGCAGCCAGGAGTATTTTGTTCTTTTACAGGATGGGGGAGGGATAGTTGGGTCCAATAATCTGCTTCCCTGGTGGCTCAGACGATAAAGAATCTGCCTACAATGCAGGAGACCTGGGGTCAACCCCTGGGTCGGGAAAATCCCTCAGAGGAGGGCATGGCAACCCACTCCAGGATTCTTGCCTGGAGAATCCCATGGACAGAGGAGCCTGGCGGGCTACAGTCCATGGGGTCGCAAAGAGTCATGACTGAGCGACTAAGCACAGCAGTCTGCCACACCTCGTGTGTGAAAAGGAGAAGGGACTCAGGGATCTGGCCTCTGAGGCCAGCACCGGAGGACCAGAGGTTTTCTGGCTCACTTGGAGACAGTGAGCCCTTCCCTGAGAGGGCTGCCCTTTCTCCCTCCTTAATCTTCCCCCAGCTCTTGCTTAAGTGATCTTGGCATTATCATGTTCCAATCAACTTGCCAGATGAAGAGCAGTCAGAGTTGAGCTATTTATAACAGTATTTCTGACTGTGAGGTTGGGGATAAAGCTCTCTTCTCTTGGGGTCTGGTAGGCAGTTATTTCAGGATATGGAGTGGGAGAGAGAGGTACTGGAAGGGGGCCAGCTTTGAGGCTGGAAGGGTGAATGGAAGAAATGTAGCAGAACTGCATCTTTGGGGTTCTTTATATCCACTAGGAATTAATCTTTATATTAAGCCAACTCCTCTGGATTTCGTGTAAGCCATTAGAACCCTCTCACATTCTCTCTCAGTTCCCATGTGTAGTTAATACAGGACAGATCCTTTAAGGAGTCAAAACAGGTGGCCTGTGGTGATGGAGGTGTTGGTAGGAGACAGAAGCAAGCACGGGAATATGGGTCCTGAGAGGCAAGAGGCAGTTTGAGTGGGCAGTCCCTTGGGAAGAGGCAACTCATGGGCCTTATAAAGTCAAAGGAGGGCCCAACAAGAATGGGTACCATCGCTCTGTATTTAAGGTAAATGACAGGCACAGAACTTGCACTCGGATAGTCTCCCCTCACATCTAAACTTTCTTCCACATTTGCAAGCCCTTACCCCTCCTTTAGGTTTTCAATGAATAATTTCTAAAATGTCTTGTCAACTTAGCCCTCCACGTGGGAGGAAGGGTGGAGGTCAGTGCTACTTAGATTTTACCCTTAAAGGACCCTCTACACAACATTTTTCCAGATTAAAAAAAATCAAGATCCCTCATGGTGAATTACATCATTCTCTTAAAAGGTTGCAACAGCTGCACCAAAGGTTTTAAATCACACTCTTCCCCTTCTCCCTAACATATATAGAAACCACAGAAACAAGCAGAAGAAAACATCAAACTGGTAACAGGAATTGCCTCTCAACAACTTTGCTACCTTTGAAGCACCTTTTATCACTTCTTTCTCAACAACAAGGATGAATTACTTTTATAACACATGTTTTAACAATATATTAACAAACTTGTTTTTGTGTTGTGCTTAGTTTGCTCAGCTGTGTCTGACTCTTTGCAACCCCATGTCGCAAAGGCTTTGTAGCCTGCCATGCTGCTCTGTCCATGGAATTCTCCAGGCAAGAATCCTGGAGTGGGTTGCATGCCCTCCTCCAGGGGATCTTCCCAACCCAGGGATCAAACCCAGGTCTCCCACATTGCAGGTGGATTTTTTACCCTCTGAGCCACCAGAGAAGCCCATTAACAAATTTAGGTAAAGGCAAAAAAGCAGGGTCAGAAAATGTCATGGGGAAACACTGGTGGGGTGTAAGGTCAAAAGCTGGGCTCGCTTTGCTGAGCCTCCGGGCCCTTCTGCCCCGCCCCCTTTCTCCCACAGCTGAGGCTTGTGAATAAATCCAAGGCTGTAGGCTCCCAGGTGAAACCAAGCAACTCTGACTGGGACTTGAATGAGCTTGTCTTTTAGTCAAAATTGCTTCAGGACTTACTGAAGCTCAGGTTCTCTGTTCGCAGAAAGAGTTCCGTGAGAGACAAAGTGATAGGGAAGAAGTGGATTTATTAAGAGAGATATATAGTCCACAGACAGAGCGTGCTCCGTCTCAAGGCCCCAGGGTCTGGGATCATCTTGGAAAATGAGAGCGGCCCTGGGAGAAACACACTGCAAAGACAGGAACCCAGACCTTCACAAAAGGTAAGAGCACCCCTGGAGGCTAGTTTTTGTGGGCTGTGGCATTTCATATGCTAACTACAGTGGGAGGATTATTTCAACTCTTTGGGGAAGGAGCAGAGATTTTCAGGATGGGCCACTGCCCACTTTTTGACCTTTTCTGGTTGGCCTCAGAGATGTTACGGTGTTGGTGGTGTGTTATTTAGCTTGTGCTGTTACAGTGAGTACATAATGAGGCTCAAGATCTGTGGGGAGGTGAACCTACCGCCATCTTGGGCCTAGTCGGTTTTAGCCAGTTTATGCCATATTTTCAAGGGCTGTGTGATTCTTTTAAAGGTTGTGCCCTGCCCGCTTCCCTCCTGTTTCACAGGGGCCATCTACTGGGCTCCTGTGGGCTGTTCCAGCCTCATTTAACAAAAAAAAAAGGACAATGCCTCCTTCTCCTTCATCAGAGGTTCCATCTATACTGCTGGGATCTGCAGCTTCCATGCTGATCCCTGAGGCTAAAGGCCAAGGCGGTGAGCTGAAGCGGCAAGCCCAGGCTGACATTCTTCTAGACTCTGGAGGTGTGTCATAACCACGCCTTGGGATGTAGTGGGTCCAGGGGTCAGTTCCTCACAGCTGAGGGGAATCTGACTAGGGACATGGGAACAGTTTGCCTGACGAGTGGGTTGTGCTCACGGTTGAGTGGGAAGCTGTAAGAACAGAAGAATTCCTCTGGGGTAGAGAGGAAACAGCTGGCTCGTGACTTGGGGGCTCTGGGGCTCCAGTGTGGATTGTGCTGGGGGCCAGGTAGGGCGGGGAGTCTGTGGGGGCAGGGGGGCAGGAAGCCAGGGAGGGAGCCCCGAGGAGTCTTTACGCAGCTCACTGTGAAGCCGGCTCTTCTCATTTGGGAGAAGAGATGCCAGGGCCTCATCTGTTTGCCTTCCGTGGTTTACCCCTTGTGTCATCCCAGGAGGTTTGCTTTGTGAACTTGGCACAAAGTAGTTTCAGGGTTTGATGATAATACCATTCACTCTGCCCTCTTCATAAATGAGAAGCCAGAAAATCTCTAGCTTTGGGTAAATTCACAATGAAATGACCAGTGCTCTGGACCCCGGTCTTGCCGTTCTTCTGTGCCCCGGCACTGCTGTGATTTCTTTTTTTAAAATGGAATGAAATGTCTCAAGGTTTCAGGAAAAGAACTCTTGAGAAACCATAAATGATTAATTTGGTATGCAAAAGGTCAAGTGATAATCAAATCTGTCTCTTAGGTCAATGACTATGAGGAGGAGGAAAGTATACCTCACTTTTGTTATTGAATCTCTTTTTATATGAATCTTTAAAAATTTCTGCACATTTTGTTTCTCTTTCCTTTAGTGAACCTTAACATAAAAATGAAGTAAAATTTTGAAAAGTATTACATATGTAAAAATTAAAATTTTTATTTCTCAGCCTTAAATTCAAAAGCAAATGGACAGGCAGTTATTATTTTGTCTGTTGAACAACCTCCTGGAGAATTTCTACTTCTGAGAAATGTCTTCTCCACTAACTCCTTCTGCATGGTCAGTACAGTGTGACTCAAGCCATGAGGATTCCCCCAGTCCTAAGATCCCAGCTCCCTGGAGACAGCCCAGTGGTCAACTTGACATTACTGGGCAATTGCAGTTCTTCTCAAAGAATTTAGAATTAAGGCTAAGCAGTCTAAGTCTGAGCTTTGTCTTTAACTAAGGAGATATAAGTTTGGGAAATTTTGATATTTGTTGTTCAGTCACTAAGTCATGTCAGCTCTTTGTGACCCCATGGACTGCAGCACACCAGGCTTCCCTGTCCTTCACCATCTCCCAGAGTTTGCTCAAACTCATGTCCACTGAGTCGATGATGCCATTCAACCATCTCATCCCCCATCGTCCCCTTCTCTTCCTGCCTTCAGTCTTTCTCAGCATCAGGGTCTTTTCTGAACGAGTCAGTTCTTCGCATCAGGTGGCCAAAGTATTGTAATTTCAACTACAGCATCAGTCCTTCCAATGAATATTCAGGGTTGATTTCCTTTTAGGATTGGTTGGTTTGATCTCCTTGCTGTCCAAGGGACTGTCAAGGGTCTTCTCCAGCACCACAGTTCGAAAGCATCAATTCTTCAACACTCGGCCTTCTTTATGGTCCAACTCACATCCATACATGACTACTGGAAAGACCATAGCTTTGACTATTCGGACCTTTGTCAGCAAAGTAATGTCCCTATTTTTTAATATGCTGTCTAGGTTTGTCACAACTTTTCTTCCAAGGAGCAAGCATCTTTTAAATTTCATGGCTAGTGTCACCATCTGGAGTGATTTTGGAGCCCAAGAAAATAAAGCTATTAAAAAATAATAATAAATTTCATTTTTTACAGCAGTCTTAGTTTCATAAAAAAACTGAAAAGAAAGTATAGAGATTTCCATATACTCTCTGCCCCCACAAACACACACTCTCCCCCACCAGGAACATTCCCCACCAGAACAGTCCATGTATTACCCTGGCTGTCATCACAGTGACACATCGTTGTCACCCAAAGCCCACAGTTTACACTGAACTCTTGGTGGATTGTCAGTGAGGCTAAGATTATAATCCCTGGGGAAAGCTCCAGAGCGGAGGGAGGTCTTCAGCTTGTGGAAGGGCAGTAGTTTACAGAAACAGAAAAGGCCCACATTCAGATAAGCCCTTTGCCAGGACCAGTCCCCTTTCCATGGCTGACCAAGGGCGGGGCTGGTGGACCTGCGGCTCTGAGGGCTTCACTTCCACCAGACCTCACAGGAGGCAGCGAGACTTCCTATGGATGTCAACCCCAGGCTGGTATCTGTACCCGGTAGGTAGGAGGGCAAAGGGGTAAATTTGACATTTGGGGGCCAACAGCTTCAGGGGTTTGGTTTCAAACTGCAAATGCAGCCCAGCACTGCCCGCTCCCCGCCCCCAACCTCCGCCCCACGCCTTGCACACCCGTCATCTTCCACCCTGCCATTTGTTTCTCAGGCACCCTAGGCCCATGTTGGCCACCTGCTTACATCTCAGTACTTTACCTGGAGTGCACATTGCTTTTTCTGGGTCTCTATTTCCTCATCTATAAAGAGGGATAGTATTAATAATTCTCATTCTATTCAGAGTCAGATGATGATTTAGAGATGCTGGGGCCATCAACCTGGAGCATAGAAAGCCTTGTGGCAGAGAAAACAGTCAGAGTGACTCTGGAAAGCAGGACCAAGATAGTGGGGGGTAGTAGCAGGGAGAAAGACTTTAGTGCAGGATCCGAGAAAACCAGAGATAGAGAAGGCTGCTTCAGGCAAGAGTGAACTCCCAACCTTAAAGGAAGTAAGCGAAGCTGGAGAGTCCTTTGGTAAGGATGCTGGAAGTGGAGAATAAACAGGGTCTGGACTTGAAAAGTCTCCTCTGAGAGAAATACCAGTGTCAGCTTTGGAGTCGCACAGACCTGAGTTCAAATCTTAGTGCAACCTCTTACTAGCTAGGTTACTTCTTCTGAGCCTCATTTGCCTCAACGTGGCAGGGAGGTAATAAGCGTGTCTGGCTTGTAGTGCTTTTGCAAGAATTCATTGAAGTAGGAGATGGGAAGGACCCGACAGGAAGTAGGTACTCAGTACCTGGGAAATTTCATTAAATCACCATTTAGTTCTAAAGAATGGTTGTAAACAGTGGAGGGCACAGTGGAGAAGACATTGCTACTGCCCCCAGGGCCAGAGTCTAGAAAGATTGCCAACAGGAAGGCAGAGATTGGAAGCAAGTAGTGTTCTTTGCAGAGGAACAAGGGAAAAATGAATGGGTGATATGTATATTGATTTTTTTTTTCCTGAACTCTAATTCTGTTCCATAGCTCTGTAGATCTGTCTTTCCATCACTGCCATACTATCTTGATTACTCTGGCCTTATACTAAGGTTTTTATTATTTTTTTAATTAAAAAATTTTTTTGGCTATGCTGGGTCTTCATTGCTGTTTTCTCTAGTTGCGGTGAGCAAAGGTGACTCTCTAGTTGTGGTGCTTGGGTTTCTCATTGTGGTGGCTTCTCTCATTGTGGAACTGGAGCACGGGCTCCAGAGCACAATGGCTTCAGTAGCTGTGGCTCGCTGAGGCTTAGCTGCCCCTTCAGTTCAGTCCAGTCACTCAGCCATGTCCAACTCTTTGCGACTCCATGGAGCAGCATGCCAGGCTTCCCTGTCCATCACCAACTCCTGGAGCTTGCTCAAACTCATGTCCATCGAGTCAGTGATGCCATCCAGCCATCTCATCCTCTGCCATCCCCTTCTCCTCCTGCCATCAGTCTTTCCCAGCATCAGGGTCTTTTCCAATGAGTCAGGTCTTTGAATCAGGTGGCCAAAGTATTGGAGTTTCAGCTTCAGCATCAGTCCTTCCAATGAACACCCAGGACTGATCTCCTTTAGGATGGACTGGCTGGATCTCCTTGCAGTCCAAGGGACTCTCAAGAGTCTTCTCCAACACCACAGTTCAAAAGCATCAATTCTTCAGTGCTCAGCTTTCTTTATAGTCCATCACTCACATCCATACATGACCACTGGAAAAACCATAGCTTTGACTAGACGGACCTTTGTTGGCAAGGTAATGTCTCTGCTTTTTAATATGCTATCTAGGTTGCTCATAGCTTTTCTCCCAAGGAGCAAGCGTCTTTTAATTTCATGGCTGCAGTCACCATCTGCAGTGATTTTGGAGCCCCCCAAAATAGTCTCTCAATGTTTCCTTTGCTTCCCCATCTATTTGCCATGAAGTGATGGGACTGGATGCCATGATCTGGTTGTCCCTTGGTATTTTTTATGCTCCTGGTCTTCCTGGACCAGGGTTTGAACTTGTGTCTCTTGCATTGGTAGACAGATTCTTAACCACTGGACCACCAGGGAAGCCCACTAGGTCTTAAAATCTGATAATATAGATCCTCCAACTTTATTCTTCCACAGTGTTGTTTTTGGCTATTATATGACCTTTGAATTTTCATGAAAAGTTTGGAATCAGCTTGTCAGTTTCTATGAAGGAGTTTTCCAGGCTTTTGATTAGAATTGTATTAAATATAAAAAATGGGGGGAAAGGATATTTTCATAGTATCGAGTCCACCAGTTTATGAATGTGGTCTATCTCTCCATTTATTCAGATTTCCTTTAATTTCTCTCAGCAATATTCTGAAGTTGGTAAAAAGGTAGCAATCTTGCATATATTTCATTAGATTTATTCCTAAGTATTTTATATATCTTGATGCTATTGTCAGTGAAAGTTTTTATAGCAGTGCAATTAGAATACAATAAAATGTACAGAACTTAAGGGCTCAATTCAATAACTTTAGACAGTTTTATACATCTGTACAGCCATCACCTAAAACAAGATACAGAACACTTACATCATCCCAGAAAGGTTTCTAATGCCACTTTTTAATCCCTACCCCTATGCCACCCCCACTACAGAGCAACTACTTCCTGGTCTCTATCACTATAGATTTAGTCTTGCCTATTTGGGATTTCATATAAATGTATTCATGCAGTATGTATTATTTGAAGTCTTGCTTCTTTGATTAAACATAATGTGCTTGACATTAATCCATGTTTTGTGTGTCAGAAATTTCTTTTAATTGTTGAGTATTATTCCTTTACATGAGTGAATGGCAATTTGGTTATCCATTTGGGTTGCTTCTAGTTTGGGGAGATTATGAATGACTGCTGTAAAGCTCTTTGTATTAGATTTTTTGTGTATTTATATTTTCATTTCTCTCTGTAAACACCTAGGAATGGAATTGCAGGGTCATAGGGTGCATGCGTGCTTAGTCGCTTCAGTTGTGTCTGACTCTGCAACCCCATGGACCAGTCAGCCAGGCTCCTTTGTTGACGGGATTTTCCCAGCAAGAATACTGGAGTGGGTTGCCATGCCCTCCTCCAGGGGATCTTCCCGACCCAGTCATCGAACCCAAGTCTCCTCCATTTCCGATGTATTCTTTACCACTGAGCCACCAGGGTTTTCTATGAAATGCCAAATAGTTCTCAAAAGTGTACAATTGTATATTTCTACAGTTTTTCTTTTATGGTTTATGCGTTTTGTGCCTCACCCAAGAAACCTTTACCTACTCCAAAGTGAGGGAGATCTCCTATGTTTTCTTCCAGAAGCTTTATGGTTTTAGGATTTACATTTAGGTGTATGATCCATCTCCAATTTAAATTTTTATTCAGAGTGAGAAAGCATTTGAAATTCATTTCCCATGCAAATATCTAGTTTTTAAATATCAGCAGCATTAAAAAAAAAGACTTTCCACATTAGCGAGTGTTTAGTCCATTTTTATTTAATATAATTTTTATGATTGGTTTTAAGTGTACTTTCTACTTTGCGCCTCTGTGGACCCTTTCTTGCCTTCTTTTGAGTTAAGTGAGTAATCACTAGCTTATCATTTAATTTCCTTGATTGCTGTCTTAGCTAGTGCTCATTCTTATTTTTGAAATTAATTTTTTTAATTGATTGCTTTAGAGCTAGGCTTCTCAACCTTGGTACTATTGACATTTTGAGTCAGATAATTCTTTGTGGGGTGTGCTTTATTTGTATTTTGCTTCATTGTGGTTTGCTGATCTTGCTTGTTTCATACATTGATGTTTTTCATAAAACTTGAGAATTCATGGTCACTATTTCTTCAGTTATTTTTCTGTCCCATCCTCACTCTTGACTCTTTCTGGTATTTGAGTAACATATAACTTAAACTGTTTTGTAGTCTCCTACATGTCTTTGTAAAATGTATTCCATTAATTTTCCTTTAATCTTTTTTCTTTTCTTCAGATCAGATAATTTGTATTGATCAAGTTCACTCACTCCTTCTTTTGCCATCTCCAAGTTCTGTTAAGCCAATTCAGTGAAATTTTCATTCCACTTTTTTATTTAACTGTACTAGAATTTTTATTTTTAATTTTCCACTTCTCTATTTTATCTGTTTTCTTATTAAGACCATAGTGGCCTTAAATTCCTTGATCATATTTATTATTGCTGCTATAAAATCAATATCAATATTGATATTGATAGCAATAAAACCAAGATCAATATCTAGGCTTCTCCGAGTTGACTACCATTGGCAGCTGTTTTTCTTGACTATCATTCACATTTTCCTGTTTCTTTGCATGTCTAATAGTTTCTCAGGCTTATATTGTACTAGGCAAAGTGAGTGTTATGCTGAAAATCTGTAAATATTCTGGATTCTACTGTTTTCCCCTGAAGAGTTTTGATGTTTGGTTTTTGTTCTAGTAAGTAGTTCAGTTACTATCTAGTCATCTTGATCTATTATTAAGGTGTTTTTTTTTTTTTTTTTTTTTTTTGATGGGTGTAGCAGGAGGAACATGTTATAGTTTGTCTCAGCAAGTCTGTAAAAGCCTGAGGTGTTCCCAAGGCCCTTCAACTGAAGTTGTTACTCAACTTCCCCATTCTCTCTTGCGGATCTTGTCAACACTTGAATTTAGGCTCAGTTAGGCTAGATCTGACGGAGAAGGCAATGGCACCCCACTCCAGTACTCCCGCCTGGAAAATCAGCCTACTAGGCTGATCTGTCCATGGGGTCGCTAAGAGTCAGGCACGACCGAGTGACTTCACTTTCACTTTTCACTTTCACGCATTGGAGAAGGAAATGGCAACCCACTCCAGTGTTCTTGCCTGGAGAATCCCAGGGACAGAGGAGCCTGGTGGGCTGCCGTCTATGGGGTCACACAGAGTCGGACACAACTGAAGCGACTTAGCAGCAGCAGCAGCAGGCTAGATCTGAAATGGGCCTTCTTTGAGAGCGTGGTCCTTACTTCTAATACACAGCCTAAGCACTTCACTGGATGTCTCTCCAACTCTGTTTTGGCCAGAACTTGATTTTCCCCACAACACTCATTTACAGTGTTTCTATTCCACTCTCAGTCCCAGAGCAGCCACTTCCGGCTGAGCCTTGGATTCTGGCCCCTGTGCACATCAGTGAGCTCTCAGCTGAGGGCTCGTGAGGGGCCCACGCGTAGACTTCCAAGGCTTCCCCTCTGTTAAGCTCTCCACAGACTCCAGCCACATCCTTTATCTTCACTTCAGTCCATCTCCGCTTGGACTCCAGGTTGCTGTGCCAGTCAGAAAAGGTCTGCTCATAGAGCTGAGGTGATGCTGAGACAACTTGTGACTGCTTCGCCCGAGGATGCCATCTTGCACTCCCTATAGGCCAGTGTTGCCCAATGTCTGAACACAGTTGCTTAGCACCATTTATCCAGTTTCACAGTTTCCTGTTTACTGTGGATGGCCTAGTGCAATACCAGTTAATCTGTGAGAGCTGGAAGAGGAAGCCCCTGGAGACTCCTTGATAGTTTTTGAGTGTTGAGTGTAAATTGTTCCTGAGGCCTCATGTAAATACTCAAAGCCCTTGAATTCCATGAAATGAAAGTGTTAGTCACTCAGTTGTGTCCGACTCTGTGAGTCCATGGGCTGTAGCCCACCAGGCTCCTCTGACCATGGGATTCTCCAGGCAAGAATACTGGAGTAGGTTACCATGCCCTTCTCCAGAGGATCTTCTCAACCCAGGGAAGAACCCAAGTCTCCCACATTGAGGGCATATTCTTTAATGTTTGAGCTACCTGGATTCCATGAAAGTGAAGTGAAAGTGAAGTCGCTCAGTCGTGTCCGACTCTTTGCCACCCCGTGGACTGTAGCCTACCAGGCTCCTCCGTCCATGGGATTTTCCAGGCAAGAATACTGGAGTGGGTTGCCATTTCCTTCTCCAGGGGATCTTCCTGACCCAGGGATTGAACCTGGGTCTCCCGCATTGCAGGCAGACGCTTTAACCTCTGAGCCACCAGGGAAGCCCAGATTCCATGAGGCACCACTAAAATCCTTTAAGTTCCCTTTCTGCTTAAACTACCAGGATCTGTTGCTGTTACCTCAAAAATCCGAATAGACTGTCACCACTGTATTTCTAAAAATGGAAGGAAAGAGAGAGAATATAACCAATCACTGAAGTGAAAGTGGGGATTTGTAATTTCTTGATTCCTATTTCCTTGGATCTGTGGTTGATGTTGGAAACGTCCATAGTTCTTACTCTAATCCAGATAAGAAACTCCTGTCCCAGAATCTCTAATCACATCCTTCATTTTATGTTAGAAACCTTCTATCCAGAGAAAGGAGTGGAAGACCAGAATTTGCAGACTGCATGTTCTAATCTGGCTATCAAATATTATTTTTAATGAAAAGGATAAAAATAATCCAAAGCCACAGTTTTTTCCCCTGCTTTGTTATACCCAATTACAAATTTAGTAATCTGGTGATTAACTTGTATTGTTGTTCTTCTAAGTTCCAGGTGCTGTTCACATCTAAGCATTTCGAATACATGTAAACATAGTATTAGATGTGTGCATGGGTGTGTGTATATATCTGTCTCTAAATTCCATACTGTTCCTTCCTGCATCTTGTGAAAACCTTTGCAGATGGATATTCTCTACTGAACAGCTTTCCCAGAAGTGTGTCATGTCATATTGCTGGAGTTTACACATGTGTATAGCTAATCTAACTTTACCACCTAATACCAGTTATACACTTTGTTGTTGTGGTATAAAACTGGGTGAAAGTTGTGTTAACCCTAAGCAATTTTTATTGCATACATTTAAAAAAGTCATCTCATTTTGAGTCAAAGCTAGGCTTATTCCTGTTCCAAATGAAAGCACCCAAATTCTCGATACTTCCTATTTCTTGCTTCTGTTATGCTTTTATCTTATCCTCAGGCCATGAACTGTTTTTTCTGCTTTCTATGTGGAATCCCAACTTACCAGCCACTCCACCCCAGAAGCATTGAGAAATTAGAAAATTCCAGCATAGGTGTCAGAATGTAAAGTGAGTTTAACCAAAAGAAAAAGAAGAGCAGCAGTCTCATTTGTAAAGTCCAATAGCTTTAATGTGTTTACTCTTGCTTTAATCTGGTCATCAAGGGTGTATTTTTAGCTGTTCATTTGGTATACAACAACACAGAATCAGTGATTGCATGAACACATTAGTCTCTACAAGGCTAAATCTACCTCTAGCACACATCCAAGGGACCTGAATGACATGCCATGCATCTTAAGTGACC
This sequence comes from Cervus elaphus, assembly GCF_910594005.1. Lineage (NCBI taxonomy): Eukaryota > Metazoa > Chordata > Mammalia > Artiodactyla > Cervidae > Cervus > Cervus elaphus. The sequence continues at coordinate 14,902,659 of NC_057833.1, read as the reverse complement.
GCACTGCCAAGTACTCCAAGCTCATCGTCAAATTGACATTTTAGTTTTATTTCAAATGTCTCTTAGAGACAAACAGAGACTAGTAGATATAAAAACCTCTGAAGAGTACCAAGAGCGATGAGGTTTTGCCAATGTTTTGTTGTATTTTATGGACAGTTTTCAGGGACTAACTTACCAGAAAGTCTGATTGATTTGAGCAGTCATTTTGATCTGTGATTTAATTATTAAAATATAGTTGGAAGGCTCCTAAAAGAAAGCATTGTTGAATATATCCTGCTATCTTTGTATAAATCCATAACATCATGTGATTTTTAAAATAGCAAGAAAAAACTGATGGAAAATTTTCCTTAATGTTAAAATGGGTATAGTAAATGCATTTGCAAAGTCCTGTTTCACACTTCAGCAGGGAACAAGGACAGAGCTTTTGAGATATACAGTTCATGAAAAATACTTCTAAGTTATGTGAGTTTTCTTCTTACTCCATCCAACCCTCCTTTCCTTTCTTTACAACTGGACTCCCCCTGTAGTTTTAATCTTACCAAATCAGAAATCGGTTTCATTTAACTTGCATTTCCTTTTGTATATTCTCTTGATTAAAAACAACAAAAATTCCACTGCTGACCACAATGAGATATTCCCAATCTCTTATTTACTCTCTATTATTTTAATTCAATAGGATTCTAATGTAATTTGGCAACAGCTAATATTACTTGAATCAAGAAGCATTTGGCATAAACAGAAAGAGATGTCTAGGGAAGATGACCAAGCAAAGAATTTAGAAAGAAGGGATGGCCTCTGTGGTTAAAAGGAAAAGTCTGGTATTCAGTTCTGCTTTACTGTGCAGAAAATAGATACTGTTGTTATTATTCAAAATATAAAACTTAAATCCCATGCTTAGATTCTGGAATATCTAAAGTAACTATGGATACCAAATTTATGATTAAAAAAAAAATCTTGCACTTAGTCTTCACATTTAAGATCAAGACATAATTGTATTTCTGAAATGTGTTAATTTTCTATACAATAAATTCACTCATTTATCAAGGAATACTGATGATTAAAAACTCAGTTCTGGGTTCTCATCTGGGACATGAAGCTGGGACATAGCCTCTTGGGAGTAAAAATAAAAACAGGCCATGGAGAGATGTTCTCATTGTTTCCTGTCTGGCTTTGCTGTAATTCTCCCCTTCCTCCAGAGGACCCTGTAGGGAGATCCCTGGCTTGGATCTCCTGCTGAGCCCTTGTATGGCTATTGTTCCAGTGGTTATTCCTCAGTGGGACAGCCCTACCCCTGCCCTGCTCCCCAGAAGCTCCCTGTCTCACCTCCCCACTCCATCCTTGGGAAACTAGATGATCTAATGTGGAGTAATTATCTGTGCAATTTGCTTGGGTGGTGGTAAGATACTCCCAATCAGTTACCATTCTCTGTCTGTTAAGTGTAATAAAGAATGACTCTTAATTCTGCCCTGTCCTTACACAACTAAGTCACTGGAGAAAATCTTGAAAGATGTGTTTTTACCCCATTCAGCCAATACTGAGCATTGCAATATCCATGAAGCCTCCACGGGCCTGAAAGTGACAAGGCAGGAACGATGCCTGAGTACTCACCTCTAGATACACTCCCTTGGGCTATCTGCACTTGGCACATGGTAGGTGCTCAAAAAGGTCATAATAGTAATGGAAAGAATATACAAGCAGGTTTATTTACAGCAAAAATAGTGGCTTTCTCAACTAAATCTAATGTAGATCAATGTTTTATGAATCCAGTGATGCTTATATGTGTGTGTATATACATATATATTTATATATTTTAAAAACTTGTGTATTTGGTATATAGGAATTATGTATGTGAACATAATTCACATTGGGGTGTTTTGGAACGAACTGTTTCATTACTGTTTTTCAGGCTTGTTAGAATAATTATTCTTTTGAACTCTAAAATGTCTTCTTTTGCTTCTGTTTTCCTTTTCCTGGCTGACCAAGGGAATGTTGAGGCATTGCAAAACAAATTTCAACTCTTTATAATCTGAAATGAAATTGTGTGAGTGCTATGAACCAAAGCCACTGGCTTTAGTAACTGAAAGAGTAACCAAAGATAACGCTGTAGGTGTCAGTGTTCCAATGTGAACATGTATTTCTGATAAAATATTAAAAAAGCAAACAGTGCTTTCTAAAAGAGGAGCAAATATTATTGGACCTTCTCCCATTCTGTATTTACTACTCCATTTTTCTGAATATATGCTTGAGATAAGGGTAATCAAGATGAAAAATACATAGACTGGTTATAGTCTTAGAACCTGAATAGGGGGAGTATTCTTGCTTAACGTCCCATGGTTATAGTTTTTCCGCATGGCAGGATTTATATCTTTTCATTATTACACTAAGCAGTCACTGTTTGTCTCTGCATACACTGGGAGACGGATGGGGATATCAAATGTGCACAGGAGATATCATTCTCTTCAGTTAGAGATGTCTAATACATCATTTATACAGGATTTTAAAAAAATTATATGAGCAAACGTGACCTTTGTACTTATATGAAAAAGTCTCTAGGAAGCAGTGCTTTGTCTTTGTGAAATGGTCAGTTTTAAATTGAATACTAACTGGCATTCATGTTGGTGTTTGAAAAACTATCAAATTTAGAACTCACCCCCAGATGTAGCTGTGAGCGACTTTATCTTACTTCTGTTTTACTGAAGACACCCTAAAATATAAGGTCTATCAGTTAGTGTCTCTTACTATTTTAAAAAAAAATTCTATAAAGGAGTATTCCCTCCTGGAAATGCACAAATTCTTAGGATTCAGGGTAAAACAATGTCTAGCATTTGGAAAGCAAACAGTACTTAGGACAGTGAAAGTAGTTTAGGAGAGCAGTAAATGAGACCACATGTATCTGTTTTCACTGGCAAAGAATGGAACAAGGGTTGTAATTTTACTAACTTTACAAATAACCCAGGATTCAATTTTACTTCAATGTTATCTACTTAACTTCAGAAAGAGCACAAATATTAGAATGATTCATGATGTTAATAAAATATAATGTCTTCTTAATTGAAAATATGTTTTCTTTGGTTTTGTCTTAAATATTTTTTTGAAAATGCTCTTCTTTACATTCTGACTTCGATCTCACTGGAAATTAATTTTGCACTTTTTAAAATTAAAAAATGCTTCAAGCTATATTTTCCTTATCTATTATTCTACCTAGACCATCAGTCATATAAAAAGATTTAGAATTGTATTTATTAACATATAAGTAAAGCTTTAACCAATACTTTAAATGGGAAGCCTTGAATTTGAGTAAGTGAAAAGTGAGAAAAACTGCTTTCTATGGGTCTATGTGCATGGGCTTCCCAGGTAGCACAGTGGTAAAGGAGATGCCTGCCAATGCAGGAGATGCAGGTTCGATCCCTGGGTCAGGAAGAGCCCCTGGAGTAGGAAACAGCAACCCACTCTACTATTCTTGCCTACAAGATTCCATGGACAGGAGTCTGGTGGGCTATAGTCCATGGAGTCAGAGAGAGTCATATACACCTGAGCGCTTGGGTCTCTGTGCAGAGGTCCGCAATTGCTATTAAATACAACATATGCAAGTAAAATTCTAACAATCCAAATTTTTGATAACTAACTTTTTAACATTTTTAATGTCTGATTACTCTAAAGGTTTTTTTCTCCCTAGTTCCTTGACTATTACTTCTACCTTTGTTTCTGCATGAGCACATTTAAAATTATGCCTTGTCTAATTAATATAGAAATAGGTTGAGATCCTGCATGGCTTCACATTTAACCTCTGAATTTCTTTATGACAAAAGGTGATGGGAGAATGTGGCGGAAACATGGTCCCTTTCCTATGAAGAAGTGACCCAGGCAGACTGCCCTGCCTCCTAACCCTCTCCCGATCACAATCTGCCACTAAAGCCCTCACCGTAGGGCTGTGCTCCAAGCTAGGGACTGGTCCTTAGAGGGTCTGAGATTAATTTGGATTCAGCAAATGTCAGAGGGGATTTCTGTGGCAGGTAATGCCAGATTATAGGGCTTCTAGAGTAAACAGAACCACATCTCTAAATATAATCCACATTTTTGCAACTTGCTTGCTTTTTGGTTGTGTTTTTTTCCTTTTCAACATTTTTTTTAATTGTAAAATACACACAAAAGGTGTCATCTTAGCCGAGTAGAGTTCCCTGTGCTATACAGTAGATTCTCATTAGCTATTTATAGTGTGTATACGTCATCCCAATCTCCCAATTCATCCCACCTCTCATCCTTGCCTTGGTAGCCATATGTTTGTTCTCTAGGTCTGTCTCTATTTCTGCTTTGCAAATAAGGACATCTATACCATTTTTCTAAATTCCCTATATATATAATATGGATTTGTTTTTCTCTTCCTGACTTACCTCACTCTGTATGGTAGGCTCTAGGTCCAGCCATGTCTCTGCAAATGACACAGTTTCTTTCCTTTAAATGGCTAATATTCCAGTGTATATATGTACCACATCTTTTTAAAATCCATTCCTCTGTTGATGGGCATTTAGGCTACTTGCATGTCCTGGTTATAGAATACAGTGCTATAGTGAATACTGGGGTGCATGTATCTCTCTGAATTATGGTTTTCTCTGGGTATATGCCTAGTAGGATTGCTGGGTCATATGATAATTCTGTTTTTAGTTTTTTAAGGAACCTCCATACTGTTCTCCATAGAGACCATATCAATTTACATCTTCATTGGTGGAGTTGTGAATTGTGCAAATGCCTGTGATGATCTGTTAAAATGAACAGTTACTACATGCTCTCTTCAAAGTCCTTAACTTGGATTTATTGAAGTGATTGTACAAATGAAGGGGTGGTCATTACTAAACACTTGAACATGATCATAATCAACCCTTGGTTAAATAGTTTGTGGCTTAACAGTGGTAAAAATAAAAAATAATGGACAAAGCATCAACATTATTAAGAATTAGCAAATAAACTTACATACTAGAAAACAAATTTAGAATCAGGTATATAATGGAAACCTCACAATCACTTGCTCTGTGCAATCTGCCACCGAGTCTAAGAGGTCTTACTTTCAGTTTTATTCTGTTTTGGATAACAACCAGAAAGAGTGTATTCCTAAATACTGGATGCAATTTTAAGATAATGACTTTACTGTAAATTCACTTTGTACCATGTTTTCAACTAGATTTATTTCCTCTGTGGTATGGATTCTCTCTCAGAGCTTTCCGAACATATTATCCAGGCTGAGTGTGACAATTATGGAGCTATAGTCAAGCCTTACATTTTAGGCAAGAAATAACTTGCCAAACTTAATTATATATATAAAATGTGAAAGGTGGGACAACATGGGATAGGGATTTTAGAATGAATAAGAAGAGAGAGTAAATAAATGTAAATAGTTTACATTTCCATTATAAAATGGATACATAATTTTTACAAGTCTAGCTAGAATTTTAAAAATGAATTAATACCAAATTTGCTATTCCCCCTTTTCCATTATTTTAAATAGATTTTCTTACTCTCACATAGAATCAAAATAAATACTTACATTTTATCACTATCTGAAAAGCAAAGATAACTTCAAAAATGCAACTAAAAGCTCTTGGAACGAATTTAAAAAAATCCCTAGCTGTAGCAAGGTTTTTGCTTATTATTCACACAAAAAGAAGGGAGCCCATGTTTAGAGTTTCAAGCAAGATCGCCGGGCTTCTACCATCGATGTGAGGTTGCTGAAGGTCAAAGTAAATCATGCTATTTCTTAATACTGCTTTCATTAACAAATCAGCCTCTTCCATGAAAGGATGAGTGTTTCTAAATTGCAAACTACACTGCAACCGCTAAGAGCCACAGTGAATGAGAAAACAGTAATATTTCCATACAGCAGAATTTCCCAGAGTGGTTCCTATGGAACACAAGCTTCTTTTACTAGGTGTTACTCAAAAGAGTTTCCACGGTCAAAATGAATATGGAAAACACTAGAACTATGTATGTGGTGGGGGGGTTGTTTTTTAATTTTCCTCAGAGGATATTTAAATTAGAACCTTCAATGTGCTGATACGTACTAACTTTCTAAGACGGTATCTTTCCCCAAACTCTTTTGACCCTGGAACCCTATATGAGGAAGGGTATCTTTGGACCTTGTATCCTGTGGAACATGCTGGGGGAACACTCCTACAGTGCTCAACTAATTAGCTTCAAAGTCTAGATGTGAATGAGTTGATCCAGGGGCAATTAAAAAGGCCCTAGTGTGGTATCAAATGGTCAGGTCATTTCTTCAGAGCTAGGTCAGGAATGCTGGTGTGAGGAGCTAAGGCAATTTAGGGGAACATCAAAATCAGTCTCATACTGGGTCAAAGGAAGGAAACAATTTTCTGAGATCACTGGAAAATAAAACCTGATCCAGAGTATGGATGACTGTACTTCCAAATGCACAATGAACTGTTGCCCTTTCTAAACTTTCTGTGTTTCCAGTTGCAAGAGAGTTAGCTCTAGCAACAACTCTGGGTGGGGTGGGGGGGGGGTGGGGGAGAGTCAGGAAAATCTAAGTATAGTTGGCAAAGAGGTGATTACTCCTCATGTATGGATGAACATCGCAGTGATCCAGTTCAATCATGTAATCAACTTCCTAGAACCACTTCAGATAGGGTTGACGATGCCATCACTCACATAATCCTGCCTGCACAAAATGTTCATGGGTTGAAATCACAACGGTTGTATGCAATAAGGCCCATTTTAAATATCCAAATTGCATGGGCTCCCTGGTGTTCAGACGGTAAGGAATCCGCCTTCAATGCAGGAAACCCAGGTTTGATCTCTGGGTCAGGAAAATCTCTGGAGAGGGGAATGGTAACCCACTCCAGTACTCTTCCCTGGAGAATCCCATGGATGGAGGAGCCTGGTAGGCTCCAGTCCATGGGGTCGCAAACAGTGGGACCCAACTGAGTGACTAACACTTTCACTTTCATATGCTCCTTCACTCTGTAAAACACTCTGTAATACTCTTGCCACATAGACAAAATGCTACAGGCCAACACCTTCAGTCCAAGGCAAGGAATAGAATGGAGCCTTGATTACCAGTGACATGTACAGTCATGCTATATTAGAATGGTGACCTCAGGGTCAAGTGCCTTGGGCAAGCTGGTCACATGAAATAAATGCCGGTCTTGGGAACTAGTTTCAGAGTTTTCCATATAAGTATTATTTATTCCTTCCACTAGAAACCTGCAAATACAGTGAGTTAAAAATAAGTTTCCCTGCCTTCTCCCCCTGCCGCCACCCTCCCCCCCGACACCAAATTCCGACCCATTTTAGGAGTACAGATTGGCCCTAGAGCAGCAGGAAAGCTGCGCATTAATGAAGACCTGGGCTTGGCATCTTGCTGGGGGGTCATAAGCACATGATCATTGGTTCCCAGCTTCATTTCTTAAAGACTATAAAACCGTTCCAAAATTTGGCACCATGGGGGCTAATGGCAATGCGAACTTGGGCTAGGAAGCTGGGGTGACGGTTCCAAAGCTTTGGCAGTACTATTTCAGGAAGCTTCACATGCAAACTTCTCAAGTCAATTTCCCTAACTAGACTCAACCTTCCTGTCCCTAGAAAATGGGGCGGCTGGCTAAAGAGCCACGGGGCGCCCCAGGTGAGGTCTGCAGACCCCTGGAGGCTGGAGCCAGCTGAGAGAGAAAGAGAGCGAGCGAGCGAACTCCAGGAGAATGGGGAAGGGAACAAAGTAGCCCGACTTGAGACGTAACTATTCATCGAATTGTGGCTATTTTTGCCTGTTTCAAAAATCTACAAGCCAAAATGGGAGAGAAAGAGGCAGTAAAAAATACACACACTACTTGCTTAAAGTCAGAAATGGGTTAATTCTACAAAGAAAAGTTTAGAAGATGCCTTGTGAACCTCAGTCAGAGGGAAAGCCACACACTCCTGCACTCAGCACTATCTACTAAGACATTTCGCAGGGCAGAGAAACACTGTTTTACTAATTTAGTAGCTTTTCTTCTTCATCTTCACCAAAACAGTAGCATTTTCATTTTACGCAATAACAATGATCACAGAACTTAAAAAGGTCTTTCCATTGTTATTTATGAATTCTGGGTTAAGTTAGAAATAGAAAAAGGAAAATGAACTGTGTGCTGTAACATGCTGACACTGCTTACTCCTGGACTCCAGTTAGAGGGTGGGCTCCGGTAACTTCATAATCAGAATGTCCCGAATCCCCAGACAAACTCAGGCCACTTGGCCCGACCATCCCGTCAGTGATCATAACCAGCATGCTTCCCACAACTCCCTCCCCACCCCACCTCAAATACACACATCCAAATACTGTGCCTCTCAAGAGGCAGAGACTCCAATCTAACATGGTGGCAGGTATTTTGTACTGAAACATGCTACACCTAAAAACAAAACAAAACCAAAGTTCTAATTCTAATATCGTAAATTCCAATGTTAGTTTACAAAAGTAAGTACATCGCTTGGGAAACCATTATTCTTTCAGTCAAAGAAAGGTTAAGAGCTCAGAGGGATCCAGACAGATCACAGTCCTCGGCAGCCACAACGGGATCTTTGCATCCTCCTGAGTTCTCTCCTAGAACCTTCCACATTTGAAGAAGGCAGGGGAGGAGGTGGTCAGCGAATGGGGCCTCGGAGAAGCCATAAAGACAAATGCCCACTCTGGAAGGACAAAACCAGGTGGATGCCCTGGTTTTTCAGACACAGGGTGGGGATGCCGTGAATATCTTATTTGGCTGTTTGAGCCCAGCATTTTCCATAATAATAAAATACTGAGATTGGAAATGTGACATTGGTGATAAGAAATGAAAAGTAGCAGGTCTGGCCCCAAAATAACTCAATGGTTTGCAACCAAACATTAAAGACTGCTGCCTTTCCACCATCTAGCAGAAGCACATCCCAGTAATTTACTACCAAATTCCAACAGGAGGCTGGGGACTCTGTACTTGGCTTCAGGGGGCACACATGCAATTCTATGCAGCTGCTTCTCAGAACACCGCTTGAGAGACGCTCGAAAGCTACTAGGACAGAAAGAAATACACAAAACCAGGCAGCTGGCGCTCAAGTCAGGATGGCAACCTCAGTAGCTTTCTCTCCCAATGCAAAGCAGCAAACTTCCCAGGGGATGCTGTGACTTATTTGGCTGTGATTTCCCCATCTATCCTTAAAGGTAGAAGGAACTGCGGTATTGTGATTTGCTTTTTTCCACTTTGTACTGTAAAAAAAATCACGGTGTCAGGTGGTAAAGTTTAACAGCTGCCTATTCCATTAGGTAAAGTGTAAGCAAAAGGTTAAGGTCATGCACGATTAGGATAAACACACACAGACTGGTTGGGTGGTACACAAAGTCTATTTAACTAATGAAGGCGGGGGAGGTGACTTAAGGGCGGCAGGTGGTTCTCCTCCTCCCCGCTTCCCTCAGCTTTCAAGAACAGCTGTGGAATAATAAACCATTTCCAAATCTGTTTCTGGGCTGCTGCAGAGCAGAAAGGCTGGGCTCAGGAGGACAAAGCACCCTCGGGACAGCTCTTCCTCTCAGCAAGGGGCATGGCCACATTGGCTCCGACTCACGGGTTACCCACAGCATCTCCTGGGAGTCCTGCCCTGCTCATCGCTCCAGTGAGAGGACACGAAGTCTGACGATCGGAGGGCCCTGTAAGGGATCTTGAAAGCAACTGTAAAAGGAGAATATATGGCACATACGCCTTTAACTTCATACATGTGACTCTACAGCTATATCTATTTTGGACGTTGGATGAAAGAGTTGGGAAAACACGAAGAAACCATTTTCCAGCCTCTCAACTACATTGGCCAAGAGCACCCTCTGTTCATACGGCACATAGACTTAAGACAGTTGGGGACGGGGAACCCCATGTCTGGGATGGATGATCCTAATTGTAACTCCCACACGTTTCACTACATTAAAAGAGACCAGTGTGTTGAAAGTCCTTTAGTCTAAGGCAGCTGAGACCCCGAAGGGTTCACTGCTCTTCTGTTTTGCTGCTATTCCTGAACTTCACCACCATGACTGTTATGTTGTCAGGGCAGCCTCTGTAAAAGGACTGTAAAACGATGCTCTTGGCCCCAAAGTGAGGTTCATCCAAGCGGTCCTTGATGAATCGAACAGCTTCCTCGTTGCTGAAAGCATCCCAGAGGCCATCTGATGCCAAGATCATGAACTCGGGCTGGAGCTTGTCCAGGTCAAAGGTCAGGATATCTGGGTCTGGGATGACCACATTGAGGTTTTTCAGTGGATAATCCCCCAGCGATCGAGACATGGCCAGGATCCCCTGGACCCTCCAGGAGCCATTGAAACTGATAAAACCACCTGGAAAGAGAGAATGAGCCCATTAGCTTAAGCAGCTGCTCTCTCACATCCTGGTGTGATTCGTGCACACCTGCAAAGGGCTGACCTACTATGTGTGACCTGTCATAGGTGCTCCTGCTGGCTCTGCCAGGAAGGAGGAGTGTTCCTCCTGCATGGCCTGACGTCTGATGCTCTACTAGTAGATCCTCAGGCCCTCATCCCTGGCATCTTAAAGGTCTTCAGGACTAAATCAGTAGGAATATTGAGGGTAGGAGGGATGGATGGGTGAGAGCATCAGTTTTATTAGTAACTAAAGGACACCTATGCAGTTCAGTGACTGATAGTAGGGAGCCCCAAGGAGGGGATTCGGGGACATCAGCGAAACAACACTGAAAGGCAGGTCGCTGGACCAGATACGACCACTGGGACCCATCATTAGCATGAGGCCGCCCTTGGTTGTGCCTGTATTGATCACAAACATCTCCCCAGCTGGGACAGGGATTAAAGAATGGTGTACTTTAGCACAGTTGTTAAAGGCTCAGGCTCTTGGGTCAGTCTACTAGGATCTGATTCCTGGCTCTGTTACTTCTAGCTCTGAGTGACTTTAGATGAGAAACTCTCTAATCCTTGGTTTCCCTGGTTGCAAAATTTGGAAAATAATAGTATCTATTCCATCGAGAAGTTGTGAGAAATAGAGTTATTCTATATTAATCAGTTGGCACAGTGTCTGAATATAACATGCACTCAGTATTACCTGGTGGCTCAGATAGTAAAGAGTCTGCTTGCAATGCGGGAGACCTGAGTTCGATCCCTACCTAAGTCAGGAAGATCCCCTGGAGAATGAAATGGCTACCTACTCCAGTATTCTTGCCTGAAAAATCCCATGGCTGGAGGAGCCTGGTGGGCTACAGTCCGTAGGGTTGCAAAGAGTCAGACACTACTAAGCAACTTCACTTTCACAGTATTATCTATTATTATTTTTTCTTTAAGGGAACTAGAACTTTGTTCATTTGCAAGTTATGTCAGATATTTATTAAGTATATGCTCCATGCAGGGCAGCTTGCAGGCTATAAAGTTGGACAAGATCTAGACCTTTTCCTAAAGAAGCAGAGAGTCTGGCAGGAGGGAAAATTCACCTGCATTCACAGCTACAAGCACAGAGCAGTAATTTTTCAGGGAGAACCTAGCACCTATTAAATGCTATAGGCAGGTAGAGGGGAGAGGGAAGATTTCCAGTTGTGATAATCAGGGGAGAGTGAGCATTAAAGCTCAGCTCTGAACGGAACGACAGGTAGGACTTCCATGAGCAGGGATGTCTAAGAACATTCCAGGAAGAGTGGTTTCCCGGGCAAGAGCACAGGCTCTGGAGTCACTGTCTGGGGTTTCAGTCACTGTCATTCACTCGCTGTGTGTCCTTGGGCACACAATCCTCTCTGAGGCTCCATTTCTTTGGTTGTAAAATGAGAATAACATTATCAACCTCATAAGGTAGGGAAAGAGAAAGTGTATGTAAAGCACCCAGCGTAGCTCCCAGCACAGAGTAGAATGCACGGTAAATGACCGCTGACATCACTACGGTTGTACAAACAGCTTAAGGCAGGGAGACAGAAAGATTGATGTGTATTTTGACCTAGACAGGTTGCAGGGTATTGCGACACCAAACAGGAGGGGGACAGGTGTCCAGAAAGGAAGGCTGAGGCCAGAGAAGACACACATAAATATAATAAAACCAATCATTGCTCATTAAGCCCTGCTGTAAAGTACACCCTTGACACAGCACGTGAGATTAACCTCCTTGGAGATGCGGTCTGAATTTGCTCCTGTAATCACTTCCGGGTGGGGGCAGGGAGGAGGAGAGAGGATACAGTGGGCTGACGTGTCAGAAGAGAGCGCTAAGGTGGCATCTCAGGTGTACCGTATACACATCCCCACCGTGCTTCCTCAAGAGTAAGCTGACTGTATCCCAAGTCCAGGGTCACAGTGGATGCCTGAGGAGATGCTGCCTTCATAAGCAAGGGAGATCATCAAAGCTTGACAGGTGTTCTTAAAACACCGTGCCATCCCACTGACAGAAAACCTGTCCAGTGCTTTCATTAAAAATTATTCTGCATCTCAAGTAGTCACTGAAGCAGGAGGTTGTAATAAAATTCAATGATTTTGGATTCAACAGTATAGCTTCCCACTGTAAGAACTCAAATGTTGATTAGGTTCTGGGCAGAAGCTGGTGTGCAGACATTGATGGTCAATCTGCAGATTCCCCTAGAGGGCAGGGGCACTTCTTGGGCAGCGACCTGGGGGACGTGAACTCCCTTGGGCAAGAGGGCCTGCCGCTTGGCATGCAAGACACAGGCTACAAGCTGTGGTGGTCAGTTTGGGGAGAGAAGGGGTCCTCCTCTGGACAGGTAGAAAAAACGAAAGTGTTAGTTGCTCAGTAGTGTCCAACTCTTTGAGACCCTATGGATTGGAGCCCACCAGGCTCCTCTGTCCATGGGATTCTCCAGGCAAGACTACTAGAGTGGGTTGCCATTCCCTTCTCCAGGAGATCTTCCTGACCCTGGGATTGAACCCAGGTCTCCTGCATTGCAGGTAGACTTTTTATGGTCTGAGCCACCAGGAAAGCCTACAGGTAGAAAAGTATCCCTCCAAATTAACTATGAAAATGTAATCACCAACTGGTAATCTTTCAAGTCTTTGCCAATGTCACCTTAGTGAGACCCACACTGACCACCCCAACACTCCCCTTTCCCTAACGTTCTGTGTCTCTCCATAGCAGTTATCACCTTGTAATAGACTAAATAATTTGCCTGTTTTAACTTTTTAATGATATCTGTCTACTCCATCCCCTACCCCTTCTCAATTCCAGGATGTCCATTTGTACCTCCAGCCCCTAGACGTTGAAAAAATAAAAAAGGGATTCTCTCCCTCCTGCAACTGACATATATACTTAGATCAGGCATTCAGCTTGGAGTTGGGAGTATACAGATGAACAGACCAAAGTTCCTGCCTTAAAGAACTCATGGTCAGGAAGGCAAGACAGATGAAAGGGCCAGATATGTCCACATCCTGCGAAAAGTGACCCAAGAGGTCCACATAGGATGCCAGGGAAAGACTGAAGGGGTACCTAAGCCAGACTGGGGAAGCCTTTGGCTCAGTGTGACAGGGAAGGCTGCCAAAAGGACATCCTGAAACCAAGTCTTAAAGGGCAAGGTTATTATTACCCACTGGACAGTGTGGGCAACACTTGCAAAGGCACAGACGTGTCAGCTCCATGGTTCATTTGGTGGTTAGTAGTTTGGCATGGCTGGAAGGAAGCAGAGTATGGTAAGCAATGGCCCAAAGATCCCATTAGCCTTTCAACTAAGGGCTTTTTTTGGCTGTTGTGGACACGTTGGCCATGAAGAAGGGCAAATTCAGTGGCCATGCATTTGATGGGAAATGTTACAAAGTCCAGTCCCAGCTGCCTCAGTTGCAGCCTTTGTATGGATCTGCTCCTCACTGGGTAAAGGAGCGTCTCTCCCGGGGAATCTCCCGGAAACCGCCTTGGCCACTTGAACAAGACAGCACACAGTCCTTGGAGGCACTGATAAGCTCACCGGCTCTCTTTATCCTCTTCCTCTCCTTCAGCTGGTAGGGTTTGTGATCATGAGACAAAGGAATGGCATTTCCATCCTTGTCACATAGGACCCCACGCGAGTCACCCACGTTGGCCACAGTGAGGTCTTTATCTGATAGCAGAGCAATCAAACACGTCGTACCTGCAAAACAGAAGAGACAGGCCACATGGGCAGTCAGCGGTGCTTTGAGCTTAAGCTGCTTCTCGAGGTTACTGGCGTCTTCAGGCATTAAAACTGCTCCTGCTGGGTCAGCATCTGACTCCCGCCACTCCGGGAAGGAGGGCTGTTCACGTCAACAACACTGATCAGATCTGACAGTCAATTTTCTTAACCATGTTGGAGTGTCACTGAAATCGGCTAGGATAAGATTATCATTTTCCCCAAATCATTGTTGTCTCTGGTTCTCTTGATTTAAGTGCATATCACACTTAAAAGGATTAGGAGAGAATCAGAATCGGCTTGAAGCTTCAGACAATGGATACTTATTTTCTGCTTCTTGGTGGTGCTTAGGTTCTGTGAAATCCCAGTTGAAAGTGGGAAGACTGGGGGGTGGGCTCTCACTGGGAGCACCTGGACAGACCAGCAGATGACAGATGGTAACAACCAGATCCTATGGAGCCAGGGGCACAGGCTATGCACACAGAGTCTGAGAGCAAAGACCAGTGGCCAGAAATAGGTTGGCTCCAGGGTGTGATGTGGCAGACGATCAGGGGAGAGGCAGGAAAACCTACTGTGATGAGGGAAATGACACCTAGGCCAATAGGAGGTGGGGACTGGAGGTGGTCAGAGTCAGAAGGGAAGTAAGAGTGAAGAGCTATTTGCCTGGGTCCACAAAGACACAAAAGGACACGTTCCCTTTCCTCAAACTCTTCCTGGAACAAGAATGGATAAAAGCAATAGAACTACAGAGTCTGGTCTAGTTGGAGGTTGTCCTTCTTACCTGCCCATTACCCTCTGTTCACCCCTCACGTTTCTCCTCCCTGACTTCTGACAGTGTCACTAAATATGCAAATACCTGCTGAAATGCACAATCCATTAAGCTCTTGCTTCAAACTAATAATGACCTTCCTTGTTAAAATTATGCATCAATTAGTCTTCATTAATATTTAACCTCCTCATTAAGAAGGTCATATTCCATAACAGAATGTAAGTTGCATCTAAACAGCTCTTTCTCTTCATAGAACAACAGCAAAGGCTGAATTCTTAAATAGACATAAAGAATAAATACAGGTTGATATCAAGAGGGAGGAGAATAATCAGGATATTCAGCTATCACATAGTTCTATTCGAAATTCCATTCTAAAGCCTGTGTAGCTCAAAAGTGCCTTGATTAGAAATGGAAACGCATGAAATGTTGGTTGTCTCAGGATGTCTGATATGAAAGGCCTTGTGAAAGGAAAAAAGACTAATCTCAGGATTATCAAAGCAAATCACAAATCTTTCATCTTAAAAAAACTGTAAGAATGAAAATGTAACCATAAGAACAATCCATATGATTAGAAATTGTTATTCTTAGTTTTTGATATTAGCTGCATTCTGGTGTTAAACTGGCCTCACTTTGTGTTCAAGCATCTGCTTGTGTTAACCTGTTGATCACAATGACAGCACAAATTCTCCTAGAAGGCAGACTCTCGGAAGTTTGAAAGGTGAAATGGAGACACTATGCTATTGGGGTATTACATGGTTTGGGGGCATTATTTAACTCAAAGACCCCCTTCTCCTCTAGCTTGGTGCACTTTGAGAAATCATAGCCCAGAAAGGGCTTTGAGGTCCCCATATGAGGGAAGCAAAAGGATCTACTTGGATGAGCTATGAGCTCCTTCCACACTCCCATTTCAGGCACAGCAGCTCTATATCCATTGTTATCTTAATTGAGCTGCCATGTATCTTTCTTTCTTCTTTTTTTTTTTTTTAAAGAGAGAGGTCATACCTATGGTCAGAAAAAAAAAATTGAGATTTAATTGTATATGGGTTAAAAAACCCCTGAAGGATTTTAAGTAGGATAGTGATATGATGAGATCTGTGTTTTATAAGATCACATCAGTGGCTTTGTGGAAGGTAAACTGGAAGCAGGGAGAACTGGGAGAGTTCATGAGAATCTGAAATACTGTAGTAAACAAAAGGATGGAGGATCAGTGACAGATTACTGAAGATCAGAACGGACAGGTGATAGAGAATAAGGAAATACAGGAGAGGGGAGAATTCAGGATAATGTCCTGGTGTCTAGAACACAGTGGGGAGGGGCACTGGGTGCTCCATGGACAAGCACGTAAGGAAACGTCTGCCTGGGCTTCTGGGAAAGGCTTTCTCTCTCACCGAAGGAGACGCCATGCAGAACACAACCCGTTTCTTTGGCCTCATGTGGCTCCTGTGTTTCCCGGAGCTGTGGCAGCCATGTTGTACCACGAGGGGCTACAGCTCAGAGTCAAGGCTCTGTGCCCAGGAGGAGCAGCCAAGGGGTGAGGAACCTGAGTCCCTGAGACATCACAGGACTTCTGAACCAGCCTAGACTCACCCTGTTCTTGTTCTGGGAGACAGCAAACGTCCTTCCTTTTTAAGGCTTTTTATGGTGGGTTTTGTTGTCATTTCTTCTCGTGGCATCCTAACTGGTTCAAGGGCTCCTAGTTCAGTAAGGGCGTTTCTGGGTGAGAGATTTCGTCTGACTGCTTTGCTTCACTCACACATGAAGATTCACGGCTTGCTAACTTCTCTGTCCAGAACACAATCCCATTGTTTCTATGGGTCAATAAAATCTACCTCCTGATGTGGATTTCAGGAATGTACTGCTTTGAGAAAGTGGAAACTGCCTGTGACAACAATAGACTCTTAGATCGGACAAAAGGGGTGTGCCCCAGATGGCAGAATGAGAGTTGCAGGCAGCGTTGAGGATCACTGAAATGGTACCATTCTCCCTCCGCAGAAACCTGCCTGTGTCCTGGGGGGAGGCCCACGCGTGATCGAAAACAAAACACGATGCTTCACTGTAAACAACTTATTGTTTGGACTTTGCAGTCTTAGCTCAGGATTATAAGAGATAATTTATAATCTAATCTTACATTATAGCAGAATGTAACTACCTTGTGGTTGAGAAAAACACCAGAAAAACATTATGCCCAAGAGGAAACATGCCAAGCCTTTTGTCATTGGGCCTCTGTGTTCTCTCTGCCTAGCATAGTGCCTGGTCCTTGATTTTGTGCACATGGTGATGATTCAGTTCAAGCATGATATCTTCAGAGGCCTTCCTTGACGGGGGAATCTAATTTCCTCTTGATGTCCTTTATTGCCCTCATAACACATAATTATGTAAATATCTTGTTTATTTCTTTAAGCAATTTATTTAACACCAGTCTTCCCCTGTACAACATAAACTTCACAAGAGTAAGACTATCACCTGCTTGTTCTTCCTCCTATAATGGTGAAGTCTAGAATACTGCAGACCTCAGTATTTGCTGAATAAACAAATTAACAGAGAAGTGATAAAGAATCACACACTCTCTCTGGTCCTGATCGAATATTACGCTAAGCACCCACCGTCTTGCTCTGAGTATATCAAACCAGTTCAATAGTACACTGTACAACATCTTCTAGATATTGCCACAGCAGGGAGATACCCAACTGCAGCAAAATGCATTTTATACACTGATCAAAACATAAGGACCCCCCTGTACATGTATAAGCATGCTCACAGGCACACTGTTAGCAAGTAGGCGGAAGTTCAGCCTAGGCCTGGCCCTAGCTCTTTCCTCCAGTCCAGGCTCCTGGGCCAATGCAAATGAAACGGGGGTAGGGTGCTCATCCTCAACAGCTTCCAAAGCCATAGCACACTGGGACACAATAAATGCATCACGGTGACCATTACATGAGCAACCTGTGTCTACTTCTGACCTCAATGTGTACTTCAGCAAAGCAGGCACGTTTTTGTGTTGTTCTATTAATTCTTATTTTCCTTAGGGAAGAACACACAAAGGCCAATTATTCATTAGCCTATTCCTCTAAACCAGCATGTTCTCTCTTCATTTAATTTCTAGGCTGCAAAGTAAAAGTACACAAGAAAATCTGTTCTGGACTTATCTAAATATTTTTATTGGCTAACATTATTCAGTGAATTTACCTGATGAGCTGGAGAAAAATGTAAATCTTAATGAGGGATAAGTAGTTTGGGACATCTCAGCCATCTTTTAAAACCCTAATTTAAAATGTTCCTGGTGAAATGAATAACAAAGTAGTAATAGTTTGTTCAGTACTACAAATGCCACTAGTGTTAGGCACTCGGTCGTGTCTGACTCTCTGCGACCCCATGGACTGTAGCCCATCTGGCAAAGAATACTGGAGGGGGTAGCTGTTCCCTCCTTCAGGGGATCTTTCCAACTCAGGGATCGAACCTGGGTCTCCCACACTGTAGGCAAATTCTTTACCATCTAAGCCACTAGGGAAGCCCATGAACCCACAAACACACTTGCAGTTGATTTCCTGACACCTTATGGTGGAGAAGAGGTAGCTATTATTCTTCAATTTTAGCAGATGAGAAAAATGCGACTCAGAGAATTCAAGTGTCATATTCATGATTACATGACTCAGTGCATATGTACTAAAAGACCAAATTGACTAAAAAAACCAGGGAATCCAGAATTATTAGTAGTAATAATAACAATGACAGACCTACTCCTTATGCATTTTACTATAATGCTAAACATTTTATTTATGTTATGTAACTTAATCTGCACTACCTATAAGAAGGCATAATTATCGCCAACTTACAGATGGGGAAACTAGATCTCAGACAGTACAGCAATCTGCCCAGGTCACTCACACGGACTGTCTGATTCCCTGGGCCAAACCTTTGATAAATTAGCACTCCTTCTTGCTCTAAACTGTTCTCTTCCACCTCCAAGAAGGAATGACTTCTGTAACCAGTTTCTGCATTTCTGTGTTTTGAATAGTCCCCATCAACTTGCCCCCTCTTGTAGTATAAACTAGTGCATGTTACAGAAATGTTTGTAAACCAGAAGAAATTCTGATTAGTGTGACATGAATTTCCTTTCATATAACTGTAAGTCTGGATTAACTTAAAGCTGATACATTTCAAATTCTCAATAATGATCAGTCAGAAAGTATCTGAACTTCTGCAGGGAAAAAGCAATCGACTTGGATTAGCTTTACATCCTTTCCAGCTTGAATATTTTGCTGGTTTTGAATAGGAACTGCAAACTCCTCTGCCTTCAGGTGTAAGAAAAAGCTTATGACCCTCTTGGAGTAGCTTCACCCCTGTACTTTTGACAGGATCCTGGGTTCTGAAGATGTTTTTCTACTCTAAGAATGGGCAAGCATGAAGATAAGAGACAAGTGACATCAGGTTTCAGTGCTGGGTCCATAGCAAGCAGTGGTGGGGCTGGTGGCAAGCTAGAGAATGCACGCTAATGGGGCAGCATTACCTCTGCAAGGAAAACGGCTGCCAGCGGGGAACGTAATAGTTATTCAATGTGAATAGTTATTCAGATTTTTCAAGAGAAGCTGTTTTTATGTGAACTCTGACTTATGATGTTGACCACTTTAACTACAACGCAGGCCACACCTGGCTATATTTAAAATGGATAACCAACAAGGTCCTACTGTATGGCACAGGGAACTCTGCTCAGTCTGGATGGGAGGGGAGTTCGGGGGAGAAAGGATATATGTATATGTATGGCTGAATCCCTCTGCTGTCCACTGGAAACTATCACAACATTGTTAACCGGCTATCCTCCAAAACAAAACAAAAAGTTAAAAAAAATAAAAATAATACAGATATCAACAATTAAAAAAAAAAACAATGCACGCCAAACAATAGGTAACTGTAGGTCAAATGATTCTTTGACCCATTAGGCTGGCAACTTCTTTTTGACCCAGGGTGACACCTTATTGACTGCAGTATTCTTAACACAGTGCTTTCTACCCTGCACAGACCCTAATGTTGGGAGGGATGCTAAGGACTGAAGTGGTCGTAAGGAAAGTGGGGGTGCTTATCGATATATAACTTATACTAATTGTAGTATTTATACAATTCACACCTTTGTCCTATGTAAATATATATACTCTTATTTTTTGAAAAATATTAGCAGAGTTATGCTGTCAATGGGATGTTAGACCACTTTGTTTTCTTCTTTATACTTTTCTGCATTAAGGTGAATTTAACGTTACTTAAAACCACAAATTAGTCACAGTGTTTCAGAAGGCATGTCCTATAAATGATTCACAACATTTCAGAAACTATATCCACTGCATGAAGCAAAGTATCCAAGCCATAAAACAGAAAAAGCAGAACTGACGGTCGTGGTAGTAGGATGGTACAGGTAGAAAAAAGACACAGAGGAATAGCAGTAACAAATGATGACAGCACCATTGTCGACAGACGGTCAAGTTCAGATTCAGATCTGAGCATCAGTGATCATTCATCAAGGACTCAGTGACAGACCAGTGAACCTCAGCTGCCTTCAGGCTCCCTGCCCCCCCCCCTCCCCACCCCCCACCCCGCACAGCCTCATCTCACCTCTGAGCAGGGCTATCTACAATTTCTACTCAGAGCAAAACACCCAGCCCTGAAAGTGAAGGTCAAAGTGTTCGTCTTTCAGTCGTGTCCAACTGCGACCCCATGGACTGTAGCCCACCAGGCTGCTCTGTCCATGGGATTCTCTAGGCAAGAACACTAGAGTGGGCAGCCATTCCCTTCTCAAGGGGATCTTCCCAACCCAGGGGTCAAACCCAGGTCTCCCACACTGCAGGCAGATTCTTTAATGTCTGAGCTACCAGGGAAGCCCCACTCAGCCCTGAGTCCCTATCAAAACATAATACCATCAACCTCTTGCACTCCCCTCCCCCTCTTCCTGTATGCAGACAGCTATGATTTAAAAAAACTGGAGTAATGAGAATCCCTATTTTATGCAAGTTCAGCTTACTGCAACATCTTCTTGTGTGCCTGACACTGCAGTTTCACTTTTTCTGGTGAGGGAGTGTGAGGCTGGGCTGAGTGGAGAAAGCCGGATGTGATGAGCTGGGTGCGATTAGTCGGCGCTTGCATGCTTCAAAGCAGTGGATGTTTTCCCAAACAGCGAGGCCCCACACAGTGAACGCCACTCGCTCAAGCTAACAGTGATTTCCCTCTGTGACAGAAAGTCTTTTGTAAGAGAATTTTTTAAATTTCCTTTTTTTTTTCCTTCAGAAAAGAGAGAAAGAAATTGGGAGATAAGTGGAGAAGAAGGGAAGGAAATGGACACATTCACAGGAGCAGAGAGAGGGAGAAGGGGAGAGAGAATGAATGAATATTTCGGTGAAGGTGTTATAGCTGCCTAAAAGCCATTCTTTATACACAGCAAAGGAGAATCAACACATTCATATGATAAGGGAAGATGGGTTTATCTTGAAAAGGTTTGACAATGAATGTGAGTTCAATAACACAATTCCAGAGCCTAGATGACATCAAGGCCTGGTAACTGACAGAAATTATATTGGTGTGCAACATATTGGAAAAAGAGCAGGCAAAGCCAGCCATTAATGAAAGCATTACAGGGAATGATAAGATCACTGTCGGCAGGGGCTTCTAGCCCCTACCTCCCACAGCCAACATTGTGATGAGCCCTGAAACACAGATAAAGGGCCAGGCAGCTTGCAGATAAGGCTCCTGGGCCCCATCCCCCATCTGCACAATCTCTAAATCCGCCAAAGTTTGACTTGCTCAGAGCCTGCTCACCAGTCTTGTAATTGTTAATGCCATGGCAGAGACACATCTATCGGGACAATCCATTGTCTGAAAAACTAAAGAGTAAGCTCTAATCTTTCCTTCTTTATTCCTTTTCTCTCATTATTGCCTGAGTCTTTGCACCCCATGCTCTAAATCCTCAGGCCCTCTTTAAGAATTTCTATATTAATGTGCCTGGGTGGGGCTACTAAGTTAATAGTAATTAACTTTTCAAACTATAAGTCAATAAGTCTACTGTAATGAGTCTTGTGAGAGTTTGAAAGCTATTTTATGCTACGAGAGCCTTGAATGGAAAGCAATTAGAGATCTATGTGCAGAGAGACACGTGTGGGTCAAATTGTGAGAGCTGCTATATACTGTCCATGCACCACGAAAGCAAGTGGAAGTGTTAGTGCTCAGTCGTGTCTGATTCTTTGCGACCCCGTGGACTGTAGCTCACTAGGCTCCTCTGTCCATGGAATTCTCCAGGGAAGAATACTGGAGTGGATAGCCATTCCCCTCTCCAGGGGATCGACCTTGACCCAGGGATCGACCCTGGGTCTCCCACATTGCAGGGAGATTCTTTACCATCTGAGCCACCAGGGAAGCGCCCCCATTTGCCATGTGCAGAGGTAATATCTTTAATTCTAACAGCCTATAGGGTACTATTGTCCCCATTTTACAGATGATAAAACTGAGATTAAAAGATCAGCCCAAGATTATGCGGCTAAGTGAGGGACAGAATTTAACTAGTCTGTTGCCTGAGTGTTGCTTTCAACCTTGAAGCAGGCTGTGGCTAGCCCATGGTTCTTGTATCTGTGCAAACCAGATGTCTTAAGTCATCCCTTCCTTAAGAGATTTATTAAGGTTTATTACCATCCTCATAAAAGGGCCGTAATACATGTTCAAGTTGACAACGACTACAGTGTGAACAGTGCCTCCTAGAACCCGTGGGCAAACATGCCTGGTGATGTGGGCAACCCTGCTTCTGGGCTATATCCTGGCCCTGCCGCCCCACACCCCCTGTCCCGGGAGGGAAGAGACCAGAGGAGAGGGTCGCTCAGTGAGGAATTTCAGCAGAACAGCTGAACATAAGAGGTTTTCAACTTCACGTGAAGGCTAGCAGTAGTCCAAAAGCCCAAACTGGAAGAGTGAAATACGGACAGCAACACACGTGAGGCCACACGTGTATGACCGGGAGTACTTTAAGGCCTTCTCCCATCAAGGCCTGAAGTATTGGTGCTGAGAAGGCAAACTATCTCCGAGGCTTCCCAAACAGAGCGAGCAGTGACAGGACACACCACACAGAGAGGGAGGCTCATGTGGGCCCCCCACAACACGGCACCCCTTCGGTCCTCCTTTAAAACCCAAGCTGTCTCAACTTCCCCTCACCACATGCTGGAGGGCAGGGTGGCAGAAATAACACTGTGTGAGGAAAAAAAAGTTCTATTACCAATTGCAATTTTCTTTTCCTCTATGCGACGTCTGCATGAGCAAAAATATCAGCCATTGAGTTTGACACTGGCTGACTGTGAGGCAATCAATTTGATGGCAAATTCTATTATTTTAAATCCTAGGTAGTCTAATTCCAGATTTAGGTTTATTTGGGCTCTTCCTTGGCAGACATACAGTAATTCATAAAATGACAAGAAGAAATAAGAAACCATGTCCAAGTGCCAGAAAGGTCTTTTCCACAAATGAGCTGTGCTATCCTAAATAAGATAATCTATTTTATGGGGGAAGGAGGTTAGGGTTAGGGTGTGTGATCTGTCACTTCAGTCGTGGCGGACTCTTTGCGACCCTATGGACTATAGTCCTCCAGGCTTCTCTGTCAATGGGAATCTCCAGGCAAAAATACTGGACTGGGTTGCCATGCCCTCCTCCAGGGGATCTACCCAACCCAGGGATCGAACCCATGTCTCCTGCATGGCAGGTGCATTTTTTACCCATTGAGCCACCTCAGTAATTCAAACTTTTAGAATCTGATGGAGTATTCATTAAATTTTCACACTTCACCAAAGTTAAAATTATAGATACGTTATCTGATGCTCTTGAATCGCATTTTAAAATCAAAGTGTTCTTCAACTTCACATTTCAACTACTGTAGTAGTTCAGTGTGAACATGTTGAGGAGTCACCTCCTGTTAAACTGGTCACATACTGGGGAGTCTTAGAAAACCACAGCAGCAGCAGATCCTCATACTTTAGGAGCCTCTATCTTCCTCTCCAACGTGACTATTTTGAGGTATGAGTAAGCACGCACGCTTTTCTGAAACTCATTAACATCCTGCTCATTACTCTGACTGACATTTAGTTCAGATGATAACATGCTGCTGAAATTAATTTCTAATTACATAATCACAACCTAGATTCTAAGTTCTGTGTCTTTTAGTGGTAAATAAAATCAATTTCATGGTTCTTTGATTCTTCCTACATAAGCCAGAGATGCACTACTATATTTTTTCATGTCTTCATGTTATATCAGAGTTCTTCAGTGAGATATTTCATTTCTTTTTAGGGCTCCCAGCCCTAAATCACAAGTACTGTTTCTGCTTCTTTATGAATGCTATGGGAACGAGGTACAATACGAACTTCTGAAATTGAGCTTTATTAAAAGGGGCATTTGCTTTTTAATAAAAGGCAGAGAGAGCAAAGAGAAGAAGGCTGGGAATAAGAGGTGCAGCCTGACTCATCTGGTGCTCGGCAGAGATGTGCACTTTCTTTGACCTTTTCTTTTTTTTCCTCAGCGCAGAATCAACCCTCCTCCCTATTCTTTCCATTAAAAACAAACCTGATCTTTGAGGTTATTAAGTTGGAGCTCCCCTGGTGGCTCAGACAGTAAAGAATCTGCCTGACATGCAGGAGACCCAAGTTTGATCCCTGGTTCGGGAAGATCCCCTGGAGAAGGAAAAGGCAACCCACTTCAGTATTCTTGTCTGGAGAATTTCAACCACAGAGGAGCTTGATGGGCTACATTTCATTAGGTCTCAAAGAATCAGACACAACTGGAAGTTATTAAATTATCTTTACTTGAATTACCATATATATAGCTATCTACCTACCTACCTACATATGTGTGCATGGGTGTGGGTGTGTTGGAAGGATGACATCTGGAGATATTAATGGAAATTCCTGCCCCATGCGTGGACGGAACCCTCTTTCACTCAATGTGAGGCACTCGTTGTCCCAGGGAAGATTAGGAGTACTGTGGCTGAAGTGCAAGGAGACAGAAGTAGTCAGATTTAGCTTCTGAGGCTCGGGGAGATTGGAACTCACAAAAAGACAACGTTCTCAAGAGAAAAATCTTCCTGAGCATCCATCAGCCTCGGTTCTTGGAAAACCACAGGTATATGAAGGTGGAGCAAGTTCTCCTGCCCACAACTGCCCTCTTCCTGCTCCCCTGACATGTAAGGCTGGGCCGGCAGGAAGGTTGTGATGGGGGGAGGTGGAGGGAAGACAGAACCTTTGATGTGTGGAGCTCCAAGAATTATATGGTGCTCAAAGCACAAGAGACTAGACCTTGCTTTCCAGGGTAGAGCCCAAGAGATCAGAAACCTCTGCCCCAGTGTAGAGAGGCAATGGCTGAATGAACCCACTTGGACAGCCCAGTGTGGAGCAGAGAGGACAGCTGAGGACTGCTGGGCTTGTCCTGAGGGAGGAAAGACACCTCTCAGGAGCATAAGACACTTCCAACCACAGGTCCTGGAGACCCTGGGTCATCCCAACAAGTGCCAGGATAGTAACAACAACCTGATATGTAGATCACTCATGGAGGAAAGGGGTGTGAGCACATGGCTCAACTTGGTATTTACACTTAAGAACTTGAGGAAAAATCAGGAAATTACATCATGTATCTGCTAATGAATATGGCAAGATTTTAGTAACAGATCCAATAAGGACTCAAGATCTGTTACATTCAGTTCTATGGAGACAAATAAAGTTAAATTTCGCATGTTCATTTTGTAGCTGTGTAATCTGTGTGTGTGCGTGCATGTGCGCATCTGCCTGTTTATTGGCTATCTGTCACACATTGCACGTGTTAAATTTTACCCTGACTTCTGTTCAGTTCAGTCGCTCAGTAGTGTCTGACTCTGCGATCCCATGGACTTCAGCAGGCCAGGCTTCCCTGTCCATCATCAACTCCTGGAGCTTGGTGAAACCTCATGTCCATCGAGTTGGTGATGCCATCCACCATCTCATCCTCTATTGTCTCCTTCCCCTCCTGCCTTCAATCTTTCCCAGCATCAGGGTCTTTTCAAATGAGTCAGTTCTTTTGCATCAGGTGGCCAAATGGATGCCACCATTTGGAGTTTCAGCTTCAGCATCAATCCTTCCAATGAATATTCAGGACTGATTTCCTTTAGGATGGACTGATTTGATTTCTTTGCAGTCCAAGGGACTCTCAAGAGTCTTCTCCAACACCACAGTTCAAAAGCATCAATTCTTTGGCATTCAGCTTTCTTTATAGTCCAACTCTGACATCCATACATGACTACAGGGAAAACCATAGTTTTGACCAGACGGACCTTTGTTAGCCAAGTAATGTCTCTGCTTATTACCCTGACTTGGGCATTATGAAATCAGCTAGTACCAACAATGTTTGACAACCAAACAAGACTTCCTTGGGCACTGAGTTAGTTATCACATATCTGAATTATTACTGTATTACTGTGTTAGTCACTCAGTCGTATCCAACTCTTTGCAACCCCATGAACTGTAGCCCCCACCAGGCTCCTCTGTCCATGGAATTTCCATGCAAGAATACTGGGGTGGGTAGCCATTCCCTTCTCCATTAACATATACCTATTACTAAGGAATTCCAGATGGAAGGTGAAATTGTTTCCAAAGCCAAGTTTGCCATGTGAAGCACACCATTGGTAGGTTGTACAGCTACACATAAGTTAATTTTCAAATGATCTTTTCCATTCAAACAGAACACAGTCACTTATATCCCCATTTAAAGGGACAAAATAAAAGTTGTATAATTATATTTATTTAGGATAATTAAAACAAATCTGATTTGGGGCTAATTTGATTCAATAAAGATTAATTCTCCAGTTTGTTTTTGGTTCAGTGGACTACAAAACTGACTCTAAATCGATGTCTCCAGGAAGGCTGTGTCCTCAAAGACCTGATAAAATCCTGACTTTAATTCCATCTGGCCCATGCCCAAAAGTGATATCCCATCTCTATACCTACAGCCAAGAATATCCAACCATATTCCTTCATGATAATGACCATCTTTCTTCTCTTTCTCTCTCATACCTCTATGTCCTGTACCTAATAATAAGACTGGAAGTGTGCGTGTGTTGACTAAATAGTCGTATGGCCTTTGTTCCCTTATTCTGTGCCTGTGTATGCATGTGTGCATGCTAAGTCGCTTCAGTCACGGCCTACTCTTTGCTACCCTATGGACTGTATCCCTCCAGGCTCCTCTGTCCATGGGATTCTCCAGACATGAACACTGGTATGGGTTGCCATATTCTGCGCCTACTGTGTATAAGTTACTAGGTTTGGTGCGGGAACAATGAAGATGAACAAGATACATTCCTTAACCCCCAGCACTTACTGCCCAATGGTGAGATGGAATTAGACACTTAGGATCCAGTATGGTAGATGCCGTGACACCGCTATGAGTGGAGGAGGAAATGGCAACCCGCTCCAGTGTGCGTGCCTGGAGAATCCCATGGTTACAAGAGTCTGGCAGGCTGCAGTCCAGGGGTCACAAAGAGTTGGACATGACTGAAGTGACTTGGCACGCACGTGCTATGAGAGCTGGGATTGTGGATGGGGGTGACGGCAGAGGGGGCATGGCTCAGGCTAGGGAGATGCTGGGTGGTGAGGAGATATGCAGGGAGGATGACTGGGAAGACGTGAAGCCTGAACTCTCCTGAAGATGCAATAGGGTAAGGAATTCGTGTAACCCAATTTGGTTCTTGGCACAAAGGAGGAGTTAAAGAATGAATCTGTAGGGTAAAAATGGATGATGAGAGTAGCTCTCTGAAGGAGATTTCTTTATAGTTCATTTCAAAACGAAGACTAGAACAAACACTTGTTTATACCCTAACCTGATAATGCCAATTCTTGAATTTTTTTCCTAAGGAAATAATCTGAGATACAAACAGAGCTTCATATATAAGGATTGACCTCACAGAATTTAAATAATACAATAGAAATAACCAAAATGAACAGATATATAACACATCATGAAATATTCAAATAATAAAAGCACTCCAAGGACATTAAATATAGTGTTTCTGAAGAACATACACTGTGCTTATAAGTGAAAAATAAAAACTGTACATAAATTTCTTTATAATACATTAGCATTTTATTTGGAAACAATCATATAAAATATTTCAATTGCTATTACTTCAATAAATACATGTGTGTAAATGTATGCAGAAAAATGTTAGAAGGAAACAAAAATAGATTATTAAATAGATTATTAAAGTTTTTTAAAAAGATTGTTCTGAATTTTCCTCAGTTTTATTCATTAATGTGACTCATTTATAGAAATTATTTCACTTTTTATCAAATTCAGTGCTTTTTACTTTCTTGTTCCTTGATGTTATTAGGCACTTCTATCCTTCCCACTGAGGGTCTTCTGTTATGGTCTACAATGCCTTGACTGGATTTTTAGTTGAGCTATTTGATTTTACTCACTGAACCAACTTGTTAACTAACAAGACTGGGGCTGTGCCTCCACTGGTTCCATGTTGGCTGATGGCTAATATAGCTCTAGAAAAAGAAGGAACAGTGTCGGGGGCACCAAGCCCCAGGCTCATGATGGGTGGGCTCAGAATGCTCCCCGTTGGTGACACCACACTCGTGTGACACGATCATCCTACATGATTAGATGCTGTTGCTCAGAAAGTGGGAAGGGATGAGTGTAGGGGGCAGAGGGCAGCAGGAACAGGCTGTTTGTGACACACTTCCTGCACAGGAAGTCTTGACCAGGGAGAGCCAGTTTCCCAAAGAAGTGGCTTGCGGAGGTTAGGTCTATTCTTGTCCGAGCAGGTGGTTAGGTCTGTTCCTGCTCAGACCATTGCTGAGTGGGTGTCACAGTACAGGAAGTGAGGCTGATGAGGGGAGAGGGGGAAGGAGGGGAGGACAGCAGACAAAGGAAGAGTCTCAAGATACCTGCACCTCAAGTCACAAAGGAAATGTCATTAACTAAACAAGTTACAGTGGGCCAGGCACTCTGCTTGCGGCTCACACATGCCTGACTTTATTTTTATTTTCACAAAAATCCTGCAAGGTGTACCTTGTTATCATCACCATCACCATCATCCCCATCTCTCCATTCTACAGATAAGACACAAGAGGCTCACCAAGGTCACACAGCTTTTGAGTGGAAGCATTGGAAATTGAACCCAGATCTGACACCCTCAATCAGGCTTTAAAAATATTCTCTAAGAAAATTGAATCAGGAGTGTGACAAGGAAGCAGTCAGTTTTGCCAACAAACTGCTTTATTTTAGGATCCTTTAAAGTTTATATTTGCTTCCACTGAGGAACAATACAGGGAAATACACAAACCAGATATTCACAGAAGCCTTTCTGGCACAGTATACAAATGATGTATAAAATATTTTTAAAAACCATTTTCTAATTCATTAGAATTAGACCGAGTTGGAAGATGAGTATGTGATTTTCCTGGAGGCTAGAAGCAACATGAAGGTGAAAAGCCCAAGGAGTAAGTAAGGGAGAAAGATCCGCTCAGGTCGGTAAAGAGTAAGGAGATTCTACAATTAATTAGAGAACACTGGGCTCTAAGTAGGTTTAAATCCCCTCTTGACCCCTGACTGCTTAATATGTGAACTGCAGGAGACATCTTTTGAACTGAAAAATAAGACTCCATCAAGGAGCATAACCTCCATTTATTTAAACACTGCTTTCAGGATCGCTATAAGGTCTTCCCTCCAGTTGATGGCTGAGAAGTGGAGCTTCTCACAGCCACACTGCCCTTCTGCACCAACCCTAAGTTGAACTGGTTTCTGAAGGCAGTTTCTTTTCACTTGTCTCCAGTCTATTTTCCAGGCAAATGTGCTGAAGTCACCTCTAACTTGAATACAAAACAAGGTGGTTAAACATTAAGCACGATTCATGGAATTGAATTTTGCCTAAAAGGGCTTCCCTGGTGGCTCAGCTGGTAAAGAATCTGCCTGCGATGCAGGTGATCCCAGTTCAATTCCTGGGTCAGGAAGATCCCCTGACTGAGCAACTGACAGACACACCCCTCACCTCTGCATCCCAAACAAGCCTGGCCTGGTGACACATGGGGTCACAGACAGTCGGACAAGACCGAGTGACTCAACAACAACAAAAGCCACACACACCCCCCTAACTCCAGTATTCTTGGGCTTCCCTGGTGGCTCAGCTGGTAAAGAATTGCCTGCAATGACAGGTTCAATCCCTGGGTTGGGAAGATCCCTTGGAGGAGGGCACAGCAACTCACTCCAGTACTCTTGCCTGGAGAATTCCACGGACAGAGAAGCCTGGCAGGGTCTACAAGAGCTGGACGTGACTGAGCGACTAAGCACAAGGCTGGTAAACATTAAGTACGATTCATGGAGATTCACTGAATTCTGTCTAGGGCTCTTGCAAGGGGACTGCAGCTCTCTACCTACTTCACGGAGCTCCTGAATAAGCAAACAGTCTGTAGGAGCCTCGCTCACACTGAGCTGGTTGTGGGTCTACAGGCTGCGCAAAACTGGTAGGCAGCAGGGACCTTAGGTGGAAAGGCACGTGGTTTCGGTGTTGGTTTGGCCTCAAACAGCCTCTGAAGGTGCTCTAAACCCCAGGGTGGCACTGTCGTAGACTTGCTGGGTTCCTACCAGTCTGGCTGAGTTTATAAATGATGCTTATTTAGCTTCTGAACTCCTCTGCTAGCTGGCCCAGAGGCGAGAGTTATTCATTCATTTAGAAGGCTTTTAACAAGCACTTTCTGCTGTGCTAGGCATTCTGATAGGAGCTGGGGACTCAAACAAAAGATGCGGTCTCTAAGTGAAGAAGTCAGAGGGAAGAGCATAGAAAAACAATTCTATGATGGTTGGAAGTTGAGAGAGGAAACCACAGAAACCCACCTACAATCATATGAGGAGCAGGTGTTTGAGCTGAGTTCTGGCTGATGAATAGAAGTTAGCCAGACAAAGTTGGCAGGGGATGGGGGGTGGGGAGGAAGGCTTGGACTGTGTGTGTGTCTGTATGTGTGTCCTCCTTGTGTCTATGTATGGGGTGGGGAGAGTTGAATAAATAAATGAATGAAAGGGGACTTTTTTCCCTCTCCTTCACTAGAGAAAGACTTTTAAAATATTCTTTTATTGTGATGGTGAGTAGGACATCTGATTTAACATGAGTCCAAATATATCAAATCTCAATATGGAAATTAGTGACATTAAGAAATGTCAAAGCTCTCAAACGTTGCCGAGTTGCAAATATGATTATATAGACCCACATGCTGTTTAAGAAAATTATGTTTAGAAAGAAAACACAATAAAGAAGCAAATTCCCAACCTGACTTTAGAATGTTCA
Source organism: Cervus elaphus (assembly GCF_910594005.1). Lineage (NCBI taxonomy): Eukaryota > Metazoa > Chordata > Mammalia > Artiodactyla > Cervidae > Cervus > Cervus elaphus. The sequence goes on along the minus strand of NC_057833.1, from coordinate 14,871,487 downwards.
CAAATCATCCATACGGAACTTTCTGTGACTACTTAATTAATAGTAAAGACTCTCACCATATGCTAGAGTACCCCATTTCAGCACTGTAGATAGTCAATTACTGTACTTAATTTTGCTCTATTTTCAATTCATATGTTTAATCTTACAGAGAGTTAGGGAACATGTGCTCTTACTCGCTTGCAAATAGAATGTGTAATGGGAAATCCCCAGCCTTGAAGAATTTAAATCAATAGCACATGTTGTATCATCCCTTGTTATGATGGCTGGATGACACCCAGCTGTGGAGTTCTGAAAAAGGAGTCGAATGTCTAAGCACCACTTATTAACTAAATCTCCAAGGCTATGGTTTAAAAACAATTCTAAAAGTACTATGTATCGTACTTCAAAATCTTGATGAAAATTGCTGAACTGTCACTCCTTGAAGAAATATCTTAATGTAAAGAAGAAAGTAAAAGGTTATTCAGAGTTAAAAGAATGTATTTCACTAAGCACCAAGCCATTGGCCAGGTAACACTTTTTAAAGTAGGATCATGAACTCTGGCAAATTCTTATTGCCTTAGGATACACAAATGGCATAATCCATCTTAGACACAAATCTGGTAGATATATACTCAGTTTCCAAAAGGAGTATATATTGTTTGAGAGCCAGGACCAATTTTTCGGAAGTCAGTGTTTAAAGATCTGAACACTTGTGGAATCAGATTTTAGCATTTATATTGGAGAAGTTTAAGTCAGGCTCCATTTTGCTCAGCAGATGGGATGCAGTTTCGTTCAATGCTTTGTACCTAAATTTACCAAATGGTAGAAATTTACAATACGATGAGGTATGAGCTTCAGAAAATTCCAAGAGAGAAACTGAATGTTGGAAGTGCCAATGCTGAACGGCTTCAAACGAAAAAAATCCATGACGCCTCCTGATGGCTTCCCCACTTAGTCACCCTGCTTTCTAAGAGGGCAGGGCATTAAGAACCTGGATCATTTTTCCTGGAGAGTTCCCAGGGCAGTCTCCTAAGTGATGAAAGGTGGAACTGCTGAAGAAAATGGAAGGATATTTGCATGACTTTCAGACTAATTACTGAAGAAGACTGGGTTATAAAACATACAAAGAAAATATGCTTATGATTAAGAATGAAAAGATATAAGGATAGAATCAACTTTAATTTTAAAAGAAAATAAAACTCTTAAATATACTTGTTGTTATATGCCACCTAAAACCAGCCCTCTACTGAAAATGTATCTGAGGTGATGTGACTTAGTCTCTTACTGAAGAAATGGACACAAGAATAAAAGTGTTAACCACTTGTATCTTGGCAGGAAAAATGACACTTACAACCTTAATGCAATCCCTTAAAATCATGGATCTCTGCTCTGAAAGTGCCCTTGAATTTGCAACATTAAATGGATGTGGAATACCCTGATGGGTGACCACAGGTTGATAATGACTAGGCAAAGAGACTGAAGGAAACATGAAAAAGGAGAAAAAACATAGGTAAACAAGAAGGAATCTGTACTCTGCATCAAAAACTCCCCCAAGGTCTGCAATGTCTTAACTAGCCCTGGCTTGTCTTAACTAAACTCTACGACCATCTAGGTAAAATTCATCATTTACTGAAAGATAATTACAGCTAATGTTTATTGAGCACCCACTTTGTACCAAGCATTGTTCTAGTACTTTAAATGTATTAATTCCCATAGTCCTCACATTGCGCGCGTGCACGCACGCACACACACACACACACACGTATGTATGCTCAGTTCAGTTCAGTTACTCAGGCGTCTGACTCTTTGCAGCCCTATGGACTGCAGCACGCCAGGCCTCCCTGTCCATTGCCAACTCCTGGAGCTTACCCACTCATGTCCATTGAGTCAGTGATGCCATCTAACCATCTCATCCTCCGTCATCCCCTTCTCCTCCTGCTCTCAATCTTTCCCAGCATCAGGGTCTTTTCAAATGAGTCAGCTCTTTGCATCAGGTGGCCAAAGTATTGGAGTTTCAGCTTCAACATCAGTCCTTCCGATGAACACCCAGGACTCATCTCCTTTAGGATGGACTGGTTGGATCTCCTTGCAGTCCAAGGGACTCTCAAGAGTCTTCTCCAACACCACAGTTCAAAAGCAGCAATTCTTCGGCGCTCGGCTTTCTTCACAGTCCAACTCTCACATCCATACATGACCACTGGAAAAACTGTAGCCTTGACTAGACAGACCTTTGCTGGCAAAGGAATGTCTCTGCTTTTTAATATGCTGTCTAGGTTGGTCATAACTTTCCTTCCAAGAAGTAAGTGTCTTTTAATTTCATGGCTGCAATCACCATCTGCAGTGATTTTGGAGCCCCCCAAAATAAAGCCTGCCACTGTTTCCACTGTTTCCCCATCTATTTGCCATGAAGTGATGGGACCGGATGTCATGATCTTAGTTTTCTGAATGTTGAGTTTTAAGCCAACTTTTCACTCTTCTCTTTCACTTTCATCAAGAGGCTCTTTAGTTCTTCTTCACTTTCTTCCATCAAGGGTGGTGTCATCTGCATATCTGAGGTTATTGATTTTTCTCCTGGCAATCTTGATTCCAGCTTGTGCTTCTTCCAGCCCAGCATTTCTCATGATGCATAGAAGTTAAATAAGCAGGGTGACAATATACAGCCTTGACATACTCCTTTTCCTATTTGGAACCAGTCTGTTGTTCCATGTCCAGTTTTAACTGTTGCTTCCTGACCTGCATTCAGATTTCTCAAGAGGCAGGTCAGGTGGTCTGGTATTCCCATCTCTTTCAGAATTTTCCACAGTTTATTGTGATCCACACACTCAAAGGCTTTGGCATAGTCAATAAAGCAGAAGTAGATGTTTTTCTGGAACTCTCTTGCTTTTTCGATGATCCAGCGGATGTTGGCAATTTGATCTCTGGTTCCTCTGCCTTTTCTAAAACCAGACTGAACATCTGGAAGTTCACGGTTCACGCATTGCTGAAGCCTGGCTTGGAGAATTTTGAGCATTACTTTGCTAGTGTGTGAGATGAGTGCAATTGTGCGGTAGTTTGAGCATTCTTTGGCACTGCCCATGAACAGTATGTATGCTCAGTCATGTCCAACTCTTGCGATCCTATGGACTGCAGCCCACCAACTTCCTCTGTCCATGGGATTGTGCAGGCAAGAATACTGGAGTGGGTTGTCATTTCCTCCTCCATGGGATCTTCCTGACCCCAGGGACTGAATCCTCACCTTCCATGTCTCCTGCATTGGCAGGCAGATTGTTTACCACTGCTCTACCTGGGAAGCCCAAGTATTTCTGTCTCAACAACTAAAAGAAGCTGGATCTTGCCTTTAAATTATGAGACACAACCAGCTGTCTGCACTTGTGAAGACAGTCAAAACCACTTTCTAGTTACTTGAAAGCAATGGTTACTTCTCTCAAAATTAGCTATTTCCCGTTTTGGCCAAGGGGCCCTGTACCACATAAATCATGAAAACTCTACATGTGTTACATCAAGTTTTAGAGCTTCCTGCATTGCCAGCCACTTCCTTTAATTTAGGTTCCTTACCTATTCAATAAGCAGAAGCAAGCTCAGGCAATCTGTGAGGTGTCTTAATTTTGTCTCAAAGGGTCTCATAGTCTCTTTCCTCCTTGGAGGTGGCAGTGGGGTTGGGGTAGGGACTTTAATCCCATCCCCTAGCGCCCACCACTTTAAGACTTCTCTGCCTACTAAACCACTATATTCAGGTCTGTTTGCACAAGCAATGCTCCAAGCCTCCAAAATCTCCCACTTTTCTGACTCTTCATCTCCACCGCTCCCACCTAGGATTGCTATTACCTTAGTTTGAAGAGCCTAGCTGTTAGGTGAACACTGAGTATTAGAAAGCTGATCTACAAACACTAGGTCAGGAATCTGCAATGCAATCCTCAAGCCCTTGTAATAAAATTCTGAATCGCTTTGGGTATTTACAAATTGCTCAGGAGTGTGACCTATTGAGTGATGGACAATGAACCAAAGTGAGAGTAGGAACTCTTTGAAATACTGGAATACCCAACCCAACAGGAGTGAATGGATGCAATTCCATTGCTTCCACTTATGGGGAGAGGGCCTGGCTCCACTTTACCCATTTGGATAAATCTACTGACACTACTATAAGAAAGTACTTTAAAAACTGACCTCTTGTGGGACTTCCCTGGTGGTCCAATGTCTAAGACTCCATGCTCCCAATGCAGCGGGCCCAAGTTTGAACCCTGGTCAGGGAACTAAGAGACATGGATTTGATCACTGGGTCAGGAAAATGCCCTGGAGAAGGAAATGTCAACCCACTCCAGTATTCTTGCCTGGGAAATCCCACAGACAGAGGATTCTGGCGGGCTATAGTCCATGGAGTTGCAAAGAATCAGACACGTCTGAGTGACTAAACAACAACAAAAACTAACACAGGGAACGAAATCCCACTTGCTGCAACTAAAAATCCCATATGCCACAACAAAGATTGAAGATCCCTCTTGCCGCAGCAAAAACTCAGCTCAGGCCCCCGCAAAAAAACAAAAAAAGACCTTTTGTGTTCAAGCCCTAAAATAAAATGGGCTGGGGGTAAATTAGACTGGGAAGAGAGACAAGGAGGAAGAAAGGCCAGCTCTGTTGGATTCCACTCTCTCTCCCCATTTTCTCCCTGGGCAGAGAAAGATGCTAGCAAAGCCCCACCCTTGTTGCCCTATTTCACACTCCATGGCCCCCACAGATAAGCTGTTTGGGGTGCAACAGCGCCATCAGCAGGTGGGCTAAATCGGCAGACCCCTCATCACAGAGCGCTTCTGTTGCTGCACCAGGATGCAGAACCATCAACAAAAACAGGGAAGAGCTGTTCTGCCAGAGAATGATGGAAAGAACTGGAGCTTTAGATTGGACAGCCGAGCTTCGCCATCTAGTTAAACACCCTCAGGCAAGTGAACCAAGCTCTCTCGGTTTCGGCAGTACACAGCAATGCCTGAGAAATTATCTGGAACAGTCTTTGCTCAGTGGGTGTTTGCTCCCAGTGTTTTTCTTTCCAGATCATTACAAGGTCACCCTTACCGCCAGCTTGTACCTGTGGTATCTTCCAGAACTTTCTGCCTTCACTACACTTGACCTCTTGCCTGATCACACAGATAAAGGGCATTTGGTTCTTCCTTGGTACTTCTCAGAAACAAACTTCTTACCTGCCTGAATTCCTGCTGGAAGGGACCTGGTCGTCTAGTCTGTGATTGTAGTTTATGAAGGTAAAGAAACAGAACAGGGGTGAATCATTTTGGGTCCCGTTTCAGGAGGGAGCCTGGAATATAGTCTTTATGGTCAAGCCTACTTGTCTAAGATTTCTTCCTCCTGTTCTTTTACTCAAAGTCTGGTTTGACATCCCAATTCTTTTCTAAAGTCTGGTGAATTACACCAAAGGAATGACCTCTGCAAACCTTCCTTTCTGGCTCAAAGGGGGGCTGTTCCTATAACCTGTATGATGATTAGTAAGTGCATTAGGGGCTGCCTTTCATTTCATGTAATTTAGGATTTTGATGTGTGGATTATGCTTATGGGGAGGCCATATATAGCTTTGAAAAACACATTAGGAAGCAAAAATGTTGGAAGCCTGGGCCGATCCACGAGTCTGACTCCGACTGGTAGTTCTCTAAACACCTAAACTCCTACTGTTGTATCTCTCTCTCTGGAAAAGCAAAAAAAAAACTATTTGGCCCCACCAGGTCTTACTTGTGGCACACGGGACCTTCAATCTTCATTGTGGCATGCATGATCTCTTAGTTGCAGTGTGTGGGATCTAGTTCCCTGACCAGGGATCAAACCTGGGTCCCCTGCATTGAGAGCATGGAGTCTTAGTCACTCGACCACCAGGGAAGTCCCACCCACTTCTGTATCTCTTGATAACAGATATGACTGTAATGGTGACAGGAAGCAACTGCTGATTGGTAAATGGAGAAGTTATCATAAAAGGGAAAACAGAGTCTGGAAGGTTTTAATTGAGATTAGCATGAAACAGCTAATAGTGTGGTCTCATGGTGTCAGTGGGCAAGAACTCAAGAAAGTATCCCAAGCCTCCAGGGGTCAGGTTGGGCCCAGTCTTTTTTCCATCGTTTCCCAGGACCTCAGGGAGGCCCTAGAGTGGGAGTGGCAGGGGTCCTGATACCAGGAATCAAGTCACATCCTTTTGTAAAACAACCACCGAGGCAGAGGTTCAAGTCTCATTCTCTTTAGGTTTCTCTTCACCAGTGCCACCATAAATCCTAGCAGAACAGCCAGGAGGGGAGAAATGCCATGGAGTGTGTGTTAGTTAAGGGAGATGGTAGAAGGGGAGGGTGAGGCAGTAGTTTCCACAAAATGGTTTGTATGAAACTGAGCTCCTGGGGTTAGCAATAAACAGCAAGGTCAAGTAAGGGCAATATATTAAAATTCTCTTCTGGGCAAGGTGGGGCTAATAAGAAAGTACTTTCAGAGATTATTTTGAAGTGTCTTTTATGTTTTCAGCTACTACTTTTGATGTTAATAATGGAAACTAAATATACCCTTCCTACATATGGCTTTCTTCTCTTAGTGCTTTCAGGTTCCTTATTTATTTGAAGTTTACGATATACTTCGAAGGCAGGCAGTCTGATTTCATACGATTCCATCTTGGCATTAGTGGAAATCATTAAGCTTTGAAGTGAGATGGGCAAGGGTTTCACATTTTAGTTCCTTATTTACTAGTTGTGTGTCCCTGACCCTGGCAAGCTATCAGCCCTCTGAAACTCAACTTCATTTGTTTACTCAGTCTGGCTCCTCCTCATAACTGCCTGAGAGGATGCACCAGAGGATACAAGGAGATAACCTCTGTAAAACGCTGGCCACAGATGTTTCGAGAGAACAGCATCGAAACATGTATATTATCTAGGGTGAAACAGATCACCAGCCCAGGTTGGATGCATGAGACAAGTGCTCGGGCCTGGTGCACTGGGAAGACCCAGAGGGATCGGGTAGAGAGGGAGGTGGGAGGGGGGATCGGGATGGGGAATACATGTAAACCCATGGCTGATTCATGTCAATGTATGACAAAAACCACTACAATATTGTAAAGTAATTAGCCTCCAACTAATAAAAATAAATGAAAAAAAAAAAAAAAAACGCTGGCCACAATGAGCAATCATTGTGATTGCTATTTCCCCTCGTGTGAGACGGCAAATCCACAGTTGCTCTCACACACCAGCTGCCCTCAGACTGCACGCTGAGGTTTTTGTTTTCTGTGTGCTGGCTCTGACACTAGAATTGAGATGGGTGAACACTAAACAAACGATCACTAGAAATGCTTAATGGCGCTGAGTGTAACAAAAACCACAAGTCCATTGAATGTGATGAATGAGACGTCTGTTTGTACAGATGACCTCCCTGAATCCACAGACCAGAGTTCATCAAGATTACCGCTATCACATGGAGCCGCGTGTTAAAGAGTACAATCTCACCAATTAAAAATGTGTAGGGTGTACATACTGACAGTCTGTCAGCATCCCGATAACTTTTTATTAATGAGGGTCTCAGACTTAGGGCGCCCCCTCCCATTCTGGGAGAATCTTCCTGTCTTTGGTATCACGTAGCCCTATCCACACACATACCCGTTTACTCGTGTGGGGGAGATGGCAGGAAAAGGGGTGGCTATCAACCTCTGCAGGATGGATGATCTGCTCCTGGATTTCTGGGCCACACCTCCTTTCCTTTCCTCCTCTGTCTCTGCTCCGTGTCTTTTTCCAGTCCACTTTGCAGAACGTGTGTCCTCTACCAGTTCCCCAGGATTCTGTCCTCAATTCCCTATCTTTTTTTTTTAATTTACTTTTAAAAAATTCTATTTATTTTTAATTGAAGGATAATTGCCTTTCAGTATTGTGTTGGTTTCTGCCATACATCAACATGAATCATGTGGATAGGTATACATATGTTACAGGTATACATAAGTCCCTTCCCTCTTGAACCTCCCTCCTACCTACCTCCCCAATAAATCTACTTATTTTCTTTAAACACTAGCAACTATTTAAAAATTTTTAACACTACAGAGATGGTTAGATGGCATCACCAACTCAATGGACACGAGTCTGAGCAAACTCCAGGAGATGGTAAAGGATAGGGAAGCCTGGCGTGCTTCAGTCCATGGGGTCGCAAACAGTCGGACACGACTGAGTGACTCAACAACAACAAAAGACACACACACACACACACACACACACACACAGAGCTCACCTCTGCATCCCAACCCAAACTCTGCCTGGTACCCTACACACACACACACACACACACCTCACCTCACCTCACCTCACCATCCCAACCCTACACACACACACACACACACACACACACACACCTCACCTCACCTCACCATCCCAACCCTACACACACACACACACACACCTCACCTCACCATCCCAACCCTACACACACACACACACACACACACACACACACACACACACACACACACACACACACACACACCTCACCTCACCATCCCAACCCTACACACACACACACACACACACACACACACACACAGCTCACCTCACCTCACCATCCCAACCCAAACTCTGCCTGGTACCCTATAGGAGCTTGTTGAACTGCCTGATCACCACACTGCAAAACAATGTCAGTCCCCTTTCTAGTCGTCCTCTGTACTTGCGGAGGGTGGTCCAGCCACACCGGCACCTTCAGGCACACCCGCCTGTTGACATCTATTCACCATATCTGCATTTTCAGCTTGAGTATCCAACCTATCAAGGCTTTGTACTGTGTTTTCCTATAGGGACCTCAGAGATTTATTTTAAAAATTAATTTACAAATGCCTTTGCTTTACACTTGCTTCCTCACTGATGTAGCCTGAATCAAAGAAGCACATCAACATTAATCCACATTCAGAGACCTGGGAGTCAACATCAACACCTCCCTCCGTGCCCAGAGCTAATTACCCAGTGCAGGCATGCGTGCTAAGTCCCTAAAGTCATGTCTGACTCTTTGTGACCCTATGGACAGCAGCCCACCAGGCTCCTCTGTCCATGGGATTCTCCAGGCAAGAATACTGGAGTGGGTTGTCATACCCTCATCCAGGAGATCTTCCTGGCCCAGGTATCAGACCCGAGTCTCTTCTGTCTCCTGCATGGCTCCTTACCATTAGCACCACCTGGGAAGCCCAATTACCCAGTATATCTTGCTAATTCTATCCATTTACTGTCTATGAAATACCTCCTTTTCTCTTGGCGCTTTCTGATTAGGAGAGGAACACCATAATGGCTTTGGGACTGATTCCTAGGGTTTCTGCTTAACAACTGTGTGGTTATAAGCAAAGACCTTAGCCTTTCTGATCCTTGGTTTCTTCATCTGTAAAACACAAATAACATCTGATTTGTTGTTTAAATGAGTTGGTGTTTGGTATGGAGGCCATGAAGAGCTCTGCACACAGTTACATTTTGAATGGTTTCTCATGTCTTCTCAGTTACACCAGGGCTTTGACTTGGTTGCACATAAGATTCACCTGGAGGACCGCATCCTAGGAAATCTGTATTTCTAACAAGTACCCAGGTGATGCTGACTCTGCAGCTCCCAGGCCCATACCTTGACTAAAAAGAAGCCCCTTGGCCTGCAACCTTCCCATTTCCAGCCCCACCTCCACCCTATACACAGCCATCTTTAAAAAACATCCTCTGATCTTTACATAAAAATTATTTGAACTTCCTAGTAATTGCTTAGCACTTTTTCTGCGCTCAAACTTCCAGTTAAGCGCTTAACATGAATGAGCTTATTCAAAGCTGGTAACAGCCTGTGAGACGGTACCTCCATTCTACAGATGAGGAAGCTGAAGCACAGACAGCTTAAGGAATCCGTCCACGGTGACAAAGGTAGTAAGCCTCAGAGTTGGAAGTTGACACCAGATTCCAGCCCTTGAGTCCAGAGGCCAGAATCTTTATTAAAATTTACTTATGTATTTATTTGACTGCTCTGGGTCTTAGTTGTGGCATGCGGGATCTAGTTCCTGACCAGGGCTTGAAACCTGGGCCCCCTGCATCGGGAGCAGGAGTCTCAGCCACTGGACTACCAAGGAAGTATGAGAGGCCAAAATCTTAAACATTGTACTCACTGCCTTTCTGCCTTGTCATTTCTTCATCTTAAGATCCTCCAAAAAACAACAGTCTACGGGATTTAAACCCATCCCTTTGCATAGCCTATGTGACCCCAAAGTCTCCTTCTGCACCACTCACCACCTTGTTCCCTGACCTCTAGACATTATAAACTGGTTTATCAAGCACATTTCCCCTGTATGAAACATCTCTCAACCACCTCTATTCATTCTTTACAAAGTTCAGCTAAGATATTACCTCTTTTGAGAAGTCTTCCCAGCTCTTCCTCACCAACTGTGGATTAAAAGTCACTCTTCTCTGAAAGCTCCCCTAGCACTTAGCTCTTGGAGCTACTCCACACACACTTGCTTACTGCTGGACCCTTTACCAAACAGTAAGCACCCAGCTCAGGGCACTGCAGACTCCTCTAAGTGCACCTAGAAGGCAGGTAAAGACCACCTGTCCGTGAGTGACATAAACTACATCCAATGGCACTTTCAGGCCCTCTCCTCTGAATTCCTCAGTGGGTTCTTTCTCTGGGCTCCCTCAGGCCTGTGTGAAAACCAGTCTTGATGACATTTCTTTAAAAGAGATTTAACTTAGCTTTATTGTTGAGAATTTCCCTCAAGAATAAAATGTAAAATGTATTAATCGCAAATATCCATATATCTGCCACACAGCATTTTTTTAATTGAAATACTTAACAATATTCAAATTTACAATATTGTCTCTGTTGTGATTTACAATATTGTGTTAGTTTCAGGTGAACAACAAAGCGATTCAGTTATGTAGTTTCAGATTATTTTCCATTATAGATTATTTCAAGGTACTGAATCTAGTTCCCTGTGCTATACAATAAATTCTGGTTGCTTCTCTATTTTATGTATAGTAGTTTGCATCTGTTAGTCCCACACTCCTAAATTATTCCTCCCTCACCCATTTCAGTAACCATAAGTTGGTTTTCTATGACTGTGAGTCTGTTCCTGTTTTGTATATAGATTCATTTGTGTTATTTTTTACATTGCACATACAAATGATACCATATTTGTCTCCATCTGACTTACTTCACTTAATATGATATTCTCTAGGTCTGCTCATGTTGCTCCAAATGGCAATATTTCATTCTTTTTTATAGCTAACATTCCATCATGTATATGTGTGTGTGTGTGCATGCGTGCATGTGCCCGTGAATGCCACATCTTCCTAACCAATTGTCTGTTGCTAGGACTTGGGTTGTTTCCATGTCTTGACTATTGTAAATAGGTGCTGCTATGAACTGGGGTGCATGTATCTTTTCAAATTCAAGTTTGCTTCTTTTCTGGAGGCATATATCTAGGAGTGGGATTGCTGGATCATATCTATTTTAGATTTTTAGAGAAACTCCATACTGTTTTGGAATATTATGTCCCCTAATGGGTGTGCCAATTTATATTCTTATCAACAGTGCATGATGGTTCCCTTTTCTTCATATCCTTGCCAAAACTTGTTATTTGCTGTCTGTTTAATAATACCAAGTCCAACAGTGAATGAGGTGATAGCTCACTGTGGTTTCGATCTGCATTTCCCTGATAAGTGATATTGAGCATCCTTTCAAGTGCCTGTTGGTCATCTATATGTCTTGTTTGGAGAGATGTCTGTTTAGGTCTTCTGCCCATTTTGGGGGGGTGGTGGTTATACTGAGTTATACGAGCTGCTTGTATATTTTGGATATTAACCCATTCTTGGTCTCATTGTTTGCAAATATTTTCTCCCAATCTGTGGGTTTCGTTTTGGTTTAGTCACTAAGTCATGCCCAACTCTTGAGACTTCATGGACTGTAGCCTGCAAGGCTCCTCTGTCCATGGGATTCTCCAGGCAAGAATACTGGAATGGGTTGCCATTTCCTTCTCCAGGGGATCTTCCCGACCCAGGAATCGAACCGGGGTCTCCCGCATTGTAGGCAGATTCTTTACCGACTGAGCTATGAGAGTTTCTCTTAGGGGTGATGAAAATATTGTAAAATTGAAGAGAGGTGATAATTGCACAACTCTGTGAATATACTACAAACCACTTAATTGGACATTTCAAAGGCATATATTTTATGGTCTTTGAATTATGTATCAGTGAAGCTGTCTTAAACAAAAAAACAATTTGTATACTTCAAATTACTCTGACATCTCCTGAGACTCTGAATAATACTTGCTAGGAGGCAAAAGTCAGATATCACATTTGTTCCTTTAGAAAACTAAATGTAATTGTCAACTAGAGGCTAAGCACACCAGCTAGAGGTCTGTGATGAGTTTGCTTTCATCATCTCACTCTTCCTGCAGCTGTTTACACTGACCATTTGGTTGATACCCCTCAATCTGGACTGCACACAGAGGCTGTCTCTCCCTTCCCCCTTCCCAGTCTACTTTCTGTGTGTCTAGTAGCCCAGGACCACATTTATCCAACTTAAGTCAAATGTAAGAGGCGATGCAGAGGACTGTAACATCAGGAATGGCATCTGTAGTTGAAGCTTGGATAGCAAAATGGTCACTGGAAAGCAAAATGAAAGAATCAATGTAAGTGAACCTTTATATGGTATTAATATCTTAAGGAGCACAGTCAGGGAAGTGTTAGTCACTCAGTCGTGTCTGACTCTTTGTGACCCAATGGGCTACAGCCAGACAGGCTCCTCTGTCCATAAGATTCTTCAGACAAGAATACTGGAGTGGGTTGCCATTCCCTTTTCCAGAGGATCTTCCCAACCCAGGGATTGAACCCCAGGTCTCCTGCATTGCAAGCTGATTCTTTACTGTCTGAGCCACTAGTCAGGAAAACTCATCCCTAAATAACAGAATCCATTTGGGGGCCTCTTCACCTTCTGAATGTTCACTCCACAGAGGGACCAAGCAATTTATTTCTGAACACTGGTAAGAGGACAGCGATAAAACCAGTCCTTGAGCTAAAGGTCAAGATTAAGCTCTTTTCTATCACTGTCTTTATATTAGTTTGTTTTTAAGTGGTTTTTTTTTTTGTTGTGTGTTTTTTTTTTCTTAGACATATCTCTAAGCAACCGAACATAGGTTTGGGGCTTTAAACAGTAGAAAGGATGTTTGGGTTTGCTTAGTTCTGTGTTTGCTTTTCCTCAACTGCGATCCAGGGACTCTGATTGAACCCCATTTTCACTTGAAATTCTAAGTCCTTGTAAACAAATTCCTTTTGGTAGCAGTAACTTATTTTCATCACCTTCATCTAATTTTGTCTCTGGTTGAAAGAGCCCAGGTAGGCTGCTGCAATCTAGAGAACCTAACTGTTAGGAAAGCTGATGAGCAATATCCTGTTGAACATGGCATTTCTAGGTATGAGACGTGCTGTGAGTGTAAAAAGCTCTAATTATAAAGCCCCAGGAGAGTCAACCACAGTAGCAGCTGCAGGCGTTAGTGACACGTGAATGTTTTGTACTCCTGCCACTTCTAATGTTTCAGGGTGGTGTTTCTGGAATCACATGCAACTGACTGTTAGGATAAACAAATTCCACATTTTGACAGCACAAAAGATAACATCAATGGCCTGGCTCAAACTTACAGGGAAATGCAGACCTAAAAACCAAATCTGCTTCCTCCACTACCTGCTTCCCTTGTACATGTAATGATACATAAATCAGTTTAGAAGAACCTCATCATTTCCGAACAGCAATTTAGTAATTCAGACAGAGAATCAAGTTCTAGTGAAACCCAAGATTTTATTTATGTAGGATGCTAATGAGTGTGTATGAGAAAATGGAAGAGTGGGTGTGTGACAACAGGGAAAAGAAGAGATTCCAGCATAATTACCTTCTTCTCTCTCCCACTCCTGAGCTTCAGGCCAAGAGCAGAGAAATTACCATGCGGAAATCTGTCTCTACCATTAAACAGTGAGCTCCTTACAAAGACATTTGCTTTCACTGCAAGCATGGGACATAGCACAGAGTCTGCGCAAAAAAAAAAAAATGTTACTGAAGGAAGGGAAGAAAGGGAAAGATAGGATAAAGGAAGGAAGCTTGATGTATCTTGCCTAATGAGTGGTGTTAGTGTTGATAGCCTCTCTCTGGCACAAGATGAGGTTGCTTCTTGGGAGAAAGGAAGAGAGAATGTCTAGAGTATAGGGTTTAAACAGTGGCATTCTTTTTCCTTTTTCATGATGAAAGAGGATATCAGCTTTTACTTGAACCCAGAAACTGACAACTCCGTGGATATGTGAAGAAAGGAAAGAAAGGCAGGCCAAAATAGATTATATTAAACTAACTTTAGATACAAGGTTAGTTATTGGATCTAACTTTGCAGCGGTTAGATACAATAACAGAGGGTGTGGTCATTTTCCCTTGCTATATAAGAATTTACTGCAAATTCAGCAGCTTAAAACATCACACACCAATTACTGCACAATTTATTTGGGTCCCCAGGAGTTTGAATACAGCTCTATGGGGTTCTCCATGCAGAGTCTCCCAAAGGTATATAGCCAAGGTATCAATAGAACTGCGGTTCTCATCCAGACCTTGGTGTCCCCTCCAAGCTCATTCAGGCAGAATTCAATTCCTTGAAGTTGTAAGACTGAGGTTGTCATTGTATTGTTGGCTGTTGGCAGGGTGGGGGTGGGGGCCCTCTCAACTCCTAAAGCTCACTCTTCGTTCCAAGTCAATGCGCCTCTTCAAAATGGTAGCTTCAAAGCCAGCAGGAGCAGTAGTCTTATGTAACATAATAGCATCCTGGTATGACTGCCCATCACCTTGGATTAAGATTTTCAGCATCATATATAGTATTATCTAGAGTTGATAATCAGCCAAATCTATCAAATAACCTTATCCTACACTCCAGTGTTTCCTAAAATGGTTTCCATGGAGTACCAGTTCAGCTTTATGTAAACAGAGGTCATTCACTTAAAAAGGTTCATGTCTTAGTAAGTTTGGGTAAATCAAATTACCATAGTTAAAACAGTTAAACTAACAGTCTTTATAAAGCCTTTAATGTACTGTCCAACAGTGGATCCAAGTAGAAACATGGTTATGCAAGATACATTAAATGTTTTTCCTAGAACACCTGCGTCCCAAGGAATATACACTGAAAATGTGCACAGCTTCCTATAGTAATAAGATTCAATAAATTTTCTTGACCATTAAGTTATAATTTAAAAGAAACATTATTCTTGGATATAAATTTTTTTATCAGCTTTATAGTAATGGGCAGTGTGTAATAAATATTTACACTACAAGAAAAATATTCACACTCCTATAACTGTACAAACTTCCTTTTTAAAAGGATATGATTCAAATTCATTAAAATGCTAATTAAATCTAATCTTAAGCTAATTATTCTTTGTCATCAACTGGAGCTTGACTTTTATATAATATCCAAATAATAAAAAGACCCAAAGCAATAATATTGGACTTTCATTTATAAATGTAGCTATGTTATCTTTCCTGTTAATAGAAAAATGAAAGAAGCTATGAAAACCACTTGATAGTATTACTTTTGAAGAAACAAAATACATTTGAAGATTTCTACTTGAAAATTCTTGCTTAGAGTCAATTTACTTGTAAAATGAAAAGAGTGCTTTTTAAAAATTGACTGTCATGGTCTTTTACATGTAAATGCAAATCCTGTATTTGTGATTTGCTATGGAGTATTCTTCTCTAAGGACAGTCCTTCCTGCTGCAGAGAATGGGTTAGCTAGCACTTAATCTATGAGGAAGCAAACACATTCACAGACAGTCTACAGGAAAACTTAATTTGGTTTATAATCTGTTCCATTTAAGACTGATAGCTGAATAATATCAGGATATGTGCCCCATGTACTCTTATAAAGATGGGCTGGCATCTTTGCACCAAGGACAGAATGGGACATAGCAGAGGATTTAAATGAGTTAATTACTCTCTCTCTTTGACCACTGAAATGTTTTCAACTTCCCACGACAATTCTAAGCTTAGTAAAATTGTAACAGTAGCTATAATGGGCATTTACTTTGAAGGCTGGCATTCACGTACAAAGGTAGAACCCAATGGACTTTCAATGAAACACCCAAATGTAGGCAGATCATTAAGCCATGTTCTAGAATCTTGAGGGTCTTTGGCGAATAAGAAAATTGGTGAAGAAATGAAAATGCTACTGAAGAGCCAGTCAACATAATAAGCTGGGTCAAGATGCTCAGACTCCATGACTGGGCTTAAAAAAAAATTATAACCATACTCTATATTTAATGTCCCTCAAACTCCTTAGAATTCTGACAATTTGCTGTTTATTGTATTCTGCAGCAGTGACATTCCCCTTTCTCTTTAATTTTCACCATGGCATTGATTCAAATGTTCTTTCACTTGGGATCATTCGGGAAGAGTTTTAGCATGTTCCCTGAGCTAGCTGGAGACACACTCAACTGTCTCTTTCTAAAGTGTCACATGCAAAAATGAAAGCTATGAATCATCTCTATTCATAGTTCCACTTCAAAAATAATGACATATTCCATAAATCTATACCTTTCCAGCTAGAAATAACAGCTGAAATATTTTAAACTAGTTCTTAATGATATGCCAAGACAGGTATAAAAAGGAAAAAAGTGAACCGTGTTTGGTTCAGACAACATCCCAAACATCATCTAGAAAACTGAGAAACAGACTCCCCTGTCAGAGGTGAGCACTTAATCCATGGGCATGCTCTGTCCTTAAAGATTCACTTACTGCTTAACCCTTTAGAAAGTTTCCAAATTATGGACATATCATTCTAATCAGTGAAAGTGTTAGTCGCTCAGTCGTGTCTGACTCTTTGGCAACCCCATGGACTGTAGCCCACCAGGTTCCTCTGTCCATGGAATTCTCCAGGCAAGAATACTAGCGTGGGTTGCCATTTCCTCCTCCAGGGGATCTTTCTGATCCAGGAATTGAACCCGGGTCTCCTGCATTTGCAGGTGGATTCTTTACCATCTGAGCCGTCAGGGCACCCGTCCTAATCAGGGCTTACTCTACATAAAATTGACAGTAAAACTGCTCTCAACAAGTTTCCTGTTCCCTAACCCGGTGTCCTGTCACTGAGTTCTTCATGCTCAACCCCATCTTTCTCTTCTACCAAAGCCTGTTTGTACTATGCCTTACTTCTCCAACAGAGACATGATGAAATAAGTTTCCTGTAACAAGCAGTTCCTCGTGTGTTTCCTAAGCCCTATTTGGAACTGCCCAATTTGGAACTGCCCACTAGACAACACAACCTGGATCCCTGCGAGCACCTGAAACCCAAATGAACATCTCTCCCTGCATCCCCTTCCAGCAACCTGTTCTTACTTCTGGGTTCTGGATCTTGGCTAAGGCATCATCATCCACTCATCTGCCTCATTTAGAAATCTGAGAGCCAATTGATCATGTCATAGTAGAATTATTTGTTTGCATAGAAGTTTCACCCATAGGACTGTTTCTTTTTTATTGTGATAAAATATACATATTTATCATTCTTTTTATTGAAGTATAGATGATTTACAACATTGTGTTAGTTTCAGGTGTGCAACAAAGTGATTTGGTTATATACATAGTCTTTTGATTCTTTTGCATTATAGTTTATTGCAAGGTATTGAGTATAGTTCCTTATGCTATATGGTAAACCCCTGCTATTTATTATATATGTATTAGTGGGCATCTGTTAGTCTCATACTCCCAATTTACCCCTCTCCCCCACTTCCCCTTTGATAACCTAACTTTGCTTTCTATGTCTGTGTCTGTCTCTGTAAATAAGTTCATTTTTACTCTTTTTTATTTTCTACATATAAGTGGTATCATGTAAGTGTGCCATTTTCTAACTTCACTAAATATGACAATCTCTGGGTCCACTCCTGTTGCTGTCATTGTGTGCGTGTGTGTGTGGATACACACCACTTCTTTATCCGTTCGTCTTGTCAATGGACACTTAGGTTGTTTCTATGTCTTGACTACCGTAAAGAGTGCTGCTAGGAATCCTGGGGGGCATGTATCTTTTTGAATTACAGCTTTCTGGAAAAAACAAAAAGACTGTTAATTCTTTAGAGAAATATGATGAGTCTCTCCCAGAATACAACACCAAACTATACTGCCTAAGTGAATATGTGTTTAATGCTGATAGAGATCATAGTCAAATGCACTATCATATATATGTGTGTGTGTACATATATACAGTTGTTATTTAGTTGCTCAGTTGTGTCTGACCGACTCTTTTGCAGCCCCATGGACTGCAGCCCACCAGGCTCCTCTGTCCATGAGATTTTCCAGGCAAGAATACTGGAGTGGGTTGCCATTTCCTTCTCCAGGGGATCTTCCTGACCCAGGGATCGAACCCATATCTCCTGCAATGCCAGCAGATTCTTTACCACTGAGCCACTAAGGAAGCCCTTGGTCAATTTTTAAGTTAGCAGCTAGAATGCCCTCAAAGGAATTACAGCATTGGTAAAGTTTTCATACCTGGGTACCCACTTTGCATGAAACCTTGATAAATGAGGATAAATGGATAATTCCAAAGCATCTCAGGAGGCCAGATGCCATAGGTGGTATAGCCACATCTCCTGTTGACCTGGCCAACCACAAAGTTAAAGTCAGGACAATCCTTCCCATAGGATTCAGTCAAGACTGGAAATTCTGGGCACTCCTCTTTCCAATTGGGGATATACTTTTCACAAGGGCATTCAATAAAAGGCAAACACTGGATTCAGATTGAATGAGGGTAACTCACAATACCCATCTGTTCTAATGAATAAAAACGGTACTCCAGTTCTATGAAGGGCAGTATTTGGCTTGGAGGCTGCCTGCATACATACTGATCAGGTTTTAATTAGCCACTCCAAACAGCAGCTAGCTTGGTAAACTGATTCTTGCTGAAGAAATAAAGCAAACCAATCAGAAGACCACTGAATCAGTTGGACAAAAAAAAGCAGAACTAAAATATTTACTCTGACATAAAACAGGAGGGCCCAGACCAGGCTCAGCTGCGTGACACAAGAAAGCCTTTGTCTGGAGACAGGTCCCAGGTGGTAGGTGTTGCAGCTAAGTCAGGGGATTTAATTAGGGAATGCAGCTGAAGGATGTAAATAATGACCAGTTTAGAGATGCTGTTCGCATCTCCTGATCAGTCGGCGCCAGCATTAATAGAACACATCTGCTAGAAAATCCCCTTTAGGGTTTCAGATCACATTACACAAATTGCTTTTACTATAACTGCATTATCTCCAGGCCGTGGCACAGAGGTTTTATGAAGAACTTGCACATGTCAGTGGCACAACCATATTTCAGTCCACCGCTGACTTCACTGAGGTACCCTGTAAATACCTAGTGTTCCAGTGAGTTTGGAAGTAAAAAAAGAATCACCAGCATCATCTCAAAAATGAGACTGGGTCTGCAGTGAGATTCTGGGCTCAAACTGCTAATACCTGGAAAGCAGACTCAATATAGCGCACGATTATGTTACAATGCTTTTAGTGTGTGTGTGTGTGTGTGTGTGTATGCAGAGGTGAGGGGGGTGTGTCGGGGGGGGGTGGGGGGCGGGGTTCTGCATCCAGTAACAATTTTCCCCATTCATTCCCTCTTTGCTCCTCTACCAGCACACACCTAGACTTATTGCTCCTTGATTTACAATCGTGACTCTCCCCAGGGAGCAGCTGCCTCCTTTGACAACTCCTTAAATATGGAAATAGACTTGCCTGCACACAGCACAGGGGAAACTCAGGCACACTTCTTTTGCTCCAAGCCTGGTAGAATCAACTGCTTGGAGGTGGTATACTATAACTCTCCCAGACATCCCCAGCCAGAAGATGAAGGCAAAGACAGAGATAACTGAAGAGTTAGTGCTTATCCTACTTTCTACTACTATTAAAAATCTTAACTTGGAAAAAGGAAGTGATAGTGTTTGGCGTTTTGAACCAATGGCATCAGTTTCGTAAATCTGAGAATGTGGAGCACAAAAACAACATAGATATTTAACATTTGGAGGTTGATGTCAGAAACAGTTCTGTTCAGTGACACACCAAATTTGAATATCTTCTGTAGTAGAATTTCAGGGAGAGATAAATCCTGGCAAGCATTGCTTTCTGGGCTGAACTAAAAGTGTGTAGCAAGCCAACAGGTTTGCTTTTCAAGTATAAAGGATTCAGTTGGACATATAGCTTGCAGCTGGTTTTGAGCTTTGCTTTTGTGACTTTTCAGTTTAAAAAAAAAAAAACCTTTGGGAAAGAATAGAAAAGAACAGCCTATAAATAGTCTTTTTATCTGACCACCTTTTCTGACTCAGACTAATTTGTAGTCAGAGGCAAAGGAGGGAGATGGAAGGAATGAAATCAATAGGTTCTTACACTGCATTTTAACAGGCTGCAGAAATGTGGTATTGACTTCGGAGGGTGGGAGATGAATGACAGGAGGGGTTAGGTAACAAAGCTGGTCAACCAGATTTCAAAACATTATTTTCATTGAGATGATGCAGAAGGTTGATTTGCATCCAATTAAGAAAAAAATGAACAAACACTGCATCTTTAAATAGTATGGGTACTATGTGGTCATGTTTTTTTTTTTTTTTTTAAATTTCTGAGTAAATTTAATTTTCTCTATATAAGCCTACATTATAATAAATGTTTCATTCTAAAAAGGGGGGAAAATTGAAACCACCTCTGGGGACAACATTGTGGGCAAACTACCCAGCACACTTCGGTTCACCATTCATCACTACCACCCAGCCACTGGCAACTCACAAAACACTATAGAAATTCCTATTAGAAATCACTTGCAAAGGGATGTTTTTTGAGACATCCTCCTCCTTCACTGGCAGCTCCTCAAGCCTTGCAGTGTCTTCCTTATTTCCTCGTGTTGAAGTGGGTAGCCTAGAGCTCAAGTCCACAGAACTCTTCCTCAATTACACTTATGCCCTAGCTGATCACATCCAGTTTAATGGCTTTAAAATCCATCTCTCTGCAGGTGATTTCCAAACTTTTGTTTCCAGCGCTGATCTTTCTACTGAACTTCAGACTCATATTCAATTACCTACTTAATCCAATTTAGCATCTCAGACTGAACACCTCCCAGACTAAAATCCCAGGTCTATTATTCCAGCAAACGTGTTGCTCTTGTATTCCCTGCCTCAGTACACAGCAGCTTGGGCCAAGACGCCTGGAGTCACCCTAGACTCTTGTCTCTCACTGCACATCCAATCCGTTAGAATCCCCACCGGCTCCACCTTCACAACCAGATCTCACACCTCTTGCTATCATTTGGTCTCAGTCACCTTTGTTTTCCTCCCGACTTGATTCTCTGCTTTCCTCTCCTCCCTCCTATAGTCCATTATCTGCTGCCAGAGAGACCATGTTGCTCAGCATTCCCCAATGACTCCCATCTGATCATAGTGAAAACAAGGTCTGTATAATGGCCCACAAGTGCCCTGCCCCCATCTACTTCTCTGATCTGATCTCCGATTCCACCCCTCTCCCCCTTGCTCTCCCTCCCCAAGCTACTGGACTCCCTGACCTTCTCCCTCAAAATCCAGCCACTCCTCCCTCGGGGCTTTCACCCTGGCTGGTCCCTCTACATGGAAGAGTCTTCCCCCAGACAGCCACTGTTCATCGTCCTCTGTTTTCAAATATTCCTGCTCATGTCTTCTATATGAGGCTTTCCTTGGTTACACTATATATAACAGCATTCCTCTTTTGCCCTAGCATTCCTCCCTTCTCACCCCCAACAATCTTTTCTCTAGAGTCCTTAACACCACCTGGCATACTATGTATTTACTTGTTTATTATCTGTCTCCCCCTATTGGACCATAAGTCTGCAGGTGTAAGGATTTTGTTCTCTCACTGTTAAGTCCCTGTCTAAACAAATGGCACATAGCATGCACTCAATAAATATTACATGACAGAATGACTGGGATAGTAAGAGGAGTAATTAAAAATGGCACATTTTCCTAATGGCAAAAGGGAAGGAGTCACACTGGAGAGGGTAGGATTTCAGAAGGTATTCTATGGCATAAAAGCTTCAAGCACCACGGTGAAGAAAAAAGAAATGGGATTTTAAGGAAAATCAATTATTAAAATTTTTTTTCCACTTCAGCATTCTTCAACATTTAGATTAAAATAGCTTTCTTTTTTTAAAATTTTTTCATTTGTTTTTATTAGTTGGAGGCTAATTACTTTACAATATTGTAGTGGTTTTTGCCATATGTTGACATGAATCAGCCATGGATTTACATGTGTTCCCCATCCTGAACCCCCTCCCACCTACCTCCCCTTCCCATCCCTCTGGGTTTTCCCAGTGCACCAGCCCTGAGCACTTGTCTCATTTAAAAAAAGACATACAAAATTCTCTCTCTAAACTGTTTCTTCATTTTTCGAATTGAAGTATAGTTGATTTACAATATTATGTTAGTTTCAGGCATATAGCAAAGTGTTTTAATTAAATATACATGCATATTTTCAGATTATTTTCCACTAGAGGTTATTATGGAGAAGGAAATGGCAACCCCCTCCAGTATTCTTGCCTGGAGAATCCCATGAACAGAGGAGTGCAGAGGGCTACAGTCCATGGGGTTGCAAAGAGTCATACACAACTGAGAGACTAACACCTTCACTTCTTTCAGAGGTTATTAGCAGATACTGAATATAGTTTCCTTTGGTATATAGTAAATCCTGTTCCTTATCTATTTTGTGTATAGTAGTTTCTGTCTGTTAATCCCCATTCTCCTGATCTATCCCCCTCTTTCCGCTTTAATAACTGTAAGTTTGTTTTCCATGAGTCTGTCTTTTATATACAGATTCATTTGTATTTTTTAGATTGCACATATAAGTGATATCATATTTGTCTCTCTCTGACTTACTAAACTTAGTATGGTATTCCTTAGGTACATTTTGGTGCTGAAAATGGCAATATTATATTCTTTTTAATGGCTGAGTAATAGTCCAATAGGTACCACATCTTCTTTATCCATTCATCTGTTGCTTCCATGTCTTGGCTATTATAAACAGTGCTGGTATGAACATCGGGGTGCATGTTATCTTTTCAAATTAAGTTTTCAGTTTTTATGGCTACATACTCAGGACTGGGATTGCTGGATCATATGGTAGCTCTGTTTTTAGTCTTTTTGTAGAACTTCCATACTGTTATCTATAGTGGCTATACCATTTTACATTCCCACCAACAGTCACAGGGTCCCAATTTTTCCATATCCTCACCAACACTTGTTATTTTCTGTTTTCTTTGTTTTTTGATAGTGGCCATCCTAATGAAGTGATACAGTTTTGATTTGTACTTTGCTAATGTTATGACCAACCTAGACAGCATATTAAAAAGCAGAGACATTACTTTGCCAACAAAGGTCCGTCTAGTCAAGGCTATGGTTTTTCCAGTGGTCATGTATGGATGTGAGAGTTGGATTATAAAAAGGGCTGAGCACCGAAGAATTGATGCTTTTGAACTGTGGTGTTGGAGAAGACCCTTGAGAGTCCCCTGGACTGCAAGGAGATCCAACCAGTCCATCCTAAAGGAGATCAGTCCTGGGTGTTCACTGGGAGGAGTGGTGCTGAAGCTGAAATTCCAATACTTTGGCCACCTCATGTGAAGAGTTGACTCATTGGAAAAGACCCTGATGCTAGGAGTGATTGGGGGCAGGAGGAGAAGGAGACAACAGAGGATGAGATGGCTGGATGGCATCACTGACTCGATGGACATGAGTTTGAGTAAACTCTGGGAGTTGGTGATGGACGGGGAGGCCTGGTGTGCTGCAATTCATGGGGTCGCAAAGAGTCAGACAAGACTGAGCGACTGAACTGAAAGATTAGTAATGTTGCACCATTTCATATGCTTGTTATCTTCTTTGGAGAAATGTCTATTAAGGTCTTTTGTACATTTTAAGATCTGGTTTTGTTGTTGTTGAATTAGAAAAATCCTTTGTACATTCTGAATATTAATCCCTTATTAGACGTATGATTTGCAATTGCTTTCTCCCATTCTGTAGGTTACCTTTCCATTATGTTGACTGTTTCCTTTGATGTACAGAAATTTTAAAGCTTTGATATAGTCCTATCTGTCTTTTTTTGCTTTTCTTACCTGTGCTTTTAAGATCATATCCATGAAATTATTGCCAAATACAATGTCATGAAGCTTTCCCCCTACACTTTCTTTTAGAAGTTTTACTGTTTTTTTGCTCAAAGTTTACTTTTTAAAAATTATCACATAAGCAGGTGGTTAATAATTAAATTTCTCTTTTTTGGCCTCCATTAAGTTCTGCAAAATTTTAGTGCTATTTATGGTATTTTTAATTCAGTTTATTTTGATGGTAAATTTATCAACCCTTTCATTTACAGCCTCTGGATCTGGAGTCACACCTCAGAAAGCCCCTTCCTACTCCGAGATTATATTTAATTTCTTCTAAGGTTTACGTTTTTACATTTTGTAATCTTTGCTCTTTTTGAACTTTAATTCAGCCAGATTAATGTCTGCATGTCTAAATCCTACTTATCCTATCTCTCAAGGCCCAGTTTAAAGAATAACAGATAATCCTTTGTGGAGGACTTATGTTCTAAGTGCTTTAATTATCACAACCCATTTATATCTCAGAAGAGATTATAAAGTAAATACTACTGTTTCCATTTCATAGATAAGGAAACTGAATAACAGACAGCTTACTGAGTTGGAGTTGGACGCGACTGAGCACATGCAACTTCAGTTCAGTTCAGTTCAGTCGCTCAGTCGTGTCCGACTCTTTGTGACCCCATGAATCGCAGCACGCCAGGCCTCCCTGTCCATCACAAACTCCCGGAGTTTACCCAGACTCATGTCCATCAAGTTGGTGATGCCATCCAGCCATCTCATCCTCTGTCGTCCCCTTCTCTTCCTGCCCCCAATCCCTCCCAGCATCAGGGTCTTTTCCAATGAGTCAACTCTTCACGTGAGGTGGCCAAAGTATTGGAGTTTCAGCTTCAGCATCAGTCCTTCCAATGAAGGACTGATCTCCTTTAGGATGGACTGGTTGGATCTCCTTGCAGTCCAAGGGACTCTCAAGAGTCTTCTCCAACACCACAGTTCAAAAGCAGCAATTCTTCAGCTCTCAGCTTTCTTCACAGTCCAACTCTCACATCCATACATGACCACTGGAAAAACCATAGCCTTGACCAGACAGACCTTTGTTGGCAAAGTAATGTCTCTGCTTTTTAATATGATATCTAGGTTGGTCATAACTTTCCTTCCAAGGAGTAAGCGTCTTTTAATTTCATGGCTGCAGTCACCATCCGCAGTGATTTTGGAGCCCAAAAAAATAAAGTCTGACACTGTTTCCACTGTCTCCCCATCTATTTCCCATGAGGTGATGGGACCAGATGCCATGATCTTAGTTTTCTGAATGTTCAGCTTTAAGCCAACTTTTTCACTCTCCTCTTTCACTTTCATCAAGAGGCTTTTCAGTTCCTCTTCACTCTCTGCCATAAAGGTGGTGTCATCTGCATATCTGAGGTTATTGATATTTCTCCCGGCAATCTTGATTCCAGCTTGTGCTTCTTCCAGCCCAGCGTTTCTCATGTACTCTGCATATAAGTTAAATAAGCAGGGTGACAATATACAGCCTTGACATACTCCTTTTCCTATTTGGAACCAGTCTGTTGTTCCATGTCCAGTTCTAACTGTTGCTTCCTGACCTGCATACAGGTTTCTCAAGAGGCAGGTCAGGTGGTCTGGTATTCCCATCTCTTTCAGAATTTTCCACAGTTAATTGTGATCCACACAGTCGAAGGCTTTGGCGTAGTCAATAAAGCAGAAATAGATGTTTTTCTGGAACTCTCTTGCTTTTTCGATGATCCAGCAGATATTGGCAATTTGATCTCTGGTTCCTCTGCCTTTTCTAAAATCAGATTGAACATCTGGAAGTTCTCGGTTCACGTATTGCTGAAGCCTGGCTTGGAGAATTTTGAGCATTACTTTACTAGCATGTAAGATAAGTGCAAATGTGCAGTAGTTTGAGCATTCTTTGGGATTGCCTTTCTTAGGGATTGGAATGAAAACTGACCTTTTCCAGTCCAGCGGCCACTGCTGAGTTTTCCAAATTTGCTGGCATATTGAGTGCAGCACTTTCACAGCATCATCTTTCAGGATTTGAAATAGCTCAACTGGAATTCCATCACATCCACTAGCTTTGTTCGTAGTGATGCTTTCTAAGGCCCACTTGACTTCACATTCCAGGATGTCTGGCTCTAGGTGAATGATCACACCATTGTGATTATCTGGGTCATGAAGATCTTTTTTGTACAGTTCTTCTGTGTATTCTTGCCACCTCTTCTTAATATCTTCTGCTTCTGTTAGGTCCATACCATTTCTGCCCTTTATTGAGCCCATCTTTGCCTGAAATGTTCCCTTGATATCTCTAATTTTCTTGAAGAGATCTCTAGTCTTTCCCATTCTGTTGTTTTCCTCTATTTCTCTGCATTGATCGCTGAGGAAGGCTTTCTTATCTCTCCTGGCTATTCTTTGGAACTCTGCATTCAAATGGGAATATCTTTCCTTTTCTCCTTTGCTTTTTGCTTCTCTTCTTTCCACAGCTATTTGTAAGACCTCTTCAGACAACCATTTTGCCTTTTTGCATTTCTTTTCCATGGGGATGGTCTTGATCCCTGTCTCCTGTACAATGTCACAAACCTCCGTCCATAGTTCATCACGGTCTCTGTCTATCAGATCTAGTCCCTTAAATCTATTTCTCACTTCCACTGTATAGTCATAAGGGATTTGATTTAGGGCATACCTGAATGGTCTAGTGGTTTTCCCTACTTTCTCCAGTTTAAGTCTGAATTTGGTAATAAGGAGTTCATGATCTGAGCCACAGTCAGCTCCTGGTCTTGCTTTTGCTGACTGTATTGAGCTTCTCCATCTTGCCCAAAATCATTCAGCAAGTACCACAGTTAGGATTTAAACCCAGGCAAAGCTGTTGAAGATCCCTTTTTTAATCATCATGCTATACAACCCTCTTAACTGCCACACTCTTTCCATAAAACTTTCCCACACTGAGTTTGAGGTGGGCCTCTCCTTTTCCTAAACTCTAGAAACCTGTTCTCCTCACTTTTAAAAATCTTAGCTCATAAATTAGTTATATACATTTCACGCTACTTTAAAAAGTAGTAGCTTTCATATCTAATTCACCTTATATTCCTCAAACTAGTATTATGCAGAAAGTTCACTAAATATTTATTGAGTGAATAAATACATAAGTTAGAAAAATGCTTAAAATGTAAATACTTTAGGAGGGCTCATATAGAATTCACATTAAGTTGTGAATAGGTGATAAAAAGTCCCTTCCACTACTAAATAGGAAAGAGAAGAAAGCTTGAGGGCACTGATAACTAGTGATGTTTAGACAGAAGGAAAAACGAAGGCCTGGAGGCATCTTAAATTACATTTAATATTTATAAATATGTATTGTTTTATGACTGGGCCTTGATATATAAATATTGGGTTGGCTAAAAAGTTCATTTGGGTTTTTCAGTTTTATATATTTTCCTATCATTGGGAAAAGCTGGGTTTGTTTGCTTTTAAACTATAGGGCTTTAGTTCCTAGGGAGTTTCTGTAATCTAGTCTATAGGGTGCTCAGAGAATTGCCTGAACGGCAATTGGCTTGTGATTCATAGAATAACAAGTGAAAGGAAGAAACAATTACTGTTATAGAAAATCAGAAATTATAATTATTTATAGATGGTCTTAAATCTTAATAGTTTGAAGTAGACTCAAGCCACGTTCTTGAAATTAAATTCCTAGTAAGAGTTTATAATACACTTAGATTTTAGGAAGTAAAATTAATTCTTCAGTGAGTTGGTATCTTTTTCTCAACTGAGGCATAGCTGACGTACAGCACTATATTAATTTCAGGTGTATAATGTAATGATTCAACATTTATACATTTTGCAAAATGATTACCACAGTAAGTTTAGCTCACATTCGTTGCCACCCAGATTTTTTTTCTTGTGAACACTTTTAAGATTTTTTTTCTCTTAGCAACTTCCAAGTATGCAATACAGTACTAACTAAATATTAACTACAGTTGTTATGCTGCACATCACTCTACCTCTACAATCACCAGTCTTGTTTGCTGTTTATATGAGCTTGTGGGTTTCATTTTTGATTCCTCATATAAGTGAGAAATAATCTGGTATTCTTATCATTTCCTGAAAGTAAGCACCCAGCATAGCCTTTAAGATGGTCATTGATGGATCAAGGAGGTTTTAGTTAGATGTATCTTTGAGCTCTGTAAAGTGTGGACAGAAAGAAAAAAAACAAATATCCAGTGATTTAAGTGATTTATTTAAGAATGTGCTCTGCTCAATGTTATATGGCAGCCCTGAATGGTAGGTGAGTTGGGGGAGAATGGATACATGTGTACGTGTGGCTGAGTCCCTTCACTGTTCATCTGAAACTATCACAACACTGTTGATCGGCAATATCCCAATACAAAATAAAAGGTGTTTTTTTTTTTTTTTTTCTCAAAAGGGGTCAAAGGAGAAGAAGAAGTTAGAGAAACTTATAATGGAAAACAAAATATTTTTACCAATCTCAAAAATTAAATGCCAGTGGCATTAAAAAAGTAAAATTCAAAAAAAAATTCAAAAAAAAAAAAAGTAAAATTCTTTCAGGGAAAAAAAAAAACAACAACGTGCTCTACACAAGGCTACTTTGTTTTAAGCAAAATTCTTAAAATGATTCCACCCTGGAATCAATCCAAATGATTATTTTAATTGGTAAATAGCCCAAGTGAGTCTTATAAAAATGGCAAAAGGCTACCTATCGGGAACAGTTTTTGTTAGAAATCAATACAATGAATATAAATAAAAATGTGAAAAACAAATTATTTCACTGGAAATGTACTTTTAAAGGCCTCTAACAACATTTTGTTCTTGCCAAATTCACTGGCCTTCTTGCCCTTTTTTTTCTTGATTTGCCTTATACATCTGATTACTTACTTGTCATATGCTTGCTTGATTTTACTGGTCACATTTGTGTGTGTGATTGTTTAAGTTGAAGTAAAGTTGATTTACAGTGTTGTGTTAATATCTGCTGTATGACAAAGTAATTCAACTATACACATATATGCATTTTTTTTAATTCTTGTCCATTATGGTTTATCATAGGATACTGAATAGAGTTCTCTGCGCTATACTGGAAGACTTTTGTTGCTTATCCATTCTACATATTAAAGCTTATATCTGGTAACCCCGACCTCCTGTGCCATCTCTCCCCCAACTCCTTCCTTCCTGGCAACCAGAAGTCTGTTCTCTATATTTGTGATTCTGTTTCAAAGATTTGTTCATTTGTTATAATTTAGTTTCCACATATAAGTGACATCACATGATATTTGTCTTTCTCTTTCTGACTTCACTGAGTATGATGATCTCTAGCTGCATCCATGTTGCTGCAAATGGCATTCATTTGTTCTTCCTTATGACTGAGTTGTGTTCCGTTGTGTATATGTACTCCAGCTTCTTTATCCATTCATCTGTTGATGGACATTTAGGTTGCCTCCATGTCTTGGCTATTGTCAATAGTGCTGCTGGGAACATAGAGGTTCATGTATCTTTTTGAATTACAGTTTTATGCCCAAGAATGGGATTGCTGGATCATGTGGTAATTCTATTTTTAGCTTTCTGAGGACCCTCTATATTGTTTTCCATAATAGCTGCATTAACCTGCATTCCCACTAACAGTGTAGGAGGGTTTCTTTTTCTCCACACCTTTCCAGCATTTATTATTTGTAGGCTTTTTAATGATGGCCATTCTGACAGGTGTGAGGTCACTGTAGGTTTGATTTGCATTTCTCTAAGTTGACCATCTTCTCACATGCCTATTGGCCATCTGCATGTCTTTTGAAGAAATATCTATTTAGGTCTTCTGCCCATCTTTGGATAGGGTTGTTTGCTTTTTGGTTATTGAGTTGTATGAGCTGTTTGTATATTTTGGAAATTAAGCCTTTGTTAATCACATCATTTACAAATATTTTCTCCCATTCCATGGGCTATCTTTTGTGTTTATGGTTTCCTTTGCTGCACAAAAGCTTGTAAGTTTGTTTAGGTCCTGTTTGGTTAGTTTTGTTCTTATTTCTATTGCCTTGGGAGATTGTACTGGTCACTTTTGAAACTCACTTCTTTCTTAGCTTCTGATAGATGCAGCTTCTTGAACTGCTTCTAACTTCTCTGAATGCCACTTCACTAGCTTCGTTACTAGATTACATTCTCCTAAACTTTATGTGTTTTCTTCAAGTCTCACTCTGCTTCCCCATCCTTCACTGCTTTTCTTTTTAAGACATATTTTGAATTACAGCTTCAATTTCACATTCTTTATTGGAAATCTGAGAGTCTGTATGTGTAGCTCTGATTTCTTATCCAATTTCTGACCTCTAACCTCTAATTATTTAAAGCACATGTGTATTCATTCATTATCAACTTGCTGTATTAAAGAGTAATGACATATTTATTTAATTGTCTGTTCATATACCAGACATTTACTAAATGTCTGTTTGTGCTAGATTATGTGGCTGCCGAGGTGAGCACAACTGATCCTGTCCTGGAGGACTTCAGGCTTGGGAAGGAAAAATACCCAAATTAGTACTTAGAACACAAATACACATTTTAAGGATTACAATTAGAATTGGCCTACACATCCTCTCTTGATTCTGGGAAGGAGATTTTTAGTGATCCAAATATAAGAACCTTTGCCTTGTTTTTGGTGAAAACATGAACAAGCAAAATGACCCAAACTATGGAAGCTTCAGACCAAGGTATTAGCATCATAAGCTGGACAGGTGAACAGGACTTTGAAAGTTACTAGGTGAACTCTGAGGAATTACAGGAAGCTATGTCATTCCTGAGGTCTGAGTTGGGGGATTAAGGTGGCTACATCCAATAAAAAATTATGCCTGGCTAGCAGCAATCTCCTTAGAGTGTGGCAGATGTGAGGGAGGAAGAAATTTTCCTCTACCTTCTAAGTTCTTCTGGCTGGCCTAAGAATTATATTGACAAGTGACAGATTAACAAGAGAAAATCAAACAAGAGTTTAATTAAGTGTATACACAGACCTTCCAGGTGGCGCTAGTGGTGAAGAACACTGTGCCAATGCAAGAGATGTAAGAGATGGGGGTTCAATTCCTGGGTTGGGAAGATCCTCTGGAGGGAGGAAATGGCAACCGACTCCACTATTCTTGCCTGGAGAATCCCATGGACAGAGGAGCCTGGTGGGCTACTGTCCATAGGGTCACAAAGAGTTGAACACAACTGAAGCAACTTAGCATGCATGCATACATGGAAGAGACCCAGGAAAACTGAGTAACAATAGCTGAAACCCTCCCCTTAAATACCATCTTCACGCTAAAACAAAAGATGTTGGGATAGTGGTTTGGGACATCAAAGGGCAGAAAGATGGAGATGAAAAAGCAACTGTTTGGTAAACAAAAGTCTGCTGGGCCTGCAGAGACAATGGAACACATTGAGTTTCCCCCAGGATACCTGACCCATGTTCTTCGCACGTGTCTCTGGTGATGGCTTTATTCCAGGAACAGCTCCTGTATCCAAATTCTTTTAGGCAATTAAGGGACAGGTAACAAGACACATTTCCTGAGTGTTCTGTTTTTGTTTTTAATAATCAACCTAAATTAATCTTTATGCCAAAGAGACGTATTTTGAGGTAGCCAACTTTCCTCCCAGAACAGAAATCATGGCAGCGAGGTGAGAAGGCTGGGAAGAAAACACTGAACTCATGAGTAGCAAGTGTGAAGTCATACCCTGGGAAGTAGGAGTTGTGGCTTGAGGTTCTAATTACCCTCTGTCCTGCTGATACAATGATCTGGATTTAAAATGAATAGTGAGTCAATAATGATGAAATGATGGCTTCCTAAGTGCAACACACTATGACATCGAGCTTTACTAGACCGTAGGCTCTAGAAGCAAACTTCCAGCAGTGGAAACCCAGATTGGCCACTTGGAGATGGGTCATCTTGAGCAAGGTACTCTGCCTTCCCGTGCTGCAGACTCTTCATCCACAAAGTGAACATATTCGTTAGTCCTTCCTCATAGGGTGGCTGTGAAGACTAGACACGCTACTCCATCTAGAATGCATGAAAGAAAGGCACATCGAATGTGCTAAAAAATCTAAGCTATTATTAGCATGTTTGCATTTTATCCTACACTGCACCATAATTGTGTTGCAAAGAGGTAGCAACTATGTCATATCTTGAGTGGCCTTTACTGAGAAAACATAGCTCCTTTCACAAGCAGCTTTTTAAAATTACAATAGAGCCATAAAAAGTAAAATCCATTCTCTTAGAGGGCAAATAGTTTATTAAAAAGCCACATACCTTTGTGAAGTGAAAGTCGCTCAGTCATGTCCAACTGTTTGTGACCCCATGGACTATACAGTCCATAGGATTCTCCAGGCCAGAATAGTGGAGTGGGTAGCCTATCCCTTCTCCAAGAGATCTTCCTAACCCAGAGGTCAAACTCAGGTCTCCTACATTGCAGGCGGCTTCTTTACCAACTGAGCCACAAGGGAAGCCCACATACCTTTATAATTCACTATTAATAAGTCCAATTATGAAATAACTTTCTGGTCAACCCTGTCAGGCTACTGGGATCACATCACTGTCTAACCACAGTACTTCACAAACAATCCCTGTATTACAGTGATAACTTAATGGTCAATATTTATTCTTGCTTCATAAAAATGTACACTAAAGAAAGGACTTTTAATAGTCTTGCTCATACTGCCAATGAATTTATTCACTCTTGCTCAAATTCCTAAAATGTGATCTAGGCACTCCAAGTCTCCCCAGACATCTCTTCAAAGATGCCTGTCAAAAATCTCCCTAAAAAAAGTCCTTCTGAATTCTGTGACTACAATGAAGGTGATGACAAAGTCACCTCTGTGGTTTGCTATGAAAGAGAAAAAGGGAGGGAAAGGAGAGTGAAGTACAGAATAACAATGGTAAGAGCCACATCAGATTAAATCGTATTTTATGTGTTTTCTTCTAGCTGTACTAATTTGTACATACTTTTTGTTATTTTGGCAAATGAATAGAAGGGGTGATAATAAAAAACATTAACAACCAGCAAGGCACAGATGCTAAACAATTAGAACAGATGCTGGCTATAGACAGCTGGAATAGTGAGTCCCAGGTGAAAATCAATCCTATTGTACATTAGCATGGCATTTGTGGTCCTTTCAGTACAATATGGGGCACTTTCATTATGTTGTTTTTTATGTGGAAACTGGATTGTGGAAATGTCACGCAACAGAGGGAAAATTTTCCAGTAATGTTATTTGTCTTGACTGCAAAAGCTACTTATATATTCAAAGTAATTTGACAGTAAGAGCTTTTAGTTACATATTACTTTCCTTCTATTATATTTTCTATTATATTCAATTATAGCCTTCTATTATACTTCCCCAACAGGCTCTGTGATATGCTCTTCTGAATTTTTTCATCAAACCTGCTTCCTGTGGTCCTCAGCCATTCTAAGTCCTGGTAGGTTCTTAGTACATGAATAATTTTATTTTGAGATTGTCTGTGACAGGTTATTCTTATTTAATCTAGAAGTAACTTATAATACTAGAAAAACAAAACTGAAAGATAGGTCTGTGTCTTTGCTTCCTACTTTCCAGCTGACTTTTTCCCCCCTCTTTAATCTCATCAAGAGAATGTTAGAGCCAGAATAAAACCATCTTCCAAGACCTGGAGTTATTCAGTCTTATTCCAGCCTGACCTAAGATTGTCCTTAAGATGACAAGTTAGTCATTAAACCAGCCCATTTGGCATCTGACAGTGTGACTGGTTGGAACCACCCAGGTTTCCTATACCATACTTAAATAGCCATAACTGACACATGTAAGAGAATGCAACAAAATAGTTTCCCAGTCTGGTTTTTTTCTTGACAGCATCCTAACTGCTGCCAACAGCATTAACATTCTCCCTTTCACTCAAGGTCAAAAACTCAAAAGTAATCTCCAGTAGATATTAAACAAATATGGAGATATTTATCACTTTAATAATAGGTGGGACGCAGACTCCACCTCCTGCTATTGCCACCAAAAAGCCCAGATACTCACTTTCTTAACCTCCCTTTAGTGTCAGGAAACAAAATTTGCCACACCAAAATATCTCTTTGACATGCAGATTATTATGAGCTGAAAACAATCAATACCCAAAAGACTCAGGAAGACTCAGGAAGCTAGACCTTCCCCCTTGACTGCCTTAAAGAGTTTAGAGGGCCTGTTCCTGGAATAAAACTTTCACCAGAGAAATCTGCAAAAACTACGGCCCAAGTGTGGTGGGGTAAACAGCAAGGCCTAGAAATCAGTCCATTTTATGTCACCTTGTTTCTGTGGTCACCCAACAAACATTTGTTTACCAAACATCTGCATTTTCATCTTCATGTGAATTGCCTTCCTCCCCTTTGAGATCCCAAACCACTACCCAAACATCATTTTTTGTCTTTAGCTGATGACGGTATCTTCAGCCATTGTTATATTTTCCTGGGTCTCTAAGGACATTAGAAACTCTCTTAGCCAGCATATTTGAGACTGGTACGTGCATGCTCAGTTGCTTCATTCATTTCCGACTCTTTGCAAACCCATGGACTATAGCCTGTCAGGCTCTGTCTGTCCATGGGATTTTTTTTTTTTTTAATATTTATTTTTATTTATTTGGCTGCACAGAGTCTTTTTTTTTTTTTTTTTTTTTTTTATTTTTTTTAATTTTTTTTAATTTTTTTATTAGTTGGAGGCTAATTACTTCACAACATTTCAGTGGGTTTTGTCATACATTGATATGAATCAGCCATAGATTTACACTTATTCCCCATCCCGATCCCCCCTCCCACCTCCCTCTTCACCCGACTCCTCTGGGTCTTCCCAGTGCACCAGGCCCGAGCACTTGTCTCATGCATCCCACCTGGGCTGGTGATCTGTTTCACCATAGATAGTATACATGCTGTTCTTTTGAAACATCCCACCCTCACATTCTCCCACAGAGTTCAAAAGTCTGTTCTGTATTTCTGTGTCTCTTTTTCTGTTTTGCATATAGGGTTATCATTACCATCTTTCTAAATTCCATATATATGTGTTAGTATGCTGTAATGTTCTTTATCTTTCTGGCTTACTTCACTCTGTATAATGGGCTCCAGTTTCATCCATCTCATTAGGACTGATTCAAATGAATTCTTTTTGACAGCTGAGTAATATTCCATGGTGTATATGTACCACAGCTTCCTTATCCATTCATCTGCTGATGGGCATCTAGGTTGCTTCCATGTCCTGGCTATTATAAACAGTGCACAGAGTCTTAATTGTGGCACGTGTGATCTAGTTCCCTGACCAGGGATCGAACCCAGCCCCCCTGTATCAGGAGCGCAGAGTCTTAGCCACTGGACCACCACGGAATTCCCTGTCCATGGGATTCTTGAGGCAAGAATACTGGAGTGGGTTACCATGCCATTCTCCAGGGGATCTTCCTGACCCAGGGATCAAACCTGCATCTCTTAGGTCTCCTGAATTGACAGGCAGGTTCTTTACCACTAGCACCACCCGGGAAGCCCTTTGAGACCAGTAGCTGCCTAATA
This sequence comes from Cervus elaphus, assembly GCF_910594005.1. NCBI lineage: Eukaryota > Metazoa > Chordata > Mammalia > Artiodactyla > Cervidae > Cervus > Cervus elaphus. Next base: position 14,835,852 of record NC_057833.1, on the reverse strand, counting down.
TCCAAATTCCAGGTTATCTTTTCACATAAACCATATCCATCGGATATTACCTAGGACAGTTCTTTTCAAAATGTGTTCCCTGGACTGGCAGAGTCAGTATCACCTGGGAACCTGACAGAAATATACATTTTCAAGGCTCACTCCAGACTTGAATCAAACCCCAAGGTGGGGCCTAGCTCTCCAAATGATCCTGAAGCATGCTAAAGTTTGAGAACCACTGGTCTTGACTATATAGTTTCAGTCTCTAAGCAGAGTAAAATGTCATCCCTTTAAAGACAAGAACTAAAAACAATCTGCAAGCAGAATACTTCTTGATTTTCTTACATATTCCTCCTTATTTGTTCATTCAGTCATTTGATAAACGCCAAGCATGTTCTAAAGCACTTAGGATTTAAGTTAAATAAGACCAACAAAACTCCCAGCCCTGGTTGGAGCTGGCATTCCTGCAGACTGTGTTCTAGAGAGCAGCTGTCTTCGGTGAGGATTCAGCTTCCCATGGGTGTTGGTCAGCATGTCTTACGTGAGGGCCAGCAACATTCAAGTAATCTGACAAGTCAATTGAATGCATGTTGGTTAACAGAACCTCCTAAATCAACTTAATTTTTAAAGCACTGGCTTATTTATCTCTGATCTCTCATATAATTCCTAATTCATGTTTGACAAATTATTTTTGTGGTCAACAGTGAAAAGTAAGAGCAATCTAAATGTGTAACAGTAAATGAATGAAGTATGTGTGTGTGTCTGTTAAGTTGCTCAGTCGTGTCTGACTCTTTGCAACCCCATGGGTTGTAGCCCACAAGGCTCTTCTGCCCATGGGATTTTCAAGGCAAGAATACTGGAGTGGGTTGCCATTTCCTTTCCCAGGGGATCTTTCCAACCCAGAGACTGAACCCACATCTCCTACATTGGCAGTGGATTCTTTACCACTGTGCCACCTGGTTAGCCCCAAATGAATAAGTCATAACAAATTAAAGGTCTGTAATAGGGATTTGTTTGTAATAACCAAAAACCCAAAATTAGTGGGTGACTTAAATAAATGATGGTAAGTTATAAAACATTACAGAATGATTCCAATTTTTAGAAAATAATAATATATAATTATATACATATACTAAAAGGATTCTGGCAAAAAATATATATGAATGTAGAAGCACTATTAGTCTCTAAATAGAATTGTGGATTTTTAAATCTATGTTTGGTTGTCTGTATTTTCTCATTTCACTAGAACAAACCTCCACTGCTAATAAATAAGATAAAGCACTAACAAGTTAACCACAACACCCCTACCCCTCCGCCAAATCTGAGCTTATAGGGGATTTGTAGTATGTTTTCTATTTCAAATGTTTTTCTAATTCACTTTAAGACAATTACATTTTCTTGCCCTTATTTGTTTATATTTTAAAGTTTTATGTATAAACTTGAAGTACACTTAGGTCATTCTGATTTTCTGATTTTTAGACATTTTATTTTTCCACCTAATCTCTTATTTTGAAGGACTGAAGCTGTTCTGACTAATCCTCAGTGAGTGGATTTTTAGCTTATTACAGGTTACTATGAACCTTTAGTTAGTTAGTTAGGTCGCTCAGTCGTGTCCGACTCTTTGCGACTCTGTGGACTGTAGCCCACCAGGCTCCTCCGTCCATGGGATTCTCCAGGCAAGAATACTGGAGTGGGTTGCCATTTCCTTCGCCAGGGGATCTTCCTGACCCAGGGATCGAACCCAGGTCTCCTGCATTGCAGGCAGACGCTTTAACCTCTGAGCCACCAGGGAAGCTCCCTACTGTTGGGCATGCATATTACATGCATGACTTGATACCATTGCATGAAGTCCATAAATCTGTTGCATTTCTTTACACTAAGGATGAAATATCAGAAAGGGAATGTGGGGGAAAAAAACCTTTTAAAATCACACCAAAAAAGGAAAAAAAAAAACAACTTAGGAATAAACCTGACCAAAGAGATGAAATGCCAAGAACTATAAAACATTAATAAAAAAAATTAAAGATTATTCAAAGAAATGGAAAGATTATGCATGCTCCTGGATTGGAAGAATTAATATTGTTAAAATAGCCATACTACCCAAAGCAATCTACAGATTTAATGTGATTCCCTATCAATTACCCATGACATTTTTTTTACAGAACTAGAACAAATTATCCTAAAATTTACATGGAAACACAAAGTACCCCAAATTGCCAAAGCAATCCTGAGAAAAAAGAACAAAGCAGGAGGCATAACTCTCCTAGACTTCAGACAATACTACAAAGTTATAGAAATTAAAACTCTGTGGTACTGATACTAAAACAGATATATGGATCAATGGAACAGAATAGAGTCCAGAAATAGACTCACATACCTAGTTCAATTAATCTTTTACAAAGGAGATAAGAACATACAACAGGAAATAGTCTCTTCAGCAAGTGGTGTTAGGAAAGTTGAACAGTTGCATGTAAACCAACGAAGTCACTACACACTCTCTCACCAAACACAAAAATAACCTCAAAATGACATAAAGACTTAAATATAAGACATGATACCATAAAACTCCTAGAAGAGAATATAGACAAAACATTCTCTGACATTAATTTTACCAATTTTTTCTTAGGTCATTCTCCCAAGGCAATAGAAATAAAACCAAAAACAAACAGGATATAATCAAACTTACAAGCTTTTGCATAGCAAAGGAAACCATAAAATGAAAATGCCACCTATGGAATGGGAGAAAAAATATACAAATGATGCAACCAATGAAGGGCTCAATTTCCAAAATATATATAAACAGCTCATACAACTCAAGAACAACAACAAAACAATCCAATTGAAAAATGGGCAGATCTAAATAGACATTTCTTCAAAGAAGACATACAGATGGCCAAGAGACACATGAAATGACGCTCAACATCACTAATTATTAGAGAAATGCATAACAAATCTACAATGAGGTACCACCTCACACCAATCAGAACGGTCATCATGGAAAAAAAAACTACAAATAACAAATGCTGGAGAGAGTGTGAAGAAAAGGAAATCCTACCACACTGTTGGTGGGAATGAAAGTTGGTATAGCCACTATGGAAAACAGTATGAAGGTTCCTCAGAAAACTAAAAATAAAACTACCATATGATCTAACAATCCCACTCCTGGGCATATATCTGGACAAAACTATAGTTCAAGAAGATACAGGCAACCCTATGTTTATAGCAGCAACCAACCTAAATGTCCATGAACAGATGAATGGATAAAGAATACGTGGTATACATATAATAAAATGAAATACTACTCAGTCATAAAAAACCAAAATAATGTCATTTGCAGCCACATGGACAGACTTAGAGATTATCATATTAAATGAACTAAGTTAGACAAAAATATCATAAGTTATCACTTATATGTGGAATCTAAAAAAAATTAATACAAATGAACTTATTTACAAAACAGAAACAGACTCACAGACTTTGAAAACACACATGGCTTCCAAGGGGAAAGGTGGGGAGGGAAGGTACGTTAGGAGTTTGGGATTAACAGATACACACTACTATATAAAATAATCAACAAGGACCTACTGTATAGCACAGGCAACTCAACTCAATATTCTGTAATAACCTAGAATCTGAAAAAGAAAGGATATATTTATAACTGAACCACTTTGTTACATACCTGAAATTAATACAATATTATAAACCAAATATATTCCAATACAAAATAAGTTACTTAATATAAATAAAACATAACACAAATGAACCTATCTACAAAACAGAGACAGACACATAGGCACAGAACAGACTTGTGGTTGCTGGGCTGGGGAGGGGCAGATGGACTGGGAGTTTGGGGTCTGCAGATGCAAACCATTAAATTCAGAATGGATAAACAAGGTTGTACTGCATAGCACAGGGAACTATACTCAATATCCTGAGATAAACAACAATAGAAAATAATAAAAGGAATATGCATACACAGCCATATAAACACATTTATATGTATGGCTGAATCACTTTGCTCTACAGCAGGAACTAACATTGTAAATCAACTATACTTCAATTTTACAAAAAGGAAAATATCACCATTCACCACTTTGTACATCCCTGTTTTCCCTGTCATCATAAGTCCAAGCCTCACAATCAGGACTCATCCCAATTTGCCTCCATGTATCCCCTAAGCTGTCTCCCATCTCCTATTTCTCCCTTCAACTATCTCTCTTCTAACCTTTCTACTATGTCCACTGGAGCTTCTTACCAGAAAATTATCCTGATGCTGAAAACTCTTTTTTGATACTCTCTTCACCTCCTTGTTCCAGCTGAAGCCTGGCTCCATCTTCTCTCACACCCCCAACATGAAAGGCTCTAAGGGCAGGGCCCAGCTCTTCTTTTTCTCTTCCCTCAGGGCTGCTTCCACCCCACTTCCCTTCCTGCAAACACTGAGCTCCTAGGAAGAACCGGTAGGTAGACTATCCAACCCCCTTGCTCTACGCTGCCTCCTGGGGGACAGGAGGACAAGCGCCTCTCCTATCACCGTCTCGCCCACTGCCACCATCGCTGAGAAGCCCTGCCGCTTAGTGAACCTTGAACCACCTTGGGAATCTTGACTTGAAGCATGTTCTTCTCCAACCACCACCTCCTAACTTTCCAGATCATTCCCAGTGCCACGTGGGCTCCAAAAACTCTTCAGCCAACCAGATACTCTATCAGCTCTATCCCTTTTGCACCATCCCTCACATCCCTGTACCCTGCCCAACATGGAAATTTTTCCTGTGTTCATCACTCTGTTGCCCTGCCTAGAAAATCTCCAAATCTGGTTAATCCAACCCTCTTTTGACTTCATGTGTGCACTTTAGAATTTCCCCTATTGTCTCACCTTGAATTTCTGATCATAAATCTCAGAACACTCATCACTGCATTTTTACCATTTTCTCCTACTTAATTCAGTCTCTCCATCTCTGAGTGGACTATTTCATACATTTCCTTCTTTTCTCAGATTCCTCAAACCACTCTCTTTATCCTTATTCTCAACTCATGACCTCATCTATTTTACTATGAAAAAAGATACAATCTGAGAAAATGAAACTATTCTCCCCCATGATTAATTTATTAACCCAGAGAAGCAAGAAACTCTTGCCTGCCTTCCTGTTCCTATCTCTCTCACCTACTCAAGAGCTCTCATCTTATAATTATTAATATCCTCTCTCCTGCATCATCAATTTCTTCTATTCCAGAGGGCCATTTATTAGCATATCAGTATGCTGTTATTTCTATCATTTTAAAAAAAATTTTGTCTAAATACCTAAGACCCTCTCACTATTGGTACATCTCTTTGCTCATCTTTATGGTAAAGTGCAAGAAAAACTCATCTTTACTTAAAATTTCCACTTTTTTCACCTTCCACAATTTCCTCTTAACCCATTTAAAGAGTTTTTGTTCTCACCAAAACTGCTCCTGTGGAGGAACTGACAACCTGTATTTTGTCAAAGCAACTGTCAACTTCTGTTTTTTCATCTTATACCAACAAAGTAGCATTTGAAATAAGCCTCAGGACTCTCCTTGCCCCTCCAACCTTACATCCTACCATCCTCTGCCTTGCTCATTCTGTAATTCCTTGAACATGGCACGCTTATTTCTGCCTCAGGGTCCGTGTCTTTGCTGGTCACTGGGCTTGGGGTGCTCTTCCTGCAGTTCTGAGAAGGGCTTACTCCTTCACTCCATCAGGTCTTTCCCTGCCCACTGCTCCTGGCCTCTCCAGGCCCTTACTGACCAAGCTCTAGGGTTCTGTCCCACTTTGCCTCTGCAGCACTTGCCTCCATTCTGGGTGCTGTCCGCTCATCATCACGTTGTCTCCTTCACTACACTGTAGGCTCCATGAGGGCAGGGAACATGTCTGGCTTGCTCACAGCTGAATTTCTAGAACCTAGAACTGTGCCTGGCACTTCAGTTCAGTTCAGTCGCTAAGTCGTGTCCGACTCTTTGCGACTCCATGAATCACAGCACGCCAGGCCTCCCTGCCCATCACCAACTCCCAGAGTTTACCCAAACTCATGTCCATCAAGTCGGTGATGCCATTCAGCCATCTCATCCTCTGTCGTCCCCTTCTCCTCCTGCCCCCAATCGCTCCCAGCATCAGGGTCTTTTCCAATGAGTCAGCTCTTCGCATGAGGTGGCCAAAGTATGGGAGTTTCAGCTTCAGCATCAGTCCTTCCAATGAACACCCAGGACTGATCTCCTTTAGGATGGACTGGTTGGATCTCCTTGCAGTCCAAGGGACTCTCAAGAGTCTTCTCCAACACCACAGTTCAAAAGCAGCAATTCTTCAGCACTCAGCTTTCTTCACAGTCCAACTCTCACATCCATACATGACCACTAGAAAAACCATAGCCTTGACTAGACGGACCTTTGTTGGCAAAGTAATGTCTCTGCTTTTTAATATGCTATCTAGGTTGGTCATAACTTTCCTTCCAAGGAGTAAGCATCTTTTAATTTCATGGCTGCAGTCACCATCTGCAGTGATTTTGGAGCCCCCCAAAAATAAAGCCTGCCACTGTTTCCACTGTTTCCCCATCTATTTGCCATGAAGAGATGAGACCAGATGTCACTTAGCAAGTGTCAAATAACTATTTTTTCAATGAATGAGTAAAATTTCTCAACTATGGTTAAGGTTATTTTTATTCATGAATAAATAGAATATTTCCCCTCCCAAATAAATCTTGAGTAAGATTTGCAAAAAAGAGACCAGGAAAAAAAAAAAGAGAGAGAGACCAGAAAAGGTGTCAGGATGAATTTGCTCATATGCATGAGAAAGAAAATGGAAATTAGCTGAACAGTGAAAGAAAAAAGGGGAAAAGGAGTAGGGATTGGTATGGGGCAGGAAAAAGCAAGGCCTCACGTGTATCCGTCCCTGATGAGAGAAAAATGAACTAACAGTTTAGAATGGCTCTGTCTTCAAAATGAGGGACAGGAGTGAACTCCTCTACACCTGGTGATGCCATTCAAAGGTTGTTTCTATGGCCTGAATGTGCCTGAAGTGCTGACCTGTGTTCATACCATGGCATTGGCCACTGTATAAATCACAGACGTTGATTATTGTAGTTCTCATGTCTAGCTGCATACCACTCATCCTGTGAATCTGGGTCCCTCCCCATTTACCAAATCAGTCTCCAGGATTGAGGCCTGTGAGCTATAGTTTTACAAAGCTCCCCCAGTCTTCCAGTGTAGGCAGACTGCTGCTGATGGTTTAGAATCATTACTAGTACAGTACTTTTCAACTAGCAGACCTGGCGCGGGCAAGGGGCAGCTTTTTCACCACCTTGCAGTCATCTCTACTCTGACCCTCTTCAGTATGACATGTTGTAGTTCAGGTCCCATATTTTCTGACCTGATTTCCTTTTCCCCTGCCCAGCTCTGTTGTAGAGAACCAGACAATTTATCAAACTCTGGAGTTTAATCAAGATTAGGAAATCCTGCTCCATAATTCATCTAGTTGCTGACAAGCCTTGGGATATTGTTGCTAGGCATCAACTGAGACCAGAATACACTGTAATTTTTCGCTAGATGTTCATTATTGAGGCAATGGCAGAAATATCATTTTTACTTATGAGTACAGAATAATATCAGCTAACAATTACCCTATGCCAGGCACTGTTTATAACTCTATATTTTCATGTATAAAACAAAACAAAGGAAGAAACATCATTATAACGAAAGTAAACACCGTATTATGGATCAGCAATTCAGGTACACGTTGGAGATGCTGTGGCCTGGGAATGCAGAAATAGCAGTCAGTCAGATTCTGGCTTAGTCTGTGTCCTGGAAACAGTCACATGTTGTTTTGACCTATCCAGCATTGCTCTTCCCTGGGGAGCCACCTGTCTTCTAAGCCATGAGGCCCACCTTGCCTGCCTACCCGCCCACAGAGAGCTGAGGTGGATGAGCAGATGGCTCAGGGTGGCCAATCAGACTTCTTCCTCCTTGGCCACAGCTGGTGGGGTCAAAGCTGAGCATGTGACCCACACCAGCCAATCAAAATCCTCCCTGTGGATACCAGAAAAGAGCATCTCTAACACTGGAATCACAAGCTGTAAATATTTTTTGTGGCTCCAAGAAGGAAACTATTTGCAATAGACAAGAATAAGGTTAACATGCAAAGAGAAGGAGAGCTCAGAGAGGCTGAGAGGGAGCTTTGATATTCTTTGAGACTTGGATCAAACCATTTATAAATCAAGAGTATCCCCTGGACTTTTTCACTTATGAAACCAATACATTTCACATTCCATTTTTTTTTCTTTGCTTAAATGAGTCAGAATTCAATTTCTGTCCGTTGGAAAGGAAAGTCCAGGGCCCCAATTTTGATGAATTGAGTGAAGGTGACACTTGCCATTTTCCCAGTTTTACAGATAGTTCTGTTCATGTGCTTCTGGTTACACTGAAATTAACACTGGGAGTTTCCTGTAGACACTTAAGGAATAAAGCTATAACAGCTTTCTTAACCATTATCACCTCCAAACATTTAGCTTCATCAGACTTGGGAGCAGGATAAATTTAAAAGGTGCCTCTTTGTGTATTCTGAATTGCTAACCCATGTCCTCAGGCTTCCTATTTCTTAAATATGTGTAGTTAATGGCTCAGAGCTTGGATTCTAGAAACACTGACTGCCTGGGTTCAAGTTCTGGCTCTGCTACTTACAAGTGAGGGACTCTTATGCAAGTTACCTAACCTCTTCATGCCTTCGTTTCCCAGTGTAAAAATTCCCCATATAAAATAATGATACTTATTTTCTAGAGCTGTTGGAGAATTAAACATGTGAAGTGCTTGGAACTGTATCCAGTATATAGAAGTAGTCAATAATTGTTAGTTGTCATTATTGGTTACTATATTATCTAGGGAAACCTAGAGATGATGCTCTCCTCATAAATTTACTGTAAATGCATGTACATACAGGCATAAATGCATATACTGACTGCAACATAATGAGATGAATGGTACATATTGATATTTTTAGACATTAGGCTTGTCACTTTCTAGGCAAGCACTTTGGGTTCTCATTAGTACATCAGTGGTTTCAGGCTCCTCCTGTGGGTCTCTCCTACAGGCCACAGCCCTTGGGCTACATTTAAGGTCTAGGTTCCAATAACTGCACAGAAAATGAGACAGTGTTACCTTCAGGAGATTCTAATAGACACACAGTGGATCTAGAGTACTCCTAGAAAGATATATATACACTTTAATTTCATAAAATATTTACACAATTGCCCAAGATACAGTGAGTCCATTTTTTAGGTTCCTTAAAATGGTATTTAGGCTTGAACCAATATCTGCCATTGGGAATCTTCTTTCCCTAACCAAACCACAAGGATTCTAATGAAACTCAAATAGTTTTGTGAAAGCTATAAATGTAATGTGCCATCTCTAAACAACATCTTTCTTTTTCCTGAGAAGATCTTATGGTCTGGAGGTTCCAATATTTGAAAATGGAACAGCGCGTCTCAACATTTCAGAGCCAAAGACAATGAATCAAAAACATTCAAACTGTACTCAGAAAGACTAACATCTCTCACCTCAACTTAATTCTTCACTTTTGTTCCAGATTATCTAGAGTACTGGCTCTAAATGGGGGCATTTTGAATATTTAGAGGTGCAGTTTCATTTGTCACAATGACTGCGTGTTACACACATACACACACACGCAAAGGGCAGTGACAGCAGAGGTCTTACAACACAATACATAGCCCTGCAAAACAAGGGCGTTTCTACATCCCATGCAATTTTCCAGTAACAGAGGTGAAAGCCTGTTTATAATCACATGAGCCTGGACCTTCTGCTTTATGTATAAACAAAATATATTTTTGGAATGGCTTTATTATACACTGAATTTTCCCGGAATGCAACTACTGTGTGAATTAAGAGGAACTTACACGTTGTTTAGAACTTTATGACGAGTTAATCTCATCATGGAAAAATCACTTCACCAACAATAGCACCACTGATTGTATTGGAGTTGTCAAAGCAATCCACAGTCAGCCTGCACCCGTAGCTGTTGTACTGATGATGGAGGGAGCTCCAGCATCAGGTGCAGGCATCTGACAACTCCACTGTGATTTCTAATATATTGGGGCCTGAATATTTATAAACTGAAATACATGCAATTCTACTATGCATTCCTTTCCTTTGTTTTCCCCTTTCTATTATTAGGACATTTCAGTGACTTTTTAGAACATTATGCATATCAGTAGACTATATTATCTATGAATTTCATTTTGGGATAGTAAATAGAGTGCTAAAAAGTGTTTTTAAAAAAGTGCTCGTTTGTAAGGGTGAGAATTACTGTTTGAGAGTAGTAACCGAATGGAAAGAAATACTCAAATTGTTTTCTCTGACTTCCCACTACAGAGGAACTTACTACAGGGAAACCATCATGTTGGTTTTATGGGATTTTGTTCTATAAAAATTAAAGGGGGAAAAGAGAAAAATGGACAGGTAACTAAACAGATTAAGAAATATTGAGAGGAAAAGAAAAACACTTCAGCATGAGGCAGTGAAGTCCTTATACTCTTCAAATGTCAGATTTTCCTAAGGAATTGTTCCTTTTGTTCCAGCCTGTTTTTTTTTCTTTCTTCCCCTTGCATAAGAAGTGAGTAACAGCATTCACTTAAATCAATACATTGAGTTTTATATTAGCCAGCTCTAGTTAGATCTTTCCTACAAATGAGTCATGCCTTCTCCCTCCCATAGCAAAAACCTTTTTCTAGTAAAGGTCTGATTACCCTTAAAATCTGCTGCTCATGAGATCCACAGAATTGGTTTATAAAATCACAGACATTTCCTAGCTTCTTCTCAAGCATAAAGAATCATATTGACTAGCTGCACTAACACATAAATTCTATCCGAGGCAGGTTAGTAGTGCATAAACGCTGGCTCCCAGGATAGTTTCGATAGCTAAGGACTGGCTATTCTCTTCTAAGTTGTTCAGAGATCTTGAGAAAGTTATTTAACCTCCCAAATTTGTTCTCCCAAGCAGAAAGAAAGCTTAGAAAACATTCTTTTCTTCTTTAGAGCCTGCTCTTGTGGTATCACACCAAAATTAGAACCATGTCTCCCTGTACTTACTACCTTAGGGTGCTCAGCTAAGCTACTTACCAGATTAGGTAGCTTGAGAATCTCAGAGGAAAGATCTTTCATTCAGTGCTGTTAATTATTGACTGGAACTGAAAGCCAAGAAAATCTGATATTTAACAGATGCTTCTACAAGTTGGAAATCTATAGCTGCTGTGAAGTGGTTCTTTTGTTTTTGATTTTGCTCAAGGTCCAATTTGTTCTCATTTCAAGAACAAGGTTGATTTTCTCATATCATTCACTTACTGCTTACCTAGAATGCTTCCAGACTTCACTTTCTTGTGGATGTCATATACATAAACAACTCAAATGCCGTGCTCCCGACAAAACTTACCTCCCATGGGCTTCAGCCACCCTATGGCGTTTTCCTTATTTCTTTTCTCTTGCCAGTTTCCTCTGCCCACCAAAGTACTTATGGAAGGCAATAACATGGTTGCCATTCTTGGCAGTGTCTACACTAGAGATCCCGTTATTCCTTCCTCAATCTTGAACTCTTTTTAGAGAACCTGCCTATTTCAGAGGCAGAGAAGAAAAGTTTTACTAAATAGGGAAGCCTGTCCCCTTTGCCAGAGCTGACAGGACAAGGGGAACTGATCTATATAATGAGATGAGTCAAGCAGGGTCCCTAGGTCAAGAATTTAAACCAAGAAACAAAGTGAAGCTGGTGGCCCAGAGTATCAATTGTTTTAAATGGTACAAATGCTCTGATACCCCTCCCATGAAGAGGTGGAGCCTCTGTTCCCTCCTCTTGGACCTGGGTGGGCTTTTAACTACTCCCACAAAGACAATTTGGCAGAAGTGACTCCCAAGTTAGGTAAAAAAAGAAAAAAGGCATGCAACTTCTACCCAGAACTTTTGCAATGATTACTTCTTGGATCTTCCCTCTTAGGACACTCCCTCTCAAAACACTGCACTGCCAAATAAAAAGTCTATCTTTCGGCCTCCATATTAATAAGCCCATGTGTAGGCACTCAGGCCAACAGCCCCAAGGGAAGCCCAACACTTTCACAGTTCTTACCAAGAGGCCAAGAGTACGAATGAAGAAGCTATGTTGGAAGTGGCTTCTCCAGGCCCAGGTCCTCAGCCCTCTGGGTCTCCCACAATCTCTTTAAAGAAGCTGGATGTCTTCCAGAGTTCCACAACCTGACCTCCTCTAAGGCTTTGAAACAAGTGTGGAAGAGGACAGTTTTATTGTTTACTAAGCAGGTGTGTACTGGTTTTTATATAAATGGAATGGTTTTTACTATATAGTGAATTGTTAGTAATAGACTACTTAGAGTAATTGTTCAATCTACTCTGTCAAAAGCTTTGAAATGCACTTATGATTTTGGGGGTTTCCTGAAAACCTGCATCATCAATACAGGCAACTGAAATAAAATAAAAAGCTATATGTTATAATAATAATACTTGGAGAATATATATCTGTTTAGAGTGACTGTCTATGCATTTGGAGATTCAGTTTTTGGTGAAAGAAAATAGTGAAGAATGGAGTACAAAGGCAAAAATTCATATAAAATATTCTCAGAGAGGAAACTTTATATTCTATGCTTTGCACAGCACATCCATTCAGGTAGATACAAATGATGAGACTTGTTCATCAAGTAAAAAAGATACACGAGAAACGTCCAAGGGAAACAAATCAATATTCCAATCTCACTCCAAATGTTATCTGAGAGAACTTTATCCATTAAAACTACCAGTAAATACCCGCTATCACTACTTACCAGAAGGATAGAAAGAACCAAAGGAAACAAACTTCCAACATGGCAATGACAATAGCAGTGCCTCAAGTGTTAAGCACTGGCTTCAGAGAATATAAAATGTTGTTAAAAATTCATTTGAACCTTACTATCACACTATAATGGGACATTGCCCAATACATCAAGCCATATTTTAACAATGTCCTTTCAGGTACTTTAATAAGGAAAGTATCTGAGATGATGCCTAAGCTAGTCTTGCCCTCTAAAAATGTTTGCTGTAGAATAGTATTTCTCAACCTTGGCTGTGTACTTGGATCACCCTGGAAGATTTTAAAAACACTGAGGCCTGGGTCCCACTGCTCAAATACTCTGATTTAATGGACCTGGGTGCCAGACTGGCCATAACACTCCCCCCACCCTCCACCCCCCACTGCCCTGCCCCAGGGTGATTCTAGTATGCTGCAAAGGTTGAGAAATTTTGCTTGAAGTAGAAGTTCCAAGACCTCAGCACTATCAATATTCACTAGCACAGTACGGTACTAAGTCACTTCAGTCGTGTGTGACTCTTTGCGACGCTATGGACTGTAGCCCTCCAGGCTCCTTTGTCCATGGGATTGTCCAGGCAAGAATACTGGAGCAGGTTGCCATTTCCTTCTCCAGGAGATCTTCCCTGACCCAGGGATCAAACCCGTGCCTCTAAGTCTCCTGTGCTGCAAGCGGGGTCTTTACCACCAGCGCCACTTGGGAAGCCCCTGGTGGCCAACCTTTGGGGCCAGATAATTCAACATTTGAAGCCAGATAATTCTTTACTACAAGGGCTGTCCTGTGCATTACAGCATATTTAGCATCATCCCTGGCTTCTACCCACTAGATACCAGTAGCCCTCACTCCCACTCCCCTTCCTCAGTTGGGACAACAAAGAACACCTCTAGACATTGCCAAATGCTGGAGGAGGTGGAGGCAGGTTGGAAATTGAAAACCGCAGCTGTATACAGAGAGTACTATAGTAAATGGATTTGACTACTTGAGGCTGGTAGAAAACAATTCCTGACAAATAAAAGCAGGGTATAAGAGAACCTCACTCGAGACTCCAGGAAGTAGGATCCAGCGGGTACCAGGGAACAGGGCCCTCATTGACAAAGCACGGAACACAGCCGAGTGCCCCCCAAAGCTGAAGCGACGTGGAGAACTGCTGAAGATGCCATACATTCAGTAACACGTCAAAATCTCCATTTTAAAAATCAACACAACCACAGGATTTACAGATTAGAGGTGGATTTGACTGTATCTGTAGTATTTGACCTCATTCCATTTTGTAAAGCTTTCGAGTTAGGGGGGTGGGGGTGGGGTGGGGGGTGAGGGAGTTGGCGGGTGGGGAATCTGCTAAAGTCTTGTCAACAAGCAACTATTTTTAGACAAGCTCATTTTCTTTGGTGGCTCTGAAATACTGATTTTCCCTACCGGGGAAGGTTTACAAGGAAGTACAGTCAACCAAAGAGGTTTGAAGTTACTGACATTACAACAAAAAGGGAAAATTAACCCACCTAATTGGGTTACCTAATTATACTCTGAGCACTAGAGCTTCCTGCATTTTATTTGCAAATGCAATTACACCAGGCCCATAACACTCTCAGGTATGATTTTAAAACACACACAGGCCTGAAGACGAGTAGGCAAATTTGGCTGTGTTTATTTCTTTCTATTTACATGGGCCAATACTTTTCACAAGCTAAATCTTAAGTGCAAAAATCAAATACATCTCTAATTCTGTGAGGGCATTTTCATTTTTCCTAGTCCCTAACCTCAGATTGAATTTTCTATAGGTCAGAAAGCAATTTGAAGAATGGAAGGTTAAAAATGTATGAGTTTTTTTCAAAACATTTTAAACAAATCTAGCCTCAAAGAAATAGTCCCTAGGAAATGAGGGGACAGTTATTTGTTAGTTCCATCCATGTTTTTCTTCTACAAATGCTGACACAATGAAAGACTCACTCATTTACTGCTGTTTTCTTTAAGAACAAAGAACTTAAAGTAGAGGAGTTTGGTAGAAAAGCAGAAGATCACAAAAAAAGGGAAATCAGGGCATTGTAAAAAGTGGAAGAGAGAGGCAAGATCTTCAGTGACTGTCTCATTTTCACTTTTTCACTTTTTTCTTGTGCAATAGAAGAGACAGCCAAGAAGTAATAAAGAAAGAAGAGGAAACTTTTTTTTTTTTAACTGAAGATAACAGCTGAGTCAAATACAAAAAAAATTTATTGTTATTCTACCCATCCATTTTAAAAATAAACAGAACAAGTCATCGACATTTTTAATAAATATAAAAATTAAAAATGCAATAAATTTTAGAACAGCCATTTAAATGAAAGAAACAAAGAGAAAAATAAGGCGAGGGGTGGGGAGTGAGAGATTGTTGAAAGCAAGAGAGAGATGGAGATGAAGATGACAGCATTACCAACTAGAGGATAATGCCTTAATTTGAAGGATTCAGGATACTGCTGAGAAAACTAAACTGCAATTTCACAACTATTGAGGTACTCGAGTCTTAGGGTCTGAATGTTTGTATCCCCCCTATGAATTCTCAGGTTGAAATCCTAATGCTTCCATGATGGTATTAAGAGATGGGCTTTTGGGGGTGATTAGGTCATGAGAGCAGAGCCCTCATAAATGGGATGAGTGCTCTTATAAAGGAGGCCTGAGGGGGGGGTACTTTTTTGCCCCCTTCTGATGCCTATGTCAGAAGCTTTCTCTATCTCCTTTATACTTTAATAAAACTTTATTACACAAAAGCTCTGAGCGATCCAGCCTCGTCTCTGGCCCCAGATTGAATTCATCTCCTCCGGAGGCCAAGAATCCCGCGTCTCATCGTTCAGGAACAACCTTTCATCTTGGGGGCTCGTCCGGGATCCTTCAGGACAAGATGGGCCTGACAATCTATGTGAGCCTACTTCTGCTGACTCCAGAAATCCTGAGTCTGCCATTTGATCCTCAAGACAATGCCTTCCTGTCCTGGGCTCACTCCTATGCTGCATTCCACAATCGGTCTAACTGCAGGGTCTGCGGAGCACTCCCCTCTTCATCAGTGGAAGGCGTCCCATGGTGGACATCTCCACTTCAAGGAAAAGACTTTCTCCAAGTCTGCGAATACATTCGACAACAATCACATGTGATGCCTCTGCTTCGTCTGATGACATCTAACAACCCTAGAATGGACTGGTGCAATACTCTGTACCTTAACTACGGACATAACATGACTTTTAATTCTGATTGTTTTGTTTTTGCTGTTTGGTCCGTGCATCTGTAACTGTGTAACTGGATTTGTTTCTAGTAGCATGAAAGCTTTTAAGTTACAAATGGTTGCTCAAACTCCTGCTATCACTGCAGCCTCTCCCGACTACTATTTGGGGCCCCGGATCAGACATCCTCACTATGAGGATTAGGAGAATATGTTGCCTCACCAATTTAGGGACAACGCCCCTTGTCAGCTCGGAAGCAGTTATGGAATGAGAACAACGCCCCTTTTCCCTAAGCAACATAATTCTCCTAAAAGAAAAGTGGGGAATGAGAGAGTCATTTCCTAGGCAGGTTGATAAGAAGTCTAGGGGTCCCCAAGGAGAGAGAGGTCTGGGATATTCAAGGAGGAAGAAAGGATAAACTTTTTTACTTTTTTTCCTCTACATTCCTTAGGATTATATAACAATAATGTATCCTGCCTGAGGACAGTCTTTGGATTAAACCCTCTGGCTAATTCTGTTATCTTAAAATGTAAATTATGGGAGTAGGTCTGGTCTTTACAAGGATGTATCCTGCCTGAGGACAATCTTTGGATTAAACCTTCTGGCAGCTGTGTTATCTTAAAATGTAAATTATGGGAGTGGGTCTGGTGAGGTCTTTACAACCTCCAGACATTCTTTGGATTCATTGGAGAGTATATAACTCCATTGCTAACACTAGCAAAGGGGGTACTCTTTTGCCCCCTTCTGATGCCTATGTCAGAAGCTTTCTCTATCTCCTTTATACTTTAATAAAACTTTATTACACACACACACACACACAAAAGGAGGCCTGAGAAAGCTACATAGCCTTTACTCCATGTGAGGACCCAAGAAGTCAGAAGAGGGCCCTCAGCTGACCATAAAGGTACCCTATCTTGGACTTTCAGCCTTTAAAAACCATGCAAAATAAATTTCTATTGTTTATAAACCATTTACAATGGGGTTACATTCTGATCAATCCATTGTAAACGGAAAATACCATTAAGTTGAAAAGGCAATTAATACATCTACTGAACATCAAAGCTTGGTCTAGCCTACCCTAAAAGTGCTCAGAACACTTACATTAGCCTGGGCTTAGTCACTCTGTCATGTCCAACTCTTTGTGACCCCATGGACTGTAGCCCACCAGGCTCCTCTGTCCATGGAATTCTCCAGGCAACAATACTGGAGAGGGTTGCCATTTCCTTCTCCATACATTACCTACAATTGGACATCTCAAATCATCTAATACAAAGCCAATTTTATAATGAAGTGTTGAGTATCTCATGTAATTTACTGAATACTGTACTGAAAGTGAATATGAGAATGGCTATCAGCAAAAAAAAAAAAAAAAAGAGAATGGCTATCAGCAAATTAGTTGTTCACCCTCATGATTGTGTGGCTGGCTGGGAGCTTCAGCTCGCTGCCCTGCCCAGCCTCATGAGAGAGAACCCTACTGTGTATGTCCAGCCTGGGAAAAGAGAAAAATGCAAAATTAAAAGTCCAGTTTCTTCTGAATACATATCACTTTTGCACCATCATAAAGTCAAAAGATTGTTAAGTTGAACCATCGTAAGCTGCGGGCTGTCTGTATTTTATTGTAGCAACCTGAACAGACTACAGCACTGGGCATATGTGAAGATGCTCCAGGAGGAGATGTCTTCATGAAATAGAGGAGACAGAAGTGATATGCAAAATGAGAAGTTGACGGCATTGCTTTTGCGCCGGTGAAATGAAGCTGAGGTATGGGAAAGGAGGCTGGGGTAAGCACCCTACGGCCATCTGGTGCTGAGCGCAGGGCTACACACTCCAGCTTGGGTTTAGAGAAGTGGGAATGTAGGTAGTCATTAGGAAATTAGAGGAAAAGATGATGATACTGGAGAGAGGAGATGAAGGAGCTGGCAGAGTCAAAGTAGATATTTTTACAAGGCAGACTGTGGTAGCCTGCCTCTAAGATGCCCTGCAAGCTGAAATCCACGGGGTCACACAGAGTCGGACACGACTTAGTGACTGAACAACAGCAGGGACCCTGGTAGCTCAGTCGGCAAATAATCCATCTGCGATGCAGGAGTATGCTGTGTTTAGTTGTTCTTTGTGACCCCACAGACCGTAGCCCGCCAGGCTCCTCTGCCCATGGGGATTCTCCAGGCAAGAATACTGGAGTGGGTTGCCATTTCCTCCTCCAGGGGATCTTCCCAACCCAGGGACTGAACCCAGGTCTCCCACACTGCAGGTGGATTCTTTACCATCTGAGGCACCAGGGAAGACTGCAACCTCGTGAGAGAGTAACCAGCATTCTGGACCCTCATAAGGCATGTGAGATAATAGACATTTATTGTTTTAAGCTACTAAGTTTTGGTACTTTTAAGTAAACTTGTAGATAAATAATTATTTATTGTTTTAAGATACTAAGTCATTTATTAGATAGCAGTGGTTAACTAACACATAGCATTAGAAAACGTGAAAACAAATATACAAAAACATAGTACACATACACTAAACTCAAGGGACTGCTTTTCCATCTAGGGCAGAGCATGGAATGAAGAGAAGGCTGACAGAGCCAGTATTTTGGTGATTTCAGTTGTGCCCTGGGTAAGAATCAAATTAACTTATGCCAAGTGCATCACAGTAAATCCTCTCTACCATGAAAGCGATTGGAAAATACACCTATATACCAAGCCAAGTAGATGGCAAGTTAAGTGTATTTCCTATAAAGTTGTTTAAAGACTTCATTTTTATGCTCACACAGCTACCTCCTGTGTAGCATTTCACACACTCCCGGTCCCACTGCACAGGGACCAGAAGAGCCAAATGCAGCCCTGACCTGAGCCCTTTATCACTTGCCCTTCCCTGGAGCTGCCCTGATGCCAAGGTGTGCGATGTCCCCAGAACCCACGCAGCTCTCAGGCACACACAAGCCAGAAGTGTGGGTCAGCTAATGTCTATGGAGCTCCCCTTGACAAACAAAGGCACGAGACTGGATGTTAAATGCTTCCGCCTTCACCTCCTGGTAGAAAGTTCTGAGATGCCAGTCCACTCCACACTCAGTGGAGACCAGCTCCACACTGTGTCCTCATTCTGGCTTTCCCTTCTCTTTCCCTTCCTTCCTGGTTCACTTCCAAGCGCTCTCACTCCTGCCCCTTCGGTTACATTCTTAAATTGGTGACACACACAGTAAAGAATCCACCTGCAATGCGGGAGATCTAGGCTTGATCCCTGGGTCAGGAAGATCCCCTGGAGGAAGGTATGGCTACACACTCCAGTATTCTTGCCTGGAGAACCCCATGGACAGAGGAGCCTTGCAGGCTACAGTCCATGGGGTCACACAGAGTCAGACAGGACTGAGCGATCAACACTTTCCCTCTGGCCTTTTGTTTCAGCCTCTGCTCTGGGGAAACTCAAGCTGAGACAATGTTGCTCAATGTCCAAAGTACAATAGGGAGCTTGTGAAAAAGGCTCTGTAAACTTCAGCATTAGGAGTTGTCTCCATGGAAAAACACTTTCATTTTGTCTTTTCTTTATGGTTAGTGCATTTGTTTCCTTCCTGTTTTTTGTCTTTGATTTTCTGTTGTTATTTTAACATTACTTTTGCATGTATGGCAAATCCAACTTTCAGGAAGCTAGTAGGATATAAATAACAGACATGTGATTTGTGTCACTCCCTTAATAAGAAGGATTGAGATCGAAGGAACAGAGAAGGCCCTGGCTCAGAGAACGAAGAAGCCAGCTAAGGTGTCCTTTTGAAGCACCTCTTAGAGGAAAGATTTATAGAGACAGTACTCAAGATGAGCAATAAATTCAAAGGGAAAAGACCTCTAACTGGACTGTCCTGCCCCATTTCTTAGATTCTCAGCACTTAGCCAGAACCTGGCACACAATAAATGTTTGTGTTGAATGAACAGTGATGGTCCTAGGGATTTCTCTGTAGCTGATTTAGTTTCCTTTGACTGACTGCAGAACTACAAGAGTACATTCAGGTGCTTGCTGAGAGTCTATACTACAGAAACTCCATCAAACCAGCCTCGGAGATGGCCTTAGCCACACAGCCTTGTGACGAGGACATTAACAACAGGAGAAACACAGGGAGTATCCCTCTGGGCACTAGAAGGTGGCTTAAAAACAACGCCATTCAGGAGGCAGTTTACCAGATGAGACGTCAGAGTATCCAGCAGCTCACCAAGATTGAACTTAACATTATAGCAAAATGACATTAAATGGCAGTCCAGCTGCCTCCGATTACAGATCTTCCGAATCTGAAAGTCAGCCAGAGGATACATCTTCCTTACTTCTCACCACTACAAATGGATGGTCACAGTACATTAGAAATTTCAGTGCTTTAAAAACCACCTATCGTTCCCTTCATACTGAAAGTCTTACCATTAACATGGAGTTCATGAAAACTTATTATGAGCATTCCAACAAGGCCTCACAGAAGCTCGGTTACCAAACTCCCATGGTACAGAAAGGAAGAGATACAGATGGCATCGACACCCTGCCTCTAGCTGGTCAATGCAGTCTAAATGGTGACCACCTGGTACAATTATTTTCTTTGAAGTAAACACATTTTCTCCAGGCCTCGTAATCAAATACTACTTCAGAGCAGGTAGTAACATTACTTCCTTTGTGACAAACAATGACAACTTGATTAGGAAGATAAACACAGCTCCAGTCAAATGTGTTCATCACCAGAGGCAGCATATCTTCATTCTAAATCTCAGTGTTAGCCTGTTTCCAATATTCTCAGCAAAGTTCCCTAAAACTTAACGTTTTGTTTGCCCACTGCAAAACTTGGATCAATGTATTCTCAGAGTGCATATGAGGCCTTTTATGAAAAAGATAAGATGAAGTTGGAAAATGTGATTTAAAAAAAAATAACTTCCCATCATATTGTTTTTATAAAATTTAGTCTGAATTATTATGTTTTTAGGGGGTAGGGGTGAGACCTCATAAGAAAACAGGTGATCCTGATAAGTATATTAATATAAGCTAATTAAGTTATGACCAACCTAGACAGCATATTAAAAAGCAGAGACATTACTTTGTCAACAAAGGTCTGTCTAGTCAAAGCTATGGTTTTTCCTGTAGTTATGTATGGATATGAGAGTTGGACTATAAAGAAAGCAGAGCGCCAAAGAATTGATGCTTCTGAACTGTGGTGTTGGAGAAGACTCTTGAGAGTCCCTTGGACTGCAAGGAGATCCAACGAATCCATCCTAAAGGAAATCAGTCCTGAATATTCATTGGAAGGATGATGGTGAAGCTGAAACTCCAACACTTTGGCCACCTTATGCGAAGAACTGACTCATTTGAAAAGATCCTGATGCTGGGAAAGATTGAAGGCAGGAGGAGAAGGGGACGACAGAGAATGAGATGGTTGGATGGCATCACTGATTCGATGGACATGAGTTTAAGCAAGCTCTGGGAGCTGGTGATAGACAGGAGAGCCTGGCGTGCTGTAGTCCCTGGGGTCACAAAGAGTTGGACACAACTGAGCGACTGAACTGAATTAATATAAACTAAAATTAGTTGGAGAGTGACACAGAATGTGGAAGGTGATGTTGCAGCAGAGGTTAAGAATAGGTCTGTACAGATGGCCAATAGGCACATGAAAAGATGCTCAGCCCCACTAATAATCAGGGAGATACAAATCAAAACTACAGTGAGGTACTATCTCATACCACTCAGAATGGCCATTATTAAAAAGTCTACAAATAATAAATGCTGGAGAGGATGTGAAGAAAACAGAACCCTCCTACATTACTGGTAGGAATGTACATTGGTACAGCCACTATTGAGAACAGTATGGAGGTTCCTTAAAAAACTAAAAATAGAGTTACCATATGATCCAGCAATCCCAATGCTGGACATATATCTGGAGAAATCTCCAATCTGAAAAGAAACATGTACCCCAGTGATCATAGCAGCGATCTTTACCATCGCCAAGACTTGGAAGCGACTTCAGTGTTCATCAACAGATGAATGGGTAAAGAAGATGTGGCGTACATATACAACGGAATATTATTCAGCTATAAAAAGAATGAAATAATGCCATTTGCAGCAACATGGACAGACCTGGAGATTATCATACTAACTGAAGTAAGCCAGAAAAAGACAAATAGCATGTGATATTGCTTATCTATGAGTTCTAGAAAAAAAAGAAAAAATGTATAAATGAACTCATTTGCAAAACAGAAAGAGACTCACAAATGTGGAAAACAAATTTATGGTTACCAAAGGGGAAAGGGGAGGGAAGGATAAATTCGGAGTTTGAGATTAACATATATACACTACCACTGGGGGCAGGAGGAGAAAGGGACGACAGAGGATGAGATGGCTGGATGGCATCACCGACTCAATGAACTTGAGTTTGAGTAAACTCCAGGAGTTGGTGATGGACAGGGAGGCCTGGCGTGCTGCGATTCATGGAGTCGCAAAGAGTTGGACATGACTGAGCGACTGAACTGAATTGATACATAAAATAAACAAAAAAGTCCTACTGTATAGAATGGGGCACTATATGCAATATCTTATAATAAACTACAATGGAAAAGATTATCAATATTATAAACTATAAAAGAACTACTTTGCTGTACACCAGAAACACAACATTGTAAATCAACTGTATGTCAATTGATAAAAATATATTTTCAAAAGAATAGGTCTGTATAATAGTAACCACAGTTACTGAGCAAAGAAGAAAAAAAGCATCACACAATAAACCTGCCTTTAAAACATGCAACTGATGTTATAGTTCAAGATGAACAGTTCAAGAGATTTATAGGTTCTCTTACCATTTCCTGATTTATCTAAGAACTTTCTCAATCCCAAATCCTATCCCTTCCTCCTCTACCCATTCACTATCCCCTGAGCACACGCAGTAGCCCCTAGTGCCCTGTACTGTAGTTATCTGTTCCTACCAGTGTGTCTCTGGCCTCCCAGCACCACACAAGTGTGCACACGAACATGTATGCCCCCACACACACCTGGAGTGAAGGGCCATGTGGTCATCTGGGCATCCCCAGCGGCAGGCACGGTGCCTGGTTCCTGGGCACTTAGTGTTTACAGAGTAAAGAAGGAAATGAACCAGTGAAAGTTAAATGAACTGGACACAAAAGCCACACGTTGTTACAGCTGCGAGAGGCATAGGATGTATCCAACCCGTTGTCCTTTGTTTTTTTTTTTATGGTAAATGAAACCAAGCGGAGAGAGCTGCAATGTCTTGCCACAAACACGGAAACCAATCCCAGCGCTGGTGAATCGTGCATCTGGATCCTTTCCAACAGCCATGGCAGATAGTCCCCTAGTTTGTAGATGGCGAAGTCACTCTGTTTAGTTGCTACTCCTTCGCCCTTTATCTTTTGGCCTTTTAAATCCATGCTATAACGGGAAAATATAAGAATTAAATGAAATTCAAATCATCTTGGTTAAAAAGACTGGTATTATTGGCCAGAAAAAAGTTGAGTTTGTAAGTAGATTTTAACTAGCTATATTCGTCCTCTGCTCCCACTGCTATATGACTAACAGCTGGCTGCATTACAGAAGTCTTCATCAGCTTCTGGTTAGTCATACTACCATTCTCATCTTTTCAGATAAGAAAGAGACCTCCAAATTCAGGTGACATGAACTGTGACATGGTGACCAGGACTGAAACAGGAATAAAAGAGAGGGGCCAAACTGAAAATGTTCAGAGGTTCTGGGGACGCTAACTGTGGCATATCCATTCAGTAGGATACTATGCAGTCTTTATCAATTACTCTTATGAGTGGCTTGTTAGAGCACTGAGAAATATGATTATATTTCATTGTTAACTGAATAAAAGGTATCAAATGGGGCACAAATTATTAAAATGCAGCAAGGAAAAATGACTAGAAATAAATATACCAAAAGATGGTCATTATGTTTCGGTGGTAGAATTACAGCTAATCTTTTCCTCTTCTATTTTTTCACAGTTTAAAAATGTTCTAAAACATATTTATATTACTCTCATAATGGAAAAATCAAACATATAACTTTTTACATAAATTTAAAAGTTTGTATCAGAGGTTACACAACCAATATTAAATTTTCCTTTATAACATTTTTCTTAAGTTTCCCCGTTCTTCTCTTCCTTCCAAATCCTGACAAAGCCTCTGGTGAGAATGTCTTCTGAGCTTGGAAATAAGGTTGTGGTTGAAGACATAAATTAAGGAAACCTAAAGCCACCTTTTCCCTTAGGACGTGTTTGAGAAACATACTGAGAAATTCACTCTATTTATTAGAGTGAAGAACTTCCCGCAAAGGCCTTTTACTGCACTTTTTATGTTCTTGGAAAACTTGGAGGGCCCTAAATATTTCACAATCTCTTTCCTGGGTTTGGTTTCTCGATGTGTATTCAATTTTTTCTCTATGATGGTAAATGGCTTTCCTTTTGAGATCAGTGGTTACTCTGACACTAACGGCTCAATTAAATCAGAGATATAACTTCTAGGTACCATCTATATTAAGAAGAAGAAAATAAGCTCGATAGGAGGGACCCCTCCTGCTACTTCCTAAATTGCTTACAGCACATTTGCCACCCTTTTAAAAACAAAAAGTGCATTACAGTACTTGGTGTGTCTTCATGGCAGGTAGCTTTGCTGGGGCTCAGCTCTCAGGAACTCCTACTGGAGGACTGCATCAGGCAATCACCAAGCAAAGGCTGACAGCTTCATGCTGTCCCTCCTTCCTTCCTTCCTCTGGGAAAGTTGGACGTGACTGCCTGACACTTGTCGATGGATCTGTGGGCCCCCAGCCTGAACTGATGCCCAGATGAACACAATAAACAGCTGACTGAGTTCTTTCCCTACCTCATCTGCACTGTCTGGCCCACTTTTTACCTCTAAGTGCTCTTTCTACGTGGTAGACAGATGTGTTCCTCGGAAAGCTGTCTAGGTTTCTAGTGGACTGTAAGAACAAATAAAACCTTTGCCGGTCTTAGATTTAACTCTGAGAAAGAGATCAAAGCATCAACTTCGGCAAATGTTTCCAGACCCAAAACAAGATTCCCCTGCTGGAGAGTCCACCCACTCACGAGCAGACTCAGCTCTTCCCAAAGGGAAAAGGAGGTGCTCTCTACTTCTGTTTCCCATGCCTTGGGGTTCTTGAGTGTGCAACCAAGTATCATTCTCAAATAAATGGACCTGTTCTTCTCACAATCCCCTCAAACACAAGGCATTACAAGTTACACTACTTTATCCTTGACAAGAGAATGTGTAGATTATTAATTCATGCCCAAACTTTAGAAAAAAATTATAAAAAATTTGAGGTTACTTAGAGAGACATAACCTGGATAATCAGGGTGGTGTGGTCACTCACCTAGAGCCAGACATCTTGGAGTATGAAGTCAAGTGGGCCTTAGGAAGCATCACTATGAACAAAGTTAGTGAGCTATTTCAAATCCAACTGAGCTATTTCAAATCCTAAAAGATGATGCTGTGAAAGTACTGCACTCAATACGCCAGCAAATTTGGAAAATGCATCAGCGGCCACAGGACTGGAAAAGGTCAGTTTTCATTCTAGTCCCAAAGAAGGGCAATGCCAAAGAATATTTTAACTACCACACAATTGTACTCATCTCACTCGCTAGCAAGGTCATGCTCAAAATTCTCCAAAATAAGCTTCAACAGTATATGAACTGAGAACTTCCAGATGTACAAGCTGGATTTAGAAAAGGCAGAAGAACCAGAAATCAAATTGACAACACCTGCTGGATCACAGAAAAAGCAAGGGGATTCTAGAAAAAATCTACTTCTGCTTCACTGACTACGCTAAAGCTTTTGAGAGTGTGGATCACAACAAACTGTGGAAAATTCTTAAAGAGATGGGAATACCAGAACCACCTAACCTGCCTCCTGAGAAATCTGTATGCAGATCAAGAAGCAACAGTTAGAATCAGACATGGAATGACAGACTGGTTCAAAATTGGGAAAGGAGTACGTCAAGGCTGTATATTGTCACTCTGCTTATCTAACTTATATGCAGAGTACATCATGCAAAATGCCGGGCTGAATGAAGCATAAGTTGGAATCAAGGTTGCTGGGAGAAATTATCAATAACCTCAGATATGCAGAAGACCCCACCCTAATGGCAGAAAGTAAAGAGGAAACAAAGAGCCTCTTGATGAATGTGAAAGAGGAGAGTGAAAAAGCTGGCTTTAAACTCAACATTCACAAAACGAAGATCATGGCATGGCAAATAGATGGGATGGGGAAAAAATGGAAACAGTGACAGACTTTCTTTTCTTGGGCTCCAAAATCACTGTAAATGGTGACTGCAGCCATGAAATTAAAAGATGCTTGCTCCTTGAAAGAAAATCTATGACAAACCTAGACAGCATATTAGAAATCAGAGATATTACTTTGCTGACAAAGGCCCTTCTAATCAAAGCTATGATTTTTCCAGTAGTCATGTACAGATGTGGGAGTTTGACCATTAAGAAAGTTGAGCACCAAAGAATTGATGCTTTTGAACTGTGGTGTTGGAGAAGACTCTTGAGAGTCCCTTGGAGTTCAAACCAGTCAATGCTAAAGGAAATCAACCCTGAATATTCATTGGAAGGACTGATGCTGAAACTGAAGCTCCAATACTTTGGTCACCTGAAGTGAAGAGCCAACTCATTGGGAAAGACACTGATGCTGGGAAAGATTGAGGGCAGGAGGAGCAGGGGGTGACAGAGGGTTAGGGTTAGGGTTAGGATGGCTTCATTGATTCAGTGAACAAGAGATTGAGCAAACTCCGGGAGATAACCAAGGACAGAGAAGCCTGGCATGCCATAGTCCATGGGTCACAAAGAGTTGGAAATGACTGAATGACTAAACAACAAAGAGAGACATGAATAACATACCAGCATAAAAGTAAATAATGAGAGAAAAAAATTCCCTCTTGGGCTATTTCAACCCTTCAACTTTTGCCCACTCTGTGTGCGGGCTAAATCGCTTCAGTCGTGTCTGACTCTCTGCAAACCTAGGGACTGTAATCTACCAGGCTTCTCTGTCCATGGGATTCTCCAGGCAAGAATACTGGAGTGGGTTGCCATGCCCTCCTCCAGGGGATCTTCCCGACCCAGAGATCGAACCCAGGTCTCTTATGTCTTCTGCGTTGGCAGGTAGGTTCTTTACCACTATTGCCCACTATGATAAACACTAAATACTTAGGTTAATGATGCTCTCTGAGACAGTGTGGAATGCTATTTTGAATCATGCAACTCTTTTCCTTGGAAATTTCTTTCTGCAAAATCCAATCTATTGATATGTGTATGAACTTGTACCTCCATTCAAATAAAAACATTAATGGATCAAAAGCAAACCATATTTCTTATGCTAGATTTTGCTTAGTATTAATAAGTGCTAATAAAAAAATCTAAGCAGTCTTACAAAATGCTGGAGAGGGTGGGGAGAAAAGGGAACCCTCTTACACTGTTGGTGGGAATGCAAACTAGTACAGCCACTGTGGAGAACAGTGTGGAGATTCCTTAAAAAACTGGAAATAGAACTGCCATACAACCCAGAAATCCCACTGCTGGGCATACACACCGAGGAAACCAGAATTGAAAGAGACATGTGTACCCCAGTGTTCATCACAGCACTGTTTACAGTAGCCAGGACATGGAAGCAACCTAGATGCCCATCAGCAGATGAATGGATAAGAAAGCTGTGGTACATATACACAATGGGATATTACTCAGCTATTAAAAAGAATGCATTTGAATCAGTTCTAATGAGGTGGATAAAACTGCAGCCTATTATACAGAGTGAAGTAAGTCGAAAGAAAAACACCAATACAGTATACTAATGCATATATATGGAATTTAGAAAGATGGTAATGATGACCCTATACAAGACAGCAAAAGAGACACAGATGTAAAGAACAGTCTTTTGGACTCTGTGGGAGAAGGCAAGGGTGGGATAATTTGAGAGAATAGCATTGAAACATGTATATTATCATATGTGAAACAGATCGCCAGTCCAGGTTTGATGCATGAGACAAGTGCTCAGGGCTGGTGCACTGGGATGACCCGGAGGGATGGGATGGGGAGGGAGGTGGGAGGGGGGTTCAGGATGCGGAACACATGTACACCTGTGGCTGATCCATGTCAACATATGGCAAAAACCACTACAATATTGTAAAGTAAGTAGCCTCCAATTAAAATAAATAAATTTATTTTTAAAAAATCTAAGCAGCCTTAACAAGAATACATGAATGATGGCTCAGAATCTTTCCTCCCAAAATCTGGTTTTGCCTCACTCATACAGTCTCACTCATATCTTACCAACAAAAGCATGCCTGAGCAAATTCATGTGCACATGCCATAAAAGCTAAGTGACAGTTGTCTTCTAGTCAGTTTTTAAACAAATTACATTGGATGTCTGTGAAGAGGAGAAAGGCAAATGAGCAAGCAGAAGATTCATGAAGCAGCTATGTGCAACCTTCCAGAAACTATGGCTACCTGAGTTTTCCATGTCAAAAGACCAGAATCATAGTTTTAGAAATGGAAGACATCTATGAGATCCTATTCACACCTTCCATTTCTAGGGAAATAGGCTTTAGGGAGGTTTGGTGACTTAATCAAGGTCATATACCTGGTTGGCAGCAGAGTTAGGAACAGAATCTGGGTCTTCTGGCTCCAAGCACTCTTTCAATTATACCACAAAAATCTTTATTCCTCTAATAGTCTGACTTAAAAATAAACCAACCGGATGAAAATCTAAAGTGGTTTAAATTCATACAATTCCTATTTTTATATACAGAATGTAATTAACATTATTGAACTTTTTCTCTGTGAATGAAGGTCACTGTTAAGCAGATCGATGATGTCAGCTCTATAATGCAGGGTCTGTGAATGCTGATTTGAATTACAGTGTAGGGCCATATGATGACTACTTTTTATGGATTTACTCTTTGCTGTTATTCCTTGCTGCTCTGAGGCTTTGCTCTAAGCATCATCCCCTTCCCTACCTTCTAATTCTAAATTCATGTTTTTGAAAGTCTGTTGCCTAGAGTAATATGAAATGTAGACAAAGGTATATATTCACTGCAGCGTTATTCATAATAGCAAAACCAAAAACCATAATCATCCAACATAAGAAATGTTTGAAAGTGAAAGTGAAGTCACTCAGTCGTGTCCGACTCTTTGCAACCCTATGGACTGTAGCCTACCAGGCTCCTTTGTCCATGGCATTTTCCAGGCAAGAATACTGGAGTGGGTTGCCACTCCAGAAATGGAGTGAGTAGCAATTTCCTTCTAAGAAATGTTTAGTGAGTAGCAATTTCAAAGAATAGAACATTATGCAGCCATTAAAATTATCTTCACATGAAGAGGTTTTAATAAAATGAACCACTTAGATAATAATGTTAAGTGAAAAAAAGAAAGATATAAAACTGCAAGATATGAAAAATGTACAAAATCTCAAATCTCAAGAATGTTTAGATTGAGGGAAGTACACCAAGATTGTTCACCATGGCAGGATTACAGATCATTATTAGTCTCTTATTATACCACTATATATATTTCTATTTCTGTAGTAAAAATGTAACACTCAATTTCAGAAAAAATAATAATAAAAAATGCATTATATTGGAACATATAACCTCACTGGTCAGAAATATATAAAATAATAATATATAGATTCTAGATGAGACTCTACAGCTCCTGTGACACGGTATGGCTACATGTGGCTTTAGCTTTCTTCCCATTTTTGGCTGGCTTTCAAGTCTGTCAGGTTGCTGCAGAGTTGAATTGTGAATAAGTAAGGCATTAGGATAGGTATGTACTTAAAGAGGGCAAGAGGATACTGAGAGAGAGAAAGAGAAGGGAGGGAGAAAAGGCTGTGAGTCACCGCTTCTGGACAAGCACTGAAGGACTTTTTTCTTTTTGTCATTATTCGGTTTTAGAAGTTTAGCCACAGATGACAGCAACTGTCATTAAGTTACTCAGGCTGATTTATCAGTGGATGAGCATTAAAGACAAATTAACCTCTCTAGCTACCAGGAAGTTGTCTGACTAGCAATTAACTACTGCCTAAAACTGGGAGAGCTGACTTAAAAATGTGAGGAAGTAAAACTGGGGAAGCATGGCAAGAAGCTAAGTGGTTCGAAGCTAATGAGTGGCTTAGTGGAGGATGTTTATATTTGAAGGTATTGGATACTATTTCCAATTTTCTGTCCTGATTCCTTTGTATGATGATGACTTTTTTTTTTCTGTTAAAGAGCAGTAACTTCATATTTTCCCTTCTTTGAAATAAAATCATTCATATATTCATATATGGGAGGAGGAAGCAGTGTTTTGATTCACAACACACAGCAACATTCATTTATTCATGCATACACACAGTCCCCATCAAACGTGTCACCTCATGCAGGAATGACAAAGGGCAAACTGAGCCTGGAGTGAATGATTTAACAAATAGATGCTGTTTGACTTCTCAAAGGTTCTGAAGATCAGTTTTAAAATGTGCCTCTGCCTCTCCAAACACTACATGTCAAGAAAAAAACTCAAACAGTACTTTTAACTGGTCTGAATGACAGACAACATCTGTATCTGTTCTTATTCAGCATTAGTGACATCTGCAATAAGGATTAAGGACTTGCCCAAATATTATGTAATTTATCATAATACCCCTATGAGATTTTATTAACCCAACTTCATACATGAAGAAACAGAGGCCTTAGGCATTAATCATGCCAGTTTTAAGCCAGAGCAAAGGCTGGAAATTCAGATCCTCTAACTGATCCTGTAGCTATTACCACTGTTTGATGCTCCAGAATTTATTGATCATTAATTCCATGCCAAAGTATTTGTCCCTAAGGGTCATACATAGATTAATCACTGCTCAACAACAGTGCAGGTGAGTGGAAAATAATTCCTGAAGGAGGAAATGTTGAATGGTGGGAGGTGGCAGATGATGTTTACTCTCACCTTGGTGTCCCCTTGGGCCCCCTTCATCACATAGGCTGCATCACTCTTCTCATGAATCCACGTTCATTGTTAGTCCTTCAGGGTCTAGGCGAATGCCCTCCCCTAAAGAATTCCACTGAAAACTTGAGCCACTTTCACTGTTCCTTTTCTCCACATCCCCTCAGCTTAACTTTAACAGATTATGGATATTATAGAGTGTACGTATTCCAAATGGTCAGCAATTTTTCTCAAGAAGCCATAAATCTATGTTTTAGCTAGATTTTCTCTAGAAGTCATAAATCTATGTTTCAACATAAACATAAAACATAAACTATGTTTTAGCTAGATTTCATTATGCAAGATCTCTGTTTTCTACATCTCAGTTTCCTCTCTGCCGTTTCTACGCTCGCCCCTCTTTCTTACAACTGCCAAGCATGTTGCTGTTCATTCCACAAACGCCAACTGAGTGAATGACAACTTGCATGAATATGATGACAACCCAGCTTGATTAGTAGTTAGGAGGCTGGAGTTCCAGCTCTATAACTAACTGTGTTACTTTAGACAAGTCACAGTTTTCTCATTATAGAATGGTAATGGACAATCCTAAAATTTACATGGATGCATAAAAGACCCAGAATTACCAAAGCAATCCTTAAGGGGGAGAAAAAGCAGGAGGCATAACCCTCTCAGACTTCAGACAATACTATAAAGCTACGGTAATCAAAACTGCATGATATTGGCACAAAAACAGACATATGGATCAATGTAACAGAAGAGAAAGCCCAAGTATCAACCCACACACTTATGGACAATTAATCTTTGACAAATGAGGCAAGAACATACAATGCAGAAAGGACAGTCTCTTCAAGTGGTGTTGGGAGGGTTAAACAGTCACATGTAAATCAATGAGGTTAGAACGCATCCTTTCACCATACACAAAAATAAATTAAAAATGGCTTAATGAAATATAAGACATGACAGCATAAAACTCCTTGAGGAGAACACAGGCAGAACATTCTCTGACATAAACTGTACCAATGTTTTCTTAGGTCAGTGTTCCAAGGCAATAGAAATGAAAGCAAAAATAAACAAATGGAACCTAATCAAGCTTATAAACTTTTGTACAGTAAAGGAAACTAAAAAAGACAACCTATGGACTGGGAGAAAATATTTGCAAATGATGTGACCAGTAAGGGCTTAATTTCTAAAATAGACAAACAGTTCACATAATTCAATAACAACAGCCTAAGCAACTCAATTGAAAACTGAGCAGAAGACCTAAACAGACATTTCTCCAAAGAAGACATAAAGATAGTCAATAGACAGGTGAAAAGATGCTAATGTTGGAGAGGATGTGGCAAAAAGGGAATCCTTTTATACTGTTGGTGGGAATGTACATTGGCACAGCCACTGTGTTAAAGTGTGGAGGTCCCTCAAAAAAATAAAAATGGAGTTGCCATACGATCCAGCAATCCTACTCCTGGGCATATACCTACCCAAACAAAACTATAATTTGAAAATACACATGCACCTCAATATTCATATGAGCACCATTTACAATGGCCAAGACATGGAAACAGCCTAAACGTCCACCATCAGATGAATGTACAAAGATGTGGTATACATATATACATATATATGTGTGTATATAAATACACACACAAAATGGAATGTTACTCGGCCATAAAAAAACAATGAAAAAAAAATGCCATTTTAGCAACATTAATGGACCTAGAGATTATCATACTAAATGAAGTAAGTCAGAAAAAGACAAATAGCATACGATATCACTTATATGTGGAATCTAAAATATGACACAAATGAACCTATTTATGAAACAGAAACATGCTTAGAGAACAGACCTGTGGTTGCCAAGGGGGAGGGAGAAGGGGTTGAATGAACGGAGAGTTTGGAAATAGTTGATGCAAACTAGTATATATAGAGATAGATAAACAAGGTCCTATGATGTAGCACAGGGTACTATAATCAATTTCCTGTGATAAACCATAACGAAAATGAACATGAAAAAGAATATATATCCACATATAACACAATCACTTTGCTGTACAGCAGAAATTAATACAATATTTAAATCATCTATACTTCAAATAAAATTTAAAACATGGTTATGGGGACAGGAAGCAGATGGACTATTTGAGTTCCATAATCTCTGAGAAGCTTGAAACTTTAAAAATTATTTTGACAGGGCTGGTCATAGCCTTACATTACTCCAATAGGATGAGAGAGGAGATGACTGAGCATTCCAAAGAGAAGAATGTTAAAAACAAGACAAATACAGACGCTAAATAACTAAAAGCCCAACAAGCAGAAGAAAGTCACCGTGTCTTTCCCACAATCAATAAAGCAAAGAAGAATCAGAGAGAGTAGTGATGTCCTGGGCAAGCCTAGACATGTGTATCTACCCTGCGAATATAAACAGGTTAGCAGTCTGAATGAAAATGTGGACAGCTTAATCACCACAAAAGGTGCATCGGTGGTTAGGCATGTGCAGAAATTTTTTTTTAAAGGTTTGCTCTTCTGTTTGCTATTTAAGCTTGAAATTCAATGTTAAGAATGTCAGCACTAAGACTGTTTAGATCGTGTGAAAGAAATAAGATGCATAATAACAATTCCTTTGTAGAAAGAGAAACAGAAGATGCTGGTATTAAAAGGGGGATTAATACTACTAGTGTTTAACCACTAGAAACCTATTTTCCCATACTTCTTAATCCATTCTGTGGAAGGGTGGGATGCAGAGGTGGTATGATCATTTTAATCAAGATATTTCTCCTGAATAAGTTTAGTTTTATTAAAGATTTTAATAATTCCAAGTAATATGGCACTGGTTTCATTACAATTAGGTTTTAGCTGACAGACCATGTAATAGATAAAACGGTATTACAAGGGAGGTCAATCCAGGCCTTCATTAGTAAGTTCCTTCATTAAAAACCTCTTTTCGATAATATGAACTTACAGAAGGCAGTAAACCAAAGTGTCCAGTGTGGTGTTAGGGGCTAGGATTCATCTGAGGAACTAAAGGAAAAGAAAGTCAAGTTCAACTTGAAACTTCAGGGGAAAAAATGGTACCTCTTTAGAGAAGAAAATTTCTGAAATTAAAAAATAATACTTGAAACAACTAACAGTTCTTGGATTATTGGATGTAAAAGTTTTCAGCTCACATCTAAAACTGAAGTGACACTTTAAAAGATTAAATCAGTAGAAGCACATGGCTGATAAAAGGGCAGAAAAATTCCATTTAAAAAAGAACAAAAAATTTTAACAGGATTTGATATTTAAGAGCCATTTTTAGAAATCTCTTGATTAAAGTCTTTGATACTAAAACTTCAGAGATGAAATTTACTGCTAATCCATGTTATATAACTTTGAATCCAGTCTACCCTTCATCTTCTATCAAAGAAAGGGACCTAAATGTAACGAAAATCTAAAAAAAAAATTTCTTTAGGAAGAAAACATTGTATGTGTGCATGCATGTGTGTGTGTGTGTGTATGTATTAAAGACCAACATACCTGCTTCATCATAGGATACAGTCAATTTTTCTAGCATTTCTCGGTCAATGGATAGAATCTGCTGCTCAAGGATGGTCTGGTAAGATAATACACTGTTTTCTTTGTCTTTCTCGTAGTCTTGAAGGTGCTGTTTAAGGGCCTCTGGGAGTCGAGATTTTACATATTCAGCTGCTGTCTGCAGATAAAACAAACAGTGAACCCCATTAGTATTTCTCATCTTAGGTTTTTCACTTCCCTTTAGGTGCTGCAGTGAGAACTCCAGAGTACTGTGGAACCAGCTCTTTACACAAACATGTCCTTGTCACTGTTGTTGTCATTTTTAGACTCCACTGTACCAAGTTTAGGTGTCAAATACACAAAATCACAGACTTTTAAGAGTTTTCCACCAGGTTTAAAGGTATAAACGATGCGGAGTGGCATTTATGGAGTGAGACCTCAGAGTTTCAACTATTCCACTGAACCTGGAAGGCCCAGTGATAGTAATTCTACTGGAGATAATCTGACTCACCCTTGTCTAGAATACAGAAGCTAGTAACTCATCTGAGCAGGAAGCCCTACCATGCTGAGGCATCCACATCTCTGCTTTGCTTTCTTGTTCTCTGCTCCTTAATGCTTAGGCAGGAACTCTTGTGAAGCAAATAAAAAGGAAAGCCCTCTGCAAGGGTTAATAATGGAATAATAGGAGAAACAGAAAATGAAGAGATCTAAAACAATGATGCCTCAGCCTGAACAAAGAACTGTTTGCCACTAAAATATCTTGGCCTTTATATATGTATATATGCATATAGAAATATATATTTTATTATATGTAAATAATATATATATATTATTCTGAACTTTTTTCCCTGCTTCTGGACTATCTGCATAATAAACTCTCAACTAGTGACACCCAAAATCACACACAATGACTTTAAACCAAGCAACCGAGCTTCCCTTAAGAGGTAGGAAGGAAGACATCTGAAAAAGATCTTCCCAAAGATTCTGATACATTCTTCTGCTGGACTGAGGCCATAGCACACTTTTCTCCCTTCCAGCTGAGAATCACAGTTAAAGTTAAGTAGAACTTCAAGGGAGAAATTAAGTAATAGAGCAGCATGTATGACTCAGAAGAACTGAGTTCTTAAATTCTTAAAACACATCTCCTGAGAATACCAAGGGTGTTGGCATCTTCTTATAGTGCAGCCCTGCATCATACATAGAGGGTCTAAAGTTGATAAAATAAATGAAGGCATATATATATACAATTTATAATTATATTCACAATTACTAGAAAACTAAAATAAAAGAAATTGTTAAACAGTATTGTCTCTGGGGTATGGCCCCAGAATAAAGTGAAGACACATTTACATATTTTTAAAAAATTCCCATAATTAAAAACATTATCTTTAAAATATGTTTTTTTGGGGGTAACTTTTGTAGTTTTCCTTCTAAACGTTAGCACAATTTAGGATGGAAAAATAACTTGCCAGAAGAATGACAACTGACTCTCAGGAAAAACCCACTGGGAAGTGATGGGAAAAACTATATTTCAGTCTTCAGAGCAGCCAAATATAGCACACAACACTTCACTTCCAGATTTATATTTAGATCCACCAAGTTGGTTGCTGATGAAACTACAACTTTAAAATATCACTCGTTTTCTCTGCCAGCTACCTAGTGCAGAACAAATACAATTATCCCATAAAATGTAAATTGACTCAGCACATTAGTGCAACATATTTAATTCTAGAATTTAATAACAATTTTCTACTGACAATGGAAAATGAAGAAACACACTGCAAATAACTATTCAAATAGTTATTTGAATAACTATTTCAGAATTCACACTACCTTGCTCTTCAGTGTAACACGTGTCTTTGATTCTTTTCCCTTGGAAATATCTATGAGGTACAAGAAATAATTCCGTAATGTACACTGAAAAAGTAATGTACACTGAAAAAGTTTTACTGAAAGCAAACCACACATTTTCTTCCCATTGTGTCCACTGACATACTCTTCTAATTAAAATCGTGATGTTAAGTCTTGGAACAGAGCCAATATTTTTTACTAAAGTGGAGTTAAATGTTGGCATTTCATTTCTAAAACAGTATCATTTCATGGACAGTCAGCCCTCTGTATCTACAGGTTCCAAATCTGTGGCTTCAATCAGCTGCAGGTGGAAAATATATGGAAAGAAACCTGCCCCATCAGTCTGGGTGAGTGCCCTCGGCCAGCACCAGGGCCCCTCCAACATGGCCCACAAACTTGCCAGCATGACTAGGCACCCTTGGCGGGCACCAGCATACCCCCACAGTGGGTCTCACCCTACGGGTCATACCAGAACATCTGCAACAGTGGCAACCAGGCCTTACAGCCAGCCCGAGCACCAGCATGCCCACAGCAAGGGGACCGTTGTCTTACACCATGTACAGTAATGAACTCAAAATGGATTACAGGCCTTAAAAGGCCTGAGACCATAAAAGCCCTAGGAGAAAACACAGTCAGTATGGTCTCTGACATTGATCTCAGCAATATTTTTTTGGCTCTATCTCCTCAGGCCAGGGAAACAAAAGCACAAATAAACAAAAGTAAAACAACATCAAACTAGAAAGCTTTTGCACAGCAAAGGAAACCATCAACAAAACAACAAGACAACCTACTGAACAGGAGAAGATATTTGTAAATGGCAGATCTGATAAGGGGTTATTGTCCAAATTATATAAAGAAGTCATACAATTCAATTTTTTTTTAATCCATTTAAAAAATGGGCAGAGAAACTGAATGGACATTTCTCCAAAGAAGACATACAGATGGCTGGCTAACAGACACATGAAAAGATGCTCAAAGTCACTAATCATCAGGAAAATGCAAATCAACATCACAATGAGCTATCACCTCACACCTATCAGAATGGCTGTCATCAAAAAGACAACAAATGACAAGTGTTGGTGAGAATATGGAGAAAAGGGAACCCTTGAGCACTGTTGGCTGGAGTGTAAGTTGGTGTACCCACTATGGAAAACAACATGAAGGTTCCTTTAAAATTAAAAATAGAACCACGAGGCTTCCTGGTGGTCCAGTAGTTAAGAGTCCACCGTGCAATGCAGGGGACGTGGGTTCCATTCCTGGTCCATGAAGATCCCACATGCTGCAGGGCAATTAAGTCTGTGCGCTGCAACTAGTGAAGCCTGAATGCCTAGAGTCCATGCTCCACAACCAGTGAAGCCACTGAAATGAGAAGCCTGTGCACCACAACTAGACAATAGCCCCCACTTGCTGCAATTAGAGAAAAGCTTGTACACAACAATGAACTCCCAGTGCAGCCAAAGATGAAACAATACATTAACTTAAAAATACTATTAAAAAACTGCCAACCAATCTAGAAATTCCACTTCTGAGTATTTAACCAAGGGGAGAGAAAACCCACTAACTCAAAAACAGCCATATGTTCAGTGCAGTACTATTTACTAAAGCCAAGATATGGAAGCAACCTAAAAATGTCTGTTGGATCATGGACAAATTCCACACAACCACAGGGACAGTTCCAGCAGCCTATCTTGTGTATTTGTGTGTCTGTTAGTCACTCAGTTGTGTCCGACTCTTTGCAACCCCATCCACTGTAGCCCGCCCGGCTCCTCTGTCCATGGGATCAAACCCAGGTCATCTGCATTGCAGGCAGATTCTTCACCATCTGAGCCACCAGGGAAGCATACCCAAGATACGGAAGTAAGCTAGAAGTTCATTGATAGAAGAATGGATAAAAGAAGATCTGGTACATATGTGCAAAGGAATATAACTCAGTCATGAAAAAGAATAAAATTTTGTCATTTGCAGCAAAATGGTATTATGCTAAGTGAAATAAATTAGGCAAAGAAAGACAAATACTATGTGATCTCATTTACATGTGGAATCTAAAAAGCAAATGAACAAACCAAGGAAGAGAAAAACAAACTCATGGATAGAAAGAGGTGGAGGAGACAGAATGGGAGGTCAGGTGAAATAGGTAAAGGGGATTAAGAGGTGCAAACTTCAAGTTATAAAATAAATAAATCACGGAGATGTACTATACAGCATAAGGAATATATAGGCATTCCTTGTTTTACTATGCTATCATTTATTGCTTTTTCTTTTTGTTTTTGTTTTTGTTTTTTTTTAACAAATTGAAGGTTTGTGACAGCCCTACATTATAAAATTGTGGTCAGCAATTTTTAGCAATACAGTATTTTTTAATTACTTTGCTGACAAAGGTCCATTTAGTCAAAGCTATGGTTTTTCCAGTAGTCATGTATTGATGTGAGAGTTGGACCATAAAAAAGGCTGAGCACCAAGGAACTGATGCTTTTGAACTATGGCATTGGAAAGACTCTTGAGAGTCCCTTGGACTACAAGGAGATCAAACCAGTCAATCCTAAAGGAAATCAATACTGAATATTCATTTGAAGGGCTGATGCTAAAGCTGAAGCTCTAATACTTTGGCCACCTGATGCAAAAAGCCAACTCATTAGAAAAGACCCTGATGCTGGGAAAGATTGAAGGCAGGTGGAGAAAGGGATGACAGAAGAAAAGATGGTTGGATGGCATCACCGACTCAATGGATGTGAGTTTGAGCAAGCTCCAGGAGATAGTGAAGGACAGGGAAGCCTAGGTGCTGCAGTCCATGGGGTCACAAAGAGTCAGACATGACTGAGCAGTTGAACAAAAACTTTTTCTAAATAAAAGGTATGTACATCATACTTTTTTTAGACATAATGCTACTGTACACTTAATAGGCTATAATAAATTTTATATGCACTCAGAAACCAAAAAAAAATTGTATGGTTCACTTTATTGCAATATTAGCTTTATTTCAGTGGTCTGGAACCAAATCTGCAATATCTCAGAGCATGACTGTAGCAGATAACACTGTAAAAATTTTGTGTGGTGACAGATGGTTATTGGACTTACTGTGGAGATCATTTTGTAATACATTTAATTGTCAAATGATTACGTTGGACACCTGAAACTAACATAATGTTGTGTGTTAACTATACCTCAATTTTTAAAAATTAAAAA
This sequence comes from Cervus elaphus, assembly GCF_910594005.1. Classification (NCBI taxonomy): domain Eukaryota; kingdom Metazoa; phylum Chordata; class Mammalia; order Artiodactyla; family Cervidae; genus Cervus; species Cervus elaphus. The sequence continues at coordinate 14,796,337 of NC_057833.1, read as the reverse complement.
AAAATTCAGAAAATTCCATAAAGCAAAAATCAAATCTGCCATGCCAGCAACTGTTTACATAGGATTTACATGGTATCTAACAACTATTTACATAGCATTTACATTGTATTAGGTATTATAAGTGATCTACAGATGATTTAAAGCACATGCATAGGTTACATGTAAATACTACACCTTTTTATATGCAGCTTGAGTGACTTGGATTTTGGCATCTGAGAGGGTCCTGGAACTAATCCTCTGTGGACACTCAGGGACTACTGTAGAGAGTTCTTTCCACTGGGAAAGACTTTTAAGAAGAACAGAAAGAAACAACTCTAGCAAAATATTAGCTTCTTTCAAGATATTTCAAGAAATCACCTTTATACTGAGGTGATTCTCTAAGTGGATTCAAATGTCAGTTAAAACCTTACATTCTAGCAAAAACCTGTGCTAAAAAGTAGGCTGGCTGTCATAAAAATACCACACGATCTCACGTGTGAAAAATAAAAACACAAAAACCAAACTCACAGATATAGAGAACAGACTGGTGATTGCCAGAGGTGAGCGAAATGGGTGAAAGCAGTCAAAAGATACCAAACCTCCACTTATAAAATAAGTCCTGGGGTTATAATGTACAGCATGGTGACTACAGTTAATAATGCTGTATTGCATTGTTGAAAGTTGATAAGAAAACAGATTTTAAATGTTTGCATCAAAAGAAAAATATGCATAATGATGTGTGATTAACTAGACCTTACTGTGGTGATCATTTCACAATATACACAAATACTGAATTATTATGTAGTACACATGAAACTAATAAGTCAATTATATCTCAATAAAAAAACAGGCATTCATGTTATTAACTGAGACTGTAATTATTGCACAAGTAATAGTACAAAGAGCAGCTTAAATTTTAAACTTTCACTGGAATTCTAAAAGTGAAGTGAAAAACAAAATTAAAAAATAGGATTACTTATCTATTCTTTCATCATTGATAAGTGCTGTCTAGTCAAGGCTATGGTTTTTCCAGTGGTCATGTATGGATGTGAGAGTTGGACTGTGAAGAAAGCTGAGCACCAAGGAATTGATGCTTTTGAACTGTGGTGTTGGAGAAGACTCTTGAGAGTCCCTTGGACTGCAAGGAGATCCAACCAGTCCATCCTAAAGGAGGTCAGTCCTGGGTGTTCATTGGAAGGACTGATGCTGAAGCTGAAACTCCAATACTTCGGCCACCTCATGCAAAGAGTTGACTCACTGGAAAAGACCCTGATGCTAGGAGGGATTGGGGGCAGGAGGAGAAGGGGACGACAGAGGATGAGATTGCTGGATGGCATCACCGACTCGAAGGACATGAGTTTGGGTAAACTCCGGGAGCTGGTGATGGACAGGGAGGCCTTGTGTGCTGTGACTCATGGGGTCGCAAAGAGTTGAACAGGACTGAGCAACTAAACTGAACTAGAAACTTAAGTTCTAAACTGAATATTCTCATAAACTATTCCAGAAATAGTACTTTGTTACAATCTTGAGTCTTGCATTTGTGTGGTACTTTATACTTTTCTCAGCAATTTAGGTGGCTATCATTCTGTGTCTTCACAATAACTCTGAGTGAAAGTAGGCAGAATATGGGCTTCCCTGGTAGCTTAGCTGTTTAAGAATCTGCCTGCAATGCAGGAGATCCCGGTTTGATTCCTAGGTCGGGAAGTTACCCTGGAGAAGGGGATAGGATACCCACTCAAGTATTATTGGGCTTCCCTGGAGGCTCAGATGGTAAAGAAACCGCCTGCAATGTGGGAGACCTGGGTTTGACCCCTGGCTTGTTGGGAAAATCCCCCAGAGGATAGCATGGGAACCCACTCCAGTATTCTTGCCTGGAGAATCCCCATGGACGGGCTACAGTCCATGGGGTTGCAAAGAGTCAGACACGACTGAGTGACTAAGCATAGCACACAGGTAGATTATGGATTTGGCCAATCCTTCACATCCTTCAAACTGGGCTCAAGTGTTATAATTCTGTTAGTGAACCCATCTAATAGCAGCCAATAGTCTTTCAAGTTTTTATAGAGGCACAGGTATTTTAGCTCCCCAGTTTGGCTGATGTGAAGACTGTATCTTACATATCATTGTAAGATACAAGAATTGTATTCCCCCAGCACCAAGTTCAGCGCTCTGTACCACAGAAGCTTAATATATTTACCATATCCAAGAATCAGGGACTTTGAGATAGCTTTCAGAGAAAACTTCCAGACAATTCACCATTCTTTGTAATCAGAACTTCCTTTCATGACTCAAGAAAGGTGTGGTCTTCTACTGGCAAATGGAACTACACTCAGTCTTTAATTATTATTGGAGCCATTATTTTAGGAAATAAACAACTTAAATCCACAACATCATCCACATGCCAACATGGTTAGTTATGTACTTCATATACCAAGCCGCATATGAAGCTCTATTTAACAACATCCTCTCCATAGCAGTTTGATCTTCTCCATTCTTGCCTTTATTTCTTCATTTGGGAATGAACTCAATTCTTTTAGGGGTTCTCTGAGCAGTCACATAGAGTGCCTCAGGAAAGTGTTCCTGAGTGAAGGGTTGCCTTGCAGGGTGTTAATGCAGCCCGGACACTCAGGTATTGCTTAGCTGAACTGCTGAGTAGGTTCCCAAACATGCCCTAGGAGGTGGCAGAGAAACCTCAGGGCAGAAAGTGGATGATACAGGTTCATGGGTTCTTTTGGTTATAACTGGGAAGATGATGGAATAAAAAGATGGGCTAAAAGTTTTGAGACCATGCAGAAAAGGTGCCCCAAACCCCTTCTTATGGAATTTGCATACATTTTTATTACCCATGCCAACTTCATTCTGGAAGACAGTAAAAGGCTGGAATAAACCCTGTAAAAAGCTTCAATGAATGAAAAAGATAAAAGAAGCAGAAAAATTAAGGATCTAAATTCTGGGAACCTACTAGGTAGAATGCTCATACTGGTCATTATGCAAAAACACTACTAACTCTATCAGTTGTATGTTCTTTAAGAAATAACCAATGTCTATGAAATCATTTTGCAGGGGATGGGGAGGAGTGTGCAAAAATAAATAAATAAATAAACTAGTGTATTTTAAAAGCTGCTAAATGCTTCACAGTTCATCTTAAAAAAAGAAAACCTGTCAGCCAGCCAATTCTAATTAATTGAGTGTCTGCTGAGTGAAGCACATTAGATTTGACACTGCTGGGAGAACAAACCTCTGCCACAAACCTGCAGTTTTAGCATGCCAACACCACACAGCTGAAACACTGGAAAAATGCATTTTACAAACCAATACAAAAATAGACGTGAATCTTGAGATAAATTACTATTTGTTTAACATATGAGCTATGGTAAGTGTCGAGCAGCCTTTAGGGAGAGAAATTAAAGAGGGCACAAGAAAAAGAATCAGGAAATAATGCTGATGGAGTTTAAGGATCAGTTTCGAGGTTAGAAACTCTTGTTGGAGGAAAGAAAAGCAATCTATAATGTGGTGAATGTGACTTCATGGGGAAGAATAATAAAAGAAGTCCATGAAACTAGGAGTATGAGGCAGCTGGCAGGTGAAGAAGTTTTAACCCCCTGTTAAACCAGGGAGTTTTGACTTGTAGAGATTAGTAAGAAGAAACAACTGAAACATCAAAAAGAGAGAAAAAGTGAAAGTGAAAGAAAGTGAAGTCGCTCAATCGAGTCCGACCCTTTGTGACCCCATGGACTGTAGCCTACCAGGCTCCTCCATCCATGGCATTTTCCAGGTAATAATACTGGAGTGGGTTGCCATTTCCTTCTCCCAGGGATCTTCCTGACCCAGGGATCGAACCCGGGTCTCCTGCATTGTAGACAGACGCTTTACCATCTGAGCCACCAAGGAAGTAAAAAAGAGTGAATAAATTATCAAATCTTGTTTGCGGAAGAATGAAATTTGCTTGAAATTGAGTTTACAGTGCATTGAAACAGAAGAACGATTAAAGCAAGAAGACAAAAAGCCTGAAGTAAAGGAAGACTGGCCTTCTACACTGTGATTGGAATATAAATCAGACAATCTTTTTGGACAAGCAAATGAAAAAGTGGAACCAAAACTTTAGTTTACACTTTTAACTTAGTAACTGTCCTTTCGAGAATTGAAGAAAAAGTTAAAGATGAGCATAAAGAGTTGTGTAGCAAACATGTTTATCCAAGTATTATTCAAGATAATGAAAATTTGTCTAGAAAATGGTTGATTACATTACGGGATAGCTGAGAAATGGAATACAATGCAGCTATCATTAAAAATCATGTTATGAAAGAATACTAATAATGTGAGAAAACGTTCATAATGAAAAACAGATTACAAAGCAGTTTGCTTACTACACATATGAGAGGGAAATGGCTGAATTACACTAACATGTATCATTAGTTATCTCAGACTAAAGAGTTTGGTTGATATTTCTCTATGCAGTTTTCTTCGTTTTCCAAATTTTCTAAAATAAAAAACAGAAAAATGACTGACTATTTTCTGGGTACCAAGCCCTGTGCTGAATGCTTCACACGTGTTTGTTTATTTCATCCTTTCAACAACCCTTACTGGTTTTTATAGATGAGGAAACAGACTCAGAGAGGTTAGCTAATTTATCCTTGGTATACAGTGAGTGGTGGATTGGTGCAGGAATCACCAAACACTTTTGAACCAAAGAAGAAAAAAAAAAATCATATTTTACAAAGAAGACAATGCCTACTGTGGTCCCTTTCTTTGCAGGGTAAAGCAGCCCCAGGCTAGGCTAAAGCCCTTGAGAAGAGAACGAGAGCACAGAAGCAAAGCCTGGTGACCCATGGAAAAGAAAAACCCATAAAATGGCCTCAATGTTGCAAAACTGGAAGCTAAAGATGAGGGAGATGCTATTGAATATAATGGGAAAACAGAGTAAAGTGAACATTAAATTTACTTTGAACATTTAACTGTAAGCCTGAAAATGGTCCACCTCTGTATTTTACAGAGTTATCTACTACTCCCTAAAAAAGAAAAACCTCCAGGAGGAAAAGTATTAGACTTATTTTAGAAAACTCCAAAGAAAAATTTCAAACTAATGATTTTGGTTACAAGTTTCAGAGAGGCAAAAGCTATTTTCAAGAAGATATTAAGTGATATTGAATTCTATTCTAATATAGCCTCCATTGGAGAAAGATCATGAGTAAATTAGAACTATGTTCAAATCACTTTTAGGATTTTTCTCTAGGAATCTGCAAAGGGCAAGTTACTATTCGTTTTAATTTTAATAGATATAAAATAAAAATAGGCCTCTGATGTCCTTAACTATGGAAATATGTCTTATAATTTTTATTTAATATTGCATATTTCGTAGATGTGGGAAGCTTTCTTGCTGCCTTCTTTTAAATCAAATGTTCTATTTTACAACCAAGTCTAAGACCCTATATGCTGCTGCTAAGTCACTTCAGTTGTGTCCGACTCTGTGTGACCCCATAGACGGCACCCCACCAGGCTCCACCATCCCTGGGATTCTCCAGGCAAGAACACTGGAGTGAGTTACCATTTCCTTCTCCAATGCATGAAAGTGAAAAGTCAAAGTGAAGTCGCTCAGTCGTGTCCTACTCTTCACGACCCCAAGGACTGCAGCCTACCAGGCACCTCCATCCATGGCATTCTCCAGGCAAGAGCACTGGAGTGGGTTGCCATTGCCTTCTCCCAAGACCGTATATATAAAACGCAATTTTGCATTTAAAAAGTTAGGTATGATATTTAAAGGAAATGTGGTATTCAAACTCAATAAATTCCCACTTAGAAGATATTTTCAAAGCCAAGGAATGGATTTTATCATTGACTGTGTAATGAGTTGTGTTGTAAATGAGGATTCTGATGTAAAGACCCAATTTTAAGCAACTTTGAAAAACCAACAGATGAGATTCTAAGATTACAAAACCTGGAAATTCATCTTAAGAAGAAATAGCCACTTTTGCCTCAAGGATGGTCCAACTGTGCTTTGCCAAGATAAAACAAATAAAAAGAAATTTTGGAATTTTACTATCTTTCAAAGTATCTGATTTTATAAATTACCCTTCCCCTTTCATTTAATGTATGTATGTGCACACACACACACACACTGTAATTTGGCAGAGACACATCCTCAAGCTCCACTGAAATGAATGGGACCAGTAATTGATGCCAGTGCCTCTCAGTTTATATTTACATAGCAGGTATGCCTGCCTTGAACACACACTGCTACTGTTTCTGATAGGAGTGTCAATCATGTATGGACACAGGCTTCTAAGACTGGATCAAAAGGAGACTAAAGCAAAGGGGCTGATCCTTGGACCCATGCTAAGGGTAAACGCACACTAATCCCCCACACAGTAAGGTGCTATCTCTGGCTCTGAGGGCATCTGAGCAGTGACCCTCTGGGGAGAGGAAGACTTTGACACTGAGGAGGACACACAAGGGAGGTGAAAGTGGGGGATCAATTCTGTAAATGCTGGGCAGGAAAGAGCTGAATTTTAGGAATAGTAAACTCAGGGATGATGGCTACATAATCAGCAGATAGAGGAGATGCTTCAAAATTCGTGCCACAGGAAGACAGAGAGAGAAGGGAGTAATATTTTTACTGCAGACAAGGTTGCCCTGCCCTTGAAGGGAGACGAGCGGGCATGTGCTGAGTTGGCAGCAGCCAGCACGGACCACAGGTGAATTTACTTAGGTCCACCTTGGCATCCATCTTTCTTGGGGGAACATATCATTAACTCTTGACAACAGCTCTTTGGCTGCAGGCAGTTCAAAACAACGTCAGAGTGAGTGTCCTTGCCCACCAAAAGAGGACAGAAAGCAAGGGAGTTGTTCCTTTCTCTCGCCTGCCAAGAGCATCATTTCTTGCCATTTTTAGTCTTTGCCACTTCTAACCTGGAGGGGTTATTTAAATAAGAAAAGCATCTTTCACAGGACCATCTTGCATTTCGGAATTTGTAATTATGCCTCAAGGAGGCAAATTTGATTCCTTCTAGACACACAGCATCAGGAAAAAGTCTCAGGCTTGAACCTGAAGTATGTAAAGGTTACCCTATGCTTATTATGGAGATTTGCAATTGCCCTGGAAAACCAAAGCTGTGGACCTGCAAATGCTAGTCAGTCGGGTGGCAAAATGACCAGAGAGGGTGACTCAATATGTCAGGGACATGGAGCCATATAATCTAACCTACTTAATATGGAAATTAAATTTTTCATTGATTTTAAATATTAAAATGACAGCTAAGTTATATGTTTTTCAGGACAATTCCTCTGGGGATCCTCCAGTGGCAAACCTTTGATAAATAACTATCAGTCATCTGACTCACATGTCATCTGGGACATAGTCATGTGCTAGCGCCAAGCATACCATAGTGTGAAAATATAACACAAACTCCATCTCCTGAAGGATGGCTTCCCTGATGACAGATGGATGTTTTTTAATATACATATGTATGTAAATATATATATATACACACACATACATATATAAATCACATCATATGATATGATATAAATCAAATCATATGTATCATATAAACATGACACAATAAGATATCAAATACTGTTTAGCCATGTGGTCCATTTTCCTAAGCTTATTATCTTGGTCAAATCTACATTCACACTCTAAGGGGTTAAAAATATATCTCTTTACAGTCTAAAGAAAAGTGGCGGTTATTTCACCACTACTACTACCAAAGTGATGATTAATAAGCTGGATCTCAGTTACCACACATACTTGAGAGTCAGGGGAACAGATCATACTGTACCAGTTCCATGACTATACTAGTTCCTTCTTTTTATTTTCTTAAAGCACATACACACATTCAAGTTCTCCTGAGAGATGGCAACATAAAAACAGCCAGCTAGTAGAGTTATTTTTTTTTATTATAAATCTGTTAAGAAAACAAGCAGAACCCAGCCAGAGTGGTCTTCTTAAATCTGTGTAATAGGCGAGTTCCTATCTCTTCAGCAGTTATAAAAAGACATAATAAATTGTTTCATACTCTATATACTTGAGCTCTATAGAAGAAAAATGTTTACAGACAGGAAAATGTTTCCTATTTCAAAGGAAATTATAGTTAATTACTGATAAAATTCCCTTTCATTTCAGAATGTTGGGGCTAGAAAGCCTGAGGAAAATTTAACTTCTATGAGCACTATTCAAGTGTATTCTAGAAAGTTCCATGCATAACGCTAACCAAAAAATGCCCTTGGTGATTCAGGAAGCCAATGGGACCAACTGTTATAAATGAATTATAAAACACTCATGAAGAATTCATCAAAAACAACTCTGTAGCTATGACAATAGAGCAGTCCCTCAGGGAGGCAGCCGACGCACAGGTAGACAAAATGCTCCTTGGCTGGCAACAGGGCCGGGGGACCCCTCTTGGAACTCACCTGACTCCTGCCCGTGGCTTCCTATCAGGCTCTTTTGGGAGCACCTCCAGAGAGCTAGTGAGGCCATGGCGGCAGGGAAGCTGAAGGCCGATGCCAGTCACTGGATGTCCCCAGTCTGACATGCTTGGGGGAAGTGTCTTCAAAAGCAGCATGAGACTTAGGCTCCTTGTATGTGCAGTGGGGGACTGGATAAGGGTCCATCTTTCTGTCCAGGAATCTGGTCTTCTGTAATGTGATTTAAGGATCCCCAAAAGGACCTCTGCCCCCAAATCATTTTCTCTTTTGGCTTTGAACCCTGAAATTCTATCATTACAACTTTCAATCTCTGGCTTACATCAGTTCTTCCCCTTCCCAAAAGGCAAATATTTTAAAGAAAATTAATAAATCAAGAAATGTTCAGTCTTAGTGTGATTGTTACACACAGGGAAGGGGAATGAGAGGGCTTCCCAGGTGATGCTAGTAGTAAAGAACCTGCCTGCCAATGCAGATAGACCTAAGAGATGTGAGTTTGATCCCTTGGTTGGGAAGATCCCTGGAAAAGGAAATGGCAACCCACTCCAGTATTCTTGCCTGGAGAATCCCATGGACAGAGAAGCCTGGCGGGCTACGGTCCATAAGGTTGCAAAGAATCAGACACGACTGAAATGACAGCATACACACACTCATGAAGGGGAATGAGAAGCAGAAAAGCACCCAGGGAAATTCCTGGAAATAAGAGGTAAAATTGTCAAGGGAAGGTCAGGAAAGACAAACGTTGTCTACTCTGATATTTAACCATGTATGGAGGAAAACACAAAAATCTGTACTGTTTGAAGGTTTAATTTACTCTTTACCACCACTGGCTCCACCGGCAAGACCAACTATCCAAACTATTTTGAGGTTAACCTGAGAAGGAAAACATAATTTGTTGCATTTCACATGTTGATCAACAAAGAAGGCATTCAGTGTCATCTATAGCACATTATTATTATTATTATTTTAGTCTCTAGCTCCTATACTTTTATTTTTTTTCATCTATTTTTATTAGTTAGAGGCTAATTACTTCACAACATTGCAGTGGGTTTTGTCATACATTGACATGAATCAGCCATGGAGTTACATGTATTCCCCATCCCGATTCCCCCTCCCACCTCCCTCTCCATCCGATTCCTCTGGGTCTACCCAGTGCACCAAGGCCCAAGCACTTGTCTCATGTATCGCACCTAGGCTGGTGATCTGTTTCACCATAGATAATATACATGCTGTTCTCTCGAAACATCCCACCCTCACCTTCTCCCACAGAGTTCAAAAGTCTGTTCTGTACTTCTGTGTCTCTTTTTCTGTTTTGCATATAGGGTTATCATTACCATCTTTCTAAATTCCATATATATGTGTTAGTATGCTGTAATGTTCTTTATATTTCTGGCTTACTTCACTCTGTATAATGGGCTCCAGTTTCATCCATCTCATTAGAACTGATTCAAATGAATTCTTTTTAACGTCTGAGTAATATTCCATGGTGTATATGTACCACAGCTTCCTAATCCATTCGTCTGCTGATGGGCATCTAGGTTGCTTCCATGTCCTGGCTATTATAAGCAGTACAGCACATTATTTTAAAAATTTTCTTGTTCAGATAGGAGGCATTGCTAATGCAGCGCAAGTGTCTTCTAGAACAAAAGCCACTGCTCCCTCGGCAGGGCTGCCCCAGCACTGTCCTGCATCAGACCTCTTCACGGTGTCTCCATCTAGCCATCTAGCTGCCTCCTCACTAGTTTGTGAGCAACTAGCAGGGAGGACAAAAGTTTTTCACATACCAAGATTTCCCCAACATCTAACCCAGTGCAGGGATGCCAGAAGAAAACGATGGGGAAAGGGTGCTTTCAAAGTAGGCTTAGAACCTTATGAGTGATAATTCTGTATAACCACAAACATGAAAAAAAGGACCAGGTTCCCTGTGTTTCTATCACTCTGACATTTGTCATAGGCTAGCAATGCTGTACTATTTTATATTTCTTTAAGCACCAAATCCTGTTTAATCCCACAGAAATAGGACAGCTGCTTTGGGCGGAGCCAAAGCTTGTTGCATCTCAAACCAAGAAAGTGTTTCCTATTATTTTTGTATAATTTTGAACCTAAATGAAAATCTGATGAGAGCCATGGATCCTCTTCCCAAGCACGTGCGCACACCCACACATACACACACATGTACACTCTAGAGTCCCATTTTAAGAATCCGAGTATGAAGTTCATGAACCAGGTCACAGTGAAGGCTTATTAGATCCATGCATGCATGAGACGGGCACCAGGTACGGGGCTGTGGTTTTTGTACAAAATGATGTGGTTAGACTTGACTGGTATTTCTCAAGGGTGGTACGCCAACCAACTGCTTCTGAAGCACCTGGGAGAGGGAGGGGGGTGTCTTAAAAATGCATACTATGGCTCCTGCTTCATATGCAGTAAATCAAGGTATTTCAGAAGGCACTCTAGAATCTGCTTTTTAAACTCGTGCTACATTTCAGCAAGCTTACTGAGAAGTGAAACCCACAACATCTACCCCTGAGAGTTCTGATTTTTTAACACCTAGTCACATGTATTTTCACAAAGTTAGACAGTACATTCTGATGGACGTCCGGAGTTGTACCAGATTCTCCACAATAAGAGCCCTCTGCATCCCCCAGGACTCAGTTTGGCAAGTAAGTATTTTTAATTCTTTTAATAACCTTGACAGTGTGCAGTGACATTCCCACACTGCCTGTCTACCGTCAGTGCCACGGGCTTTTCTTTTTTCTCCATCGAACTGCAAATCTGCTCAGCCTCTGAAAGGCTAGCCCTCCCTAAAGCAAGCTAAGTGACCTTGAGTCCTCCTGATAGCGGCAGCACCTGGAACCCTTTTCCAACAGCTTGTGGGCAATCAAGCAGATCTCGGCAAGCTGTGTGAAACAGGCCACAGAATGACCTGTGGCAAAGCACCTTGAACACACCATGATTTCCTCTTGACCGAGCCTGGGCATGATCAGAACACTGAGCTGACCTCTGCTGGGGACAGTTAGTGGAATTGGGAAGCCTGGAATTGGGAACAGCAAAATGCGGCAGAAAAGAAAGCAAATCAGCATTTCCAGCACTGTTGCAGAACTTTGCATACAGAGTTTGAAAGGTATCTTATTTTAGCAAGAGGAAAATGGGATACCTAATTGCATGGAAAAGCTATAATTTCAGCAGTGAATGCACCTGCTTGCGTAAATATAAAATGACATTTTAAAATCTGAATGAGCAAATGGCTGAGAGAAAATGTACCCTTTCCCGAGTCCTGCTTCAGTTCCACATGATGACGGCTGGGTGGGCAGGCAGGATGTAGTGGGGTAGAACTAAACCTTTCGATGAATACACCAGGGTCCACCGTGCGCCAGGCACTGCGCCAGCCGCTAGGAATAAATGGTGGGCGCACATCAACAGGCCTCTGCCCTCAGGGAGTTTGTCATCTGGTGGAGAGATAAGGATTAACCAAATAACCACTTCTGTAGAAGCAGTACTGCTCTACGGAAAGGAACAAGGTTCTTTGAGAGGATCTAACAAAAGAACGGAAACAGCCTGGAACAACAGGTTTCCTGAGAGAGTGACACTCAGTGGAGATCTAAGAAATGATGAGGAAGGTCACAGCTAAGGAGGGTCACGGGATGAAGGAAGGAAGGAAGAAGTCAATGCAGGTGGGACACACAGTCTATTTTATTGATAGGAATTTGCCAAAATGTGGATAAATGAGAGCCACGGGTGAATGAAAGTTGAATTTATAGGATACAGGCCTTCAAGATGGACGTGTGCTCTGAGATGTTAAGATACCCAGTCACTGGGTCTGTGGGGGAACATGAGGGAGGGCTCAGTGTTCACTACGCCTGCCCAAACAAAACCAGCAAAAACTTTCTGTTGCTGTGGGGGTGATATTAGTTTCTGAATTTCTATTCATTAAAATGGCTTTTATAAAGAATCTGAGTTAAAACATCACTAATTATGAGAGAAATGCAAATCAAAACTACAATGAGGTATTAGTTCACACTGATCGGAATGACCATCATCAAAAATATCCACAAACAACAAATGCTGGAGACGATGTGGAGAAAAAGGGACCCTTCTATATTGTTGGTGAAAATGTAAACCGGTATAGCCACTATGGAGAACAGTATGGAGATTCCTTAAAAAACTAAGAATAATTCAACTACCATACGACCCAGCAATCCCACTTCTGTGTGTATATCCAGAGAAAACCATAATGTGAAGGGATGCATGCCCACCAAAGTTCACTGCAGTGTCGTTTACAATAGCCAAGACATGGAAGCAACCTAGATGTCCATCAACAGAGGAATGGATAAAGAAGATGTGGTACATAAACACAATGAAATATTGTGCTGCTATATATGTGCTCAGTAATGTTGGACTCTTTGTGAACCCACTGACTGTAGCCCACCAGGCTCTTCTGCGCATAGAACTTGCCAGGCAAGAACACTGCAGTGGGTTGCCCCTTCCTTCCCCAGGGGATCTTCCCAACCTGGGGATCAAACCGGGGTCTCCCATGTTGCAGGCAGATTCTTTACCTTCTGAGTCCCCAGGGAAGCCTAGTGAGCAACTAATGTGGTTTGATTTTCTCTTCCTCACCTCATCCTCACACTGTCACTTCTCTTGGTTTAATTCAGGCCACTGGTAGAGCCTCAGCTCTCCTTCTATGTTACCCTCAAGCATTGAATTTACACCAAGTTTTGACCTTTTTACAAAAATATTCAGAGTTATAACATATCTGGGTGTCTTATACAAGTGATTTCTTTCAAAAGTCAGCTAAAACAGCACCGATTGATAAGTATAATTTGATTGGAATCATCTGTCCCACGCTGTAAAATTTTTGCCCCCACATTCAGAGGAATAAAACTAAAATGAGCTTTTCTCTTTTAAGAAATGTATGTCTCAGCAGGGTAATAAGGAAGCCAAATGGCCTTTCCACTCCAAACTCTTCATAATTCTTCTGTGTTGATGCATGATCCTATTCCATGCATAAAGTTCCCCACAAACGGAAGAGTAGGAAAGAAGACTCAAATGCATAGTGTGGCCTAGTATTTCCCAGAGAGAGACTCAGAAAGACAAAATCTGAGTAAATGAGAGAGTATTCCCATCTTTAGTGTTTCTGCCTACCAGGGAGAAGGGGCTGAAAAAATCATATAGGCATATATTTAACAGTTATCATTTATTGAGTACTTACTGTGTGCCAGGTACTATGTTTGGTCCTTTATATAAATTACTTTATTTAATTCTCACAACAACCCTGAAAGGTAGGTATACTTACAGATGTTTTACAGATGGGCCCCTACATATTTCCTACAGTCCTTTGCTCTTCAACAAAGTCTACAGTGTCATAAATATTTTGTGTAGGTAAATTTTCGGAAATTGAGACTAAGAAAAAAAGATAGTAAAGTTGAGATAAAGCTGAGACACAAAATATATGCCTTAAGATTCCTTTGATTTGTTAGTGATGAATTAAAATCTGAGTCCCCAGCACCCAAAGCAAAGAAATAAAGGCTATCATCTTCACAGGTTATAGTGTCCTTAAAATATAAGAAGAATCCAAATAATGCCTATGGGAGACAATATTAATCAATTAAAGAACTATTTGCCATTGTGCCCAGACATACCCTGAGAATTCATCTCAATACAGTGCTCCAGGCAGCAACCAATCAACCAAAGTTAGCACAGGAGATGAAATGTGTTCATGAGCCTTGGTCTAAATCAAGGGTTGCAAACTACAATAAAAACACCTATTTTTGTGAATAAAGATTTATTGCAACATGGTCCCACTCAATTGTTCACATATGGTCTATGGTTGCTTCTGAACTTCAATGGAAGCATTGAGCTATTGAGGTAGAGTTTGTGAAACAAAACCTAAAATATTTACTGTATGACTCCTTATAGAAAAAGTTTACTGAACCCTGATATAGATGCATTATCAAACTAAAGCAAAATTAGCAGGCGTGTGTGTGTATACAACTGACATTGTTTAACTTACATTTATTATTTCCCCTTATATATTGAACAATGTGATGGGGTTCAGGTGTATGAAAATAAGTTGTACAGAGTTGTTACCATGAAAGAGTTCACAACCTAGTTACAGAAATGACTAAACAGATAATCACGAGATAATTTGATTGGTTCTAAAATATAAGTACATACGATTTGCTGTGTGAACCCAACAAAGTGATTTAAAATTCTAATATCCCAGAGAGACTTCTTAAGCATTCTAATGCTCTCCACTTGACCACACAACCTAAAAAGTCAGAAAGAGTCTTGGAAATTACAGTCCTGCAGCAATCCTCAAAGGAAATGAGTGGATAAAAATGTAACCAGACAATATAAAGAGTGGCTGCTTCAACTTGAAAAATGAAAATGTCCCTAGGCATTCTAAAAACAACAGGCAACTGGTGATGCCCCATAAAAAACTAACTTAAACAACTTTGGATTCTCAAAACTGTCATTTGTTGGGAGCCACATAATCATGAGAAAATGAACAAGGTTCCAAAGAGACATGTAAAGTTTAAATTAGGATTCACAGGAGATTGGCAGAGACATAATAAATTCATAATTATAGTAATCCACAGCTGCTTCAACCTTAGAAAATAATGAATTGCTTAGTGAGGGCTGTTAAATGGCAAGTGAAAACCATCTGCTATGGAGCAGTGTCTTATCTTTAGGTCCTATAGCCACACAGTCCATATCCAATAGAGACTCACCTCAAGATCTATCATTGCAACAAGCAACTTCCAAATGTCATAAATCAGTATGGAAATTGTCAGACAAGAAAAAAACATAACTTTGCCATTCACAATACTCAATTATTAATTGCCTTTTATTCCCCAAGATAGTACCTGTGATTCTTCTTCAAAACATATTGATCTGAATGCCCTAGGATAAAGAAGTCATTAAATAAGTCAATATGACTTATGACACCCACTCAATAAACCAAGCTTTCTTTTCTAACACAAATCATATGTCCACATTCAGGCAATTCAATACTGAAGGTGAGTAGAGTGTTAGAAGGCAGGTGGCTTGCCATTTCTACTTTGAATAGCTATTTATAAATTGAGCTGGGAGCTCTGAAATCTTTCCTTCAGAGATGTATGAAATAAAATTTTATATATAATACATTTTAACTTAATACTTTAATGGTATCCTTTCAAATAACTAGATAAATTCTCAGGGCCCCTTTTTTTGGTTCTTCAGTTAAAGAGAAAATTAAATTGGATATATGTGTATGTGTGTGTGTGTGTGTGTGTGTACGTGTGTCCTATGTAATTTTTCAAATGAAAGTTGTATAAATGATAGCTTGATTCTGTAATATCTCATTTAACAAGTGCCATCAGGGAATGAACAGTTCCACATAAGTGAATGTCCCATTTAACTCAACTTCACAGTCTAAATGATGAAAAATTATTTTAACCTCTTTTCATGGTAATGTTTCTAAACTGAAACACATACTTCTGCAATTTTTCAAAGAGTATGCATGGAAGAAAATCCAGTGGGTTTTTTTTTTTTTTTTTGGATGATTTAAGGTCATTTTTTGGAATATGAAAGGAGGGTTGAAATGTGCACACCTCCTGCATATGAAACTGGCTCCCACACCAAATCTCCCTGATACTGTAAGAGGCTCTGGGTTCTCCTTCCATAAGCAGATACCCGACTTCTAAGCAGCTACTTTATGCACAACTGTCTACCCTAAAGACCTGGAAAATGTTTAACCTTCCTAATGGAAAGAGGTAGGTGTATGGGTTTTGTGATGTTTCTTCTTAGTCCTCCTTTGTTAACCACCTTGTTCATTATAGTGCTTCAGACAGTTGAAATGCAAAAATAAGGTCTATCCATCAGATAAGTGCAATGTAAGAAGCCAGAAATATGAAGACTGAATGGATATTTACTTTTTATTAGAAGTTATAAAGAACTTCCCTTTAGATTCACATGCTCCAAGAAAACCCATCAAAAGGCATGAAGTTTTCTCTTTGAAATCTATTATGTTTATAATGCTCATGGATGGGTCAACCAAAATAAGGAATTCTTATGAAAATCTAAATGGTGTTGGTATGATTTGTCTTATGAAAGTTACACAGCTTTACATTCTGACCTAAATATTCATTAATTGAGCCAAAACTGAAACTACACATTTCATCTCTGGTTCTTTAGCATTGTGTACAGTATCAGGCATTAGAGGTAGGCACTCAGTAAATGCTTGGTGAATGAATGAATCAAAAGACTTTGGTGTCACAGAAACATTTTTAAAATTCAATATCCAAATTTTAGATAATCAGTTTACTTTACTTAAATTACAACAGTTATTCTTCTCCATTTTATAACAAAAAAATTCATAAGCAATTTCAGATGTCAGAGCTATATATAATGGATGGACCATTTGCTCTAGAATCTGTGCCACTATTCTCTTTATGAACCAAAGCAATTAGAAAAGCAATTAGAGTCTGGAAAGCTCCTAAAGCCACAGTTTAAACATTTTTATAAATAAGCATTATAAAACTTTTAAGTTTTATTCTATCACATCCTGGAACAGATAAACAACATTTAGTTCCATATATCTTATTTGCCCAAATAATGTTTTAAAACATTACTTGTGATGGACCAACTTCTTAAAATATTAAGAAACCAAATGTACGAGAATGAAAGGACAATACCAAGCAGTTTTTGGTTCTTTCACTCTGCTTCTGGAAACCAACATGAAACAGTGAAAAATTCCGTATTAATGAACAACAATCACCTTAACTTCCATATGGTTTTGGTTAAGCATGAGCCTTAGGCTCATGTGGTTTTGGTTAGCCTTAGGCTCATATGGTTTTAGGCTCATACAGTTTTTATTTAAGCATGAGTCTTAGGCTCATATGGCTATGGTTAAGCATGAGCCAGCTGCAAAAGATTGAAAGCAGGAGGAGAAGGGGACGACAGAGGATGAGATGGTTGGATGGCATCACCGATTCGACAGACATGA
Organism: Cervus elaphus; assembly: GCF_910594005.1. Lineage (NCBI taxonomy): Eukaryota > Metazoa > Chordata > Mammalia > Artiodactyla > Cervidae > Cervus > Cervus elaphus. The sequence goes on along the minus strand of NC_057833.1, from coordinate 14,778,948 downwards.
GTTTGAGCAAGTTCCAGGAGTTGGTGATGGGCAAGGGAAGCCCGGGTGCTGCAGTCCATGGGGTGGACAACTGATCAACAGAACTGACTGAAGCATGAGCCTGTACTTACCCTTTTGTCCACCAGATGGCATTCATGAACCAAGAGAAATACCTAAATAAAATACTCAAGAGGAAAACAAAAAACATAGTGAAGGATGGCTGTCTTCTTGACTAGATGAGCAGTTGCTAAAATTCAATTATGATAAGCAGATGACTGTCTGTACTGGGCTGCAAAGCAAGCCTAGTAATTCATTCATCTATGCATTCTTGTAACATAATGACCATGGGTTAACAATGCTCCCACCATTATGGTGAATATAGAGAACAAGAAAATCCTTGCCCTCAAAGAGCTTATGATTTAAGGAAGCAGATGAGTGGCAAACAGATAACTACAAACGACAGCAGTAACTTCAAACAATAAATTCTCTAACTGAGAAGCCTTGGAGACACCATGTCAGAAGGGATGTACGGGCTGAATCTTGAGAGATGCTAGGAATGAGCAGAACAATGGACTGGGTAGAAATCCAGGCAGAGAGCACAGCCCACACAAAGACAGAGGCACAAAAAAGCCGAGTATGTTTCCGGCTAAAATTGGGTGGAGGGCTGCAGTGGACTGTACCACAGGGGAGGAAAACATGGAGGAAATAGAAGAAGATTAAGAACTAACAGCAGACTGGAACCACATATGTATACTTAGGAATTTTCATTTTAACTTTAATTCTATGAAAATAATAAGTAGGAATAGCTAATATTTATTTAAAATTGTTCTAATGCTGAACACTAGGCTAACACTCAAAATGTTTACTCCTCATTATAACTCTCAAGAATATGTACTACTTTTATACCTATTTTTCAAATAAGGCCAAAAATATCACTTAACTTGCTTAGCTTAGTAAATGGTAAAGCTGGAATTTCAACCCAAGTCACTATTTGCTTCTAGTCCAAATTACTAAATCCATAGCTTGAAAAGCTGGCGCGGTAATGCTCAAAATCCTTCAAGCTAGTCTTTAGCAGTATGTGAAGCGAGAACTTCTAGATGTGCAAGCTGAATTTAGAAAAGGCAGAGGAACCAGAGATCAAATTGCCAACATCTGTTGGATCACAGAGAAAGCAAGGGAATTCCAAAAAACATCTGCTTCACTGACTACGCTAAAGCCTTTGACTGTGTGGATCACAACAGCAAACTGGAAAATTCTTCAAGAGATGGGAATACCAGACCACTTTACCTGTCCCCTGAGAAATCTGTGTTTGGGTCAAGAAGCAACAGTTAGAACAAGACATGGAACAACAGACTGGTTCAAAACCTGGAAAGGAGTATGACAAGGATATGGTCACCCTGCTTATTTAACTTCTATGCAGAGTACATCATGCGAAATGCCAGGCTGGATGAATCACAGACTTGAATCGAGATTGTTCGAAGAAGTATCAACAGATGATACAACTTTAATGGCAGAAAGTGAAGACGAACTAGAGAGTCTGTTGATGGGAGAGAAAGAGGAGAGTGAGATAGCTGGCTTAAAACTCAACATTCAAAAAACTAAGATCATGGCATCCAGTCCCATCACTTTATGGCAATAGATGGGGGAAAAGTGGAAACAGTGACAGATTTTATTTTGGGGCGTGTGCTGTGGACAGTGACTGCAGCCATGAAATTAAAAGATGTTTGCTCCTTGGAAGGAAAGCTATGACAAACCTAGACAGAGTATTAAAAAACAGAGATCACTTTGCCAACAAAGGTCTGTATAATCAAAGCTATGGTTTTTCCAGTAGACATGTACGGATGTGAGGGAGGGACCATAAAGAAGGCTGAGCATCAAAGAACTGATGCTTTTGAACTGTGGTGTTGGAGAAGACTATTCAGAGGCCCTTGGACTGCAAGGAGATCCAACCAGTCAGTCTTAAAGGAAAGGAGATCAAACCAATCAATCCTAAAGGAAAACAACCTTGAATATTCATTAAAAGGACTGATGCTGAAGCTCCAATACTTTGGCCACCTGCTGTGAAGAGCTGACTCACTGGAAAAGACCCTGATGCTGGGAAAGATTGAGGGCAGGAGGAGAAGTGGATGGCAGAGGACGAGATGGTTGGATGGCAGCCACCTCAATGGACATGAGTTTGAGCAAACTCTGGGAGATAGTGAAGGACAGGGAAGCCTGGCATGCTGCAGTTCATGGGATTGCAAACAGTTGGACATGACTTAGCAACTGAACAACAAGCTTGAAAAAGACTTCTTGTGGCGTCTACAATACAAACAAACCCCTAAAGTGTTTTAAACAAAAGAATGGACCACCACGAATGTGCTTTAAAACAGCAAATGGGGCGGTAGTGAGGAGGATGCAATGATGTTAAGAAGATTCTGCCAGAAAGGAAATCTGAGGTAGATAATACTAAGGTAATCATATTAAGTTAGACAGAAACAGACAAATTATTTTCAAACACACTTGCCTAAGGATGCCTTAAACTGACTTTGTCATATTGAGATTAAAATGTTGTTTGTTTTTTTTTAAACAATTTCCAGACTTCACAGTTAACTATGCCTTGTTATTTTGTCACTAAGTCATGTCCAACTCTTTTAACCCCATGGACTGCAGCCTGCTAGGCTCCTCCGCCCATGGGATTTACATGGCAAGAATACTGGAGTGGATTGCTATTTCCTTCTCCAGGGCATCTTTCTCGCCAGGGATCAAACCCGAGTCTCCTTGAGCCACAAGGGAAGCTCTAACTGTACTTTGGGACCTTATAAAGTAAATATTTCTTAGAGAGATTCCAAGGTATTATGATTGAATCAAGTTTCAGTTATTCTTTTTTTTTTTTTCCCAGCTTGAGGTATAATCAACATGTAAATTTGTAAGATATTTAAAGCGTACATCATGGTGACTTGATATATTTTTTTTTTACAATGTGAAAGGATTCCTCCCATTTAGTTAATTAACACATCCATCACCTCATATTTTCCTCTTCCTTCTCATCCCCTTTCTTGTTCTTCTCCTTCTTTTGTGGGGGTGGGAACATTTAAGTTCTACTCTCTTAGCAAATTTCAACTATACAATCCAATTGTTCTTTAAGTGGGCAATAATAGGGAAAGTGTTAGTCACTCAGTTATGTCAGACTCTTTGTGTGACTGACTCTTTTGTCTCTCCATGAACTGTAGCCCGCCAGCCTCCTCTGTCCATTGAACTCTCCAGGCAAGAAAACTGGAGTGGGTTGCTTTTCCCTTCACCAGGGGATCTTCCCAACCCAGGGATCAAATCCAGGTCTCCTGCATTGGCTGGCAGATTCTTTACCATCTAAATTAGGCAATAATTGGGAAGAGGTGACTTAAAATAACCTATATGATAACTTACTTTTCTTATACACTTGGTGGTTGAAGGAAAAACTATAACATTCTTGTTGAGTTACCTCGTAGATTTGTGAATCAAATGTGACAGATGAATCTAAGAGTGAGAATGCATGAAGAAATGCAGTTATTTTCTCTATGACTTTAAAAGAATAGTTGAACCAATTTACAGATGTTACTTTAAAAACTAAATTTCCTAGCAAGTTCCCCGCATTCTAAACAGTATGCCATTGGTCTGTCCTTAGGTTCCCACTGTGAACTCGCTATAATAACTGTTTCTCCCTACTACCCACCTACTTTCAAAACCTGTGGAAATGGCTAAGCATGCTTTCCTTGGGGAAGTAATTCTAGTTCATAGTAAACTATGGGGCAACAAAGTTTTCCGTTGTTCTAGTTTCCTCTGGAAGGAGTCCCCAACAGGACTATGAAACACGGGTTCCTGTTCACATTGCAATTGGCCGGCTCCGTGGCTATGTTCTCCGGCACATGGTACTAACCTCTCTGACCTTCGGTCTCCTCATTGATAAGGTAGGGGAGCGGGCTGGAAGGAAAATACTGGGTTGGAGGATCTTTAAATTCCTTCCTGTCTGAAATTTTATTACATGACTTTTTAAGGTATATATATGTTTGCAAGTATTTAATGTTTCCCTCTGTCACACCGGGTGGCTCAGGGGTAAAGGATCCACCTGCCAATGCAAGACATGCAGGAGACACGGGTTCGATCCCTGGGTTGAGAAGATCCCCTGCAGGAGGTACTGGCAACCCACACCAGTACTCTTGATGGGGAAATCCCATGGTCAGAGGAGCTGGGCGGGCTACAGTCCATGGGGTTGCAGAGAGTCAGATACAACTAAGGGACTGAGCACATACTCACACGCACACATCTGTTAAACCATCCTATTTGGGAGGTGCTCATGAGTAATTTAAGGCAGGATACAAAAAAAAAAAAATCTATAAAACCTATATAACCATAGAACCCGAGAATTTACTATAATTCAACAGACTAATCACACAGGAAAAAACAGTAGTTTACAAGTTGCTTACATCCGTTTTGCAAACTTTCTGTTTTGCAGGTATACTAAGCAGTAATCTCTCAAAGTTAAATAGTACAAGCCTAATGAACAGAAGGCACATTGATTATCCAGATGGTTAAAAATATGCTCATGTTTTTGTATATCATTGGAACAGAAGTAGTTTAAAAACCTCTGTTAACTTCAGTGACTTAGCAGCCATCCATTGGCAGTGCGAAGCCATTACTGAATTAACAGAACCAGCTCAGAAATCAGATGGCTTCAAATTCCTGCTGACAGTTAGCGACACTAAACAAATCCACTTATTAAATAACAGCAACTCTCTTGTTGAGTCTTAACTAAAGCAGCAAAAACGAGACCTAGTGTGACTGATTTTCAACATCATAGGAGTATAGTGTTAATAAGCAGTCATGATTTAAGAATGAAGCAGGAAAATACTTGTAAGAATTTAAAAATGACACTTTAAGGCAAGCACTAAATGCTAGTCCTTTAAAAAAAAAAAAAGACTGACATATCAGACTTAAACCATACAACTCTTCATTTTAGGTAGATCTATACCTATAAAGCCATGAAATTAAAAGATGCTTACTCCTTGGAAGGAAAGTTATGACCAACCTAGACAGCATATTAAAAAGCAGAGACAATACTTTGCCAACAAAGGTCCATCTGGTCAAGGCTATGGTTTTTCCAGTGGTCATGCATGGATGTGAGAGTTGGACTGTGAAGAAAGCTAAGCGCCGAAAAATTGATGCTTTTGAACTGTGGTGTTGGAGAAGACTCTTGAGAGTCCCTTGGACTGCAAGGAGATCCAACCAGTCCATCCTGAAGGAGATCAGTCCTGGGTGTTCACTGGAAGGACTGATGCTGAAGCTGAAACTCCAATACTTTGGCCACCTCATGGGAAGAGTTGACTCATTGGAAAAGACCCTGATGCTGCGAGGGATTGGGGGCAGGAGGAGAAGGGGGCGACAGAGGATGAGATGGTTGGATGGCATCACTGACTTGATGGACATGGGTCTGAGTAAACTCCGGGAGTTGGTAATGGACAGGGAGGCCTGGGGTGCTGCGATTCATGGGGTCGCAAAGAGTCAGACACGACTGAGCGACTGAACTGAACTGAACTGAACTGATACCTATAAAAATATTCAGCAATAATTATGTATTGAAGAACTTAGAAAATATCCTGAACTTGTGACATAACAGTTTCCATAGCTCAGTGACTCTTTATGCTAATTCATTGTCCTTTGAAGCATTAAATGTTGTATGAATCTAGAATTTTAAAAACAGTACAAAGTATTGAAGTGATTTAACCTGAAAATAGGCATTTTATTCCTATTGTGTCAAAGAGTTCCCTTATGTGGTTTTGCACTCTTTTATCATTAAAGAAAATGGATGATAAATGAGAAGTGTTTTAATTCACAGATGACTATGAAATGAATTTAAATTATTTTACTAGCTCCTGGGAAACACATTTTATTAAAATTTATTCAGAGTTTACTTTTAATTCTGTGAGACTCTGTAAATACTTGGAGATTTAATTATTTCAAACAAAAACATACAAGCTGCTACTAGAGGTAAAAAAAAAATGAACTGAAATATTTTGGTGAATACAATGAAAATGTTCACAAGTGCTACTACTTATTGAACATTCACTATGGGCCAGAAACTTAGCTAAGAATCATACATGTATATTCCTGCAACGAAAGTAAACAAAAAATTAAGAAAAAAATCTACTTGGCCAGTCCCAAAATCACACTAGATTGTCTTTCTTGAATGAAATTCATCCCATTTCAGAGTTATTCTATAAAACACTGCATAATTATTACTCCATATGGGGCTCCACCTACATGAAATAAAAAATGAGAGTAATTTAAAAGGCCATGATTAATAATTACGTTGACCAATAAATTAAACTCTCCTAAAAAATAAATAAAATAATATTAGGCAGGATTCATTAAGTCCATTAAGTGAAAGTTGCTCAGTCGTGTCCGACTCTTGGCGACCCCATGGACTACACAGTCCATGGAATTCTCCAGGCCAGAACACTGGAGTGCACAGCCTTTCCCTTCTCCAGGGGATCTTCCCAACCCAGGGATTGAACCCAGGTCTCCTGCATTGCAGGTGGATTCTTCACCAACTGAGCTATAAGGGAAGCCCATTAAGTCTACTAGGAAACATAAATCACACACTATTTCTAATACTTCATATTTTAGGATATTTTGCATTACAATGAACCTGACAGTAGATATCTGGTACAGTTACACAATAAAATAACTTGTATGTTAAGAAACAATTCTGTTGATGTTGCCACCATATTTCAAAACATAAGACAAACACACCATTGGGAATACTAACCATCTGAGAAACTCTATTCACTTACAGCTGTTTAGAGAAGGCACTACACAAGTTTCTTCACGTGTTGTCAGACTGATAACTTAGGACTGAATGAATCTTGAGCCATTAAAACAATGTCCAAAAAATCAATGAAAATTCTCTCCCAATTCCCCACACATGACCATTATAATAGAGGAGAGGAAGAAACAGACGAACAAAACACCTAGGTAGACTCCATCTCAAATGTGACTCAGAAAGTCTTAGGTTATCATGGGACCTTCGAATATGTTTCTTCAACAGGACTTGTTAGCCATTGGGAGAGCAAGAGTGGCCTAGGACACAGCATCTGGCACCTCCAACTTTACTGGATTGTCAAAATGTTTCTCTGATCTTTCTACCATACAATAAAATATGAACCATTCAAAGGGAAAAATGCATTCTTTATGAGCAGATTTAGTACAAGGGCCTGATGATATTTTCCAGCAGTGGAACAGCTAGTAATTAAATATCAAGGAGTTAATGACCTGGCTGACTCAACAAGCTTGGATTTGGTGCAATTAAGACTCCTTCACTAAAGCTCATTCTTCTCTGGGGTCTCTGAGGTGCAGAGCTCCAAGTCCCAGGACAAGTCGCTGGGAAAAGCAAATAGAGGAGCAGCAACTTCTACTATTTATGCAATGCCACTTCAGTTCTGCCTGGGTATACACCATCTCCGTATTTTCCAGTGTTTCTGCTGCAGTGCAGATTTCTGGCCTGGCAAACTGGAACTGATGGATCACTATTCTTTCGACCACACAAAACCAAACATAAAAGCCATTTATATACGTATGCTTACACAAATGTATGCAGCTAGTCACTCCCCAGCCTCCTTCCTGCCAGAAAGGTTACCCCAGAGCTGTCACAAATCACATTATTCAAAGATATAGCTTGAGGAGAGATGAGATTAATGGATTAGAATCTAAACTACATCCTGCAAGATGAGAGAATTACGTGATTGTCAATATGAAGTTCATTTGCAATTTAAAAAAAAGGTAACAGTCCCACAGACAACACGTTCTCATGACTTTAAGGAAAAAACATTGTATAGAAATTGCCTTGTTCACTTTGAGCAATGACAGTGAAAAACCCTCTCCCCAGAGACTTTTTTTAGCCACGAAGGAAGCAAGGCACCAGACATGAAAAAGAAGAGATGGAACAATCTAGACTCTCCCCAAAGTCTTACCAGTTCAGTTCCCTGGACATTCCAGCACCCAGGTCTTCACAGGTGCATCAACTGTGCACTCACCCTTTTATGGCCTGTAACTTACCTTCAGGGTTTAGGGTGTAAGGCTTTTGTTTTCAAATAAATATTTTGTCCCTGTCTACATATATTTATATGATGGAACACAACACAACCATCAAAAATGATGTAAAAGAAGTTTTAATAATGTGAAAAATTTACAGTACTGCTCCCTGAAAAAATGTTTACCAAACTGTCACTCTGGTGTGAACTCACATACACATAAAACAAGGATGTACACCACTACACAGAAGTACTATCAACAGTGGTTCTCTCTGGGTAGAGGAATTACATGTGATTTTTTTTTTTCCTCAAGTTTTTTGTATTTTTGAGGATTTCTACAATGAATACATATTACTTTAATTTAAAAAAAAACATTGGATTAAAAAAGGGAAAAAGGAAGAAAATACAATAGGTAGATAGGTGGTACCATGGGAACACTGAATGTGCTATCTCTTAAATTAACCTCCTTAAATGTCAAGCTTCCCTCCTTTCCAATCATTTTGACTCTGGTCACAGCAGGAAACCTACCAAAAAGGCATGTGTGGTAGGGTAGAGCAGAACAGGCACAGATGTAACCCACAAAAAATCAAAGTCTAAAAACAGAAGAGGCAGCTGAGAAGTACACTATATAACACCAGCCCAGAGAGGAAAGTCATGAGGCATGTAGTTTAAACATACGTAATGGTTTTCACTTTTTAAGAAACTGATCATCTAGATTTCTTGTTTTTCATATCCTCATCTTGCCAACTTACATTTATAATGAATAACATGCTAAAGTTGAAAACATTTGCTTTTGTTACCTGTTAGCTTTAGGAAAAAAAAAAAAAGACCAATTCCCTGTAGGAACAGGATTAATGACATATGGTAATTACACCATTAGGCTGAAATATCCATAACAACATAAACCTCCATTAAAAACATTTCTCAAGAGGCACTTTTATTAAAGAGAGATGCAGCCATTTTAAATTCATAAACAGAAAGTTTTGGGTCAAAACACCTTTTCTCTGTAGACTGTCTGAAGTCATTTGTTCCACCATTCCTGGCCCAGATTTCAGATAAAGAGAGAAAGTTAGGTTACAGCCCAGGCAAGACAGTATGTGAAGCTCTCAATTCAGGAAAAATTGTCAAGGCAACAAAAAGAATGTACACTTTCTATTTGTGTGCTATAAATTCTTGGTCAGCTGTGGGTCATTTCCCACCAAACTCTCAGGCTCCGAAGTCTCCCATTCTTGCAAATGATGAGTGGGTTGGGCATATAGGGAGGTGAGGACACTCAAAAGAAAGAGAAGGAAAACTGATCAAGAGACAAGAAATGCAACATAGTAGCACCCTTACTCTCCTCTTTCCTTGGAGGTATTTTGCACCACATATCATCAGGTGTCCAAAATTAACTCCTTTTTTTTTCTTTTGGTTTTCTAATAAATTATTCTTTTTAAAAATTGATTTTTTTACCAATCTGGTTTTTGTTCCAAGTTCCTTATTACTTGTTTTCTATTTGTCTTAATTTTATGAACAATTTAAATTTTTTTCTTAAAATAGGTAAATTAATAATAAAAATCATTTATTCAGGTCATAACATTTCAAGTGCTAATAAAATCAAAATGAATTGTTTCCTGTAATATTTCTAAACAACAGCTGTACTCAGTTCATAGTCAGTACACAATACAAAACTACCATGTTTTAAAATATGATGTTTATTAGAATCCCTTTTAAAATGCCATCAGAAAAATAAAACATTTAGGAATAAACTTGACCACAGAGGTGAAAGACTTACATGCTAAGAACTAGAAAACACTGACAAAAGAAACTGAAGATGATTTAAAGAAATGGAACAATATTCCATGCCTTTGGATTTGAAGAATTAATATTGTTTAAATGGCCGTACTACCTAAAGCAATCTACAGATTTAATGTGATCCTTATCAAATATTCCATGCTGTTTTTCACAGAACTAGAGCAAATAATCCTAAAATTTACTGCATAAATTGTACCAGTGTTTTCTTAGGTCAGTCTCCCAAGGCAACATAAATAAAGGTAAAAATAAACAAATGAAACCTAATCAAACTTATAAACTTTTGCATAGTGAAGGAAAAGATAAACAAAATTAAAAGACAGCCTATAGAGTGGGAGAAAATATTAGCAAATGGTGCAACAGACAAGGGCTTAATTCCAAAACATACAAATAGCTCGTACAACTCAATAACAACAACAACAAAATCAGATAACCCAATCAAAAATGGGCAGAAGATCTAAACAGATGGTTTTCCAAAGAAGACAAACAGATAGCCAATAAGCACATGAAAGGATGTTCAACACTGAATCATCAGAGAAATGCAAATCAAAGCTACAATGACGTACTAGCTCACACTGGTCAGAATGTTTATCATTAAAAAGTCACAACAAATGCTGGAGAGGGTATGGAGAAAGGGAACCCTTCTACACTATCGCTAGGAATGTAATTTGGTGCATATGGAAAACAGTATGGAGATTCCTCGGAAAACAGTATGGAGATTCCTCAGAAAACTAAAAATTGAGTTGCTATATGACAAAAGAATCCCATTCCTAGACCTATATCTGGATGTAACCTTATTTTGAAAAGATATATGCAGCCCAATGTTCACTACAGCACTGTTTACAACAGCCAAGATATGGAAGCAACCTAAATGTCCATCAACGAATGAATGGATGAAGAAGATATGGTGTGTGTGTGTATTTCACACACACAACGGAATACTACCCAGCTACAAAAAGAAATAATTCCATTTGCAACAATATGGAGGGACCCAGAGATTATCATACTAAGTGAAGTAAGTCAGACAGAGAAAGACAAACCTATGACATTGCCTATACCTGGAATCTAAAAAAAAAAGACACAAGTGAACTTATTTCCGAAATACAAAGAGATTCACAGACACAAAAAAACAAAATTCTGGTTACCAAAAAAGAAAGGGGGGGGGGATAAATTAGGAGTTTTGGACTAACATATATACACTACTATGTATAAAACAGATAGCAAACAAGGACCTACTATATCACAAGGGAACTATACTCAAAATTATGTAACAACCTATCAGGGAAAAAAATCTGAAAAACAATATACATATCAGTTCAGTTCAGTTGCTCAGTCGTCTCCAACTCTTTGCAACCCCATGGACTGCAGCACACCAGGCTTCCCTATCCACCACCAACACCCACAGCTTACTCAAACTCATGTCCATCGAGTGGGTGATGCCATCCAACCATCTCATCCTCTGTCGTCCCCTTCTCCTCCCACCTCCAATCTTTCCCAGCATCAGGGTCTTTTCCAATGAGTCAGTTCTACACATTAGGTGGCCAAAGTATTGGACTTTCAGCTTCAGCATCAGTCCTTCCAATGAATATTCAGGACTGACTTCCTTTAAGATTGACTGGTTGGATCTCCTTGCAGTCCAAGGCACTCTCAAGAGTCTTCTCCAACACTACAGTTCAAAAGCAGCAATTCTTTGGTGCTCAGCTTTCTTTATAGTCCAACTCGCACACCCACACATGACTACTGGAAAAACCATAGTTTTGACTAGATGGGCCTTTGTTGGCAAAGTAATGTCTCTGCTTTTTAATATGCCATCTAGATTGGTCATAACTTTCCTTCCAAGGAGCAAGCATCTTTTAATTTAATTGCTGCAGTCACCATCTGCAGTGATTTTGGAGCCCAAGAAAATAAAGTCTGACACTGTTTCCATTGTTTCCCCATCTATTTGCCATGCAGTGATGGGACCAGATGCCATGATTTTAGTTTTCTGAATGTTGAGTTTTAAGCCAACCTTTTCACTCTCCTCTTTCACTTTCATCAAGAGGCTCTTTAGTTCTTCTTCACTTTCTGCCATAAGGGTGGTGTCATCAGCATATCTAAGGTTATTGATATTCCTCCTGGCAATCTTGACTCCAGCTTGTGCTTCATCCAGCCTGGTATTTCACCTGATGTATTCTGCATGTAAGTTAAATAAGCAGGGTGGCAATATACACTCTTGACATACTCCTTCCCCAATCTGGAACCAGCCTGTTGTTCCATGTCCAGTTCTAACTGTTGCTTCTTGACCTGCATACAGATTTCTCAGGAGGCAAGTACGGTGGTCAGGTGTTCCCATCTCTTTCAGAATTTTCCAGTTTGTTGTGATCTACACAGTCAAAGGCTTTGATGTGGTCAATAAAGCAGAAGTAGATGTTTTTCTGGAATTCTCTTGCTTTTTCGATGATCCAACTGATGTTGGCAATTTGATCTCTGGTTCCTCTGACCTTTCTAAATCCAGCTTGAACATCTGGAAGTTCACAGTTTATGTATTGTTGAAGCCTGGCTTGGACAATTTTGAGCATTACTTTGCTAGCTTGTGAGACGAGTGCAATTGTGCGGTAGTTTGAGCATTCTTTGGCATTGCCTTTCTTTGGGACTGGAATGAAAACTGACCTTTTCCAGTCCTGTGGCCACTGCTGACTTTTCCAAACTTGCTGGCATATTGAGTGAAGTACCTTAACAACATCATCTTTTAGGATTTGGAATAGCTCAACTGGAATTCCATCACCTCCACTATCTTTGTTCGTAGTGATGCTTCCTAAGGCCCACTTGACTACACATTCTACAATGTCTGGCTCTAGGTGAGTGACCACACCATTGTGGTTATCTGCATCATGAAGATCTTTTTTGTATAGTTCTTCTGTGTATTCTTGCCACCTCTTCTTAATATCTTCTGCTTCTGTTAGGTCCATAACATTTCTGTTCTTTATTGTACCCATCTTTGCATGAAATATATATATATATATAACTGACTCATATACATATAGTATGTATATATATGTATATATACACACACATAGCCTATAGGGCTTCCCTACATGTATGTGTGTGTATATATATATATGCATACATACACACAGACACACACACACACACACAGCCTATATATATACATATATATATATAGGGGCTTCCCAGGTGGCACGATGGTAAAGAATCCTCTTGCCAATATAGGAGATGCAGGTTGACGTCCTGAGCCAGGAAGATCCCCTGGACTAGGAAATGGCAACCCACCCCAGTATTCTTGCCTGGAGAATCCCAGGGACAGAGGAGCCTGCTGGCCTGCCGTCTGTGGGGTCACACAGAGTCGGACACGACTGAAGTGACTTAGCAGCAGCAGCAGCAGCATATCACCAATGCAATGGTCATGAACTTGGGCAAACCTGGCAGATGGTGAGGGACAGGGAGGCCTGGCGTGTGTGGTCTCAAAGAGTGAGACACCACTGGGCGACTCAAGAACAACAACACACACACACACACAGTACAGGGAACTGAATTCAATATCCTGTAATAAGCCACAATGTTAGAGAATAAGTATATTCGTATAAATGAATCACTTCAGAAATGTACACCAGAAATGAATATGACATTGTAAATCAATTGTACTTTAATAAAAAATAACAAAAAGCAAAATATGTCACTAGAAAACAAATGGCAGATGTGCCTCACTTTCTCAGCTACAGTAAACTTAAAAAGAGAAACTGAATTTATGATAGTCATACCCCTTTATGAATGCTTTTTTTTACAGGAAAAAAAGAAATCTGTTTTGCAAATATTAGGTTTCATAGGAGGGCTTCCCCAGTGGATCAGATGATAAAGAATCTGCCTCGATCCCTGGGTTGGGAAGATCTCCTGGAGAAGGGCATGGCTACCCCCTCCCATATTCTTGCCTGGAGAATTCCATGGACACAGAGCCTGGTGGGCTTCAGTCCATGGGATTGCAAACAGCTGGACAGGACTGAGCAATTCACACACACATACACACACACAGAGGTTCCACAGTGGTAGTTTTTTTTTTAAGAGGAAGAACACTAGCACTTAGGCTTTTAAGCCTATCATAACAGTGGGTTAGGTGCTTCCATCATTTTTATCACTTA